>NC_044035.1:319608188-320229811 GCF_901765095.1 Microcaecilia unicolor | reverse complement strand
CTGGGAGGGGAGGATTTGCAGCGTTTTCAGTTGGGGCTGGTGGCAGCAGTGAGCATTGTGCCCCTACGTCTTGCCCCATCCTTGGCCACCTTTAAATCTAGACTGAAAGCCCACCTCTTTAACATTGCTTTTGACTCGTAACCACTTGTAACCACTCGCCTCCACCTACCCTCCTCTCCTCCTTCCTGTACACATTAATTGACTTGATTTGCTTACTTTATTTCTTGTCTATTAGATTGTAAGCTCTTTGAGCAGGGACTGTCTTTCTTCTATGTTTGTGCAGCGCTGCGTACGCCTTGTAGTGCTATAGAAATGCTAAATAGTAGTAGTAATGAAGAAGCAGAAAGGGCCATTTACGTGGATTTCAAGTAGCTGATCTCTGTTCTCCCCAGCCCGCAGTCACACGTGGTTTTTAAGGAAAGCAAGGGCTTGCTGTCTCACATTTTTGATGACACATCTCTCAGCTCTTGGGGACACACAAGTGTGTCCCAACACACTAGTTGAGAATCACTGTGCTATATGAATTTCACTGTGTTTAGGATAGACAGTCTTTAAGAGGCTGTTTAAAAAGTTGTTTAGCAACAGAGAACATAAAGAATACATTTACACACATTTGAAGCCTCTAAGGTCCTCTCAAGGTGCCTCCCTAACTGTATTCTCATGAAAGGAAATCATGTCATTTTAAACCTGCCAACAAGCTTTTTATTTTTATTTATCAACACATGCTATACCGCTATAGCTGAACACAAACCTAAGCGGTTCACAGACTGATGAAATCATAAAAAGATCTTCAATATACAATAGGAAAGTAAGGGATAAAAACAACTAAAATTGTAGGTCTCGGGAGGGCAAGGAAAACACAGGAGGGGTAGAGAAAGGAAGAAGTGGGATGGGATAAAAAGGGAAAACTCACAGAAGTCCAGATTAACTAGTCAGTGAAAGCTTTTAATGGAAGTCTTAAACTTGGACAGGAATAGCTCGGCACGGATCGCTTTAGGGAGACTGTTCCACATCATAGGTCCATAAAATAGGACTTTTTCTGGTCCTTTCGTACTTGGCAAGACGAGAGCAAGGAAGAACCATCAGACAGTCATTGAACAATCCCAGAACTTTGCAGTGGTATAGGGAATAGTGAGGGAAGCAAGATGAGGAGGTCATCCAATGTGAAAGACCTTGAAGGCCAACAAAATTATTTTATATTGTACCCAGAAGATGACAGGCAACCAGTGGTGTTCTTTGGAAAGGAGGGTTACTTGGTCATATTTTATTAGTGTGGCAGAGAAGCCCGATAGCCGTGTTTTGTGCAGATTGAAGTTTCTTAGGGACGGTTTGTGTGACACCAGCTAAAACAATATTGCAATAGTCCAATTTGGTTATGATAGAGAGAGTAAGAACATGGAAAGAATCATGAGTGAAGAATCTACGTACAGAGTGGGCTACACCTAACTGAAGACATCCTCCACTTCAGGAAGCAAGTGAAAGCCTGGTTCTTCTCCCAGCCTTTAGTGCTGTGGCAGGTGACTCATCTATACACTCTGCAACCGGACTGGCTTGCAGTACACCATGTAACCGAGACTAGTTCCTTATGCTTCATTCAGTTGTATATATTATTTTGCCCTCAGTCGAACCACCCACTTATCTTGGTTATCTTTGTCTTGCCTATCTTGTCTGTCTATATACCCCCTCTGCTGCCTATTAAGACATTTCATTGTATTGTGACATTATGAGCTTATTTGTTAAATGAATGTTCTATCATGTTACCTGTTATGGTGCATCAGTTTGTATTCTGACATTTATCATATTCTTGTTATATGATTGCTATTACTAGAATTAATATTCCTATTTCTTAGTTTCTCAACTTTCTGTGTATTATACTGTCTGTCTTGGTTACTTTGCTGTTCCTGTGTTGCTAATACAGTGGAAGCTGTTTTTGCCAACCTATACTTGTACACCACCGTCATAAATCTAAATAAATATAGAATTAGTTTGGAAGGGAGCATTCCGTGTATTATTTTGAAGTAATTACATGTAACTAAAGGGAAGGAAAGACAAATGAAAAAGAAAAAAAAAAACAGGAGCATATTTAGTATTTTTGGTATTAACTGTGGACATCTGATTTTCTGGGGGGTTTTTTTTTCAGTGTGTGAAAGCTTTAGTCTACTACGACATACAGCAATGCAGACTGGATATTGGCAATGAAAAGGGTGACACTCCTCTCCACATAGCAGCTCGTTGGGGATATCAAGGGGTCATAGAGGTGCTGCTGCAGAATTGTGCTAACACCGATGTTCTGAACAGGATGAAGGAAACGCCATTGCAATGTGCTTTAAATTCCAAGGTAGCTTTGTCCACTGCTGAGTGTATATGTATATAAGGGGTGGTTTGGGGTTTAAACTTTCAGCAAGATCTCCTACAAACTAAAATAAGAGTAGATCCATAAAGCAGTACGTATCCTCTAGGGACCTACCTGTTTGTTGAATACTGGATGGGTAGGTGGCCCATGAGAATCATGTTTACTAAATGCAGATGGTCTTAGGCTTTGTAAGCAGGATTTCAATTGAAAAAACTGTCATTGCAGCTATGACTCAGGGTAGGTCCTGACTTGGAAAAACCCATCCCTTGAAGCAGCCCAGGGCAGTCTCATCGCCATCCTCCTGCATAGGGAAAGGTGCTTAACTGTGCCATTTTTCTTGCTGCCAGCCCAAAAAGAGGGTGAATTGCTGCTGTAGTGGCCTGACACAGTTGCCTGTTCCCTCTGGCTTGTACAGTAGACTGAACTGCCACTAGTGATTCTAGGTAGTAGCAGTCCACAAGAAACAGCAGCAACTACAAGAAATTACATTGTGGGCAAGAGAGGAGGAGGCTGGAAGAATGAGTGGAGAGACAAAAGAGGCTAAGGAAAAAGGAGAGAAGAAAGGAAAGCATAGAAAAACAAGAAAAGGGGAGAAAAGGCTTAGGGAGGGAGGGGAAGGAGTTTGATGGCGTGCAGGATAACATTTGAGTTGCACAATAGCACATAAACTTCATTACATACTGGTTAAGCTTCAACCAGAGCTCCCTAAACCTGACGTAGTAACCCCACAGGCCAGTCTGGTTTTGAGGATATTCACAGTGAATGTTTAATGTGTAAATTTTTGTGCATTGAAAATGCAGCCTGCAAATTTATCTTGGATATATTCATTGTTGTTTGGGAAGCCCTAGACTAAGCTGTTGCAAGTTTGGGAGGAATTTGAAGGTTGTTGCTAGGTAGATGAGCCTTCAGTCTGACCCAGCTTTGTAGTTCTTATGTTTGGCAGTTAGAAATGTCAGCTTCATCAGCTGCAGCATGAAGTAGAATCATGAAATTTAAGTGTAAACAAATCTGCTGCCTCATATTAATTTAATCAGAAAAACTTGACTTTTCCTTCATGGTTTTAATCCCTTGACCTAATAGAGAAGATATTTGCTCTTAGGTTTATGGGGCTTAATTTTCATTATTTGACCTTAATTGATTTATTCCACCACATTGGGTGGTTATGTTTCCTTTCTGACCATTTTAGGTTTTATGCTCAGCTGATTTTATTACATTTAAGTTTACTTCACTTCTGAATCTTATTTGTTTTATGAGTTTGATATTCTTAAAACCTGTGTCTTGCTTTCTTTTATTTATTTGATCTATATCGTACTGAATTAGATTTGACTTGTATTTGATTGTGTTAAGTTATCATAAATTTGCTGCTTCCAGTTTTGCTATGATTTTGTTCTTATAGTTATGTATTAGATTGGAGTTTAATTTGTTTTGCAACTTATTTAAACTATTGCATGTTTTTAACTTGGCAGCAAACTGTCTCTCGCATGAGATTTTTATCAGGAGGGTAGTCTAGAACAAAATATGAATTGTCATTTACTCTGTTTCGATTACAGATTTTGTCTCTACTGGAAATTAATTCAGTAGACCTTGAAAGGAGGCAGAGTATTTCTGAGGTAATAATGAATGTGAGCATGATTTCAATGCATCTGTCTGTAGTTTTTCAATAAAGTAATATGCCTTTTTTCCCTTGTATTGCGGTTATGAAAGTCACCAAGCAGGTCTCCTCAGAATTCTATGGATACATTCAGCAGGGGATCATCTGTATCAAGCCTGTCTTCAGCCTCAGCAGATCCAAGACAAGAAGATGTGAAAAGTAGCTGTAAAGAGGTACAGACACATGAAGTTAAAGCAGCGGAGACTGTTCCACTTATTCAGTAAATAGTTGCTCAGAAGGCATCTGGTCACCAGTTTTATATAATAAAATGTATTAAAAGGCTGCACTGTTAGCTTGCCACCCTTAATGACATTTTTTTTAATGATTTGTTGCAGCAGTTTCTTTTTTTGTGGTTACATCTTCGTCATAAATCAGCCTAACCATTCTGAATTTTGGAACTAAATTGTTACTTTTTTTTTTTTTTTCAAGTATAGCACAATAAATTTCCTGCATATTATATTTTGTCACATTTTAAAACGTGCTTTAGAGTCTCTACCAGATTAGCCCAAGACTTGTGGGTGTTGTGACCATCGGCCATCACAGAGAGAGAGAGTATAGAATTGTGCTGTTCATAAGGACCCAGTGCAGCTCCAGCAATTCAGTATTTTTTGTTCTCCAGCAGGTGGTTGCTGTGCAACTTCTGGACTGTTGGCTTCAGGCCCACTCCTCTTCCAGTTGGTAACTGATTCCCAGTTGAGCATTGGGCGTTAAGGCCGCTGCTATACATAAGCCTTTGGGGATATACCTGGTGGTCAAGTTCCCTCTTTCTCTTCTCCAGTTCTGCTGTTTAAACTGCTGACAATAGAAGCATTTACTCGCAAGGAGAGTCGATAATTTCATTGAGAAGACTCTGAGTAAGATATTCCTCTCAAATTCCTTTCATTATTCTCTCTGATGGAGGGCTGAATTCAGAGGTCCTGCTCATGATTTCACTGTATGCTTATCAGTTTTTCTCCTATTGTCTTTTGGCTGCTGTGTTCAGGGATTTATTTTCAGCTGCAATTAATTGTTTCAGCGCACCCCTCATGGCTACTCTGTCTGAGGAAGTGATGCATTGTTCCTATTGCAGTGTGTGTTGCACCACTTTGGGTCTTTGCACTTCCTGCTGCTCATCTCAATAAGGAGTCCAGTGAAAGGCTTGGCAAAGGCAATTTAACTTCCTCTCTCTGGGTTTGGCTCCTGAAGAATCTTTTTTTTACCAGCTGAGGTAACCCATGGTTCCCTTTCAGAAACGCTGGTAATGGTGGCAATTTTGGCTTCTCACGTGACTTCTGTTGCTGTTATACCAAAGGCGTCGTCAGCCACAAGTGCTATAGAATTGTGGGGGTTCCCACAGTCATAGTCTTCTGACCTGCCTAGTGCTAGGAGCAAGCTCATACTTTGATTTTGTTTTGTTGCTGCATCAGTCATATTTATTAAAGTCGGTCTGTGCAGGACAATATTCCTGCAGAGTGTTCTGCTTCCAAACGAGTTTGCTTGGATTAAACAGAGCACACTGGGTCTGCTGATTTCAGTGTTGGATGTGTTTAAAGCAGTCTTTTGACACTGCCTTAAGTCTCCAGGCTTCTGTCTGTACTTTCTTCATTGTCAGGGCCTGTCTCTGGTGGTTTCAGTGGGACTTTGGTATGAAGCAGGATTTGGAGCTTCAAGAGCATGATAAAGTGGCTTAGCGAGAGGCAGGTCTGGTTTATATAGCTGATATGATCTGAATCATAGAAAGTGTTTTAGCCTGTATGATGGGGTGTTTTTTTTTTTTTTTTTTTGTGACTGCTAGGCTGCTCTTATCCTATATAATAAAACGCACCTCCAACGTTCTGAAGCTGACTGCGTGGACATAAGCCTTGAGGCATTCGTGCTTCTGTATCCATCTCCTGAAATGATGACTTCTCCCACTTCCGGGTGCGTCAGCAGCTAAAGTGCCCAATCACAAAATAGCAGCGCCAGCCAACAAAAATGGATATAAAAAAAAGTGTCAAACCCGACCTGTTAAGTTGTCAAAACACTCCCTCTTCAGTTTGTTAGATCCACATTGATATCTTTTCATCAAATGTTAGAGGGAAAAACAGGTGTGTGTATATGCCTGTTCCTGCAAGGTGTGAGCAATGCAATTGGGGCTGACTGTTGAATGGTTAAATTCTGGTAGTTTTAGTATCCTTTACTTGCAGAATTCTGAAGCATGTAAAACAGTTTCTCCGAGGACAAGCAGGCTGCTTGTTCTCACTGATGGGTGACGTCCACGGCAGCCCCTCCAATCGGAAACTTCACTAGCAAAGTCCTTTGCTAGCCCTCGCGCGCCCGCGCGCACCGCGCATGCGCGGCCGTCTTCCCGCCCGAAACCGGCTCGAGCCGGCCAGTCTTCTTTTGTCCGCACTCGGTACAGTCGTGTTTTCGCCGTGTCGAGCCCCGGAAAGTCGACCTCGCGCGTCCAATTTGTTTTGAGCGTGTTTTTTTCCTTCGGGAAAGCTTTACCTTAGTCGGGAAGTGCTCCGGAAACCCCCCGCCGGGTTTCGTGTAAATCCTCCCCGTACTTCCAGCTTTTTTGCCCCGGTAAGTTTTCTTTCGTCGTCGGGGAAGGCCTCTTTTCGGCCTCGGTCGAGATTTTTTCTCCCTCTAAATTTTGGTGCTTCAAATTTCGCCATTTCGGCTTTTGATTTCGCCGGCGTGATTTTTCCGCCCATGACATCGAAGCCTTCCAGCGGCTTCAAGAAGTGCACCCAGTGCGCCCGGGTTATCTCGCTCACTGATCGACACTCGTCGTGTCTTCAGTGTCTGGGGGCCGAGCACCGCCCTCAGAACTGCAGTCTGTGTTCCCTGCTTCAAAGGCGGACTCAGGTAGCGAGACTAGCCCAGTGGAACGTGTTGTTCTCGGGCTCTTCGTCGGCATCGGCACCGGGATCTTCGAGTGCATCGACGTCGTCAGCGTCCAAACCATCTTCCTCGGCCGCCCCTGCATCGAGTGCATCGAGGCATCGGGCCTCTGCATCGGCGCCGAGACATCGGATAGCTGCATCGACGTCGGTGGTACCAGGACCTCGTCTGCTGATGTCGTCGGACGGTGGTGCATCGGGTGGAGTGCAGGTGAGGGCTGTCCATTCCCCTGCTGGTGGCGGTGAGCCCTCGGGTGGGTCTCCTCCTACCCTGAGGGCTCCTGCGGTACAGCCCCCCCGAGATCGACCTTCTTCAGTCTCGGCCCCGAGGAAGCGACGGATGGATTCGACGTCCTCCTCGTCGGTGCCGGGGAGCTCCGGTGACATGCTTCGGAAGAAATCGAAGAAGCATCGACACCGGTCTCCTCCCCGTGTCGGCACCGAGAGCTCTGGGTCGCCGAGGGAGTCGGCACCCAGCAGGCATCGGCACCGAGAGGACCGCTCACCCTCTGTTCAGGAGGTGTCGATGCGCTCCGCTCTGGACAGCCCGGAACAGCCTCCACGCCCGGAACAGGTACTGACGTCGACGCCTGCATCGACCTCTCAGCCTTTCTCTGCAGCCACTCTAAACGAGAGCCTCCGGGCCGTTCTCCCAGAGATTCTGGGAGAGCTGTTGCGCCCTACCCCTCCGGTACCGGCGGTGCTTGCGCCACCGGTACCGTCGAGCGTGGCGCCGGCTGGCCCATCGCCCAGGTTGAGGTCCCCGACGTCGGTACCGCGTGCGGTGCCGACCGCGGCCACCTCCCAGGAAGGCTCCCCGACTACGTCGGCGGAGGGAGCTTCGCCGATGCGGGCGAGGGAGTCTACCTCTCGACGCCCCCATCGTGGACGGGGTTCCACGGAGTCGAGCAGGGCGAGGTTGCAGACACAGGTCCGTGAGCTTGTGTCTGACACCGAGGGTGAGGCCTCGTGGGAGGAAGAGGAAGATCCCAGATATTTCTCTGACGAGGAGTCTGAGGGTCTTCCGTCTGATCCCACTCCCTCTCCTGAGAGACAGCTTTCTCCTCCCGAGAGTCTGTCTTTTGCCTCCTTTGTCCGGGAGATGTCTACGGCCATCCCCTTCCCGGTGGTTGTGGAGGACGAGCCCAGGGCTGAAATGTTTGAGCTCCTGGACTATCCTTCTCCACCTAAGGAAGCGTCCACTGTTCCCTTGCACCATGTCCTGAAGAAGACATTGCTTGCGAACTGGACCAAGCCATTAACTAATCCCCACATTCCCAAGAAGATCGAGTCCCAGTACCGGATCCATGGGGACCCAGAGCTGATGCGCACTCAGTTGCCTCATGACTCTGGAGTTGTGGATTTGGCCCTAAAGAAGGCTAAGAGTTCTAGGGAACATGCTTCGGCGCCCCCGGGCAAGGACGCTAGAACCTTAGACTCCTTTGGGAGGAAGGCCTACCATTCCTCTATGCTCGTGTCCAAGATCCAGTCTTACCAGCTCTACACGAGCATACACATGCGGAATAATGTGCGACAGTTGGCGGGCTTGGTTGATGCTCTTCCCCCTGAGCAAGCCAAGCCTTTTCAGGAGGTGGTCAGGCAGCTGAAGGCGTGCAGAAAATTCCTGGCCAGAGGAGTTTATGACACTTTTGATGTTGCGTCCAGGGCCGCTGCTCAAGGTGTGGTGATGCGCAGGCTCTCATGGCTGCGTGCCGCCGACCTGGAGAATAGAATCCAGCAGCGGATTGCGGACTCGCCTTGCCGTGCGGATAACATTTTTGGCGAAAAAGTCGAACAGGTGGTAGAGTCTCTCCACCAGCGGGACACCGCATTCGACAAGTTCGCCCGCCGGCAGCCTTCAGCTTCTACCTCTACAGGTAGATGATTTTTCGGGGGAAGGAAGACTGTTCCCTATACTTCTGGCAAGCGTAGGTACAATCCTCCTTCCCGACAGCCTGCGGCCCAGGCTAAGCCCCAGCGCGCTCGCTCTCGTCAGCAGCGTGCGACTCAGCAAGGCCCCGCGGCTCCCCAGCAAAAGCAAGGGGCGAGCTTTTGACTGGCTCCAGCAGAGCATAGCCGACATCCAAGTGTCAGTGCCGGGCGACCTGCCTGTCGGAGGGAGGTTGAAAGCTTTTCACCAAAGGTGGCCTCTCATAACCTCCGATCAGTGGGTTCTCCAAATAGTCCGGCAAGGATACACCCTCAATTTGGCCTCAAAACCTCCAAATTGTCCACCGGGAGCTCAGTCCTACAGCTTCCAGCACAAGCAGGTACTTGCAGAGGAACTCTCCGCCCTTCTCAGCGCCAATGCGGTCGAGCCCGTGCCATCCGGGCAAGAAGGGCTGGGATTCTATTCCAGGTACTTCCTTGTGGAAAAGAAAACAGGGGGGATGCGTCCCATCCTAGACCTAAGGGCCCTGAACAAATATCTCGTAAAAGAAAAGTTCAGGATGCTTTCCCTGGGCACCCTTCTCCCCATGATTCAGCAAAACGATTGGCTATGCTCTCTGGACTTGAAGGATGCCTACACACACATCCCGATACTGCCAGCTCACAGACAGTATCTGCGATTTCAGCTGGGCACACGCCACTTCCAGTACTGTGTGCTACCCTTTGGGCTCGCCTCTGCGCCCAGGGTGTTCACAAAGTGCCTAGCTGTGGTAGCAGCGGCGCTTCGCAGGCTGGGGGTGCACGTGTTCCCATATCTCGACGATTGGCTGGTGAAGAACACATCCGAGGCAGGAGCCCTGCAGTCCATGCAGATGACTATTCGCCTCCTGGAGCTACTGGGGTTTGTGATAAATTACCCAAAGTCCCATCTTCTCCCAGTGCAGAAACTCGAATTCATCGGAGCCCTGCTGGATTCTCGGACGGCTCGCGCCTATCTCCCAGAGGCGAGGGCCAACAACTTGTTGTCCCTCGTCTCGCGGGTGCGAGCGTCCCAGCAGATCACAGCTCGGCAGATGTTGAGATTGCTGGGCCACATGGCCTCCACAGTTCATGTGACTCCCATGGCCCGCCTTCACATGAGATCTGCTCAATGGACCCTAGCCTCCCAGTGGTATCAGGCCGCTGGGGGTCTAGAGGACGTGATCCACCTGTCCACGAGTTTTCTCGAATCCCTGTATTGGTGGACGATTTGCTCCAATTTGACTCTGGGACGTCCCTTCCAAATTCCTCAGCCACAAAAAGTGCTGACCACGGATGCGTCTCTCCTGGGATGGGGAGCTCATGTCGATGGGCTTCACACCCAAGGAAGGTGGTCCCTCCAAGAAAGCGATCTACAGATCAATCTTCTGGAGTTGCGAGCGATCTGGAACGCTCTGAAGGCTTTCAGAGATCGGCTGTCCCACCAAATTATCCAAATTCAGACAGACAATCAGGTTGCCATGTACTATGTCAACAAGCAGGGGGGCACCGGATCTCGCCCCCTGTGTCAGGAAGCCGTCAGCATGTGGCTCTGGGCTCGCCGTCAAGGCATGGTGCTCCAAGCCACATATCTGGCAGGTGTAAACAACAGTCTGGCCGACAGGTTGAGCAGGATTATGCAACCTCACGAGTGGTCGCTCAATTCCCGTGTGATGAGACAGATCTTCCAGGCGTGGGGCACCCCCCTGGTGGATCTCTTCGCATCTCAAGTGAACCACAAGGTCCCTCAGTTCTGTTCCAGGCTTCAGGCCCACGGCAGACTGGCGTCGGATGCCTTCCTCCTGGATTGGGGGGAGGGCCTCCTGTATGCTTATCCTCCCATCCCTCTGGTGGGGAAGACTTTGTTGAAACTCAAGCAAGACCGAGGCACCATGATTCTGATTGCTCCTTTTTGGCCGCGTCAGATCTGGTTCCCCCTTCTTCTGGAGTTATCCTCCGAAGAACCGTGGAGATTGGAGTGTTTTCCGACCCTCATCACGCAGGACGAAGGGGCTCTTCTGCATCCCAACCTCCAGTCCCTGGCTCTCACGGCCTGGATGTTGAGGGCGTAGACTTTGCCTCTTTGGGTCTGCCAGAGGGTGTCTCCCGCATCTTGCTTGCTTCCAGGAAAGACTCCACTAAGAGAAGTTACTTCTTTCATTGGAGGAGGTTTGCCGTCTGGTGTGACAGTAAGGCCCTAGATCCTCGCTCTTGTCCTACACAGACCCTGCTTGAATACCTTCTGCACTTGTCTGAGTCTGGTCTCAAGACCAACTCCGTAAGAGTTCACCTTAGTGCAATCAGTGCATACCATTACCAAGTGGAAGGTAAGCCGATCTCAGGACAGCCTTTAGTTGTTCGCTTCATGAGAGGTTTGCTTTTGTCAAAGCCCCCTGTCAAGCCTCCTACAGTGTCATGGGATCTCAATGTCGTTCTCACCCAGCTGATGAAACCTCCTTTTGAGCCACTGGATTCATGCCATCCGAAGTACTTGACCTGGAAGGTCATTTTCTTGGTGGCAGTTACTTCGGCTCGTAGAGTCAGTGAGCTTCAGGCCCTGGTAGCCCAGGCCCCTTACACTAAATTTCATCACAACAGAGTAGTCCTCCGCACTCACCCTAAGTTCCTGCCAAAGGTCGTGTCGGAGTTCCATCTGAACCAGTCAATTGTCTTGCCAACATTCTTTCCCCGTCCTCATTCCTGCCCTGCTGAACGTCAGCTGCACACATTGGACTGCAAGAGAGCATTGGCCTTCTACCTGGAGCGGACACAGCCCCACAGACAGTCCGCCCAATTGTTTGTTTCTTTTGATCCCAATAGGAGGGGAGTGGCTGTAGGGAAACGCACCATATCCAATTGGCTAGCAGATTGCATTTCCTTCACTTACGCCCAGGCGGGGCTGGCTCTTGAGGGTCATGTCACGGCTCATAATGTTAGAGCCATGGCTGCGTCGGTAGCCCACTTGAAGTCAGCCTCCATTGAAGAAATTTGCAAAGCTGCGACGTGGGCTTCTGTCCACACATTCACATCCCATTACTGCCTGCAGCAGGATACCCGACGCGACAGTCGGTTCGGGCAGTCAGTTCTTCAGAACCTGTTTGGGCTTTAGGATCCAACTCCACCCCCCGAGGGCCCTGTTTGTTCTGTTCCAGGCTACACTCTCAGTTAGTTGGTAAATTTTTTAGGTCAATCTCAGTTATGTCCTCGCTGTTGCGAGGCCCAATTGACCAATGTTGTTGTTTTGAGTGAGCCTGGGGGCTAGGGATACCCCATCAGTGAGAACAAGCAGCCTGCTTGTCCTCGGAGAAAGCGAATGCTACATACCTGTAGAAGGTATTCTCCGAGGACAGCAGGCTGATTGTTCTCACCAACCCGCCCGCCTCCCCTTTGGAGTTGTGTCTTCCCTTGAAGTGTATTGTCTTGCTACATACTGGACTGGCCGGCTCGAGCCGGTTTCGGGCGGGAAGACGGCCGCGCATGCGCGGTGCGCGCGAGGGCTAGCAAAGGACTTTGCTAGTGAAGTTTCCGATTGGAGGGGCTGCCGTGGACGTCACCCATCAGTGAGAACAATCAGCCTGCTGTCCTCGGAGAATACCTTCTACAGGTATGTAGCATTCGCTTTATGCATAGGAGTAAATCCATGCAGGACAGACAAATAAAGCTAGGTCTTTTCACTTAATATCCTATCTCTACATTCCTCATGGATTGTCTAAAGCAGTTTACAGCATTTTAAACAGTTCATGTAGTATTTTTTTTATAAATTAAGTGCAATTTTAAAATATAATTCATAATACAATTCAAAAATACAAATTCCTAATGTAAATTACAAAATAACAATAGTTTAAATATAGTTGTTAGCCACTTTTATTTATTTATTTTATTACATTTGTACCCCGCGCTTTCCCCGCTCATCGCAGGCTCAATGCGGCTTACATAGTAACAAGAGAATACAATCTGTAGTATCAGAATCAACCTTTAGCTAAGAAGAGCATTTTAGCTTACTGAACAAAGGAAAAGTAGGCGCTTAAATATTTATTTATTTATGGCATTTGTATCCCACAATATTCCTGCATGCAGGCAGGCTCAATGTGGCGTACAATAGTCTATTAAGCAAAACAATAGTACAAAATACAGTATGCAAAGTCATAAGAGAGAGAGAGGAAAGGGAGAGAGGAGAGAGAATGATTTTGTCGCTAAGATAGCCGTGGTTCAGAAGGATGTGGTGCCAGGCGGGCTTTCGGTGTATGCTCTACCAAATAGGAAGGTCTTGAGTCGCCTCTTAAAGGTCTGATGATCTGGAGTGAATTTGACCTCTTGAGGCAGCCCGTTCCACAATTGAGTGCTGAGATAGGGGAAAGACAAAGCATAGACGGTCTTATATTTGAGGCCACTAAAAGCTGGGTAGTGGAGATTGAGGTATGAACGAGCTGACTTGCGGGAGTTCCTGAGCGGCAGGTTAATGAGTGTCCATATAAGCGGGAGCTTCTCCATAGATGATTTTGTGCACCAGTGCGCAGATCTTGAAAGCAATGCGGTCCTTCACTGGAAGCCACTGCAACCTCTCACGTAGTGGTCTTGAACTTTCAAATCTCGATTTGCTGAATATGAGTCGAGCTGCTGTGTTCTGAGCAGTTTGCAATTTTATTTTTATCAGCATGTCTCTCTTCTTCTCCCCCTCACAAACCTGTTTTTTGTGTTTATCCTGTCCACGCCGTATTTTCACAGCATGTCGTGGTGAGGGGTGGTGAAGATCCAGGAAGGAATATATATGTGTGGATGTTTCTGGCACTTAAAAATATGTAGGCTCCACTAGCTTTACATGAATAAATATGCCATGGGCCAGACATATTTCAGTTTGTAATTCAAGAATTGAGGCCAGTGTGGAGGAAGAAAGTTTATTTGCAGAGATTTGATAAACCTTCCAATTGCAGTTCAGTGACTTACAGCTTTCAGTGAATTAGCTACATGGGAGTATTAATATAATACATTTAATATCATGTACATATATCCTGCATATCTACTGCAGTAATTGGTTCTCTTAGTGGTTCTCAGCCTTTAACTCAGGGACTGCCTGGCCCATCTGGTTTTCATGGTATTGCAAGTAATGCCTTCATTGTGTGCAAGTACTGTATAACTCATATGTAGTCATTAGAGATATCCTTTAAAACCAAACTGGTTAGGCAATTTTGAGGACCAGGTTATGAATAGTTGCTGTAGGAATTCTAACATTTAAAGGCATAACATGCTAGTGGGAAATTTCATAAGGTCTTATCAGATTGTTTTTTAGAAATGTTTGCATTAAATCAGCAGTTATTCTACAACTTCAGAATTAACAGTAAATAGGAGGATAAAAAAAGGACATTGGCTTCTTCGAGGACAAGCAGGCTTATAGATTCTCAGAAGTGGGTGACGCCGGCCCATGTCACATGGTCCGGAATTTACCAAAGTCTAACAAGAGCTTTGTGGAGCGTAACACACACTCCACATCGCATGAGCTAGTGCCTTCCTGCCCACCACGAGAACGTGGTCTCCTCAGTTCTTTTTCTACTGCAATGAGGAGAGGGCATATTTTTTTACCATCTCCTCATATTGCTTGGCCCTAGAAAGCTTTTTTGTGCCTTTTGCCTATTTTTCTTTTGTTGTGTTCCTGTTGTTGGAACCACTGTCTTTTATTTTTCTCTTAACTATTAGTGATTTTCACCTAGTTTTAAGTTTCCTTTTATTTTTCATTGTCATCAGGCCGCTTTTAGGCCTTGACTACGGCCGGGAACTTTCCCTTTTCTTTTACCATTCCTTGCCCCTTTTAGCTGAGGAAGTTTTTCCTTCCATGTCCACGAAGGTTCCCAGTGGTTTCAAGCGCTGTACCTGGTACAATCGGACAATCTCTGTGAAAGACACCCATTCTTGGTGTCTACAGTGTCTTGGGCCTGACTGTAGCCCCACTGTGTTCTCTGTCTTCTCATGAAGAAGAGGACCCATGTTTCCAGAGAGGCTCAACGAGAGAGGATTTTTGGAACCAAGTCCGGTTCCTCGGCGTCAGCATCCACATCAAGTGTTGCATCGGGAGCATTGGTAAGCATGGCTGCTGCTAGACCCTTAGACACTGGGAGCAGTAAAGCATCAAGTGGGTCTCCAGCTGCCTCAAGGCCTCCTGCTGTGCAGGGCCCCTGGGATCGACCATCATCGGACCCAACCCTGAGGTGACGTGTGGATTAGAAGTCCTCATAGGCATTGAGGAGCCTTGGTGACACGCTTCTGGTAAAGGCCAAGAAGCACCATCAGTCGCCCTCAATGCATGGTGCCAGGAGCTCCGGGGCATCGAAGGATTCAGCACCCGAGAAGCGTCAGCACCAGGAGGACTGCTTCATCTCCATACAGGAGGTGCCGATGCCCCGGTCTCCCAGCAGCCAAGACCCTGTTCCATATTGACACCAGCAGTTCTGCAGCTTTCACCTCAGTCAGCACTGCCTCAAGGCCTCCTGCTGTGCAGGGCCCCCTGGGATCGACCATCATTGGACCCAACCTCGAGATGACGTGTGGGTTTGACATCGTCCTCAATAGCACCGAGGAGCCCTGGTGACACGCTTTGGGTGAAGGCCAAGAAGCATCATCATTGGTCGCCCTCAATGCATGGTGCTGGGAGCTCCGAGGCATCATAGGATTCGGCACCCGAGAAGCGTCAGTGCCAGGAGGACCACTCTATCTCTATACAGGAGCTGCTGATGCGCCAGTCTCCCAGCAACCAAGACCCTGTTCCTGCATCGACACCAGCGGTTCTGCAACTTGCACCTCTGTCAGTATCCCAGCTTTTCCCGGTGTCAATCATTGATGAGTGCATCTGGGCCTTGCTCCCTAAGCTGCTGGATGGCCTCATGCAACGGTGTGCATCGGTGGTGCTTGCACCTACCCTGCCTCTCGTTGCGGCCCTCTTGGCCCTCAGCCTGCGGCCTCCAACACTGATGCCACATGTGACTCCGGTATCGACTGCCACCCCAGCTGGTACTCCCTCGACATTGGTGGAGGAAGCTTCACCGAGTCGAGAACCAACTTCTTAACACCGTTCTCGACGACATGGTTCCTCCACATTGAGGCAGGTTCAGTCTTGACCCTCCCATCAAGAGGTTTTGTCCAACACCCAAGAGGAGCACTCATGGGATTCAGAGGAGGATCCAAGGTACTTTTCCTCAGACGAGTCCTATGGAATTCCCTCTGAACCCTTCCCTCCACCTGAAAGAAGGAAGTCTCCTACGGAGAGCCTTTCATTCATAGCTTTTGTTAAGAAAATGGCTGATGTTATTTCCTTTCCTTTAGCAGTGGAGGATGAGTCCAGGGCCAGGATTCTCAAGGTCCTGGGATACACTTCTCCTCCTAAGGAGGCTGTGACTGCCCCTCTCTAGAAGGTACTCCAAGAAGTCCTCGTTAGGAATTGGGAGTCCCCTCTGTCGGTCTCTATCATGCCCAAGAAAATTGACACCCAGTATTGGATCCACAGTGCACCTGGTTTTGATAGGCCTCAGTTACCTCACAATTCCATGGTGGTGGAATCCGCTTTCAAAAAGTCCAGGAGTTCCAGTAACTATACCTCGGTTCCCCCAGGCAGAGAAGCTAGAACCCTGGATTCTTTTGGGAGCAAGATGTACCAGACTTCAATGCTCATTTCCCGAATACAATCGTACCAGTTCTTCATGAGCATCCACTTGCAAAACTGTGTGCAAGCTGTCAGACTTGGTAGAGATGCTCCCTCCGGAGTAGGCCGAGCCATTTTGCCAGTTGGTCAAGCAGCAGAAGGCGTGTCGCAAGTTCTTGACCAGGGGCATTTATGACACTTTTTTTTGATGTGGCATCCAGGATCTCTGCTAAAAGTATAGTAATGTGCAGATTCTCATGGTGCTGTGTTTCTGACCTGGAGCATTCTGTTCAGCAGAGGTTGGCGGATGCCCCATGCCGGGGATGTAACCTTTTTGGAGAGAAGGTTGAGGTCACTGACCAAATCAAAAAACACACTGATATCATCTCTCCTCTCTCCTTCTGGGCACCTTCTGCATCTGCCTCCAAAGCTAGGAGGACTTTTGGCAAACCAAGGAGGGCATGCCTATTACTATCAGAGGCGTAGGTACACTCCTTCGGCTTGCGGCTTAGCCCTAGCATGCTTGTTCACGCTGACAGTGTACACCTAAGGCCCATTGTGCTCCCTAGGCAAAGCAAGGGACGAGCTTTTAACTGGCTCCAGCAGAGTATAGCTGAAGTAAAAGTGTCCATTCTGGATGACTTGCCGGTCGGGGGGAGGTTAAAGTTGTTTCACCAAAGGTGGCCTCTTATAATCTCTGACCGGTGGGTTCTTCAAATAGGCCGTCTCAGATGCATCCTCAATTGGTATCGCCAACCTACAAATTGTTTACTGAGCTCATTCGTACATCTCTCATCACAGGCAAGTACTTGCAGAGGAACTCTCCGCCCTTGTGGTTGAACCCATCCCACTAGGGGAAAAGGGGAAGGGATTCTATTCCAGGGACTTGTGCAAAGGAAAACAGGGGAATGCGTCCCATTCTAGACGTAAGAGCCCTGAACAAATTTGTGGTCTGAGAAAACTTCAGAATGGTTTCCCTTGGTACCCTTCTCCCAATGATTCAGAAGAATTCTTGGCTATGCTCTGGACTTAGGATGCATATACTCTCATTCTGATACTTCCAGCCCACCAGAAGTATCTTTGATTTCGGCTGGGAACACATCTCTTTCAGTACCATGTGTTGCCTTTTGGCCTCTCTATTTATTTATTTATTTATGGTTCAACATCAGCTCCCAGGGTCTTTACCAAATGTCTAGTGATAGTTGCAGCAGCGCTACGCAGACGGGAGTCCATGTGTTCCCATAACTCGACGATTGGCTGATGAAGAGCACCTTGGAGGATGCTGCTCAGGGGTCCATGCGGATGACTGTTCAGGTGTTTGAGTTATTAGGGTTCGTTTTAAACTACCCCAAGTCCCATCTCCGCACTGTCCAGCAATTGAAGTTCATACGAGCCCTGCTTGATGATCAGATGATTGGAGCCTACCTCCTGGACATGAGAGCGGACAATCTGGTCACTCTCCCATCCAAGGTTTGTGCCTCTTGGCAGGTCACAGCTCGGCAAATGTTGAGATTGTTGGGCTACATGGCGTCCACAATGTATGTTACACCCATGACATGTCTTCATATGAGATCAGCTCAATGGACCCTAGCTTCTCAGTGGTTTCAAGCTATGGGAAGTCTAGAAGATGTCATCCAAGTGTCTCCAGAGCTTGTTTGCGCCCTCATTCGATTCAGTTTGACTCTGGGACTTCCATTCCAAATTCCTCAGCCACAAAAACTGCTGACGACAGATGCATCTCTCCTAGGATGAGGAGCTCATGTAGATGGGCTTCACACTCAAGGAGCTTGGTCCTCCCAGGAAACAAATCTTCAGATCAATCTCCTGGCGCTCTGGATGATCTGGAACGCTTTAAAGGCTTACAGAGATCGGCTGTCTCACCAAATTGTTCTCTTCCAAACAGACAAGCAGGTAGCAATGTATTACACCAACAAGCAGGAGGGCACTAGATCACACCCTCTGTGTCAGGCAGCCATCTGGATGTGGCATTGGGCTCGCAAAAATGGCATGTTCCTTTGAGCCACTTATCTTGCAGGCAAAACCAATACCCTAGCCAACAGACTGAGCAGGCTAATGCAACCTCACGAGTGGTCTCTCAATATGGGAATGGTCCGCAAGATCTTCCAAGCATGGGGCTCCCCCTCGGTGGATCTTTTTGCCACTCAGGTCAACCACAAGGTCCCTCAGTTCTGTTCCAGGCTTCAAGCTCATGACAGGCCAGTGTTAGATGCCTTCCCCCTCAATTGGGGGACAGATCTTCTGAATGCATATCCTCTCCATACCTCTAGTGGGGAAGACTTTGTTGAAACTCAAGTAAGACCATGGAACCATGATTCTGATTGCGCTGTACTTGCCAAGGCAGATATGGTTCCCTCTTCTTCTGGAGTTATCCTCCAAAGAACCGTGAAAATTGGAGTATTTTCCAACCCTCATCACGCAGAATGAGGGGTCACTTCTTCATCCCAACCTCCAGTCTCTGGCTCTCACAGCTTGGATGTTGAGAGCCTAGAATTTGCTTCCTTGGGTCTTTCGGAGGGTGTCTCCCAGGTCTTGCTGTCTTCCAGGAAAAGACTCCACAAAGAGGTGCTATTCTTTCAAATGGAGGAGGTTTGCCATCTGGTTTGAGAGCAAGGCCATGGTATGGGATTTGCATTACAAGACGTGCAAGGAGACACTTACTGACTTGAACGTGTATACCCTGGAGGAAAGGAGAAACATGGGTGATATGATACAGACGTTCAGATATTTGAAAGTTATTAATCCACATACAAACCTTTTATGGAGACAGGAAGGCGGTAGAACTAGAGGTCATGAATTGAGGTTGAAGGGGGGCAGACTCAGGAAAAATGTCAAGAAGTATTTTTTAACGGAAAGGGTTTGGACACTTGGAATGCCCTTTTTCGGGAGGTGGTGGAGATGAAAACGGTAATGGAATTCAAAAATGCGTGGGATAAACACAAAGGAATCTTGTTCAGAAGGAATGGATCCACAGAAGCTTAGCGGAGATTGGGTGGCAACATGGTAATTGGGAAGCAAAGCTAGTGCTGGCCAGACTTCTACGGTCTGTGCTCTGAAAATGGCAAGGACAAATCAAGGTCAGGTATACATATAAAGTAGCTCATACAATGAGTTTATCTTGTTGGGCAGACTGGATGGACCGTACAGGTCTTTATCTGCCGTCATCTACTGTGTTAGTATGTTACATCCCCTTGTTTGCCGTGCACAGACCTACACTTATCAGAGTCTGGTCTCAAGACCAACTCTGTAAGGGTTCATCTTAGTGCAGTTAGTGCTTATCAGCGTGTAGAAGATAAGCCCATCTCTGGACAGCCTCTAGTTGTTCCCTTCATATCAGAGGTTTGCTTTTGTAAAAGCCCCCTGTCAAACCTCCACCAGTGTCATGGGATCACAATATTGTTCTTACCCAGCTGATGAAAGCTCCTTTTGAGCCACTGAATTCCTGCCATCTGAAGTACTTGACCTGGAAGGTCATTTTCTCTGGTGGCTGTTACTTCAGCTTGTAGAGTCAGTGAGCTTCAGGCCTTAGTGATGGATATACCTTATACTAAGTTTCATCACAACAGAGTAGTCCTCTATTGTCCTCCACATGCACCCTAAGTTCCTGCTGAAAGTGTTGTCTTGAGTTCCATCTGAACCAGTCAATTGTCTTGCCAACATTTTTTCCCCGTCCTTATGCCCATCCTGGTGAAACCAGCTTGCAGACTTTGGATTGCAAAATAGCATTGGCCTACTACATGGAGTAGACAAGGCCCCACAGATGGTCCGCCCAGCTTTTTGTTTCTTTTGATCCCAGCAGGATGGGAGACGCCATCGGGAAACACACCATCTAATTGGCTGGCAGGTTGCATTTTCTTCACTTATGCCCAGGCTGGGCTGGCTCTAGAGGGTCAAGTTACAGCTCACAATGTCAGAACCATGGATGCGTCAGTAGCTCACTTGAGGTCGGCCTCCATTGAAGAAATTTGAAAAGCAGAGACGTGGTCTTCAGTCAACATATTCACATCTCACTACTGCCTTGAGCAGGATACCTGACGCATCGGTCAGTTCAGGCAGACAGTGTTGCAGAATCTGTTTGAGGTCTAGAATCCAACTCCACCCTCCTAGGCCCATTTTATTCTGTTCCAGGCTATACTCTGATTGTATATTGTTTCAGTAACCTAGTGGTTAGTGCAGCAGACTTTGATCCTGGGGAACTGGGTTTGATTCCCACTGCAGCTCCTTGTGACTGTGGGCAAGTCACTTAACCCTTCATTGCCCCAGGTATAATATAAGTACCTGTATATATGTAAACAGCTTTGAATGTAGTTGCAAAATACCACAGAAAGGCGGTATATCAAGTCCCATTTCCCTTTCCCTTAATCTGTGTTATGTCCTAGCAGTTGCAAGGCCCAATTGAACAATGTTGTTTGTTTTTTTGTGAATCTGGATGCTAGGGATTCCCCACTTGTGAGAATCCATAAGCCTGCTTGTCCTTTGAGAAAGCACAGGTACTTACCTGTAGCAGGTGTTCTCCGAGGACAGCAGGCTTTATATTCTCACAATCCTTTCCACCTCCCCTTGGAGTTGTCTTCTTTGTAGCTTTGTTACTTTTTAATTTTTGCTGTAGTATAGAAGTCTGCATTCTCACGGTAGTTGGGAAGGCACTCGGACACGTGTGGTGTAGTGTGTCTTACACTCTACAAAGCTTTCGTTAGACTTTGGTAAATTCCGGAGCGGGCAGAGTTGGCCAGCATCACCCACTTGTGAGAATATAAAGTCTGCTGTCCTCTGAGAACACCTGCTACAGGTAAGACCTGCTTTAAAATTTTTACATTGAGACACTTCGTTTTTTTTTTCCTTCTCTTTACACAGGTAGAAAAACTCTTAAGAGCCGTTGCAGATGGTGATATGGAAATGGTAAGTTATGAGTTTAAACCTCCCCCCCCCCCCCCCCCCCCCCAAAAAAAAAAAATTCCTCAAAACTGGAGAACGTCTATCCACATCAAGGCAAATAAACCAGCTTTCTTATCCACAAGAAATAAAATATCTATTTAATTTTTAAAAAATAACCAGAAGCAGAGTGGTTGCATGTATTTATTTTTTGCTTTAATGTTTTCTGAAGGCTGCCTTATAGAATTTAGAATGGTCTTTTATATTATAGTTTTGGCTTTACAAAGCATTACAAGGGCTGCTTCCCCCCCCCCCCCCCCCCCTCCATGAAATCTGCATCCATGTTTGGAACTGAGTTTGAGAAGAATACCTATTTGGTCATTTTGTTCTTTCCAATTCAGCAGATGTTAGAAAGAATTATACTGAAGGGGTCAAGCGTCTGGGGGCAAAATAACTCTCTGAAAAATCAACAAAATGGGCAGTAAGAAGATGTGGAGAGATGTTTTCATAAAGTCCAAAAAAATACCCATCCATCTCTCGGACATTTTCAAACGGGAAATATGTTGGGGTTTCCAGTTTTACAAACAAAAACATTCAAATTATGAGTGCCAAAAATCAGGAACAAGGACATCTGTCTGGCAGAATGTTGACAGAAATGGCCACACAGACATCCTAGACCAGTGATGGCGAACCTTTCAGAGACCGAGTGCCTAAACAGAAACCCGAAATCTAATTATCGCAGTGTGCCATTCCCCTCTCCCCTTTCCCCCCTCCACCTCCCTCCGAGTTCCAGGCCCCCTCCCAGTTCCAGGGGTATCAAAGGAGAGAATGTGTATATGGCTCGGCAGGAGTGGAGTGCAGCACTGCAGTTGAAGCAGAAGGCGGGACTTGCAGAGCAGCGGCTGCACTGATGACCAGTGGGCGGGCGCACTGACGACCAGTGGGCAGGCGCACTGACATGCTGGCGCAGGGGGAGGAAGACGCGACGCCGTGACGTTTAGTCCAGATGAGCTGGACTGGAGATGGAGCAAACTTCCTTGGGCGGGACTTGGGAGAGAGGAGCCTTACAGTGGGAGGAGACAACACAGTGAACGAGGCAGCGAACGCGGCGTAAGTGAAAGGTGTGTGCTGGCGACACCCCCCTACTGGCTGCAGAGCCGAACAGCCAATGGCTGCCTGGGCTGCAGTGTCGCGATTGTTTTTTTTGTTTGTTTTTTTTTCTTTTTGTAGCGGCCACGAAGGATGAAGGAAAAGTGGCTGGGCGCACATGCCAACAGAGAGGGCTCTGCATGCCCTCTCTGGCACGCATGCACGCATGCCATAGGTTCGCCATCACTGTCCTAGACATCCTTGCCGAGCAGAGGGGCAACCTAGTGGTCAGTGTAGTGGACTGTAAATCAGGGCACCTGGGTTCATATCCCCCCTATAACTCTTATTTTAAAAGCTGAGCCCTCTAGGAACAGGGAGATACCTCTGTATCTTACTGTATACTACCTCAGTAGCCTTCAGGCTTGTAGAACAGTAGGTATATGGAGGGCTCAATATTTAAAGGGAATAACAGAGAGAACTGAAGTGGGAACTGAACCTGGGTCCCTGGTTTACAGTCTACTTCACTGATCATTAGGCTGTTCCTCAGATCTTCTTTCTGCTTTGTTCAGACTGCTCACAATACCTAAAGCTGTTCTAGTGCCTGGTATTTCAGGAGAGAGAGAGGGAGGGTGGGACAGCAACCACTGGGAGACTCATGAGGGGTCATGCCTTAATCCGTGTAATGGTCAGCTGCTCGATCAGAGCACCTTTTTATACCCTGGATGCGATTGAAACAGGTCTAAATAAAAATGTTCTCCTTTTTAGACTTGGATGCTTCTTCCTATTCGATTGTTGGGTATCCTAATTTTGGGCCCTCCCTAGTCACACCCAAAAAATTCAAGCAACACACTCCTTGCTATTTGGACGAACTGCAGTGTAGGACATCCAAGTTCTTCTGTTCCAAAATCACAATTTTGACTTTTGGCAGATGGACCCCCCTCCCCCATTT
Source organism: Microcaecilia unicolor (assembly GCF_901765095.1). NCBI lineage: Eukaryota > Metazoa > Chordata > Amphibia > Gymnophiona > Siphonopidae > Microcaecilia > Microcaecilia unicolor. The sequence goes on along the minus strand of NC_044035.1, from coordinate 320,206,477 downwards.
TGAGACTTGCATGTGCTGTGAAAACAAGTCTCACAGTGAGTTAAAAAATGGGCCAAATTGAACTGAGGGTTCTTGAGAAATAAAGTTGCTCCCCTCCCCCTCCCAAAACAAATGGCCCAATGCATTTCTTTGGGAAAAGCAGTCTGAGCCCACCTAGCAGTGGTGCATCTCTGATATGGCTTGTGGGGCCCCCTAAGCCCTACCAATTGAAGATTCCTGGCATTTCTCCCTCCCCTCCCTTGCAGGTGTTCTGGTGTCTAAACTCCCCCACCCTCCCCGTACCTTTTAATGTCTTCATTTCTTTGCCGGTAGTGAGCAGTGACTCCTGCCGGCCCTGAGCCTTCCCTCTGATGCAACTTGTTTTCACCTAGGTGAGACCAGAGCAGAGGGAAGGTCCAGGGCTGTTGTGTGCAAAGGGTAGGAGATGCTAGCTACCAGTAAAGAAATGAAGGCTTGAAAAGGTGTTGGGGGGGGGGGGGGGGGGGGGGGAGAGAGAGTTGAAACACTTGGTTGCCCAGGGGGGGAAGCGACAGGAGGGAGGGATGTTAGGCAGGAGGTGGGGTTCTCATGCCCTCCTACTTTGGGTTCAGGCCCACTCAAAATTGGGTGTCTGGCTAGTCCCCTGTTCTGCAGCTTAGAAACTTAAAATGAAATGTAGCAGTTATGGCAAGGCAGTTTAAAAAGTGGAATTCCCTGCTGTTCCAAACTGCTCCCCCCCCCCCCCCCCCCCAAACTGCCTCCTCCCATAAACTGCCACACCACACCTAAATTACCCTATTCACAGCTAACACCATGCCCCACCCCAAACGTATGCACACGCAAACACGTGTAGATAAACAGGGAATGCATTGACGAATGAAGATCTTAAATTTATATGCTCCAATAATAAATTAAAAAATAGCTGAAGCACAAAAATTGCAGAGATATGAAGAAACCAGAAGAGAGAGAGAGATCAAAATAAATTATTTTGAGAAAACCTACAGGGAACTGGTAATATCTGTACAATGAAAATTCCACCAACTAAAGCTGAGAGAGAAATATTCTGGTGAAAGACCCTTTAGTGCAAAAAGAGCCCCAAATTGAAAGTCCTGGCCCAGATGGAGTGACCAGTTCTTCGCTCAGTTAACATTTCTCCACCAAGACATAACCAAGACTGCAAGAATCAATTATCAGGCAACCAGATCTGGCACCACATTGGCTGATAATGGGCACAACACTCCTTCCAAGAGGAGATCCAAGTAACATTCCTAAAAATTATAGACTGATAACTTGTCTACCTACAGTCTGTAAGGTGTTTACTGCAATAGATGCAGATTGAATAAATCATCATATAGACTCTAATAAAATCATGGCAAGAGAGGAGCATATGGAACAAAAGCATGGATTGACTAAAAGAAAGCGTTTGATAGCGTCCCACAGTCCTGGATAATAAATGACTTTGGAATGTACAAAATAAACCCTGAATTGATTTTGAATGCATCAAATCATTTATGAAAATATGGCAAACCCACGCTCAGCTTTCAGTATTATATACTCCAGTATAGATGAAATGTTAGTATTTGAAAGCATATGTGATAATTTCTTACCACTAATTGGGTTTCTGCCAGGTACTTGTGACCTGGATTGGCCACTGTTGGAAGCAGGATACTGGGCTAGATGGACCATTGGTCTGTCCCAGAATGGCTACTTTTATGTTCTTATGTTACGTTCTTAATGTCTGACAGGTGCGTTACCTTTTCGACTGGGTGGATGAAGATCTGGATGATGGAGAGGAAATTGCTCAGACAGGGATGCAGGAGTTTTGCCACCCATTATGCCAATGTCCAAAATGTGGTCCAGCACAAAAGGTTTGGTTGGATTTACTCGTCTCCCCATGTCATTCTATTCAAAATTGAGTTGCACAGCTTATATTCAGCCAGTGCCAATATACTAATACAACCCCTCATGTCATTGGGTTCCTCATCTGTTCCCACATACAATTCAGGCTTCTCTTACCTACAAGTGCATTCATTCTGCAGTTCCTCATTATTTCTCCTCTCTTATCTCTCCCTACACCCTACCTTGGGAACTCTGCTATTCGGGTAAGTCACTTTTATCTGTGCCGCCTTTCTCCATCACAACTCCAGACTCTTTTTATACCTTTCGTCATTATATATGGAATAGATTTCCTGATTCAATATGTCATGCTCCTTCTTTGGCCTTATTTAAAGAGAGCTTAAAAGCCCGCCTTTTTTTTTTCTTCTGTTCAATATGTTAATCATTTCCCTTGTCTTGACTAGATTGATAGCTTTACAGAGCAGAGACTTTCCCTTATGTGTACATATACCACACTGTGTGGGTCTAGTAGCCCTTTATAAATTAGTAGTAGTTGTAAAATGAACATATTAAGTGTGCCTCAGCTTGGGAGTCTCATACTTTTTTTTACTAGAGACTCTACAGTGATCAAAATTCTAAAGCAGTAAGATTTTCAGGAAAGGCTCATGTCTTAATGATTTGTTATAAGATTTTCAGAGTGGAAGTATCACATTTGGGGAATTAAAGCTGACTTTTCATTTAATAATAAATTACTGAATTGTCATCCTATTAAGCAAAAATGCAAAGGCAGTCAATTTTTGCTTTGTTCTTTTTGGGGAAAAATGGGTTCTTCATAGTTGACTACTAGATCAGTCCAGAACAAATGGTTCATTTGAGACTTTAACGGTATATTAACGGAGCAGTATGCAATGTTAAAATTCTAAAAATGGTTCATAAAAAATAGAATGGAACACCAGCATGTCACAGGACTGAAAGGTCCTGAGCAAAGAAAAGGGTTAGCATAGAAATGTATTTGTTTGTTAGGATTTATTTACCGCCTTTTTGAAGGAATTCACTCAAGGCGGTGTACAGTAAGAATAGATCAAACATGATCAATGGGCAATTACAGCAGTAAAAATATTCAGATAATACAAAGTATGGCATAATATACTATTTACAGTGTCAACACAATATGTAATAGAACATTTTAATTGATAGTAAAGGGTAAAGCAAAGATGTAACATAGGTAAGCGAGTAAGAAGAGTTAGAAAGTAAGGTGACTGACTGATCTCATGTGCAACTTTCTTTAAGAGAGATGGTTATATATCTCAGCTAGGGTAGGAGTGGATAAATAGTACAGTGCAAAAGATTTTGTTGTCTGCAGGCACCCTCCCTGAAACTGCTCTTCATATTTAATGAGAAAGCTTGTTTGAACAAATAAGCCTTAAGTTGTGATTTAAATTAGGTAAATAAAGATTCAGCTCTTAAATCATGAGGTAGGGAATTCCAGATATGAGGACCAAAAATAATAGAATGCAGACTGGTGAGTGCTTTCCAGACATGCACAGTTTGGACAGAAAAAGAGAGAAAACTCTTGAAGTGTAGATGTCGTGATGGCTTGTAATGGCAGATCTGTGATGAAAGATAAGAAGGAATGGAAGCATAGAGTATTTTGTGAGTGAAAGTAAGAATTTTGAACTAAAAACGAAATTGAATGGGAAGCCAGTGATGGGGCAAAAGCAGTGGAGATACATGGTTATCTCTGGACATAGCACAGTATTCGGATCATAGTATTTTGCACAGTTTGAAGGAGATGAAGAGTAATCTGGGGTAGGCCAGCTAAAGCAGAATTAAAATTAAAATAAAAGTCTGGAAAGTAATAGTGCACTGAGCTGAAAAGTTCAAAAGATTGGGGACTGATCATAGCCGATGTATGACAAAGAAACATTTAACAACTTCTAAAATGTGGATGTGAAAAGGAAAAATGAGTCTAGAAAAACTCCTAGATACTTGAAAAGTAACAAGCTGAATTGAAGAACCTGCCATCATAAGGTAATGTTGGAGGCAGCATGCAGTTGAAAAACCACATGGCCACTGTTTTTGAAGAAATGATTGATAGACAAGTGGGTTAATATTTGAAGAGTGAATCTGTAGTATGGACTAATAATATATCTGCATAATATGTGGAGATCCCAGTATCCTGAACTAGTGTAGCTAACGGGCTCAGAAAAATGTTAAATAGTAACGGAGAGAGCACGGAGCCCTGGAGAAATAGAAGACTGAAAGACAACTTTAAAGGGAACGGTCCTGAAGGTAGGATGCGAATCAGCATCAAACGTGGTCAGTGAGGCCAATAGAAAGAAGTCTAGATGTCAAAAGAGAATGATCTACAAGATCAAAGGCAACAAAGAGGTCTAAATATACTGCTAAAGCTATCTTGTCGTGATCAAACTGTTTGTCATTATGCAAAGTAGCAATAATAGTCTCTGAGCTGTGACCAAATCTGAATCTTGATTGTTTAGGATGTAAAATATTAGCTTGCTCACAATATTGCAGAAGCTGTTAGAAAAAAAATGTGGCTTTTTTTTTTTAACGTGGAAAGAAAGACCAGATTGGAAACTGGATGGTAATTGTCAGTCACTGAGGGATCAAGGGAACGTTTCTTTAGAAGAGAACAGACAAAGCCTCTTTCTAAATATCATGGAATGTGCCAGTGGAAAGTTAGTTTTGATAAGTGTCAAAAGGAGTAAGACCAGATTAGTTTTGCAAGCCAACGTGAAGGAAAAGGGTCGAGAGCACACATGGTAAGTTTGAAGTAGCAAGTAGTTTAGAAACTGTCGCCAGAGTAATCAAATTGAAAGATGACCAGGTAATGGCATGCACAGAGGATGAAAGTGAGTCTTAGAGTGAGAAAATGGGAGGATTGGAGAGCCTGAATTGGTTGGAGGTAGATAGTTGGTATGAAGTTTAGCAATCTTAGCACTAAAAGCATTAGCCAGGTCTAATGAAGATGGACTTGGGAATTGGATAAGCTAACACCTATTGATTGGAGTTGTGAAAAAAGTAAACGTTTTACACGTATTGGCAGATGGTTCAATTAAAGTAGAATAAGTTCTTAGCAATAAGTTACAGCAATAGTTAATATGTTGCCTGCATATAGTGAAGGTGAAAGGGGTATAGTGACGCCTCCAGAGCCTTTTGGCTCTGCGGGCTTGGTGATGTAATAGTTGTGGGCCAGGAACCAGGGTTGATGAGAACGAATCACCACCTTGGTGGAATTAACGGATAGTAAAGCATCAAGGAAGTGGGAGCATAGTAAATTTTGATGGAAAAAGGGAGTTGAGAGCAGGAAGAGATAAAGGATCAATTGCACTAAGATTTCTTAGAGGTGGAGGGGGACACAGTTCATTCATTGTTACTGAAATTTCCAGATTAAATGAGATTAGCAGATAATTGGACCATGAGAGAGAAAAGGAAGAAAAATTAGAAGGATTTAGGTTATTGTCAGGAAATAGTAAGCACAAGGTCATCATAAGGACATGTGTTGCCATACTGAGACAGACAGACAAGGTCCATCAAGCCCAGCATCCTGTTTCCAGCAGTGGCCAATCCAGGTCACAAGTACCTGGCAAGGTCCCAAGTGTAAAACATTTTATTTGTTGCTTATCCAGAATAAGCAATGGATTTTGCCAAGTCCATCTTAATGGCTTATGGACTTTTCTTTTAGGAAATTATCCAAACATTTTTTAAACCCTGCAAAGCTAACTGCTTTTACCTCATTCTCTGGCATCAAATTCCAGAGTTTAATTACGTGTGGAATGAAGAAATATTTTCTTCAATTTATTTTAAATTTACTACTTAGTAGCTTCCCTGTGTGCTCCCTAGCCCTTGTATTTTGGTAAAGAGTAAACAAGCATTCACGTCTACCCATTCCACTCCACTCAGTGTTTTATAGACCTCTATCATATCTCCCCTCAGCTTTCTCTTCTCCAAGCTGAGGATCTGTAGCCTTTCCTCATGGGGAAGTTGTCCCATCTCCTTTATCATTTTCGTTGCCATTCTCGGTACCTTTTCTTATTCCACTATATCTTTTTTTGAGATGAGGTATGTATCTGCCTGCCTGGGTGGGTTCAGAAACATGTTGCTGTAATTTTGAGTCTTTTATCAAGGATAGAAAATAGGTTGAACGATTGGGTAGTTGAATTGAAATTTGAAATTGCCAAGGATTAAAAGATTATAAAAGTTGACAGAGGCTGGAGTAATAGTCTGAGAGAATGCGTGCTGTGACCCCACAGGCAAACCAGGTCTGTCACCAGACTCAGTTGTGTGGTGATCTTTTGCAGAAGATGATCAAGTGAGTGCCAAGGGGGAAATAAATAGAAAAGTCTCAACCAAGGCTACTGCTGCAACTGTTGCAGCCGACCTCTACTCCTTCCAACAGCTGTAAAAAGCAGGGTACCATTCTGACACCATCAAATCCATGATTGGAGTGCCCCACTAGTTTCTGATTAAGGAGAAGGCTTCCTCCAATAGCTCCCACTCACTGGAGTCCAGGGTATATCTGCTCATGAAATCCATTTGAGAATTAAGGGATCCCTGCAATGTGTGTTGTCAAAAGTGCCAAAAGATGCGACTCAACCCAGCTGCATAGTACAGCTGGCTCTCAAGGGAGTCTGCTGAACTTCTTGTACCTGTTTTACAGTTGACATAAGCTACACCCATGGCATTGTAGGACAGAACCTTGATGGCCCTGCTCCAGACTGTCAATTTGAAGGCCTGCAATGCTTGTCAAACTACCCTTGTCTCCTTGGCGGCTGCCCACTGCTCATGTGTCACCCAGTAAAGCTTGCATCTATCAGGACTACCAGCAACTGTGGAGACTCCAGATCGACTACCTTGGCCAGATTCTTGGGATCCAGTCACCATGATAGGCTGGCTCTAGCCTGCAAGGTCCAATGAAGATGAATATTGTAGCTCTACAATTGGGCTGACCAATGTTTCAACAGCAACCTCTGAAGTGGTCTCGTGTGCACTTATACCCAAGGGGGCCAGCTTGAATGTTGCCACCATATACCCAAAAACCTGCATTTAGTCCCAGGCCCAGGGCTTAATGATATCAACAAATGCCTTTTCTTGACTCTGTAGCTTAAACACACTCTGCTAGGCCAGGAAAACCTTTCCCCTCTTCAAGCTCCAAGTATTCCAGCACTTGAGAAGACTCCAGCTTGCTCTTTCCAAGTTGATAACCCATTCCAGAATCTACAAGAACTGCACCACATGTATGGTGGAGTACCCGTTCTTATCCTTCAACTTTATTCTGATGAGCTGGTCATCCAGGAATAGGTGTATCCAGATTCCTTACTTGCAAAGGGCTGCCACAGCCCACCACCACGATCACCTTGGGGGTGGTGTGTGGAGCTGTGGCAAAACCAAATGATGTTAAAATTGATAGTGGCCTCCTTAGGACCAAAAACATCAGCCTTGCCCATTCAAAGGCCACGATGCAATACAGCAGCAAGCAAGGTTCTCCTTTTGCAGAAGTCTCTGAACTAGAAGGCCCTTCTCTTCCAGGAGCTTTAGACTAGAGAGTTGCACGGGGACAGAAATGCGACCCATCCCTGCTCGTCCCCGCCGGATGTTGCTGCCGCCACCCCACCAACCCCCCAACCCCCAAAATTGGAGAGCTGGCTATGCCCCTGATGGAAAATAATAAGAGAAATATTAGAAATTAATAATTGCTGATCATTGGGTAAAAGTAACACTTCATCCAGGTAACTACAAAACAATATTTCTGTAGACAATAAATGAATCGGTGGAAAATTTAATGAATTAAGAGTTTTTACTCTTATTGATTATTTAAATTCTCAACCTTGCTGTGTAAGGTTAAACTGTCTTTAAAAGCAACTGGAGTCTTGGGAATTAAAGTAGAAACTTGTAGTTCAAGTTTCCCTATTCTCATATCCATCTTAGAAATGTATTTATATCTTACAATTTCTCTGTTCTTGGAATTGAGCACTTCGAGCAATGGTTGACGCTAGAAAGTTTTCTGTACGAGTTACTGCTTTTCAAACTTAGCAGTTACTTCACTTAAGGAACAAGTCACAGCAGAAACAACCAGGGGAACTTGATGAAACTGGAGATCCCAGGAGAGTCAAATTTCCCTTCACAAGCAAACCAGTGTGGGACTGCCCTTGGGGAGAAATAATGGAAGCTGTTGGTAGGGGCATGGTGAAACCTCTCCCAGATCTCAATTGCCCAGAAGCAATAGAGGAATCTGGGCTTAAGGCCACAGACTCTCCCATAGCTGACAATATCTGTAGGTGTTTGTCCATATGGCCATCAACTGGGGACCAGATGCCCCCTCCTTTACTGTAAAATGGGTAAGTGAAAAATTAAACCACAAGAATACCAAAAACAAAAATGTTTCTCACCATACCAATATCTCTCCATAGCTCAGAAAGGCTCCACTGTGGCTGTAAAGGAGCTTTAATCCTCCTGGGTAGTTATGAAAGGATGATATCAACATGGTCTGGAGAATGGCATCCCAGAGTAGACAGCAGGCCTCCCTCTTTCAGCTTTCTCCAGACTCCTCTCTAGCCTCTTCTCAGGCAGCAGTGTCTTTTTTTTTTTCCTCCTGGGTAGTCATGCAAGGATGATGATTGGGTGCTACCTGATGGTCCAGAGGATGGCTTCTCAAACTGAGTGGTATGGCAGGCCTCCCTCTCGAAACTTTCATTCTCCTCTGACTCCTGCACTCCTTTTCTAAGCACTGCAGGTTTGATGAGCTCACCACAGAGGATGCAGCCTATAGTATAGGAGTGCTCAGAGAAAGAGTGGTTAGATCTCACTCATTTTACTAGGGTGCTTTGTTACATCCCATTCGTTATGTACTGGTCTGGTAGATTAATAGAAAGAAAAGACTTCCTTACCTGCTAATTTTCTTTCTCTGACTAGTCCAGAAGTCTGCCCTGAAGTCAGCAAATGGTTGTTGTGAATAGGTTTTTTTTCTTTCTTTCTTCCTTCCCCTTTCTGTGTATATATGTTGGCACATTCAGTTGTCCTCCAAGGGCTCCCCCCCCCCCCCCCCCCCCCCCGGGGAAAGGTCATAAGGAAATGTTGGCTACATAAGTTTAGTTACAGAAAATATTGAGCTGGTTGGAGCTGCATGGACCCTGTATAGGGTAGCAGTTCTCAGATCATTGTTCTGTCTCCATCTGCTGTAGAAGGACATTTATTCTGGACTGGTCTAATAGTACTCAAAAGACAATTAGTAGGTAAGAACATTTTTTCTTAGGCACAAGCTATGCAGACATATTTTATAGCATTTTATGATCCATCTTTTGGCATCTCATATAAATCTCTGTTACATACCGTTAGTGGCATGGAATAATTTTTCAAAATCTTAGTATTAGAGCTGCCTTAAATGTTTTTACGTTCTGGGCTGTGATTAGTGGGGAGAGGAAGGAATTGCCAGAGGTTAGTTTGCAAGCGAACTAAAGTAGTGTTTAAATCGCCTTTCTTAATGGAGGATTTTATGACCCATTAAAATATAATTATGGTGAAAGTATTTAAAAAAATAAAAAAAACCAACCTTGTCTGAGACTGTTTTACCTGCTCAACTGCTATGATCTTGTATCCTAGCTTTATTATAATTCCCCTTCACTATGCAGATGCTTCACCCTATTTATACATAAATCTTTATTCAAGTAATGCGCTTAGCTGTCCTGCTTTGAAGAAAAGACCCTTATGTTTCAGCTTAAAATAGATTTTTTTTTTCAGCCAGCAGAAATGCACTGCAGTGCAACTTTGATAGCTTTGTCCTTATCGTCTACAACATTTGACCTAAAATAGGCAACTGCCAACCAGGGGCGTATCTGGACTCCGGCGGTAGGGGGGGCCAGAGCCAGAGAGAGGGGGCACATTTTAGCGCGCCCCCCCCCGCCGCCGCCGCCGCCGCCCCCACCGCCGAGCCCCCACCGCCACCAATGACTTAGTCTCTCCACCCCCCTCCCGCCGCCAACCCTCCCCCGCTGCCGTTCTTACTTTTGCTGGCGGGGGACCCCAACCCCCGCCAGCCGAGGTCTGCTTCCACCTGCCGCTGCCTTCAAAACTTCTTCTTCAGCCGGCGGGGGACCCCAAACCCCCGCCAGCCGCCCCGCGCTGTTTAAAATTCATCTTCGGCCTCCGTGGCCGTGCTGCTGGGATAGGCGGCGCTGTTGAAATCCACTTCGGAGTCTGACGTCGCAGCACGTACAACGTACAACGACGTCAGACTCCGAAGTGGATTTCAACAGCGCCGCCTATCCCAGCAGCACGGCCACGGAGGCCGAAGATGAATTTTAAACAGCGCGGGGCGGCTGGCGGGGGTTTGGGGTCCCCCGCCGGCTGAAGAAGAAGTTTTGAAGGCAGCGGCAGGTGGAAGCAGACCTCGGCTGGCGGGGGTTGGGGTCCCCCGCCAGCAAAAGTAAGAACGGCAGCGGGGGAGGGTTGATGGCGGTAGGGGGGTCCAGGGCAAAATCTGCGGGGGCCCAGGCCCCTGAGGCCCCACGCAGATACGCCCCTGCTGCCAACTACTAGTTCTAATTTTATTGTGCAGAAATAACATATTTTTTTTCCTTCCCTCACAGAAATTTACCAGAATTCCAGCTAATGGACTTAAAATAGATGTTACCAACCAGGAGGGGTTGACACCTTTACACATTGCTGCACTACATGGTCATTCTGTTCTTGTCTCCCTGTTCTTGAAACATGGTGCTGATGTTGGTGCAAAGAGTGCAACCCGTGCAGTGCCTCTTCACCTAGCCTGCCAAAATGGGAATGATCAGGTAATCATCACTCATTAAGACATCAAAGTGTTGGTGTATTGGTGCCTTTGTGTAGGGTGCCAAAAAAGGCACAGACATTTTACACACACAGAAATAATGATCAACAATAAGTAGGGAAAGGGGAAACAATTCAGATGAAAGGAAATGAGAGAGAATTATAGAGAAGAAGAAAGGCAAGATTTATCTGAATGTAGCAATTAAATGGTTGATCCAGTGGAAAAGAATAAAAGGTGCAAAGCTGTCATAAGTAGACAATAAAGGGGTCAGAGGTTGGCGGAGAAATTAATGCCAAAGATAGAGATAACAGGGAAGGAAAGAGGAAAGACGGCAAGAAATTTAGTGAATTGGAGTATTCTGGTCCAAGTAGACTAGTATGTTAGCATCTTAAGTTAGAAATGGATACATAGGGAATTTAAGATGTAAAAAGGAGACAGAGAGGGATGGTAGGAAAAGGATGTACGTAGGCATGTGTGAGTTTATTTGAAGAACAGATGACAACAGTGTGTGGTGGTATTGGTTTGATATGGAAAGGTGTATGTAATGAGGCCAGAAGTAATCCTGAAGAGGAATCAGTTGGAGCCCATTCTAGATCTTCAAAGAATATCCCAGTAATGGAAAAACCTGATTTATTGTGGGCTAGAAGAGTCTGCTGTGGAGGGAAGGGGTAATCTGCCTTGAGGAATAAGGTGGCAGCAGCTGGGGGTTAGTGGGAGAGAGGGATCGGTCGTAAAGTAGCATCAAATATGAGAGTGAAAGTTGATAAGCTCCTCTGTTTTCACTGTAGCTTGATTAATTCTTTTCTGATGATCTGCCTTTATTTTTAAAATAAGTGCCTCAGTTTAGTCAGCACAGAATGGTGCATGACTCCAAAACATAGTACTAGAGAAACTTAAAATACATTTTTAAATGTCGGGGTTGGCTTGTGCCAAAATAGTTCTTTCTTTCATAGTTGTGCTGCAGCACTCCACCGAGTGTGAGGGAGTATTGCACTTTGACAATAACACTGTGATAGGGTGTGAGGGGGGAGGGTTATAATGTGGTTACACATTCCCTAAGAAGAAAGCCTATGAATGACAAAAGATAAGAACTTTAACAAAATGTACTTTATCCTTTTTGGGCAGATAGTGTTCTAACCCTGCACGGAAAATTTCAGCCTAGCTGACTTTTAGTTAAAGAAAAGGACTTTTGTAAGATTAATTTAGAGCAGAGGTTCTCTAGCCAGTCTGGGTTTCAGAATATCCACATGAAATATGCATGAGACAGATTTCATAGTTGTCATTCACAATGAAGCAAGTGCATGCAAATACCTCATCCATATTCAACATGAGTATCCTTAAAACCACTCTGGTTAGGTGTGTCCTTTTATGTTTAACTGTACAGCGCTGCGTAACCCTAGTAGCGCTTTAGAAATGTTAAATAGTAGTAGTAGACTGGTTTGAGACCCCCTGATTCAGAGTAATGTATTTCAATTAAAGTTTTAAAAAATGTCAGTGTAGATTAAACTTAGTGTAATACAGTGTCTGATGGTTTTAGCATGTTGATATACAACTGAGTTGTCAAAAGGATTCTTAAGTTCAAATAAAGTTTTTCTCCTAGGTGGTAAAGTATCTAATAGATTGCAATGCTAACCAGAACAAAAAAGACACAAGTGGAAACACTCCTTTAATTTTCGCTTGTATGAATGGTCATCTTAAAGCTGCTGCATTGTTACTAGAGGTAAGGTTACATCTAATCAGATTAATTTGAAAATGTGTTTTCTGTTCAGTGCATTCTTTATGCATTGAATAGATTATTTCTTTGTGTTCTTTCATGGCTAGGAAGTAACACTCATTGGAGATAAGTGATAGCATTTTTAACGCATCATAAAATGGCAGTGTTTTCAATAATTTACTTATATATTTTGTGTTAGACACTTTGTGAAACTGTGAACTAGTCATGAGACACTGATGTAGGATACTAAATTTAATGGGAGATTGATAATGTATTTGTCAGTTATGATGTTGCAGTGAACCTTGAATTTTTTAGAATTCACATATGATGGTGGACATATAAGCAGTTTCATTGGTTACATACTGCTAATTAAGACCATTCACTGAAGGTCGCCCATTAAATATTTAAACATTCAAATTTTTAAACATTTGGACAATGGTTTTGTAAACTAATTTAAAACCATTGTCCAGTTTAGACTGGTATAGCGTATAAAGGAGTCGATGTGGTATAATAGAGCACCCTTCTCTCTCTCTCTCTCAGCTCTGGTCCCGCACTTGCGGAAACAGGAAATGAGGCCGGGACCAGAGCTGAGAGAGAGTTGGGCCGAACCTGCACGCCTTTTACTGCTGCTGACAGCCGCCGTAACACTGACTTGGTAAGTGAAGATGACTTCTAAAATTCGGAAGGAGAGGGGTGCTGGAACTGGAAGGGAGGGACGATGACCCTGGAACTGGGAGGGAGGGGATCCTGGAACTGGGAGGGAGGGAGGGGGGGACCTGAAACTCGGTCTCCTGGAACTTGGAGGGAGGGAGGGGATGACCCTGGAACTCGGAGGGAGGGGGGAGGTGACGGACGACCCTGGAACTTGGAGAGAGGGAGGGATGGGGGACGACCCTGGAACTGGGAGGAAGGGAGGGGGGGCCATGGCACACACTTTCTCACACACACACTCTCTCTCTCAGAGACACACTCGCACCCAGTCTCACTCTCTCTCTGTCACACACACTCGCACATTCACTCTCTCTCTCACACAGTCACTCTCACACACACTCTCTCAAACATACACACTCCAAGGAAAACCTTGCTAGCGCCTGTTTCATTTGTGTCAGAAATGGGCCTTTTTTACTACTACTAATAATATGTAAACTGCTTTGACTGTAACCACAGAAAGGCAGTAGTTCAAGTCACATCCCCTATCCCTTGGCACAGATGGTGAATGAGTTGCAGGTGCTGGTAATTGATTTGCCCTACCTTCAGTTTAACCTGCATATATTTACTTACTCTTCATATGCATCAGAAGGTGTCTATTTCATATCAACCAACCCATCATAGTTCTTGCATTTAAAAAAAATTCCATGCCAATATGGTGGAACACATCTTAAGTAGTCTGTGTCCCTATGTTCCTTGAGAGGATGTCCTTATCAGAGACATTGCAGAACATATTATAAGCTCACTAATTACAAAGAGCCTCCACTGGAACCAAGCAGAGGTGCACCTCCAAAGTTACTACTATCTTCAGAGCAGCAACCTGGTTGTCTGTTCATATGTTAAATTTGCACTACTGTCTGGACAGTATGTCAAGAAGGGATAGTGCATTTGGAGAGGTGGTATTTCAGAATCTCTTCAATAATTGATCAACTCTTCCATCTGCCTACAGTGGACCATTTCACCACACTGTTTTCAGGAAGAGTAGAGTGATCTTCAGCTATGAACGTTCCCATAAGTGTGATTGATTTTATTATGCTTGTTAACCAAGAAAAAGGGAGTTGCTTACCTATAATGGGGGCTGTCTGAAGACAGCAGGATACATCAGCCATGCTGACCCTTCCACCTATCTAGAGATTGGATTATGAGCTTTAGTGTGTTCCTTGGGGACTGCTAGGTGTAAGGGTAATCTCATATATGCTAAGAAAACTGTACAAAATTGGGTCTCTGTGAGATCTGAAATAGTGGGGTTTGTATTGGCACCATTGTGAAGATGTAATCCACAATTGTGGTTGATTTATCTTGACATCTGCAAAGAGTCCCCATTATGGGTAAGCTACTTTGATATCTAGTTTTGTAGGGGGATAGTGGAGGAACTGTGGCTTTGATTCCAGATTATAAATAAATTCAGGGATAGGTAATGAATAGGGAAATGCTGTAATACCTTTGGTCATATGGAAAAGGATTGAGTAACAAGGATATGGGAAGAATGTGCTAGTAGGTCACCTTGATCAAATTTTGAACACGTCATCCAGGTATAATGCTCCGGTTTCTAAATTACTAGAAGATGGAACAAAATGCATCCTGGATTCTTATGTCTTAATTTTACTACTACTTACCTCTGGTCATTTTCTTTTCTATAACTTTACATTACGATTTGTTCTTTCCAGCATGATGCCTTAGTAAACCTATCTAATAATAAAGGAAATACAGCACTCCATGAGGCAGTGAAAGGGAATTGGGAAGCCTTGGTGGAACTCCTGCTTTCATATGGAGCTTTTGTCCATGTGAGGAACAAACAACAGTGTACTCCTTTGGATTGTGCAAAGGAGGTATGTAGAAGAATTGGGGATAACATGGGCAAAACAGGTACATGTTGTTTTTTTTTAATATAAATTTAACAAGTGGCAAGAGCTTTTGTTGGTAAGATTCCATCCTGTTGGTTTTGCTATGAACAAAGCAAATGTAATAAGTGTGTAGATGAGTCCCTGGTGACAAAGGTAGAGTGATATCCATGTGGGGAAGACGACCCTGTTTTGTGTGACATCCCCCTCTCCCCCCCCCCCCCCCCCCACCAAAACAAAAAACCTAGTAATCACTCACCTCTCAAGTAGAAATAATTGGTTTGGATATGTCCTATTGCCCTACTGATATAATGCATGTGTTTATTGAAAGAGTAAAAACTTTGATTTTGCTGGAAAAGTGGTTTTAGGAAGAGCGATGGTGTTAATTCAGAAAGAGAAGAAAAATACCTTCATGGTGGGCAGTGCTAGCAATGGCCAGTGACATCTCATGGATATAAAAGGAGAGGGATATTACTACAAGCTACAGGGAATGAATGTGAAGCTAGAGAACCTCCATCTTTCCAGCTCTGGCAGGGGAGAGAAAAAATGAGCCAAGGGCCAAAAGTGAGCAAAAGTTTGCAGTGGGAGTTTTAGCTCAGAATGTTCTGGATTCTGGCGAGTTTTTCTTCCAGCAGTGTGTAGTTGGGAATGAAGTTTTCCTGGCTTTTTAATACCAAGGGCCCTTTTTCTTACTGCACTTTAACAGCAAAAAAAAAAAACAAAAAACCATTAACACATGGTAAGTGCAAAGGCAGCATAGCTACTGTTGGGAGTGTGCTCAGCATGTTTTCTGCTGTTCCCATGCAGACTTGGTCATTAGCGCATATTAAACCTGGTTGCTATTAGTGCAAACAGATTTAGTGCCTTCTATTGAGGAGGCACCAAGTACATCTGTGCTAACTGCAGTATGCCATCCATGCTCATGCCCAATCTAGTTTCCACCCCCTAACACAAATGTACTTAATGCGTTAAACCACCTTGGGAAGAGATAGCGTGCTTGTGCAGTAGCAATTAATGTGCCTAATTTGCATGTTAACTGCTTCACACGCCTTAGTAAAAGGACCCCTAAGTTGGAAAGATGATGGTGTGTGTTACTCAGAAATCTTATGTAAAGCAAGCTGAAATGGCTTGCGGGTCAGTATAAGGGTATTTTTGAAATAATACAGTATTAGAGCTCTAGCTCCTTCTTATGCTTCGGGGGGTGGGGGGGCACTAAAAGAAATTGTTCCTTGTACAGAAGTCATCCTGTGAAAACAGTACATGCTGAAAAGAAACTGTTAAATACAAATTTGGGGGAAAAAAAATCTAGATCATCTTTTTATGTTCTTCTCTCCTATACCAACGGCTCTGAATTAACTTCTCAAAAGCAACTATCTTAAGGTAGAGTGATTTAGCCCACACTGTGAGGAATACAGGCTTGCAGGTATTTTGTACCCATGAGACACCAACTTCATTTAGAGAGACACCCCATAGATTTCCTTTTGAAACGTTATTGCCCGATGAGGATTTTATTTGCAGAATTTGCAGGTTTCAACTGCCTGCTAGGAAGTCTGTGTGGTGTGTTAAACATAACATCTCAAACATACTTTGTGGAATGGCCCCAACTCCACCTTGTGGTGCCCTTTTCCCTAGCGCTGAAGTGAGTATGGGAAATTTTGAGAGATTTTCTTCATGCGCGAACACTTTCCTGTGGCGTATACCTTAGAAATGCACCCCTAAAATGACTTGTTGGGCACTAATGTAATTGTAAAGGTTGAGATGGAATAATATTGGAATTTGTGACATGCATCATTGTGCTTGTATGACACTTGATAAGTTGCAAACTGATCATTTGCAACTATAGCCCACACAACAAAAATTACTGCTTCTGGATCATGTTTGTGAAGATAAATTGCAGGCTGGAGGCAGCACTGCAGTATAAAACTATATTTGGAAAATAATCAAGGGGATTAGGAGAAAACAGAGTTACTTACCTGTAATAGAAGTTTCTCTGTGGACAGCAGGATAAGTTAGCCACACATAGATGAACTAGCTCTTCTAAAGCTCAGAAAAACCGTGAAGGCTTTTCTAAACATGTGCAGGTCCTCCCCCTCCAGTGCCCAGCCCATTACCACCAAGTCCATTCTGTAGCTGCAAGCAGGTTCATCTTAGAGACGAGGTGGGCTGGTTGTGTGGCTGACTCATCGTACTGTCCACAGAGAACCCTTGTTACCGGTAAGTGACCTCATGTTCTCAATGGACAAGCAGGATGAGTCAGCCACACTTTAGTGGAGGACTGTGAAGGGGTGTTATGTTGAGAAGTGTGTGTGTTAACACCTTTCAGATGAAGCAGCATAAGGAGAAATTAATGCAAGGGCAGATGAAGACAATAATGAGAATCAACAGGTTGCAACCCCCTTCGAGATAGTGGAAGAAGACAACATATCGGGTCCTGTGCCACATTGCACCTGGTGCTGGTTGATGTAAACAGATGAAAGCTGGGGGACAAGACATAGTAAACAATTGGAGGCTGGTAAAATGGCAAATCTTTAGATGGCCAGACCAGCGAGTCTTGTGCATCTTGCACAAGAGGCCTGGGGTTGAGTGACTGTGTTCCTGTGGAGATTGTGATATGTTTGGCTACGTTGCAGATGTTTGGTTTCAAGTGTTTGAAAAGGGTAGCTGTGATGCAGTAGGCTCTGTCCATAAAATCTATTCAGTCTGCATACAAGCAGAGGCTGAATGTATTAAGGAAAACCATGTGAAGGTGGACCTTGCAAGAGGTGTATCCTGGTGATTTGGATTGTTTTGATGATAGCAGAGACTTCCTGCAGTGCTTGCTTTACTCAGACTGAAAAGGTTGGGACTCTCCTTTAGTCTGGAGCGTAAGGAATGCCAAATGGGGATGCTGCTATATATAGCAGCTTTGAGTTCCTCCAGGTGGCGCTTCCTAAATGGGTGAAGTTCAGTGATGAAACAATCTTAAGTGCATAGATCTCATAGGATTGAGTGTAGGTTATACAGAGCTTGAAGCTAACTGCTGCCTAGTTCCTTAGGCCTGGGAGTTAGCCAGCTTATAGCAGCAAGAAGTATGGATGCAAGTGGCCTTATCTGCATGTCCTGTAGCAAGGGGCCTTTTATACTGGTATTATCTTGGTTATAGGTCCTCTTTGTCCTATATTTGTGGGCATAAGGTGGTACTATAATAGAGCTGATCTGTCCCAAGAATGGATGAGATAGGGGAAGAATTGGAGGTGTTTTTTTTTTTTTTTTTTTTACTGTATTGGGGCTTTGCTAACAAATGGCAAAGATATGCATGCTGTTCTTGTGAGGACCCTATGATGGATCAAGATTAACTAATAGGTAAAGAATAGTGACTCCTAATGGGTCTTGTGGGCCCTGCTCCAGGAGAGTCTGGGTTCTCTGCTTCATGGTGCAGACACTGAAGTTGAGCACAGTGGGAGCAATGCTTAATGAAATAGGGTAGCCTTTCTGAGCCATTAGCAGGGGCCTGAGTGGAAGGCTATAAGGGATACCTTAATGACTGTATAGGAGTGTGATACTAAGCATACTAGGTGTAAGTACTGACCTTTTGGGGTCAACCTAGGCAGTTTCCTAGTATGCACCCTGGAGCATGAGAGCTGGCTGGGTACATATTTTGTTTTGAGGGTGTAGGCTGAGACTGGAGTTTTCCCCAGAAGGTCAAATAAGCCTTGGATCATGCACCCACTTGCATACTCCTTCCACACAAAAACTCAGGTCACACCGTTGCATGTGCTCTGAACCAATATGTCTTTACTGAAGAACTTGACAATATAAGAATTCTTGGGACAGCAGTAACAGTGCAGAAGCTTTAGAAAATATTTACACATCTCCTTTACAGAGTTTCACTTTACTCCCAATAGATGAGGCTCTGTGAAAACTCCTCCCTATCTCTCTTTAAACTTCTCCTCATCTAATCTTACATACAGCCAGTACAGTTTGGATGTTAAACTGGAACAGAAGGGTATCAGGCAGGCAGTTGCTGAGCCCTGGAAGACATATGGGAGGGCTTTCATTTCCCATAAAGGCTGTAGTAGTTTCCTGTCTCCTAGCCTTGAAATAGAACGGGAACTTTAGAGTGCCCAAATGGTAAAAAATAAGTTGGTTAGCACAGCCTTCTCCCTTGGCCTGGAACTGGGGTGAAATGGTTTTCCAGATTCCCACTTCACTGGATACAGAGCACAGGTCTGGGTGACACTTCTGCTTGCTGTACTTCTTGAATTTCTTCTGTAGCTTCTCTGTGCTACTGGACTAGCAAGCACTGTTACCTGAATGACTATGCAGTAATTATTTTAGCTTTCCCTAGCTCAATGTGGTCGGGGCTCAGGAGGCTAAAGCCAACAGACCTTAATTTTAAAATTGTGATCTCCCTTTTTTTATTTTCAGAATTTGCCTCCTAAAGTGTACTCCTCCCATTTTTTTTTTTTTTAGTTCTTACCAATGGAATTTGACACATCCATTTCCCCTTTGTTATAGATAGGTTCTTTTGAGATCAGCTGGATAAATACACTCCTGGTTATTGATGTTCTCACACTTCAGTAACATAATGCTGTTAGTGGAGCCTGAAGGATTTGTTTATGCACGATGCCCATTTACAGGTTCCTACGTAGGGCTTGAACTAAAATTGTGTCTAAGCCATTTAAATGGGATAGGGTGAGCAGGGACACTAGAACAAAGGTGATTTGAGGTCTTAGTTGGAGCAGAGAACTTATGTGATTTGGAAAGGTTTCTGTAAAGTGGTGAGGGAAAAGATAAATGGAAAGAGTGTTTTGACAGGTAAATTAGTCCATAATTTAATTGTTGTTGAGCTCAGAGATCAGTGATAAAGGTTGGGTAGGGCCATCACGTTTATGTATGAGGAATATCCTCAGGGGGGAGGGGGCCTGTTCTACTACATTCACTGTAGAAGGGCCTGATTTTTCACTAGAAAAGAGAGAGGGGTGGTATAGGTAGGGAATGCATATAGCTACTTATTCGAGAAAAAGTACCCCAGATATCATCTGCCTATTTGGCTGCCATGCTTTGAGCAGATGATAGAGATGGCCTTATATGATAGGTGTGAGTTGTGTTAACACATCAATACAAAGTTTATTTATTTTTGTTCATTTGCGTTTTGTTTTTATTTTTTGCACCAGGCAGAGCGTATAGGGATACTGGTACCCCCTCTCCTTCCTATGATAGATTTGGAGCTAAGTACTGGACTTTGAGAGTCCAGACATAAAGAAAATTGGCAGTCTGGGAGATGTAAGGAAGAGCTATGGGAGTCCAGAATTCTGGTCTTTGAACAACTGGGACCCATTAGAGATTAGATGAAGCACCAGAATGAATAGGGAGGGACAGCCTTAAAAATGAGTACCATCCTTCCACTGCTCTCTCTCTATTATCCTGCCAAGAAAAAAGTAGAGTTATCCTCATCACTACACACCTATATACATCTCTGTTGCACAGGCTAAGGACCACAGCCCGCCTGGAGAAGCCCTGAATATTCCCTCCAGTGGGACAATACTATGAGCTTACAGAGATGGAAACCCAATGCATACATCTCAGAGATGTCCACATCCCCATAACATATCTACCATCTTCTATAATCGGATAGTTGGGAACCTTAGAAAACAGTACTAGTATTAATATGGCCTCCAAAACAACCCCGGCTTTGGTCACTGGCACAATCTTAAGAAATTTCTAGTTTTTTCTTGGCAGGATAATAGAGAGAGAGCAGTGGAAGGATGGTACTGTATAACTTTTGATCTTTGGGCATGGTTCCCAAGGTGCAAGTCATATGCTCTAATTCTATAATCTTAGCACCTAGTAACGCGCAGGATCCTCAAAAATGTGGGTTTAAAGACCTGTTTCTTTTGGATGCTAGCTTGTTCAGTATAATCCTTTCCGTAGTGGCATGGTGTAAGGATTTGCCAGGAACTGAACCTGTGACCTTGCAGGCCAGTCACTGGGGATTTGCAGTTGAGCCATGGATGCATCCTGTGCCTTAGAGGGCCTGCCTATGGACAAATGGATCTTTGTCAGAAGTAGGATCAGAGGAAGAAATGAAAATGGGGTGCCAGTTGTCAGAGCAGCTCCATTATTGTCCTTAGGATTTGTTGGGGATTAGAGGAGGCGGTGGTAGCATCCTCAGGTCATCAGGTGACATGGTCCAGCAGGTTCTGGGGCTGTTCATACTGGAAGCCAGTAGTGTCCTGTCAAGTGTGAAGGAGCAATCATAAAGGGCCTTCTGTTACCTTGTAGTGAGCAACAGTACTGAAATCTCAGTACTTCTATGTCAGGATCCCAAGCTCCTTAACAGTGGCTGCAACAAGGAGGCCTCAGATACAGGGGTGGATCTAGAGGCTCCTAGCTGAACAAGGTGGACTGTTAGTTCCCATGAGATTGGTGTCCTCAGCTCTTCAGGCCAAGTAGGAGTAGATTTTCGGAAAGAGGATTAAGTTAGTTGCCCAATATCACAAGCACTAAAGTGGGACAGGTAAGATTTGAACCCTTATTTTATAGGTTTCAAATCTTTAGTTCTAACCAGTAGGCTATTTCTCCATAGCAGACTGGGATATAGTTATATAGGGCTGTAATCTGTTCAGGAAAGACAGAATAGGAAGCAAGGGCTGGGGAATTGCATTGTATGTTACGATAATAGTCGCACAATTGTAGGACCTACAGAATAAGGAAGAGGCACTGTAGGTCAGTCTGGAAAAAAAGGAATGGCAAATATATTTACATTGGTGTGATATACAGGCCTCCTTCACAAATGGATGAAATGGACAAAGATTTAATTGAAGACATTCAAAATATATGTGTGAAAGGGGAAGTACTACTAATAGGTGATTTTAATGTACCAGATGTTGATTGAGGTATCCCTATTGCAGGGTCTTTTAGAAGCAGGGAGATCTGGATTCTCTCTACAAGGGGACCTATTCCAGCAGTTGGTAATGGAACCCATGCAGGATAGGGCCATACTGGACTTAGTGCTTACTAACAGGGAGAGTGTTTCTGATATTAGGTGATCATCTGGCATCCAGTGATCACCAGATGGTGTGGTTTAATATTAAGATAGTGTGGAGAGGGTCATTCAGAAGGTGAAGGTCCTAGACTTAAAAAAAAACCAAAAACCTAACTTTGTTCAGATGGAAGAAGTTGGGAAGCAGTGGGCAAAACTGAAAGGAGCTATTGTAAGAACAACCTTTTTGTAAGGAAAGAAAATAAAAGTAAGAGGAAAAGGAGACCGCTTTGGTTCTCAAAAGTAGTAGCTAAAAAGGTAACGAAAAAGAGCTTAATCTTTATAATCTGCAAGAAATCACAGAAAGAGGAAGACAGGTGACAATACCTGGAAAAGCTAAGAGAAAGCTGGTAGAGAGTCAGGAAAGCAAAGATGCAAATGGAAGAAAAAGTAGCCAATACAGTAAAATGGGAGGGACAAGACATTTTTTAGATATGTTAATGATAGAAGAAAGCACAAAGTGGCATTGTGAGACTCAAAGGTGAAGGGGAGGAATATGTAGAAGCTGATAAAGATAAGTCAGAAT
Organism: Microcaecilia unicolor; assembly: GCF_901765095.1. Lineage (NCBI taxonomy): Eukaryota > Metazoa > Chordata > Amphibia > Gymnophiona > Siphonopidae > Microcaecilia > Microcaecilia unicolor. Next base: position 320,184,049 of record NC_044035.1, on the reverse strand, counting down.
TGCTTAACAAATATTTCTGTTCTGTGCTCACAGCTGAAGGCCAGGAGCAGGACAGCAGAAGGCAAACACAAATAGAAATGGAGGGGTGGTAGCCCCTGAATGATTTTCAAAGGACTGTGTGTGTGAGGAGCTGTATAAAATAAAGGTGGATGAAGCGATGGGGCCAGATGGCATACATCCGAGGGTGCTGAAGGAAGTTAGGAAAGTTCTAGTAGCTCCTACTGGCTGACCTTTTCAATGCTTCTCTAGTGTCAAGAGTGGTCCTGGAGGACTGGAGAAGAGCAGATATTATCCCTCTCCACAAAAGCAGAAGTAAGGAAGAGGTTTGTTTGTTGTTATGGAAACTACAGGCTGGTAAGTGACTTCTGTGAAAAGTAAATTAATGGAAACACTTTTAAAACAGAGAATAGTAATGTTTTTGGAATCCAGTGGATTACAGGACCCGAGGCAACATGGTTTCACTAGAGGGCAGGTCTTGTCGGACAAATCTGATTAATTTCTTTGACGGTGACCAGAGTTGAATTGAGGGAGAGCGTTAGATGTGGTGTATTAAATTTAGCAAAGCCTTTGACACGGTTCCACGTAGATGACAAACTGAGTACCCTCGTTATAGGCCCTAAAGTGATTGGGTTAGGAATTGGTTGAGTGGAAGGCGACAGAGGATAGTGGTAGATGGAGCTCATTCTGCAGAAAAGGATGTTACCAGTGGTGTGCTGCAGGGTTCGGTTCTTGGGCCAGTTCTTTTTAACATTTTTGTAAGCAGTATTGCTGATGGCCTGTCTGGTAAGGTTTGCCTCTGCAAATGATACCAAAATCTGCAATAGGGTGATAACCCCTGATGGTGTGGATAACATGAGAAAGTTTTTAGCAAAGCTAGACGAATGGTCTGGAATTTGGCAGCTAAGATTTAATGCTAAAAAATGCAGGGTCATGCATTTGGGCTGCAAAAACCAGAGGGAACAGTACAGTTTAGGGCGCGAAGAACTTTTGTGCAGAAAAGAGGAGTAGGACTTGGGTGTGATCATATATGATGATCTTAAGGTGGCCAAATAGAAAAGGCAACAGTGAAAGCGAGAAGGATGGTTGGGTGCATAGGGAGAGGAATGGTAAGTAGGAAAAAGAAGGTTATGATGCTCCTGTATAAGACTCTGGAGATACTTCATTTAGAATATTGTGTACAATTCTGGAGACAGCACCTTCAAAAAGATATAAACAGGATGGAGACAGTCCAGAGGGCAGCTACAAAAATGGTCTGTAGTCTTCGTTATAAAGTGTATGGACAGACTTAAAGATCTTCATTATGGGGCTCATTTTCAAAAGAGAAAACTGTCCTAAAGTGGCATAAATCTGTATTTGGACGTTTTTCTAACAAAAACGTCCAAATTGGTATTTTCGAAACCAATTTTTAGACGTTCTGTGAATTCCATCAAAATTGCAATCAGATCACAAGGGGGGGGGGGGGGGGTGTTAAGGACGAGATCTGGGCATTCCTAACACTTGGACATTTTTCTGCCATAATGGAACAAAACAAAAACATCCAGGGCTATAAATTGGATGTTTTGGTCTAAACCTGTTTTATTAATGAATAAACCACAAAAAAGTGATTTAAATGACCAGATGGCCACTGGAGGGAATCAGGGATTTACTCCCCCAGCGGTAACTAACCCCTCCCACCCCCCCAAAAGTGTGATTAAAAACATTACTTTCCAACCTAAGATGTTATACTCAGGTCCAGTAGAGCAGTAGTCTAGTGGTCTGCAGACAGGTGGACCCAGGCCCATACCTTTCTCTACCTGTTATACTTGTGGTGGAAACTGGGAGCCCTCTCAAATTCACCAGAAGCATACTGTACCCGCATATAGGTGCCCCTTTCACCCATAGGGGCTATTGTAGTGGTGTACAATTGGGAGTAGTGGGTTTTGGTGGGGGAGGGCCTCAGCAGACAAGGTAAGGGAGCAACGGCGAGATGTACCTCAGAGCATTTATTTAAAGTCCACTGCAGTGCCCCCTAGGGTGCCCCATTGCTCTCCTGGTATGTCTGTGTGGCCAGTCTACTAAGAATGCTGGCTCCTCCTATATCCCAAAGGCTTGATTTTGTGTGTTTCACTTGAAAAACATTTTTTTTCGAGTAAGCCAGAATTATTAAACTGTGTTATTTACACTATGTCTCCATGACTTATGTTTAAATGATAATACTAATAAAAAGCAAGACTGAAACTGGGAATCCACAAAACTGAAATGGTTCTTTCCCTGTGTGCTTCATAGAAGACTCTCAACTACTGCTGTTTTGAAGTTTAAAAGAAAGGCATAATTTGGAATAACTGAAGAAACTCGGGCTGTTGAAATGCAAATATGCACTCAGAATAGAGGCACATGTTTTATCATTTAGGAAAACTATTAGTAAATGACTGTAAAAGATGTTTATGAGAAAAATGTATTTTGTAATTAGTTACAATATACGCTCTCATTTTTAAGAAATCAAAAGTCCTGAAGATCCTGCAGGCGGCATCAAACAATCCAGTGACATCCGTCAATGTTTTAACAGCAAACCCATGTGCCAGCATCGTGAAAAAATGTAAGAAAGGTATGTTCTTATTGTTGAAGAGTGAGCTTGCTCTAAGATAATTCAAGAAAAGATGTATCAGATATCTGAAACTAAATTCTAATATATAGGGCTTTAACAGTTTGAGACATGGACTGAGTAGTGTATCCTCAGGAAAAACATCAGTAAGAAAAGTAACTGAATAAAACACAACCAGCGTACAAAACAGAGAATAGGCAACAAGAGAACATTTTTCCCCTCTTATTTGAATCCCTAAAACCAAACAGTGCTGTCTGCTGGCCCTACTTTACATTGCAGACTTTTAATTTATATTGTAACACTTGTTTGCAAAATAGAGAGAGGATGGGACTCGATATACTGCTTTTTCTGTGGTTACAGTCAAAGCAGTTTATATATTATGTACAGGTACTTATTTTGTACCTTGGGTAATGGAGGGTTAAGTGACTTGCCCAGAGTCAGAAAGAGCTGTAGTGGGAATTGAACCCAGTTTACCAGGATCAAAGCCCTCTGCGCTAACCACTAGTCTACAAAATAGCCAAGTGTGTCTGAAGTTCATGCTGCTGTTAACTACGTCAGGTTATTTGTAGGGTGGCATCATACTTAGGCCCTGATGCTCAAAAGTAAACGTACCGTACTAGCGCCCACATTTATCTGTACAGAATGTTCAGAGGGGTCTAGCGAGGGAAATGAGTGCGCCAGGCACTTGCGCAGATAGCATGCAAATGTAGTCAAGCTCATGTAAATGAGGTCATTTGTATTCCTCCCAATGCTCAGAAAAGAGTGCCCGAAACAGAACTGAATTACCGCTGCAAAAAAAATAACACCAGGTCGGAGCAGGCATTAGGGTGTTGGAAGAGCATTTCTCTTGATTCTCATGCTTCTTTCTGCAAAATTGGCTGGTTTTGATCGCTTTTGGAAGCAGAAGGATGCTCCTGCAAGCTCTTAAGCACTGGTTGTGAGAAACAGTAGACCCAAGCAAAAGCGCACATTGGTGTCTGTTTTCTGTGTCTAAATTGAAAGTGTCCATGTTTAAAAAAAAAAAAAAAAAAAAAGACTCCTCCAGGATCCAAGATGGCATCATGAACCTGATGTGAGTGGAATCTCCGCTGCTTCTTTTGGTTTGTTTTCCTCAGAATGCCGAAGTGTAGGGGAAGGCCAGCTGCTGTCACCATTCACTGGCAGTTGGTGTTTTTGGATTCATTTCTGCGGAGAACTGGAGTGCCGATGAGGTCGGACAGCTGCCCGCTTGCAACAACCGTGGTGAGTGCAGCCCTTGGTGTGATGCTAGGGCTAGATGTCACTCTGAGCCCTGACCATAGAGTGCCTCCCCCACAGCCACAGAGTGTCAGCTCTACATTGAAGGCATCTTCCCCTCGGCAGCCAGGAAAAGCAACGGTGTCCAAAAGCTGTGAGGCACAACTACATCTAGTGGAGGACCAGGGGATTTCAGTTTCTCTGAACTCCCAAACAGCTACTGTGGGATCATCTGGCCCTGCGGGAGATTCTTTGACTACAGTTGGTGACCTGAGTGCTCTTACTTTACCAGTTCAACAGGTACAGACTTCACTTTTTCTTACTTTGAGAAACTGACTGAGGTTACCCTTGACAATCTATGGGCTCTGATTGTAAATCTGAGTAAAGCTTTGTGCACCCAGATTCAGATGTTGGAGCAAGAAACACGCTTTTAAAAAGAGACTGGAAACTGTTGATTCTGGTATTAAAAAATTGACTGAAAAGGTAGAGAAACAGGGGAAAGAATTAGATGCTGTTCAAAAAATTCAAACAACTGTGATTAAGGATGTAGTGAGTTTGAGGAGAAAAGCTGAAAATTTTGAAAATTCCTCGAGAAGTAATAATCCACGTTTCTTAAATTTCCCTAGATTTTTTTCTATTACTCCTAGGGAAATGCTTAGAAGAAAATTTTTGGAGTGTCAGAGGAATCTATTCCTCCTTTCTCTCAAATGTATTATCTTCCGAGTAAACCAGTGGAAGGTCAGTTGACTGAAGAACAAAATGATGTCCCTTTAGGTGTATCAAATATACAGGACAATAATCTTATATGTGCAGGGACATTTACAACTAAATGACTTCCCAGCAGCTTCTACTTAAACATGCCTCAAATATTAATGTCACCTTGACATTCTGTAATACTTTCACAAAACAACAAAATGTTATATATATAATTTTTTTAGGATCCTCAGAGTTCACAGCAGCAGCATTGCTATCAAGCCATTTTAGGCAATGCTGTGCATATCTTCATTGATCCAATATTTAAACTTTTTTTTTTCTTTTTCAAAAGGTGTAAACTTATGGTTTAAAATTAGTGACTAACACCACTTAACTTTCAGCAGCTTACATAACAGTGAGAACCTCCGCTGACATGGCCAAGTTTCGTTACTTCCTCAGGGAAGAGATTCACTGAAACAAGAAAAACAAACTCAAAATATGTTCAAACGGAATTCTGAACAACTGTTAAATTATAAAGAACAATGCTGGATTTTCTTCCTTGGTAGGCTGCAACCACATGGATTAAATTCAGAACTGGAAAGGTGGTCTTTATCTTGATTGGTTGCTGTCAGTGGCTGTTTAACCAATCGGGACTGTGTGTTTTTTAGTTAGCTAGGTAGTATTTAAATAACGGCTTTTCTGAAAGAAAGCCATGGCCATTGTTTTTCTATGTGAGAACGGAAACAAAACATATGGCATGTAAGCTGTTACAATTCTTGCTAGTTTAATATCTTTTTTTTTTCAACTTATTTAGGAGTTCACAGATTGTTTGAACATATTTTGAGCTTGTTTTTCTTGGAGACCCTAGCTGGGTGATCTTACTCAAGGTAGGGGGTTAGCCTTTGAGGCATCTCTGTCAATCAAGTGTTTGGAAACCAGAGCCATTCGGAAGGCATTGATGTCATTCAAAGATCTGGTTGTAGGCAGAGCAGTAAGGATTTTATAAGGCAGTGCCTCAGTGGTTGTTTGTATATCAACAGACAAGGAGGTACACGATGGCTCTGGAGGCGACTGCTTTACTTTGCTGGGCCATCCCATCTATTGCTCTCTTAGCAGTGCACATTGCTGGAATTCAAAACATTCAAGTGGATTTTCTCAGCCTGCAATCTTGATCCAGGGAGTGGGACTTGTTGGAGGCCTTTCATCTCCTGACAACTCAGTGGGGGATTCCCATTCTGGATTTGATGGCAGAATGCCAGAGTGCCTCAGTTTGTCACCCAGCAGAAGGAACATGGGTCAGAAGGTTTGGCCGCAGTTGAGGATCCTCTGTTTCCTCTGTGGTCTGTGATGGGTTTAATTCCACAAAGGATCACATCTCATTCCATTGTTATGATCCTTCATGGACAAGCAGCATAGTCTCACATGTGGGTGATGTCATCTGATGGAGCCCTCCTGTGAGAACCACTCTTCAACTTGTTTACACAAAGCTTTTGAGAGGGTTGCACTAGCATGCTTATGCCTTCTCACCTGCTGCTGTTGAACAGGACCTAGCCATTTGCAATTTTTCTGCATGGCAGTGTTCTGGTGCTCCCTGTCAGCTTGCATCAAATTAAAGTTTGGAGGCAATTTCTATCTCTGTTTTCAGTTTTCACTTGTGTAAGTCCTGTCGCTGTTGTGCAGGGTCTGTCTTCCCAATAGCTACTTTAGTTAGTTTTTTTTTTTTGGTGCGTCTTAAGATTATTTTCCTTTTTTTATCGGTCCTGTCTTGGCCTCAGTAGGCTAGGACACCCGGTCGTGTATTTTTTCATAGTCATTTGATTTCACAACAGTTATTTTTCTGGACATGTCCCAGAAAAACATTTTCAGTGATGGCAACAGGACCGTATCTATAACGTATACTCGTTCTTGGTGCCTACAATGCCTGGAACCTGATCGTGAGCCATCTTGTTTTGTTCTGTGTTTGCATCTTTGATTTTCCTGGCTACTTTACCAGCTCCTCTTAAGAACAAGGAACAATAGAGGTGGAAATACAGTGCAGTAAAGTATGAGGAATCACAGGCATACTCTTTAACTCACTTCTGAATATACTGCCTAAAGATATCTTTATTCTTTTTATGGAAGATAAATAGGACCATAAATGATGGTCAAGCTAGTGTCATGTAAAAGACTTAACAGCTATAAATAGCACTGTATGCATTCTTAAATTGTTGGTTTTTACGTTTTGTTTTGATTTGGGTCATTAGTTATTCCCCTACTTCCCCAACTTTGTCTGTCTTCTGCCTACCATTAATCTCTTCCAGGTCACCTTGATCATTACTGGGACCAGTAAGGGTTCAGGATTTTAAAACACAAAATATGTATAAAGAGGTTGGGCCAGTATTCAAACCGAGGTAAACATTCACTGGCAGCTGGTGAACGTGTAACTCTATCAATTGATTTGTGGCCACTGTACGGACAGTGCCGGGTCAAAAATTCCTCTGACTGGTTCGATGATGATCATTTAGGCAATGGGTGGAGAGAGGGCAGAGTGAGGAAGGAGCCATGAAATTATCCTGTCAGCAGTGATATTCAGCTGCTATCCTGTTATGGTATATGTTTAGTCTAGGACTGCTGAATTGCAGGCCAAAGACACTGACCACATTACTCATATAGTCAGTGCCACTGAATATGTATAATAATTGAAATGCCGGTACTGCTGAAAATTCACCCTGATTTTTTGATCCACTAAAATTGTTCCTTGGTGATAAGCCAGTTCAGGAAGCTACTTCAATAGCTGTAGCTGTGTCAGTCTCAGAATCCCCATGGTTAATTTGTTCAGTTCCTTTCACATAGGTTTAACTTTAGTCAGAGGTGGTGGGGAGGGGGGGGTTGTGTGTGTATTTGGACTTTTGTGTGAAGAGTGCTAGTTGTATTCCTTTCTGATAGTTCAATTTTCTCTTTGTTCTTTACAACTCAGAACACTTTGTTTAATAATATGTATTGTTGGGATTCATATTTAAATATATGCTTCAAAGAAAAAAATCCCAAATCACCTCTAAGCTATATAAGCAGTGAAGACTTAAGCATTCTCCTTCTGGATTGCTATTCCCTTCAGTGGACAGTAGCCTCTTATGTGTTTTTCCTTGCAGGGCTCAACTGTGCAATGAATTAGCAATCAATTTATGACTTTTGTAGTCTAAGTATCTCCCTCATAAAGAAAGCTCATGGGTTAAAACGCCAAACAGTAGATCGGACAACAAAAAATGTAACCAGGTTTTGAAGCATTTAGTTTTTATATAACTAATCCTGTGTAATAGGGAAAGAGGTCAACATCCCTTTTAATTCTGCAAACAGGTACCTGTATGTTTTCTAGCAAGTTTTAAACTTTTTTTTTTAAGCTACCAGCAGTGTAGAACGGCGAGAGACGACAGAGGATGCACACAAACGAATTCAATTTCTCCGTTCCATCAATAAATTCAATAAGTGAGTACTAATGCTAGCTATTTACTTGCTGAAAAAACATTCCTATGGATTTCTACTGTTTATTAAATAAGATTATAAAACTGTATTAAGATGTATGATTTGGAATACTAGATAGGGGCAGGGTTTGGGTGTAATGTCCCCTCAGCCGCCTTCTCTGATGTCATGTTCCTCTAGCAGCAGCATCTGCAAACAGACCTTGTTTCAGCCCTTTTTTAGTTTTTTAGTTCACTGAAGAGGGAGTGGGCAGAAGCGTAGCCAGGTTTTGATGTTGGGGGGAGCAGACGTTTGGTAAAATAGGTGCTGGTACAAGGCTGAAAGGCCGATCTGTATAGGCACCATTTTATTCAAAATCTGTTTGGGGGAGCGGCTGCTACTCTTGCACCCCACCTAGCTACACCTCTGGAAGTAGGGACAGGTCTTGTTTGTGCTTTGCTGCTGCAGTCTGAAGGTGAGGCATCCTCATTAGGTAAGTAGGGAAGGGGAAGGGGGGAAATGTGCAGAATGTTAGGTGAAGGATGACAAGAAGATAGAGGGGGCTAAAGGCACAGAGATAGAGACGGGAGTAAGGGATGGAGAAAATAGAAGGGGTTAGTATAACGTTACTCCAGACTTTGTTCCTTTTATCTTGCGGTACCTTATGCCTAGAACCATCTTCCCGAACCCATACGTCTAGCTCCATCTCTACTTATTTTTAAATCTATTCTGAAAGCTCACCTTTTCACTATTGCCTTTGGCTCCTAATCGCTACTCATTTGCCTCCTCCTCCCCTGTTCCTCTTTACCCTGTAATTTCCTTGCCCGTAATGTCTTGTCTGTCTGTTTTACCTAGATTGTAAGCTGTTTGAGCTGGGACTGTCTCTCTATGTGAAATGTACAGCGCTGCATGTGTCTGGTAGCGCTATATAAATGCTATTAGTAGTAGTAGGGGAGGGAGAAGGGGAGAATTGTTGCAGGATATGTGGTTGGGGGGAGAGGGAGAGCACTGGGGTCAACGGAAGGGGGGATAGTGTTTGTGAGAAGATCAGAGTTCCTCCCTAAATCTGACCCCACCCCCACCCATTGTACTCCCTCCATTTACATATATGATATCCCTACCCCAGGTCCTCCCAAGTTAAACTATGCCTGTGATACCAGACCAGAAATCTGTTTTGCTAGCTTAGTGTTGATTCAGAAATTTATTTTATTTATTTCAAAATGTTTTATTCTGCTTGATCCATCGTTCTCAGCGGATTACGTAATTACATACACAGTCTAAAAACAAATAAAACAACAACAAAAGACACTTCAAAATATTTAAGAAATCAGATTCCTGAAGCACATATTAGCATGTCATGCATTACCCCAGCTCTCTTTTAAATTTCTTAGTCTGTAATATTCCGTATTAACAAAGGAAGCTTATTCCAATAAACTGGTGCAGCAGTTCCTCTTAACTAGATTACCTTTTTCATTATTATTCAGGTGTTTAACAGGTCAGCACTATGGCAGAAGTTGTCATTTGATTCCTGTTAAGTTTTCTGCTTTGTAAGTTAGCTGCAGCTGCTGCAACAGTGTTCACATCTCCAGGGAGGCTGGAAGTAGAAAGTAGGGAATTGTCATTACTCAGGGGTGACACTTAGTAACTAGATTCAGGGCCTATGATTCTGGGGTTTTGGAAAGATCCCTGGTGCATATCCCCTGACCTATGATGTTGCTGTGGTGACCTGACTACCTACATTTGGGGGAAAGGAAGGATATTAAAATAAGAGAAATATCCTTGGTCAGCTATGAATGAAGGCTTGATTCCAGTTGAGCTTAAATCACAAAATATCAGGAGGAAACTGCCTGGACAAGAAAAAAGGTATTTAACTGTGCATTCTTGGGGAGTTCGTAACATAGTAAATGATGGCAGATAAAGGCCAAAATAGCCCATCTAGTCAACCCAGTTTCTCTGTTCACACTGCTATGAATATGGACACATTCTGCCTGTCAGCTGCATGGTTTGACTGTGTTTTGGTCTTCTTCCATTGTTGTCCATCATCTCAGGTTGAAGAGCCTATAAGGTTTCCTCTTAGTTCTTTCCTTTACCACATTTCTGCACCTAAACAAGGCTATGTAGTATTTTTAAATAGCAGTACTAACATGATCATTGGTGGAATGTTCAGCCTCTCATTTCCTTTGTATAGCTTGCTCAGCAGATCTGACTATGCGAGTATCTGCATTTCTCCGAAGATAAGCAGGCTGTATTATTCTCACAATTGGGTCGGCAATCGGCGCCGGCCCGGGAACCAGCATTCCAAATAGCAAAAATGTTTGCTGGAGCCTTCTAGCGTGGCTCGCAGCCGAATGCAGGACGCGCTAGAAGGCTCCAGCAAACTTTTTTGCTATTTGGAATGCCTGTTCCCGGGCCAGCGCTGATTGCTGACCCAACTGTGCGAATAATACCACCTGCTTGTCCTCTGAGAATATCTGCTACAGGTAAGTATCTTCGCATTCTGGAAAGACTTTTTGTTAATTACAGAACTTAAGCCTGCCAGATAGACCCAATTGCTAGTTAATTCTATCATCACAGTCTGCCAGACAGCCAAGCAATTTAGTTGCCTTCCTTTCATCTTGACTTGTAACATTTAATATATTATCATATTGCCATTCATTTTGGAAGCCCAGTGTGCACTGTTAAATTAGGCAAGGATAGCACCTTTGTATGTTTAAACATGTGCCACTAGGTAATACTGAGAAGCTCCTTAGGGTTGCAAGGTATGGGTCAGGTGACTGTTTATTGTAATACAATAAAATACTTTGAAAACCATCTCTGAGCTTGGCAGGCAGAATAGAATGTGTCCAGCTGGCTTTGTGCCAGGTCGTCATGGCTCTATGAATATCGTGCGTGCTATGATGGCCATTCACAAATTCCGGGGAGAGGGGGGGCTGGAAGTTATAGCTGGGCTTGACATGGAGAAGGCCTTTGATAGCATATCTTGGCAATACCTATTCGAGACCCTGGGTCAATTCGGAATGTCGGGTCCAGTAGTATCTTGGATTGAAGCCCTCTATAGAAGCCCTGTGGCCCGACTGATGGTAAACGGGAAGCTTACTGAGCGGTTCCCTCTGGGCAGGGGTACCAGACAGGGATGTCCCCTCTCCCCACTTCTCTTTCTATTGGCAATTGAGCCACTGGCCATAAAAATCCGTAGTGCAACACAGATACGGGGAATCCAAGTGAGAAATAAGGAGTATCGGCTAAATTTATTTGCCGATGATATCCTATTATACTTGGCAAATGGCCCCAGAGACCTGCCTAGGGCCCTTGAGTTAATTAGGGAGTTTGGAGATTTATCAGGACTGAGAGTGAACTGTGCCAAGTCCGAGTTACTCCCACTATCAGGAATAGAGGGTGATCCCGGGATGGAGGGACTACCTATAACACCAGTCAAGGGGGCGATGAGATATTTGGGGGTTTTTCTTAGCACCAATACAAAACTTTTCTACAAGAAAAACGTGATTAATCAGATAGACAACATCAGGCAATTGTGCGATAAATGGAAAGACCTACCACTCTCTCTGATGGGCAGAATAGCTTTGGTAAAAATGATTCTTCTCCCAAAAATTCTTTACCCTTTACAGGCAGCGCCTATATGGGTGCTAAGAAAAGAAGAACGACTGTTTCGGTCAATTATTAGGAGCTTTATTTGGAGAGGGAAAGGGGCAAGGATAAGTCAGACCAAACTTTCACTAAGGAAGGAGAGGGGCGGACTAAGCCTCCCAGACCTCCGTATGTATAATGTCGCAGCGCTAATGCGCTTTATCTATGAGGGCATCATAGGTCAGCAGAGGTACCTACCAGAGCGGGGGATGGAGATTTGGAGTAGACCCTGGTCATTTACTAACCTAATTCATGGGGGCCCCAGTGGTGACATCAATATCACTGATAGGAGAGAGCTTTTGGGACCCATGCGAAGAGCTTGGGGGTGGTGGAGGAAGCGTCAGCAGAGAACGCCTGATGTCTCACCCTTTATGAGCCTAGTGGGCAACGAAGCATTCCCACCTGGGATGGGTAGAACAGCTTTCACAAATTGGAGAGATAATGGCTGTAGGATTTTGGGACAATTACTGGAAAATGACACAGATACTTTTGACACATTTGATAGGGTAAAGGAGAAATGGGACCTGACGAACAAAAACTTGTTACAATACTTTCAAATCAGACATTACTGGGCTACCATAAAATCAAAGTATGGGGAAGCATGGACATGGGGTCCGTTAGATAGAATCCTCCTTAAGATCCCATATCAACTAAATAGTTTGTCGACCTGGTATAGAGTGCTAAATGAACACCGGCGGGAAGAGGAAATAAGGATATTGATAGTTAAATGGAACGAAGAATTAGGCACCAAATATACTGAGCAAACATTCCAGAAACTATTTATAACATTGTATGACATGGTTAAGGCTGCTGAATTGCAGGAGATGCAATACAAGATCTTGCACAGGGCGCACATATCTAGGGCAAAAGGGGCAAAGATGGGACTATGGACTGATAACTGTTGTATTAAATGCCAAGGGGCGGAGGGGACGCTGCTGCACTCTTTTTTGGAGTGCCCGGCCCTGGTGTTGTGGAATGAGGCTATACAGTTGCTTAACAATGTGGTGCAGAAAACTCTGACCTGGGACTATGCAACCCTACTGCTTGGAGAACAATCACTCTTAATTGGGCAGGGCCTAACTCAACCGCATAGGAGGCTGGTATATGTTTCCCTCTTGTTGGTTAAAAAAACAATACTACAGTTCTGGGGTACTGCAGAGGGTGCATTGGGAGCGACATGGAAAACGAAAATGAGGGAGGTAGGCACACACGAGAAGCAAATTTATTCTAAGGCTAGCAAACCAGAGGTCCGCAGGTATGTCATGCTGTGGGAGACATGCTTACAATTACTCACCTGAAAATGAGGGGATACTGGGAGAAGGAGTATGGAGGGATGAATGGGGGGGGGGGGGGGGGAGGGATGGTATGAAAGTCGAGAAGTGGAATGGAATATTTGATGGAGTGTAAGGTAATATGAATGGGGGGATTAAGTAACAAAATGCAATGCGGGTTGTACCAAAGATTTTCAGATAGATATAACTGTTAAATATAAATATGGACTGGTGACTTTGGAATGTACATTGGACAGTGCTGTTTGTACTTGGCATTTACAACTTGTTATTGCGTGAATAAAAATATATATAAAAAAAAAAAAAAATGTGTCCAGCTTTTACAACATGTACAGTGTCTTGTAAAAGTCTTCATACGCTTGTACGTTCACATTCTGCTGTCTAAAAAATACATTTCAAAATGCATTAAGTAGGAGCAGGTGTATTAACCTACACAACATTCTATACGCTGTCATTGTGAAATAAAGATTATAGAACGATTATAGAACTATGCAAAGCGTAATTTAAGAAACTAGAAAGTCTTTACTGCATACACTGCCACATTTTTTTGTTACAACAAATCCAAATTAGCTTTGTTTCCAAAAATTGCCTTAGTGAGGCCCATTATAAGTTAAATGCAGCTCACCTGTTTGCAGTCACAATAGTTGAGTTGACTCAAATATTCTTAGATAAAGAAACTTGTTACTGCTGTTGTATGAAATAAATTTGAAGCAAAGGGCTGAACATTTTGAACATGGAGCTGCTGAATGAACTCCAGGATATTCAAAGGTGCAGACTGTGGGAAGACTAAGAAAATTTCAATGTGTTAAGAGCGAGCAGTGTTTCTTAAGCAATTCCAGGAGTATCCCTTAGCCAGTTCGGTTGTCAGGACACCAACAACGAATGTGCATACACTTCTTCCATTGCATGCAAATGCATCTCATACATATTCATTGTGGGTGTCCTAAAAACCAGATTGTCTGAGCGGTACTTGGGAACAACTTGAGAAACACTGTGTTTAGAATATCCCTTAGGGTACTCTTATACGTACATCATTGTAAAGTGAGAACAGTTGGCACCACCAAGACACTGCCTCGGTAAGGCCATCCCTCCAAAGCCAGTAGCTGTAGGTTGAGGAAACTGCTGAGGAAGGTCACTGAAGGCCTTAGATTACTTAAAAAAACAAAACAAAACTACAATAGTCTCTAGCTGAGACTGGGGAAAATGTTAACTGTTCAATAATTTCAAGTTAACTTCATAAACATGGTCTGTATGGCAGTGTAGCAAGAAGGAGGCTGCTGCTGAAGAAAAGCCATGTGGGAGGTAATTTTAGAAACCTTTTCTCACATGTAAAATACCTCTTATAAAATAAGGTCATTTCAGAAGCTATTTGTGATGCTAGTAAGTGCATACTTTTAGATTGCTTAGGGGAGGAGTTTGGGTGGAGTTGTGATTTATGTATGTATTTTATAAAATATACACACATGCATGTACTTGCTTTATGCCTGCTCTCCAGTGCCCACAGTCTGCTGCTATTTTTGCAGGATTTGTATTTAGTATTTTATAAGGACACATAGGCACGTATGTGTCAGGCCAAATAAAGGTGTTTTTCTATACCTCGGGCGTGGCCCCTATGGCGATGGGGATGCTGGTTTCAATGTGATAACCAGTAATGGCTGAGCCATCATGGACCAACACAATACACCGCGCACACAAAATATAACATACTTTGACCTGAGTAAATGGCTACTTAATGGTGGCATTGCAAAACAAAAACATATCAGTGTTGTAGAGCACAATTTTCTCTTTCAGATGATACTGTTCACAAGCTGATTCAGGCAGACTCTTTTTTTTAATAATTGGCTTTGAACTTTGGTACATTTTACCATTTGCGCTGACAGTGCCAACTTTGAAGAGATCCTGCAGGTCGGTTATAGATGCTGGTTAGTTGCAAATCTGGCAGTATTATGTCCAGCACATGCATTATGCTTGTTCAAAATTTCAAGTCCGTATCTTTGTTTGCATGGAAGTTGTTGCGGTCTGAATATTGGTCCAAATATGTTTCGATGAGTCGTGACCAATTTTGATGCACACTTTGAGTCAACTTGTTTGACTGGATTTTGCATCCATAATGTTAAAATGTATTTCATCGGAATTAGCATCAAAAACTGCACAGGATTTGAATTTTTTTTAGCCATTCTTATGTGTTTGGATTTTATTAGACCCCAAAAATGGCATTTTGGTAAATGTCGCGCACTCATGGACTGACAACCTTTCAGAAAAGGGGGTCTAGATCTGCAACTATTGCAGTTAGAGACTTCAAATTTTGGGAAACTTCGTTAAACACCTGTTTCGCGCAACAGGTAAAATTTGAACAAAATTGGAGACATGATGGTGGGAAGGTTTAGACCACTTGGCATGGAATGACCTTTTGCAAAGAAACATGCATATGGAAGAAGATTTCTTAGTGTGATGATGAGATCAAAGTGGAACTTTTTTGTTTGTGTTAAGCGATGATGTAACGTGCAGGACATCACACTGGTAACACCATCTCTACAGTAAAGCATAGTGTTGGCAGCATTATGATGTGGGGATGCTTTCAGCAACAGGGAGATGAAGTTTGTGAAGATTGAGGGAAGGAAAGATGGTGCAAAGTACTAGCAGATCTTGGAGAAATACCTGTTTGGTCTGCCATAGACCTAGGACTGTGAAGAAGATTCACCTTTCAGCAGGAAAATGATCTTAAGCAGAAATCAAAAACATTGGAGATTTTTAATGATTTCTCTTGCTCTCCATCTGATTGCATTGCATTGGAAAAATAATCAGCTTGTTTCTTTTCATGAATGGTGGAACTTGCTGTGTTCGTATAGACGATATGAGGAAATAGCTGTCATAAGATTTGGTCACATTTCGTCTTTTTATAAAACATGGTCGCTGCTAGACAGCTATGTAACCTTGTAAAAGGAATTCAACTCCCTAAATGTATGTTGCATGTACTGTTCTGTTTTACTTTTACCTGTCCACTGTCACATTTTTTAAATTCCTTAATTAATTTTTTTTCTTCATTCCGATAATATACGCTGTTGTATGTTTCTATAACCATTGTATTGTTTTAAAATTAATAAATGAAAAAAACATTGCAGTGACGCAGCAAAAAGAAATTGAATACCCTTAAGTAGCCCAGTCAAAAGCTTAGATCCACCTTCAATAGAAAATTTGTGGCAGGACTTGAAGACTGCAGTCCACAGATGATCCCCAGTCAACCTGAAAGATGTTGAACTATTCTACTAAGAAGAATGGACAAAAACTGCACCCACCTTGTCGTTCAGACCAGTCTAGAATGTATGGACTATACCCCTCAGCCAGCACATGGAGGCGGAGACTTGAGAGCTATGAGCTCTGTCCTATAAGAGGCACAGTGCAGCACCAGCTTTTCAGTCTTGTCTCCAGCCGTTGCTGACCAGCATTCTGTGTAGCTATGGGCTGGTCTGCTGTGTATGTCTACTACTCTGTTGTGTGATTTTTAATTTTATCTCTTACTACTTGATTCTTTCCTATTGACTTTGTATTCTTTTCATTTTCTTTTCTTCTAAGATTGTTATTGTAAACTAATGGTGCGGTATATCAAATTATAATAAACTTAAAACTTTTGGGACCAGTTGGAGAATGAGCAAGGACTGTCAGAGGATCCAGGCTCTTCCAGGAGTGAACTGCGCTTGGGAGACACCTGGGAGGAGTCTAGGTCCCTCTCCTGCCTATTCAGGCTGGACTGGGTTTGGTAAGTTATCGCCCCTTCCCCTCTATTGGGTTAAAAAAAACTTTATATAAACAGAATTTAATCCTTCCTTGGGGGAGGGGGGCTTGAGGCCTCAGTTTTTTTTCCCAAGCACTATAGTCTGGATATTCATATTCATGCCAGAAAAGATTCTACATTTGGTGCCACAGTACTGGCAGTAGGGGTCTTGTCATCGTGCCTACTGTAAGGATGGCTTTACTACATCCACATATGTTCTGGACTGGTCTGGCAGATGAAAGGAAGAAAGAAAAAAGTGGTTTTTACCTGCTTTTCTTTTCTTGAGACCAACCAGGCCAGTCCAGAAGTCCACCCTGTTATCAGAGTTTTGCTGCGCTGTTGGATCAGAGGATAAATTTATTCTTCTTTTCAAAATTTTTTCTGTAGGGAATGGGAATGTTCACTCATGTGAGTGCAGCTTGCAGTTGAAGATTTATAATGGTGGGAGGGGGTTTTGGAGTTCAGATTGGCTTGGTTATAGGAATACTGGAGAGCTGGTGCTACAATGGTACCTCTTGTCTTTCTCCTTCTGCTTGTTGATAGACATAACCCATATCTTCTGGTCCGGTAGGTAAGACCACATTTTTCCATCCTATTGTGTAAAGAGTTAAGGGGTGTGAAGACTTGCGCCATCAAAACTTTTTGATATCTTATTTTCTTTTTATAATTCTTTTCATTTTGAAAGCGTAGAGTGTTATGTACAGGTCAGTAAAGCAAATTACCACTTTAATGGATTGTGTATTGTACCTTTTAGACAGCAGAATATGAAAAAAAAAAAGATGGGGGTGTGAAGACCTTTGCAAGGCATTGTAGATATATTGCTTCTGACTCACTCTTCATGTTTGTGTGTGTTAGGTCTGTGAATTTACGGAAAACAATAAAACGAGATAAAAGCGTTCCTAAGTTTGGTGAAGACATCAAGCATCAGGTGAGGCTAAATATGCTTATTCAGATTTTCTTCCATTTTTGCACGATGAATGTTCTATTTCTGTTATAATTTATCTACAAGACAATTTCAGACTTTTACACAGAAGCATGATATGAATAGTAAAGGGGTAACTTTTATTAAGTATTTTTCATGTGTAAAGACTTTTCTATAATTACTGTAGGGGTTACAGGTGAAACAATATGCATGGTAACAAGAAGGCATATATTTTTACAACCTCCGTGCAGGTATGTTTAGGGGTAGAATTTTGGCAGCGAGTGCAGCCATGATTTACACACTTTATGCCTGTTTCCAAGCAGGTGTAAATGTATGCGAGTTCACTATAGCCATGATGTCTGATGCTTTGTTCATAATAGTTTATAAAGAGACACAGGTGCCTATGTGCTTTTAGAAATAGACTAAAAATGGGTGCCTATGTACCTTGACACAGTCACCTGTTAGAAAATTAATTCTTCCATGTGTGTTCAGTGGGTGACAAAGAATCAGAAGAAACTATACAGCAAAAAGAGGGATGCAGAAAGAATATCAAAAGATTTACACTGAGCTATACAGCAACAAACGGGAGTACATGCGTACACTGTGCTTTGGAATATAGCCAAACCTCTCTGCACACATGCGCTTTGTGTGTGTGCACTTCCACCTTTGTGAAAAATCAGTCTGTATTGAATGTGAACCTGATACATGATGAATTGTTGAGGGGGATGTGGAGGCAATAAACATATGTGCATTACTTGCCCTTTTTACCTATAATTTTTGGTAGGCCCTCTAACTTAACCCTCCATTGCCCCATGTAAGCCGCATTGAGCCTGCCATGAGTGGGAAAGCGCGGGGTACAAATGTAACAAAAAAAATAGCTTTAATGATCAAATAGTGTTCTAGGTTTGTGGTTCCCAAGTGTTTTCACTTGACATATTAATAAAATTATTGGGCCCTTTCCTCTACCCTTCTTCCAATCTTCTGGATTCTTCTGTCTCGATCATTGGTCAGTACTAGTGCTGCACCTTCTCGTTGTTGTCTGAACAGGGCTACATTACACCTCATTTTCTTTCTCTTGCCATGACTAGTGGATTAGACTTGCACTCAAGCCATGGTGGGCATGATATGGGAGCCATTGTTGTAGGCCATAGCTATATTTCAATACAAAATGTCTTCTCATTATTCTAGTTAAACATTTCAGCATGGGAAAAACAGAATTATACTGATTGTGTTGTAATGTAACCAGCTTGAGAATAGGTAATTGTTTTATGATCTCAGATATAAGCTAATTTAAAACAAAGTTTTTCTAATAATGTTAGGTTTTTCAAGAAATTAGTGTTTGGCATTTATCTGTTTTCTTTTTTTTTTATGAATCACTACCTTTCTTATTGCTTGGTCACTGCTATCAATTACTTGAATACTGCTGTTCACCGGAACAGTAATAATTACTTTAGAGAGTTAATTAATATGAAAAGGAGTAAGGAAACAGGCTAAAATGTAAACATGACAAGAACAAAGAGCACAGAGAATGGATTTAGTTTAAAGGGAACAAAATGTGTATACCCTATTGGAATTTAATGTTTGTTGAGTAAACTGAAATGCCATGTGTTAGGAAAATATACTGTACCCAGAGTGTGCCAATTTGTTTTAGGTAGTGATATTTTTCTCATGTATACCTTTTTGTTTACAGCTGGCAATTAAACATTTTGACAAAAACAAGTTGAAACCTGTGGAGATATTGGAAGAGAACAGAGCTGAGAGGGTTGCAGTAGAAAACGCTGATGATTCTGTAAAATACGAGGCGATAGAGACTGCCAGTGGAAATAAACTGACACATTTACCCACGCATTCTAATAGTACCATATTAAATTTCATGGAACAAAGAGGTTTCAGGTCTGAACATTGTGATACACACTCTGAGACTGTGGAAGAAAATGGATGTGGATGCAACCAAAGGCTGAAATGCCAGAAACAGTTGGAGTTTGACTCGCCCACGGGATGTTGAAGGGATTAAACAGGGCTGTGAAAAACAATCTCCAGTGAAGGAAGGCTGCTGTTCAGGGGATGTGGCTTGCACCTGTCTTGGAGATTCCCATTACATCTTGTGATGCATCTGAACTGAATCCTACTTGCCCCCAGTATCTAAACTGCAAGACAATATTTTTTCTGCTCTCAAAGCACTGTGACGAAGTTTGGGGGGACAAGATGAAAAGGACATTTCTCCTCCCTGGTGTTTCTCATGTCCATCATGGTATTGCTGAAATAAAGGACACTATCGGAGTTCAGAACCCATGTGCCTAGTATAATACATTGAACCACTGAGGTGTGTTTAGTTTCCTAGAAATAGCATCTTCTAAGTGCTGCTGTGTTTCAATGAAGATACACTACCTGTTCAGTATAAAATGGCTGGGAAAAACAGAGCACTGTGTACAACCTTTGTATTTTTTGCTTTTAGCAATCTCACCACTGAATTGCTTGCTTTAACTAAAGCAATACTCACAAAAATGTCATACCCTTTGTTGTATATTTCAGACGTTCTCAGCACTACTGCCCTATTTCAATTAACTGTTTTGTCTGCAATGCATTCTTTAAGCATTTGCCTCACATGCAGTAGTATTAGGCAGTGAATTATATATTAAATCACACATGAACAGGTGACACCAATATGACTTGGTCTGACTTGCAGTACCGCTCCCAGGGATGTTAAAAAAAAAAATTAATCATGCTTATTTACAGGTACTATCCTGGAAACCAGGCTGGTTTGAGGCCCTCCATGGTTGCAGTTTCTTATACATATTTATTGGGGATTTCCTGAGAACCTAAGCTATTTGTGGCTAGCCAAGATTTACATTTGCCACCCCTCTCAAAGAATATAAAATCCGCCACTGTTACAGCAACTTTATAATTAGAGCATATGTGAATATTGCACTTTGGTTTTCAGTTAAGATGCCACTTCAATGTGTAGCATGAGTCTAGTACTTTGTAAATAGTTCTTGAAAAGACATTGAAACAGATTTGAATTTACATTTAATCTTGGAAGCTCTGGCAAAGTATTTATTATATATACAATTGAATGAAAGGTGAACCGCCCAAGCAAAAATAACAATGCATAAGAAAAGAATTAGAAATGAGCAGTTCTCTCTCAAAATCCAACACTACTGATCTGACAGCATTTGGATATATATTCTTTAAAATAAGCATTAACATCATTTCAAGACTATTTATCACAGTGAATGTAGTTACGAAGGCTGATTTATAAATTCATCAGGCTCTCTATAGCAACAGTTGAGTCTCGCTCTTAATTTCTCAGAAAGACTCCTTAAACAGTATACAGGAAAGAAAAGACTGCAGTTCAATTCATTTTTCTAGGAAAGCTGTTGCTGTTTTGAGAAATTAACAACAAAACTGAATATTTGTTTTAACACCCTTCAAGGGATTATAAATCAGCCTTTGTGATGAAGTCTTGAAATGAGGTAAATACTTATAAAAAAATATGTGTGTGTGCTGTTACATTAATAGTGCTGGATATTAAAGAGAACACCTCATTTTTAATTATTAATTATGATGATGTTTTTCTTACAAGTCCCCAAACAAAATAATTGGTTTTGAATGTTAAGTATAATATTGGGGTAGCTCACCTTTATCTTGTTGAATGTACATTTAGCACTTTAAGTTCCAAATCATCTTCTGAAAAACTTGTTTATAAATAAGGTAAGAACTTCTGACAACCCACCACTGGTCCTGTGTGATAAAGGTCCTTTTATTTTGTGCTTTGGAAAGTCTAAGGGAAAACCAAGGTTCTTCATATAATTTTGATGTGAACTAGATCATGTATATTTTGGTAGTAAGGTTTTCAGCCATTTTATACTGTATTGTGGATATTTACTGCCAAATAGAAAAGGAAAGTTTGTTTTCTAATTATAAAACATGTCCACTATGTAACACTTATATTTTTCTACCAAGTATAATATATGATTTCTGCTAATTTTCTAATGTGCCTTTCATATGTGCCAAATGTTCATGGGTGATAATACAACAGTAAAAGCGGTTTCTGCAAAGTGTGTTTTTTTTTTTTTGTACATTTCTGTTTGAAGTACTGGTCTCTACTATAGGGTGGTAGGTGATAACAGTCAGGGGGGTTCTTTACTAAAATGCAGTAAACATTTTCAGTTCCCATTAATTAAATGAAAAACATGTTAAATGTTGGGGATGTGCCCAACATCTCCTTATGCATGTAATGCAGAAACAATACACTTACTATATACTAAGGGGGGGAAAAGTGTGCCTATATTTAAGGGCCTAGTAGGCACCTACTTTCTATTAAAGTTGAAGCTGCAGTGTGGTAAATTTAAAAAGAATCGGAGGAAAATTTTCTTCACAACACGTAAACTATGGAATTTGCTGCCAGTTAAGGTGGTTAACTTAGCGGACTTCAAAAAAGGGTTGGACAGCTTCCTGGAGGAAAAAGAATGGTATTGAATGGATGAGGGAATAATACAGCATTTCTAGGATGGGCAGGACAAATTGCTTGTTCTTTTGGCCGCTATCGGTAACAGAGTGCTGGGCTTGATGGACCCTTGGTCTGTCCCACCATGGCGATGCTTATGTAATTTTAGTGTAACTGGGTTGGCTCATAAATAAAGTGACAAAGTGAATGAAAAATCAGTTTCGGGCCTTACGATCATAACAGGTCTTTTGCTTAGTCTGGGCTGCCTACAAGTTATCTCTGATAAAGCCCACAAGGTCTTCTAATTTTTGGCGCATATTGACTACATATTCAATACAAGGGTGTCAGAGGTATCAACTTCCCCTCCCAATGTTCTCATTTTAGGTCAAGGGGCCCTCTTACCTTCTGGCCATAAAGCAGCTCAAATGGGGAAACGCAGTAGACGCCTGGCTTACTTCTCTGTATGCAAACCGTAGGTAGGGCAAGTACTTTTCCCAGTCTTGGTCGTCTGACTCCACAAAAGGCTTTTAACATATGCTCTAATGTCCCATTACATCTCTCCACCAACCTGTTAGCCTCAGGGTGATATGTACCACACTATGCCCACAGATTTTGAATCAGCTCAGACATAAACTATGTCCCTTGTTCTGAGAGTATTTTACCCTGGAAAATATTTCTAGCAGCGCAGTGGCAATTTTCTTTGCTTCTTGAGGATAGGGCTATCATTTTAGGATATCTGTCACTATATACCTTTTCCTAGTCCAGTTAGAGACCCCACTATAGCTACAGCTATCCTCCCAAATGTCAAATATCTCAAATGGATAAAGGTTTCAGAGGTGATCTTGGGTCTTACCCACTCTTTGGCATGAATCACAGGTTTGACAATAGCTACAGCTTGAGAATACTCCCAGCCAATAGAAGTTCTGGGTCATTCTAGTGTGTGTGCGTGTCACCCCCTGATGTCCTGCTAGTGGAATGTCATGGCTTCCAATCAAAGAATGCATTATCTTTAAAATCTGCACCCTGGTCCACAAAATATGGCAAAGCTCCAGGATACATGACAGACCTTATAGATCTACCAACCAGAAACGGAACCGGATCATCACGAACATACCTAAACCTCCACTACCCAAATTGCAAAGGTCTCAAATACAAAACAACCTATGCATCTAGCTTCTCCTATATAAGCACACAACTATGGACGCACAGCCAAAAGCTGTGAAAACAATCTGTGACCATCTAAACGTCAGGAAATCTCTAAAAACCAACCTGTTCAAAAAGGCCTACCCTACCGACCCAACATAAATCCCTACATCCGGCAACACAGCTAAACCAATGATTGGACAGGACAATATACAACCTTCCCTCTCTTCGACCCCCATTGTGCCTGTATCGCACCTACCTATTTGACCACAACATAACCTTGTATTTCTTTCTCTACCGGACTTGGCGAACGCCTTACGGTATTATGTAAGCCACATTGAGCCTGCAAATTGGTGGGAAAATGTGGGATATAAATGTAACATGTTTAGGAAGAGTTCTTTGTATGCTTTGGGTACTATAAGCTGTTTGCCTGCTGTCCTGGGCCTGTTAGGATCAATGGGATCAGTCTCTATAAAGCAAGCCCCCTTTCCATAGGGATACGGTCTTTACAAGTCTCATTGGTTGGATGATCAGCCCTCTGCCTCATGGCTTCCAAGTCAGGGCTAGAGTGTTATGCTTCCTGAAAAGCATGTCTCTGTCCTATATCAGTATCTATATCTGGAAGGGTCTCTGCTGGTGACTCTTGACAAATCAGGGTCATCAGTCTGATCAATATGTGTGTCAGTTAAGTCAGGCTGTTCCATACTCTTGGCCCCGGTCACCTCTGGAGCTGGCTGGTGCTGCTGGAAGCACTGGAGCGCTGCCTCCTGCCGCTTGGTCAGCTGGTTCCACCTGGACTGGCTCAGAATCTGGAACTGAAGAGGTGATCGCTGCTGCTTCTGCTTGTTGACCCAGCGGGTGAGTTACCATTGCAGCAATGCTGACTCCACTATCAAGGGTAATGTTCATTGGACCCATGCAGTCCCAAACAGCATTGGTACTGGCATGTTCTTCATTATTCCTACTTCTCTGTTTCCAGGCTTGGTCCCCTAATCCAGGAATACTCAAGCAATGGGTACAGTCCTCTGCATCCATTGGCTAACACTACCTCCACAGTGCACCCTGGTAAAATAGCATCTTCCGGCACTAGCTCTGATCGTAACAGTCATGCTACAGCCAGTGTCCACAGTTACAGGGGGTGCTGTAGTATTAAGCAAATCCATTTGCTTCCTTGCTTGATGAATGACCAATAACAGGTAACTGAAAAAGGATTATTTATTTATTCATTCATTGACATTTATACCTCACCTTTGCCTGAAATAGACTCAAGTTCAATGAGGCTTACAAACAAAGTGAATAAAACATCATCATGTACAGAATATAACACAAATTGCAATAAGTTCAATAAGCAAATTAATACATTAATCCTATCTAAACATTTGTTTACTATCTAAATAATATACCTGGGAAGTTCAGGGCATATGGCTGCTCACAGGTTATCCAATTTAATTGTTCACAGGGCCTCAGCAAACAGATCCTTCTCTTCTTCCTGGCTAAGACTGGAGAAAAAACCTGTACATCCTAGATGAATTGAGCTCCTCGGCCAATCGGAGCCCACAAAAAGTTTTAAAAGTAGCTGGCCACATCACTGCACATTACCTCTTATCTGTGTTCTCTGTAAGAGCTTTAAACAAACATGCACCACCTGCTGGCCAAACTAAGAACTACACTGCAAGAAATAATAGTGTTTTACAGGCTTAAAACCCCCCAGTTTTGTCGCACCTCCTTCCTTGAGAGACCCCGAACTGCAGCCTCTACAGAACACTAGTTAGGTCCCAACAGTCCAGTGTCAGGTCGGCTCTGTCTCTTCCTTTCTTGAGAGTCCATCAGCATTACCATTTTCACTGCCTTTCTGGTGATGTATAGTGAAGGGACAGGCTCCACCAGAGTAGCTTCCCATTCTCTCCTGAGACTCCTAAGCCAGACCAATGGATTGTGATCTGTGATGACAGTAAAGTCTTGCCCATACAGATGGCTGCAATTTCTAAGCCACTTTTTCCAATAGTGGCACAAGCTATCTCTCTGTCAAGGAGCTTGCAACTGAGATACACAATGGGGTGCTCCTCCCCTCTTCTATTCACTTGAATGAGTACAACCCCAATGCCATATGCTGAGGCAATGGTCTGTACCATAAATCTTTGCTGGTGCAACTAGTACTGGATCGGTAGCCAATAATGTCTTTAATTTTTGGAAGGCCACTCCACATTCTGTTGACCAGGTAATGATTCAGTGTAGTCTCTTTTTGGTGAGATCAGTCAGGTGCTTGGCTATAATGCTGTAGAGAGTCACAAACTTTCTGTAATAGCCCACTGTTCCAAGGAAGGCCAATACTTGCTTTTTAGTTTGAGGAGTGGGCCAACTCTGGATAGTTTCCACCTTAGATGGCTCTGGCTTTAGCTGTCCACCTCCCACTCTATGCCCTAAACATTGAACTTCTGCCACCTCCATCTGACATTTGCTGGGTTTTATAGTCAGGCAGGTAGGTCTCCCTGGTCTGGTCCAGTACTCCACTCAAATGAATCCGGTGGTCATCCTAAGTCTGAGTGTACACAGCAGTGTCATCAAGATAAGCCTCAGCATGCTCCTACAGTCCATCTAATAGACGATTCACCAAGGGCTGAAATGGACCAGGGGCATTTTTCATTCCAAAAAGCATCACAATAAATTCATATAGATCAAATGGGGTAATAAATGCTGATTGCTCCTGAGCAGCAGCTGTTAGAGGAATTTGCCAGTACTCTCAGCTAAGGTCCATTGTAATCAGGTACTAGGTACCAGCTAAGTGGTCTAGTAACTCATTTATCCGGGCCTACATTCATTAAGTACAGTATATTCATTAAGTTTCCTGTAAACCACACACAAGTGGGTTGTGCCATTGTTCTTGGGCACAAAAACTACAGGCGAAGCCCTGAGGCTTCTTTATAACACCTAGGGATAAGATAGCATCTCATCAATCTCCTGTTTTATTTGCCTCTCTACCTCAGCAGATATTCAATAGGCACTCTGCTTCAGTGGGTCATGGCCACCCATGTTTACACTGTGATTAGCCAAATGGGTAATGCCTGGTCAAGTAGACAACACATCAGCATACTTTTGCAATACTGCTTCTATCTGCTCTTTCGGGGTGGGGGTTAATTGCTCTCCCACTACAATTTGTCATATACATACCTCTGATAATGTCTCTGCTAGGAGGTAAAGTATGGTTTCACTATCCTGGGCTTTTAACATATTTACATGAAAGGTACGCTGCTTTCTGTCTTGAGAGTCCATAGATATAAGTTTGTATCATACAGGAGCCTTATGACCTTATAAGGTCCCACTCAGTTAGCCTGAAATTTATTCTGACAGACTAGGACTAAAACAAGTACCTGTAGTACCCTCATAACAGGCCTTTTGCTTAGTCTGTGTTGCCTACATGTTATCTCTGATAAAGCCCACAAGGTCTTCAAATTTCTGGCCCATATTAACTACAAATTCAATCACAAGGCTGTTAGAGATGTCAACTTTCATCTGCCAATGGTCCCTTATTAGGTCAAGGGGCCCTCTCACCCTCCAGCCATAAAGCAGCTCAAATGGGGAGAACCTTGTAGACTCCTGGTGTACTTCTCTGTACACAAACAGTAGGTAGAGCAAGCACTTCTCCCAGTCTTGGTCTCCTGTCCCCATGAAAGTTTTTAACATATGCTTTATAGTCCTAATAAATTTCCACCAACCCATTACTTTCAGGTTGATCTTGAGTATTTCTCATGGATATCGTACCCTCAATATACCTTTTCTCACTCCAGCTAGAGGCCCCACTATATTCATAGTTATCCTCTCAAATGGCTCATTGCTGTGTGCAATCTGAGTTGTTCTCTGTATGCTGACACTATAAGCTGCTTGCCTTCTGTCCAGGGCTTATTAGGATCAACAGGATCAGTTTCTCTATCATAAGCTATGACCTCTACAAGCCCCTCTGTCTCACAACTTCCAGGTCAGGGTCAGAGCGCTCTGCTTCCTGAAAAGCATGTCTCTGCTGGTGCCTCTTAACTAATCAGGATCATCAGTCTGATCAATAGGTTCGTCAGTTAAGGCAGGTTGTTCTAATTGCATACTGTGGAGACAGTGTATGCAAACCAATGTCATGCATATTCATTGTGGATATCCTGACTGCCAAGGGGGAACTCCAGGACTGACTTGGGAAACTGATCTTGGCATAAAAATTTCACAATGTGCTGTGTATAAATAATCTCCAATAAATATCTGAAAGGGTAAACAATTGTTCCTATTTGTGTGTTCCACCTCAGCCATTGTATAGACCTATCTTCTCCAAGCTGTAATTTATCCTGTTTAGCTTTTCTTCTTGGGTATGCTATTCCCTCCCCTTTTATCAGTTTGGCTGCCCTTCTCTATACCTTTTCTCATTCTACTGTAGCTGTTAATGAGATGGGACCACCCAAACTGCACACAACACTCACACACAAATGTATTTTTAAATAATGATTTATTGTAATATTTTAATGTGTTATAGATACTTGACTCCTCAGGCAGGCACCTTTGTTGTCAAAACATGGACTGGGTCAAGTCTATTGTATCTGCTTTTTAAATAAATTATACTACAGTCAACCTCTGGAGCCTTTGTATTTGGTTGGCCAGCGTCCTTATTCCCTACTTCTTGACCATTCCTACACTGCTCCACAGGGGATAGTTTCCTTGTTGCTGGTAGTACTTTACTCTGTGCCTTTTCAAATAATTATCCATTCTATATCTACTCATTCAATAAGACTATGTACTTTTTTGACCACCACTGCTGGGGCTTTTAATGACTAAGGTCCAGGCTGGTCCAGGTGAGGGTCTTCCAGGAGATAGTACAGTTACTACAAAACTGGGAAGATTCCATTTGTTTAATCTCAGAGTATAGGAGTGCTGTTTTAATACCTCAACAGGGAAGGTGTTTATGAATGAGAAAATGCTTAAGTTGCAGAAACAGGGGTCAGTTCAAGCAGTAACTACCTGTAAACTCTGGCAAGCACTACATGGTCAGGTCTCCCAATTCTAAATCATCACTTGCTACTTGTGTGCTACAAACTATATATATTTTTTGTGTTGGAGGGGGTGGAGAAGAGCTGGTCCTGTGCTAATCAGTAACTGGTTAGTGCAGCACTACCATGTGCCTCCTTACCGCCTACAAATGCGTGTTATGTTTCCTATAGTAATTCTTCATGGCTGCAAACTTACAGCAAGATTAGAACATGAACTATTCAAAATTATTTCAATATAAAAGACAAGGCAAAGTGAACTGCAATGTACAGAAAACGTTAAGCAATGTCATTAAAATAATAAACTTTAGGAGGAAAAGCCTCAGAACAGCCAGGTAAAAACCAGGATTGGTGCTGAACAATCACTAGCATAAAAATCTGCAATGAACTTTATTGCAAAAAGTATCCGTACCTATGTCTAATAACTACTTATCTTAGTCCTGTTTTTAGCAGTCACAG
This sequence comes from Microcaecilia unicolor, assembly GCF_901765095.1. Lineage (NCBI taxonomy): Eukaryota > Metazoa > Chordata > Amphibia > Gymnophiona > Siphonopidae > Microcaecilia > Microcaecilia unicolor. The sequence continues at coordinate 320,155,409 of NC_044035.1, read as the reverse complement.
TAGCTGTGGTTGGAAACTCAGGCTGTAGGAGGTGCAGTTCCTAAGTCCCTGAGCAGACTGGCAAAATATTGATATCAGACTTTGTAGACTGAAAATGATACATAATTACGTAGAATAAGGTTCATTGAAGGGTTTTATGATGATCATTGTTCAGCATCAATACAGCTTTTTACCTAGGTGTGCTGAGGCTTTTCATCCTCAAGTTAATCAACTTCACTAAAATAATATAGAGTTGTGTTAACATTAGTGCATGACCATTAACAGGAAAAAAATAGAAAATTAGCCATTTGCTGGCTGTGGTAAAACTGACCTTACTAGGTTGCAAAAATCTCTGTAAGGGTGCATTGAAGCCACTTTTTCACAACAGCTTAGTAAAAGGATCCCTTAGGGGGTCTTTTACTAAAGCTCAGCTCAAGTCATCTGCATCACGGTCCATTTTATTCCTATGGGCCCTGCTGCAGATAACTCAAGCTATGCTTTAGTAAAAGACCCCCTTAGAGAAGTCCATTTTGTCTCAGTCTCGAAGTTTTGCACTTGGGGGAAGCTAGCCCCAGCCTCTCTTGGTGATTGGTGCAGAAGAAGGTGTTACAGACCTGGAGACTCCAGAGTGGATTCAGATAAGAGATGCAAATTTGAGTGGCTGAGGTGGCTTCTTGCCTTAATTAAGAGGTTCAAGGCTGCTGGTTATTAGAGGCAAGTGACCCACTGGCCACTTGCAGGCAAAGGTAGCTCCAAGCTTCATGCTGCGTCAGGGCAACAAATAGTAATAAAAAGTTTTTCTTTTATATGAACTATTGCCCTGATGCAAAAACAAAAGTGTCCCCGACCATAAAACACATAGGGCCCTGTTTACTAAGGTGCATTAGCATTTTTTTACGCATCTACAATTAACACGTGCACTAACCATGTAGGCACCTATAGGGATAGTGTAGGCATGTACATGGTTAATGTGTGTTAACACCAACGCTCCTAGAATGTAGCTTAGTAAACCGGCAACAGTGTACAAAAAAAAAAAAAAAAAAAAAAAAGTGGGGGGCAGACCAAATATCAGTCCAAACAGTATGTTTATTGAAAAAAACAATTCCAAAAGTACAAACTTGTACAATTCAGTTCCAAAGACTCTATGCAGGAGTGCATTTTATAAAAGATGCCAATGTTCATGTTTTTTAAAAAAGTTTTTAAGGCTTATCATCTCCTTGGTCTTTTACAACTCATTTTATATTCATTCCCATCCTGTGAGATTTGTTCATTGTAGTTATAATTGTTACACTTTTTATATAAATCATCTTAGGTTCATTGCTTTTTATATATTTGATATTTCACTATTTGCTCTTTACTGAAGCTTTATTTATGTAATTATCTGCTTTCAAAGTCACAGTATTTTTGATTACTTTTTATTCTCTCAGATGCTGTTACTTTGGGTTCTCTAGCCAATTTATGTGTTTTTATCATCAATATGTTTTGTTTCACTTCTGTATCATTTTGTGGGGTTCAATAGTATGTTACATGATGTGTTCTTATATCCTTTTTTACAAGTTTTTATAATTATGATTTGGGCACTTCTTAATACACATACACTTAGAATATAAATAAATTGTCCTATATAAATGTATTTTACATATTTATCAATTCATTTGTTTGATGATTTAATATGTATGTTTAGTTATAATATATACATTTTTTAGATATTTATGTCTAAATTGTTTGTACAGAGATTTTTCCTTTGACTCCTGAGGAAGGCGCGTTAGCACCAAAACACAGGACTGTGTAGTCTTTGGAACTGAATTGTTGTACAAATGTGTACTTTTGCAATTGTTTTTTTCAATAAACCTACTGATTGAATAGACATTTGGTCTACCCCCTCTTTTTTTCTTTTTTAGTACACTAGCGCCCTGATGCAGTATGGCGAAACATGGCCCATGTTGGTACGGGTCGGAGAACTTTAAAAGATAGAGTTCTAATGCTTGGTCTTAGAATTTGTAAAGTATTTTATACAAAAGTGAAAAAGCATTATTGAGTAATTGAAACCGATAACGATGCAGACAAGTCACAGGATATATTCCTGTGTGAAACGGGTTTTTGCTGAGGCTCTGTGTTGATGTTATCCACTCACTTTTAGAAGCTTTGGCAGTGCTATTCAAGCACTGGGCTGTTATTATATGAGCCTTATTTACCCCCATTGTGGTTATTTCTATGTTGAACTGTTTAATTTTGAATACATTTCCTAAGCGCAAACACAGTATCTGTGAGTTGCACATGCAGCCTTTGAAAGCAAAACAAAGTGGTGGACTTGAACATAACCAGTGCAAAAGCCAACATCTGTCACACATGAACTTTTACTCTACTACTATATCACCTTGTATTTGTTCTACCGAAACTGGCAATCGCCACTAAGGTACTATGTAAGCCACATTGAGCCTGCAAATAGGTGGGAAAATATGGGATACAAATGTAACAAATAAACATCTCCAGGCTCTTTACTGGTTAGAGGGGATCAGTGCTCTACTGCAATGGTACCATGGAGACAGATTCCTGCTTTAAGCTAGGGCATGATTACAGTAGCAGACCACCTTTCTGTTTGGGGATGCACAAACTCTGTCCCCAACCCCAGCTCCACCCCTTCCCTACCATCCGACATAGCCTCCCCCCTTAGTTTCCAGCATTTCTCTCCTTCCCCTCTACCCCCTCCCCCCCCGAATCTCCTTTCTTCCTTCTCTCCCCATGGACTTCAGTATTTCTGTCTTTCCTTGACCAACAAGTTTGGTTCTTGTGGCTTTTTTTTTTGCTCCCCCCAGCACCAACTCTGCCATCTGCATAACAGGCATCACACAGTCAGCCAGCATGAAACCCTTGAGCATCTGAGCATGGCTGGCTTCTCTCCCTTCTCAGTTTGTGTCAGAGGAGACAGATGCTCAAAGCATCACACTGCCAAGACCCACCCCCAGGAGCAGGATAAAAAAAAACCCCAAAAAAACACCTTATAAGGAGAGAAAAGAGGAGGATAAAAAAAAAAAATAAACACCTCATAAGGACAGACAGGAAAGGATTTTTTTTTTTTTGGGGGGGGGGGGGGGGGTGCCAAGGCACTTGTGGCTTCCCCCATTCTGATACCTATGGCACTGCTGGAATTTAAATGCATGCCCATGATAGTCTTTGGGGGTAGACTGGTTCCTTCACCCTGCCCAATGAGCATGGAATGGACTCCACTTTCCCTCTACATACATATCTTTCAGATAGCATCCCTAGGATAGGGGAAAGAACATGACATAGGTAGATTTTACAGTATCGTCTATTACATTAGTCAAATATTTCTAAATACTATTCATAGTGGCCAACAGACTTTAGCTGGAACACTGACCCACACTAGCCACCGAGTCTCAAATATTTTATTGGAACTTGGCGCTGCATCTACTGAAATGTCTAGTGGTTACAGAAATGTGTATTAAAAGGAAATGGTCCTCCACCTATGCATGTCTGAGTGAAGGGGAGCTGGATTTTTTCTCTACAATACTTACTTACTCAATACTTAAAGGCTGCAGCCTACTACTTCAGGTTATCTGAGTTAACAAACCAAGAAGAACTAGGACTAAAACAGCCCTAGCAATTATGGGAAAATTGGGTACCTCCAATAAACCAAGAACAGATCAAGACTTCAACAATCTACACTCCTGGAATAAAACTGTTTAACTACCTTCCCATCCTCTCTTACAGCTCTTTGAAGAGGACTGCATTTCTAAAACTGCAGCAAGATTTAGTAAGGGGAGAAAAAACAAACTTGTTTAATACAGCCTCCAGATAATTAGGTACACAAAGACGAGAACAACATGAGCGCACATTTCTGAGATTTTGTTACACAGGTACACTCACCCATCCCTGCAGTAGCTTTAACATTTACTTTCCTAAACAAGCTCATAGAGTTAGTTTTGCACACATTTTATTATATACCCTTTAGCAATCTGAAACTCCAAATTACATCAGTACCTAAAAAGCAATCTTCGCTTACCAGAGACTTTCCCTAATAGTATGTGTTTTCTATTTACACACTATAAGCTTTTTATGTAAAGTGGTAAAAGTACTGTATGAAACCTCATTAAAGTAATGAGCACATTGGTTCTGCTTCACATCCAACCAATGAAAAAGAAGCCCAACAGAATGGGACCTTGTTTATTAGAAGATTTCAAAGTGGCACAAGAGTAGGGGCAAGTCATTTCCACAACTGGTCTCTGCCTGCTAGACTACTTATTCTGGTACTGAAGTCCACAACAAGATTTATTTTTGCTCACATTAAGAAGTCTCATTTATTACTTTATAACACTCCCCTCCTGTAATTACCTTCCAAGGTGGACCAAATTCTATATAGATCAATGTGAGCATACTTCAAGTATACTGTACCGTGAAGATACATGAAAGGTTAAATGAAAAGATGACATTTGTCAAGTAGGAAGATCACCTATATGACAGTGTAACACCCATGTTTAAAAAGTTAGACAGAGGGGGGGGGGGGGGAAAAAAAACACCTCCAAAACAGATTGCTTCAGAACTGACCGGTGTAGTTACAGTACTTAAACCATTCTTCAGTTTACTTTATTATACAGAAAAAGTCATGAGGCCTTCCTCCAGAGACATATGCAACAACTAACAGGTGAGCCTGTCTTCCACAGACACTCATTTGGATTTTGCACATTGAAGCAGCTTGCCAATAAACAAAAAAAAACAAAGCAAAAAACCGTTCATCAGCAATCAGTCATCTTCATCATCTTCATCAGAATCCATTACTTTTCTTCTATTAAACTAGAAAGCAAAAAGGAAAACAATTCCTAAGTGAAAGAGCTTCCATTTAAACGGCCTACTAAAAGATACATAGATTTCAGAAGATGGGCTGTGGTCAGAAAAACATAGGAACCAGAATCCACAGAACTGTGGAGAATGAAGAAGGTATGAGCACCAGGGACATTCTTATTCTCGGTAACGCTTTATGGAGTGGAAGAAAAGTGCAAGAATAGAATTGCTAATTCTAGTTTCAGTATCACATACAGAGAGAAAATCCTGAATACACAAACTAATGAAATCAATGTGGCAGAAAGTTCCAGGAGTCATCCCAATTGTAGGGGGTACAGAGAAGATATTTACCTGTGGCAGATATTCTCCGAGGACAGCAGGCTTCATATTCTCACAAGTGGGTAGACGCCAATCTGCGTCACCTGGTCCAGCATTTATGCCAAAGTAAAAAGTCAGAGCTTTGTGAAGCGCGAGCTGCGCTCCACTGCACATGCACAACTGCCTTCCCACCCGCCGCTTGTACGCAGTCCCATTAGTTCAATATCTAAGCAAAAATCAATAATAAAAATAATGGAGACAACTCCAAGGGGAAGTGGGTGGGATTATGAAACTACGAAGCCTGCTGTTCTTGGAGAATATCTGCTACACGTAAGTATCTTCGCTTTCTCAGAGGACAAGCAGGCTCCAATATTCTCACAAGTGGGAAATCCCTAGCATCCAGGCTCACCAAAAACAACAAACATTGGTTAAATTGGGCCTCGCAATGGCAAGGACATATTAAACAAACTATACAACCGAGGAGGAGATATGTAGTCCAGGACCTCAAGTTTATTAGTCCTGGGCTCATCCTCCACCTTCAAAGGAAATTGAATGGCAAACGATGGGAAAGAAAGGCTCTTCGGCGGACACCGACTCCTTTAAGGTGGTGGGGAGGGCTCAGAGGGGATCCCATAAGACTCATCTGAGGAAAAGCATCTGGGATTCTAGAGTTCTGCGAGCGCTCCTCTTCGGTGTCGGACAGAATATCCCTATGGTATGTCCAAGACAGAACCTGCCTCAATGCCAAGGAGCTATGTCCTTGAGATCGGCATTCAGAAGTCGGCTCCCACCTTGACTCCGGTGAGGCTTCCTCCACCGAAGTTGAGGGGGTACCGGGCTTCAGTGGCAGTCGACACCAGGACTGCATGTGGCACTGGAGACTGCGGCTAATGTGCAAAATAACAGTATGGGCTGTTAATCTTAAATTGGTAATCTAATACACCAAAAAGCTGAAAAACAGCCAATCCCAATCCCAAAGGGTTGTGTCGAGTAAACATACAATAACAAAACCATGGGAATTACCCTCAGAAACCAAGGCTTCCACCAAGGTCTGACCAGCGAGACTCTGATATCTATATAAGATTTTTGTGTCCGCGGTCTGATCTCTTTCATAGGGTAAAACTTTCCCACTTACTCACAACTGAAACTGTTCTTATTTCACCATTGAGTTTCAAAACATTACTGAGTAGATTACCAAGTTACAGCTTAGCTATTAAATAAACTTAGCTTTCTCTTAGCTGACTTGGTAACCCCTCATTCCAACTGCTGATATTCATTCAACGGGGCCCAAATCATTTCACCCACTTCTGGGCTTCATCAGGAACCACCCAGTTTAAACATGATTACAGAGGGTATTGATTTGGCTGACTAAACTTCTCTAGGAACCGGCAGCAATAGAAGGCGGGTTTTAAAAGGTTTCAAAAGAAAAACCCGCAATGAAAAAAGAAAACAGTCAAAAGGCACTCAAAAAAAGCTCTTAGACCGTGTGTGTGAGGAGAGACCGAAAAAACGTGGAAAGAACTAATGGGACTGCATTCATGCGGTGGCCAGGAAGGCACTCTAGAATGCGCAGTAGAGCGTGATTCGTGCTTCACAAAGCTCTATCTTTTTACTTTGGCTTAAATGCTGGACCGGGCGACACGGATCAGCATCTACCCACTTAGGAGAATATGCAAGCCTGCTTGTCCTCGGAGAATATTGGCTTGATTAAAAATAACTTATAAGAGCTACACATTACAGTGTATGAACTCCAGGAGGAAGCTCTCTTTGGCACAACGCAAGCATTAAGAGAGAGCATGAGCAGTATGTCAGAAGACTGAGATCATACTCAATAGATATAGCTTTTAAGGTGATTCATTTCTATCATTAATTGTGCAAAACAAATGTATTAGTCACAGCCGCAAATATGGGAGGAGATCCGCCGGCAAGCGGAGAACTCAAACACCCCACGGTGCTTTTTTCATTTTTTTTTTACTAATTTTATTTTGGTTTCTCTGTTTTTATGAATATATTCATATTTGTTTATTCTCAACAGACTACCTACGTTCCTTTTGAAGAACCATCCTTTATGTCATTCAGTAATACTCTGCGCACAAGAAGTCAGTGCTCCTCACTATATCACACAGTTTTCACAATATTTCACCAAGCGTTAATTCACGTTCTCAATTTATGCTTCATATTTTCTGTCAGATTGCTGTGAGATCTTCAAAGGATCTCCATCTTTATTGCTCTGCAGCATTCTGCACAGCAGGTTAGTATCACCAATAAACACTACATCGAGGATTGTTTATCTAGAGCTTTTTAAATTGTTTCATTCCATAGTCATTATTGCCCATCTAAATTTGCCATTTTTTATATTACCATATGAGATTATATACGTCAACATGTATCACATCACTGTGTATATGCATATGGCGTTGTATATATAATGCATATATATATACTATAGCACCAGATTATTTATCTATATTATCATGATTTTTGATTTCTTTCTTCTGTCCTTTTACAATTTGTATTCTCAAATGATTATTGTCTACTGCTCATATGCATATGCATTTTATATTTTTCTGCTTTTATTGTTTAAATTTACATGTGTAGACACAATTGTTTGTTTATAATTTTTATTCATACAAAATATGCACGAGCTTTTGCTTTCTCTAGCAAACTATATTATTGTATCACCATTTTACATATTTTTTGTCATAAGTTTATTATATGCGTGTTTTACTATTATGTTTAGACCATTTTATAGAATTGCCATACATATATTTTTAGTGTTTACAAGTTGATTAATTTATTGTTTTAAACTATTTTTGTGCATTATATTTGTTTTTTTTTGTCTTTTTATTATATATAAATGTATGTTTTTATAGACTCCTGATGCAGGCCTGACGGCCGAAACACGACGTTGTGTCGAGCCTTCAAAACTTTTAATAAAATTCTTCATTAACGAACATCCTCCAGTTTCTGGCATCCTTGGTCGCTCTCCCACTCTTTGCATTTTTAGTCACAGCTGCAACAATGACAACCCTGAACTGGCAAAATTGACCAATTTGGCATGTTATACGCATGTTATACCATCCATGAACGGAAAATGTGGGCCTAGGGGGAGGGGAAGACCCTTTTGTTATCTGAAAGATAGTAAACTCAGTAAAATTCTGTTCTTTATGTTTATGCTAAATAAAATCAAAAGTTCACTGTAAGATATTCAAAATTGATGTGATGAAAGCAGGCCAGCTACAATATATTAGGGGTAGATTTAAGAAAAGTGCACCAAAAATTAGGTACAAAAAAATGCAAGTACTAAGTGTCAATTCTATAACGGTAAATGCGTGCAAAATTACCATTATCAAACAGAGTGTAAGCTAAGCACAAGAACTTACGCCATGGCAAAGGCTGGTGTAAATGGTTGTGCCTAAGGTTAGCAGTTTCGCATGAAGTTATAGACTACTATCATATGTTCAACTGTAAGACACGCCCCCACCCCCCTTTGTAGTTGTGCGCTATAGCATTTATGCATTAAATTTATAAAATAGTACCTAAGTGCCAATATGCATGTAACTATAAGTTCGTATCAGTTACTTAAAGGCTATTATTGGTACTTAAAGGACTAATGGCACCTAATTAAACAATTAAATTAGATGCACAACTGACACTACTGCCATCTGTCAGCCGAGATTGGGAGGCGGGGCTGGTGTTTGGGTGGTGGGGCTAGTTCAGGGCAAGACTTCTACGGTCTGAGTCCTGAAAATGGCAGATACAAATCAAGGTAAGGTATACACAAGTAGCAGCACATATGAGTTTATCTTGTTGGGCAGACTAGATGGACCGTGCAGGTCTTTTTCTGCCTTCATCTACTATGTTACTGTATAAATTGCACACGCAAATTAGCAAGCTAGTTGGAAATTTGAACCTGTAAGTATAGAATGAGAGGATTTCCACTTAGCGCTTGAAGACACCTTTTAATGCACAGCTCATAAGCTTTGCAATTTCTGGATTAATACTACTCTAACTTCAATGGAAAATCTTAAAACTAGGAATTAAAATTTACTGAAAGTTCAAGTAGAGTTCAGAATTTTATCCTGTTCACATCCTGCTACCATATAAAATAAGAGACTGGGCAATACAAATTACATCAAAGCAGTATGCCAGGCTGAGATGATAAAACTTGGAACAAATGCGTTCTAAATTTACTTGTCTCCAGCATGGCATACTAATTTGGTTCAACATCCTGCTACCTACACGTTTCAAACATGTGTGACTGCCCTCACCTTTACTGTGGTCTTCTTGTCTGTCTGCTGACTGACCTTTTCCAAAATTTCTATTAACCCTGGCTCAGATACCTAAAAAACAAAAAAAATTGACAATAAGTTTACCATTACTTTACAGTTGTAAAGCTTTTCCAATTTATTTTCTTAAAAACTGAGAACTGAATGCAACCTGAGGTTACTGCTGGGGGACTACTGTAGCACTCCGTAATGCAGAATTTGCACAGAATTAGAAAGCAGGTGAAGTAGGAATCTGTAACCATAAAACCTTGGCAACAAACCAAGGAAAGAGTGCCAGCCTCAGTTCTAACCCCTCAGGCATTCCTTTAGGAAGGCTGCACCTCCCAAGTCACTCGCAAACTTTTAAACTACAAATGTTGAAGGGGGGGGGGGGGGGGGATAGAAAGAGGCATGTGCATAGACACAAGCATTTAGCATGATCCAATATGCATCTTTTCCTATAGAATCAAGGCTACAAGAAGTACATAGTTCATAATGAAAACAAAAAAAGCAAAAACTTATAGCCTATAGCATACGTATTTGGCCAAGAAAACACAATGCATATACTAGATCTGTCCTAGTTTTCATTTCAGCCTTTGTCTGTGCCTTACAGCAGAAGCAGTGAAATGACCAGAAAAAGCAGATGACGTGTAATTGGCAGGGTTGTGCACATCACATTCCACTTTTGGCTCTGAACCCCTTATAACATACAACAGTAGCCTTCATATCTTCAACACACTAAATGTTAATGCTTTCAATGGTTCCACAAGAATATCGACTTTGGGCTATGGCATGCTGTTGCACATCTGTGTGTCATGCAGATAAAGTCCCATGTGCATAAAATCAGAATCAGGGCTGTAAAAATTGGTGCCAGCTAAAATATTTAGCCACTGGAAAAAACAACCCCCCCCCCCCCCCCCCCCCCCCAAAAAAAAAAAAAAAAAAAAAAAAAAAAATTTTAATGTATATCTTTTGTAGGCATTATTTCCAGTAAAATACCAAGAATGTTATAGATGCCTAATAATGCATCTGTGTAATTTTTCATCCGTGCATGAACTTATGTGTCTAAGCTATGTTTACAGGTTGAAAGTTAAAAGTCTGACTACACATGTAAGCTAAAAAAGGACATGGACACGGACACACACACATACATACATATATTTTGGAAATAAACACTTAATGTGGAGGAACCAGGTTCACCTTTTGGTGACCTGGGAGGTTCAGGAGGTGAGGAGGTCCCCCAAGCGCAGGCAGAGATTTGTACTGCTTTGGAAACCTTACTTAAAAAATTGAAGTCCTCAAGGGCGAAGCCTCATTGTAAATATTTTATAGGTAACGCATGTGACATCCTCATTTTTGTCTAGTATAGTTTGGTATGTATAGGAATTCTCCACATCGTTTGAGATTTGAAGATGTTATTTGTATCCCACACACAAGCTTTCATTTTCAGTATTGCTGGACTGAGGGGTTGGGGGGGTGGGGTGGGAGAAATACTTGGCTTGGAAAAGAGCTTACCCTTTTGTATTATAAATACAGTTAAACTGTTGCTATTGTATTGCTTTCATATCTCTCAATAAAAAAATGTTTAAACATAAACACTTAATGTAAAACACATCTTTGCAAATGCATACACCAAGGAATGCACCTTTCTAATCTTGTTTCTGTTTTTGGTGCCCCCCCCCCCATGTGTTTTATTTTTCTTTAATCAAGATCAACACAAGGAAGGAGTTCCAAGTCACAAAGTACAACACAAAAAGCAAACAGGTAAACATCAAAAATATGTAAATGATTAATACAAAAATAAAACGTATTTAATCACATCTACTAAAAACACACAAAATTTCTGATTCAGGGGGCTCCATATAAAATAGGATATAGTAACGACATCAGGGAAATGTATCATACAACAAAGTAACGAGAAGGATCCACCAAATTCGGACAAAGTTAAGTATCAAACATGTAAAAGGCATCTCTTCAGCTACTTGACAGCAATTCTTCCTTGATCCTGCAAGAAGCAGGCATCTTTGCTGAAACATGTTGGGCATCTAGCATTTAATATTTTCAGTTACGATGGTCTAACAGTAGACAGTGATAATATCTTCACCAACAGTATTTATGTTCTGTGACAACCCATCATATTACATCATTTGAACTGTTTGTGTTTTTAGTGAATGTGATTAATACAAAAATAAAATATTCATTTACATATATGTTTGATGGATTTATTCTATTGCTTTTGTGTTGTACATTATTTTTCTAATGTCTCTAATCTCTCCTTCCCACCAGCCTGCTCCCTTGGCTGTGGTTTCTACTCAAAGTGCCCAAGTGACCAGGAATGCCCAATATTTTTCGATCCTTGATCAAGGTATTACAATTAAAGAAAAAGGGTATCACAAAAACTGACAAATCCTTCAGGACACAGAACACAATTAGCCATTGCACTTACTTTCCCACTTAGCTGTCCAAATCTTGCCATCTGTATAAGGTAATTCTCTACTGCTTTGGCTTTTTCTGGTTTCACAAGTGCCAAATTACTCACTGTTGAAAAACAAATGTGTAATTTCAATTTAACTGAGTTAGAGATAAAGCGTTTGCTAGAGCTAACAGCACAGTTGGGGGATGATTAATTTCCGTCACAAGCCAAGACCTGTTTTAAAAACAGAAACTGTACACCAGTCCCAGAGAATGGGAATCCCTGGCAGCTCACCATCTCTTCTGCTCTATAGATAGACTATAACGAACCCCCCCCCCCCCACACTGTGCTTCAATATAGTGTAAGCAAGAATTAATATATCTCAACAGTATCCAAGTGACAGCAACTCCTGGTTTTCTACACAATTGAAAGAAAAAAAAATCTATACAAAAAGATGACCAATGTGAACCATAGTTTTGATCACTACTTACATCTAGCACGAGCTGCCTGATCCAGAACCTGTGCTAAAATATTATTTCTCATCTCCGACTCCCTACAAGGAAGGATCTGAAAGTTAGAGTGATTTTAACATGTCATGTGGAAGCATCTTAAAAAGAGAATGCAACAATCTACATCCAAAAGATCTTTGAATGCCACAACCAAAAGAATACGCCAGTTGAAGGAACTCAAAATCATTTATGGCCATTAACACACACTGCAAGATCCATTTTATTCCATGGATAAATTACATGCATTAACAGTGTTATGACACTATTAGTAACTGACTCCCACAGCGCAAACCACAACACACAAGTCAATATATTCTAAAAGAAAAAAGCATCTGAAAGTGGAGGAGTGGCCTAATGGTTAGTGCAGTGGGCTTTGATCCTGGCAACCTAGGTTCAATTCCCACTGCAGTTCCTTGTGATCTTGGGCAGACCCTTGCACCAGGTACAAGCCCTCTAGGGACAGAGAAAGTATCTGCATATAATGTGTACAGCGCTGCATATGTCTAGTAGCACTATAGAAATGATTAGTAGTAGTAAATATGCAGATACTCCATGTCCACATTCTATCTAGCAGCTTCTATGCCTACCTTTGTTTCGCTGCCTCTTGTTGAGCTTGATCATTAGAGTTATCCTGAAAAAGAATGTTTCAAAAGTTAGAACTAATGAAATTAAGTCAATAGCAGCTGCATTCTTCACAGGTATCTTCTCCATTTTTAGTTTAAAACAATTTTTTATTGAACAAACAATAAATCATTAGAACCATAAGTCTGTGTGAATTTTTCATTTTTTTCTTCCCCCCTTTATCCCCTCCCTCCTCCCCAAAACCTCTTGTCTTATTCTTCTTTGTTACAGCATCCTTTCTTCTTGTATATTAACAATTTCAATATAACTCCTTTCGCTATAGAATTTACATAATAACTTTATGATTAAAGAAGCTCTTACATACAGAACTAGTCCCTCTTTATGTTAAATATGTACATATATGTCAATTATTTATTAACTATTCTTCCCTTCCCCCTCCCGTTTCCTTCCCTCCCCTTTCCCTTACTTCCACTCCCTTCCCCTCCCCCCCACCCCCAGATAAGGGGTCAAGAATTCTTTATACTGAGATTGACTGTCACCAGCTTGCAGCAGATATCATTCCCTCTTTCATTAAAGGGTCCCTAATCGGTTTAGCACAAAACTGCGTGCTCGTGGAGCCAATGCTTGTATGTATGGTTTCCAAACTAAGTAAAACTCTTTTTGTCTTTTTAATTTCCATTGCACTTCTCGGAGTTCCATTAATAGTAACGCATGCAAATCTTCTCCATTTTAATTGGGACCAAAACCCTCAACTAAATGACACTTCCAGTGAAATATCAATATAAATAGCTTTCTATCAGAGACAGCCCCTTGTATGTTTCTAGTTTAACATAGTGAAATGCATAAAAATCCCGAGGGGATGATGCAGATAGCCACGCAATAGAGCCACATGTCAATGGCTGTGTGGCTTTTACTATGAGGTTAACAAGAAAATATTCTCTAGCGATGCGATAAGCAACATAAATTCAAAGCAGCAGAACTTGTGCAGCCTGACGGACACATCTGCACAAAGGTTCTGCAGTGAGAACAGCTTCACTAGGCACATGTTCAAACAAAACAAAAGCGCCAGCATACTTGAGCACAGAGCTGTAATCTTGCATTGTCTTTTAAAAGGTACAGGCACTTGTTACAGTCATAGATAAAAAGCAAAACCAACATTAAATCCTCTCAACTAACCATTCAACGTTCTCTCAGACCTGGGCAGTACATTTCTCATATTGTATGTGCTTCAAAATCCGGCTTACCTCTGTCCATTGCAGTGGAATGCTTAATGGACTCGTGGAGGGGCATAATCGAACGGCCCCGGCCATCTTCGGGGCCAGATCTGCAAAGGGGCGGAGCCGGCTATCTTTTCTTTCGATAATACGGTTGGGGCTGGCTAAATCTCAACATTTAGGTCAAATGTTGAGATCGCCGTATTTAGAGATGGCCGGCTTCGGTTTTCGGCCATAATGGAAACCGGGCCCGGCCATCTCAAACCCGGCAAAATACAAGGTATTTGGTCATGGGAGGAGCCAGCATTTGTAGTGCACTGGTCCCACTCACATGCCAGGGCACCAACTGGGCACCCTAGGGGGCACTACAGTGGACTTTGCAAATTGGTTCCAGGTGCATAGCTCCCTTACCTTGGGTGCTGAGTCCCCCAAAACCCACTCCCCACAAATATACACCACTACCATAGCCCTAAGGGGTGAAGGGGGCACCTACATGTGGGTACAGTGGGTTTCGGGTGAGTTTTGAAGGGCTCCCATTTTCCACCACAGGTGTAACAGGTAGGGGAGGGATGGGCCTGGGTCCGCCTGCCTGAAGTCCACTGCACCCACTAAAACTGCTCCAGGGACCTGTATACTACTGCGATGGACCCGAGTATGACATTTGAGGCTAGCATAGAGGCTGGCAAAAAAAGTTTTTAAAGTTGTTTTTTTGAGGGTGGGAGGTGATCCCCGATTCCCTCCGGTGGTCATCTGGTCAGTTCGGGCACTTTTTTGGGAGTTGGACCTGAAAAAATAGGGACCAAATAAAGTAGACCAAATTCTCGCCAGGGACGCCCTTTTTTCCATTATCGGCCGAGGGCACCCATCTCTTAAGCATGCCCCAGCACGCCCCTGTCCCGCCTTTGCTACCCTTCTGACACGCCCCCAGGAACTTTGGCCGTCCTGGCGACGGAAAGCAGTTAGAGACGCCCAAAATCGGCTTTCGTTTTTGCCGATTTGGGTGCCCCTGAGAGGACGCCCATCTCCCGATTTGTGTAGAAAGATGGGCACCCTTCTCTTTCGAAAATGAGCTGGATAGTAACGTAGTAGATGATGGCAGATAAAAGACCAGTACGGTCCATCCAGTTTGCCCAACAAGATAAACTCATAGCATCCTATATAATAATACTCACCTCCAACGTTCTATGAACCTGTCTGCCTGTGTCCGTAACTTTGGGCTCTGAAGCCCCAGCTGATGTCACTGGACGCATTACGCCAAAAACCCAGGGGACGTGATCAAGTTGGAATCTGTTTGTGTGCTTGTGTCAGACGCACGAGCACAAACTGATTCAAACTTGATCACGTCATTTGTCAACACCGCGCGGCCGAGGAGACTTCGGCTGGCGGGGGTTGGGGTTCCCCGCCTGCACAGGTACGCGACGGTGGCGGGGGGTTTGGCGGCGGGAAGGGGGGCTCGAGAGGGTCGCGACAGGGGGGTCTGGAAATCGGAGGGAGGGAGGCAGGGAGGTGGGGTCTGGAACTCGGAGAGCAGGAGGGAGGAGTGTGGAATTCGGAGGGAGGGGACGAGAGGGGAGGAGGGGGGAATGCACCATCTGTACAAAAAATAAAAAATAAAGAAGGGTGGGGGGGGACTACCCTGGAACTCGGAGGGAGGGAGGGAAGGAAGGAGGAGGGACGACGACCCTGAAACACGGAGGAAGGGGGGACACTGGAACTGGGTGTGAGGGAGGGACCCCAGGCACACACACACTCTCTCTCACAGACACTCGCACTCAGTCTCACTCACTGTCACACACACACACTCGCAAATTCACTCTCTCTCTCACACACAGTCACACTCAAGCACACTCTCTCAAACATACACACTCCGAGGAAAACCTTGCTAGCGCCCCGTTTCATTTGTGCCTGAAACGGGCCTTTTCTACTAGTAAGTTATAATGTGATACTACATATGCATACTTGAACTTGATTTGCCCACCACTGGCCTTGTTCTCCAACTTCTGAAGTTATCACTGAAGCCACACTCCAGCCCTGCCACGATCATGGCATAGACTGCAGAAATCTGTCCAGCACTGGCTTTGCTTCCTGATTATTATTATTATTATTTATTGCATTTGTATCCCACATTCCCCCACCTATTTGCAGGCTCAATGTGGCTTACATAGATCTGTCAACATTGTCGTATCAGGATATCAGATACAGTTAGTAATGTGTAGTGATTAAGGACGGGAAGAGGGAAGAAGGAAGAGTTGTTAGTGTAGTTATAGAAGGTGGGCGTTCATAATTGAGTGGGTTGGTGAGGTGACTTAGTGAGGTTATAGGTTCTCATTGTAGGAGGCCTTGTTGAAGAAGAATGTTTTCAGAGATTTTCGGAAGATAGTTGTTTCTTTGATTGCTTTCAAGTCTGTAGGTAATGCATTCCGTAACTGCGTGCTCTTGTAAGAGAAGGTGGTGGCGTGCACCAGCTTGTATTTAAGTCCTTTGCAGCTGGGGTAGTGCAAGTTGAGAAATTTGCGGGATGATCGTGTGGTATTTCTGGGAGGTACATCCACGAGGTTTAGCATGTAGATTGGGGTGTCTGCATGAATGATTTTGTGTACAATCGTGCAGATCTTGAACGCAATGCGTTCCTTAAGTGGAAGCCAGTGAAGTTTCTCTCTTAGGGGTTTTGCGCTTTCATATTTAGTTTTTCCAAATATGAGTCTGGCGGCTGTATTATGGGCAGTTTGGAGTTTTTTGATTGTCTGTTCTTTGCACCCGGCGTATAGTGCATTGCAATAGTCCAGATGACTTATTACCATTGACTGTACCAGGGTACGGAAGATATATCTCGGGAAGAAAGGTTTTACTCTTTTGAGTTTCCACATCTTTTTCGTCATGTTTTTCACGTGGGTATCAAGAGTGAGGTTTCGATCAATGGTGACTCCAAGAATTTTCAAGTTTTGTGAGACTGGAAGGGAACAGTATGGTGTGATTATGGTCTTGAAGTTTTTTGTGTTATGTTGTGAGGTGACTACCAGACATTGTGTTTTTTCTGCGTTAAGTTTTAGTTGGAATGCATCTGCCCAAGTGTGCATTATTTGGAAGCTTTGGTTGATCTCGTTGGTGATTTCATTTAGATTATGTTTGAATGGGATGTAAATTGTGACGTCATCTGCATAAATGTAGGGGTTGAGGTTTTGATTGGCTAGTAATTTGGCTAGAGGTATCATCATTAGGTTGAATAATGTTGGTGAGAGAGGGGATCCCTGGGGGACTCCACACTCAGGTATCCATGGTGGTGATCTGTCTTCGCTCGTTGTTACTTGGTATGATCTTGTGGTCAGGAATCCTTTAAACCATTTGAGAACAGTGCCTCCTACTCCGAAGTATTCTAGTATGTGTATTAGTATATCATGATTAACCATGTCAAAGGCACTGGACATGTCGAATTGCAAGAGGAGGATGTTGTTACCAGTCGCAATTGCCTGTTTGAATGAATTCATTGCGGATACTAGTACAGTTTCAGTGCTGTGATTCGTCCGAAATCCTGATTGGGACTCGTGTAGAATTGAGTGTTTATTTAGGTATTCAGTAAGTTGTTTCATCACTATGCCTTCCATGGTCTTGAGTGGAATAGATGCTACTGGTCGATAGTTGGTTAGGTCCATTGTGCTTTTTTTAAGCATCTTTCGGTAACGGAGTGAGTAGGATGTTTCCTTTATCCGTGGGAAAGAGTCCATTTTGAAGCCTGTAATTTATGTGCTTTGTGAGGTCTGTTTTGAATTGTTTGGGTGTGGATCTTATTATTAGGGCAGATGTCTAATTTGCATTGTGATTTGGCGTATTTTCCTAGCCAATATGAGATTTCTTTTGATGAGAGCGTGTCAAAGTCGGTCCATGATCTATCTGCTGGGCATTCTCCGGGTTTTGGGTCTAGACATTCCAGGATATTTTTGTAGTCTGTTGTGGTAGTGGGTATCATGAGTCGGAGCTTTATGATTTTTTCATTGAAGTAGTTCGCAAGGTTGGTTGCTGATGGGGTATCTGAGTTGTTGGAGGTGACCTTGGTAATGTGTTTAGAAGATTGTTTACGAGTGAGAAGAGTTTGTGTGTGTCCTTGTAGTTTGGTCCTATTTTGGTTTTGTAATAGGTCCTTTTAGTTTGTCTGATGGTGTATTTGTATTTTCTTTGTAGTTGTTTCCAGTCTTTGTGTGTATTTTCGTCTTTTTTCTTGCTCCATGCTCTTTCCAATCTTCTGACTTGTGTTTTTAGTTCTTTTAATTCTTTGTTAAACCATGGTATTAAGTTTTTTCTATGTGAGGTTCTGGTTTGAAGTGGTGCTATATTGTCCAGTGTTATTCTACATCCGTTATCCCAATCTTGAAGAAATTGGGGTGAGTCTGTAGTATTGTCCATTCATCAGTGTAGAGTTGTTGCCAGAATGTTAGTGGGTCTATTTTGCCTCTCGTAGTGTATGTTTGTTGTTTTTGTTGTGTCTTTTTTGTTCTCCAGTGGAGGGAAAGGTTTGCACTGTAGTGGTCGGACCATGGTTTGGCTGTCCATTTTGTACCTAGTAGTTTGATATTTAGTTCTGGTGAGAATTTGTGGGTGATGATGTCTAGTGTACGACCTTTTTTATGGGTGGGTTGTGTGTTTGGCCAGTGGAGTTCCCATAGTTGCAGGAAGTCTTTGCATTCGCGTACATTGCTTGAGTTATTATCTTCAAGGTGAAGATTGATGTCTCCTGCTATGAGAAGGTTCTGGGTGGTCACACAGGTGTTTGATATAAAGTCCAGAAAGTGCGTTTGTGAGTCTTGCCAATTGCCCGGGGGTCTGTGGAGGAGTGGCCTAGTGGTTAGGGTGGTGGACTTTGGTCCTGGGGAACTGAGTTCGATTCCCGGCACTGGCAGCTCCTTGTGACTCTGGGCAAGTCACTTAACCCTCCATTGCCCCATGTAAGCCGCATTGAGCCTGCCATGAGTGGGATAGCGCGGGGTACAAATGTAACAAAAAAACAACAAAAAAAAAGATTAGGTTTAGTTGATCACGTAGGTTAGGGTGGTTGATTCTGACTGAGGCTTTTTCGAGTTGGGGAAGAATAGACTCAGCTGTTGTTGTGACTGTGAATTGAGATTTATAGATTATTGCTATTTCTCCTCCTCTTTTTCCTTCTCTTGTCCAGTGGGTAATTTTGTATCCTGGAGGGCAGAGCTCTAGTATTATTGGATCTTTGGGGTCATGGATCCAAGTTTCGCTGATAAGTAGGAAGTCGAGGTGGTCAGTTGTGATCCAGTCAATTTGTATCATGGTTTTATTGACTGCCGATCTGGCATTGATGTTTCCTATTTGTATTTGTTGGTGGTGGTGTTCAGTTGAGTTTGCGGTGGTGGTAATTTTTATCATCTGTCTGTCTTCTTGATGTGTAAGTTTATTGTGTCCTTTCGTTCCTTTCTGTTGATGTTGACCGTGGCTAGCAGGTTTTCCTTGCCATTGTTTAATTTTTTGAATATGCATATTGTGTATTGTTTGTGTGGGTAGTTTGTGTGTTGTGGGAGTTGTGTTGTCTATATTGGGGGTTCTGAATGAGTAGTATGTTAGGGAGAGAAAGTAGGTAATTAGGAATACTTTGCTGGGGTTCATATCAATGTTAGTTTGTGTGTTAATATGTGTGTCTGAAGCGTTAGGGGTTCGGTTGAAACTGTAGGACTGTTTTACAGTGTTAGTCTTGTTAATTATATAGATGGTATTTAATGCATTATTTTAGAGCATTTAGAACATTTAAAGATAGCATTTAAGCATTTAGAGCATTTGAGGAAGTCCTTCACCATGCTACAGCGTTGCTGAACAGATATATCATTAAAGCTTGTAGAGGAAGTCTTTTAGCCTGCTACAGCATCTAGTGCTGTAAATCGATCAAAGCACATAGAGTATGGATTGCGCCTATAATTCGTAGTGCGATTTTTCATCCAAACATGATTCAGACATGTAAATAGTAAGTTTTAAAATTACATAGAGCATTAGTGTTTATGGGTGCAGAGCAATCGCAATATATGAAGCATTTAGCACTTATAAACAACTTATAAGCATTCAAAGTACTTTTCATCCTGTTTTCTGCTTGGAGAAAAAATAGGGTTAATTTGAAAGGCGGTGATTTATAGTACAATTTAGAATAATGCTAACATATGCATAATAGCATAGAACAGACAGCTAAGTCAGAGAATAGGGTTAACATGTGAGGCGATAATTTATGATAGAATTTAGTATAATGCTGACATACGTATCTCTGGCCTTGCGATCAACTGCAAGGGTACTCCGTCCTTTCCTGTCTGCTGCCCGTGGGTCACTCGCCTTTTCCTCACCGCCACGCAGTCTCCTCCTTGGCTGCCATCCGTTTCAGGTGAGGAATGGACGTCTGATCGTGCATTCGGGCTGCTAGGGTGCGTTTTCCCTTCTTGTCTATCTCTCGTTGACCCCTCGTTCTCCTCTCGCTGTGCCTCTGCCAGGTTTTTTCTCACCACCGTGAGTCCAGGTGGTTGAGCAGCAAACTGGGTGAGGCGGGAGTGGCGGTCCGGCTAAATTATCAGTCACAAGTACCTTGTCGTTTGCTGCCATTCGAGCTCCGGGTGGACGTTTGGGAGGTAGGTCGTTCACCTCCACCTGTGTCTCGGCTCGTCTCCGTGGCAGTCAGCGCCGGATGGACTCGGAAGAGTCGGTGCGTGTGTTGGCTAGTCCTAGGTAGGATCGATCCCGGACTTGGCTCCCTTGTCAACCTCTGTGGGGAAGTATGCCTGCTTCTCTCTGCCTAGTATGGCAGTGGGGTGGTTGCGGTTCGTTCCACCAGTTGTTTCCGCCGAGTTCAGGCCTCTCCTGCTATGCTCGCCACTCAATACATCATCGGCAGTTGTCACCCCTGTTGGGTGGTCGGTGCTCAGCGGTGGGGTTTAGTGGAGGCGTCTTTCGGTTTCCGAGCCACTGCCTGCTACGTTTCAGCTTTCCCGTGCCTCTGTTCCTCCTGAGGCAATTGCTGTTCTCGACAAGCCGGGGTCTCAGCGCTCGACTTCCACGAGGCACCGGGACTCCCGGATCTCTGTCCGCAAGCCTCGTTTGTCGTTCGCAAGTACTACGGTTTCGTAGTGATTACTAGTGTTGCCATCTAATCACATCTGTTTGTTTGGTTCCATGCCTTCTATACAGGATTCCTTTGTGGTTATCCCAAGCATTTTTGAATTCCATTACCTTTTTCAACTCCACCACCTCCCGCAGAAGTGCATTCCAGTACCTACTACCTTCTCTATGGAAATGCACTTGATGACATTAGTCCAATTCAGCCCCTCTGCCACCTTCCTATTTCTGGAAAAGGTTTGCTTGTAGATGAATACTTTTCAAATATTTGAATATATGTATCATATCACTCCCATATCTCCTTTCCTCCAGGGAATACATGTTCAGGTCTTCAAGTCTCTCCTAACTCCTTCCATCCATTTTAATATACTCTGCGAATTAACTTCTATGCTGGACCCCTTTCTGCACTGTGCACCTAGTAATGAGCATATAAATTCTGTATCTAAGGTACAAGGCGGCAATACTCAGCAGGGTGATCATCACTTAAAAATATCCAGATAACTTTTATTGTAGCTGAAAGTTCACTTGGAAATCTCTATGTCATCTAAGTAGCATCACTGTATGCATGGTCTTAAATGGATAGGTTATCTGCTTTGTATGTAATAAGTGTGACTGATTGTAGGTCTTGTTTTAAGACCTTGAATGATATGGTTCTTGAGTCTACTTTTAGTTTGGCAAGCTCCTCACGAACACAGTCTTCCGTAAACGGGTCTTGGTCTACCATACATCCATCCCCTTTAGCCTTTGTTTTCTGCAGCCCTACCCCCGGTCTTTCATTCATGAAAACCAAGCTAAAATAATCGTTAAGCAGTTCAGCTTTTTCCTTATCTTCCACACATTTCTCTCCCTCAGCTTTGAGCCTCACAATGATATTATGGCACTTCCTCTTGTCATGGAATTATATCGTCACCTCATCTTTTGCACAAATGGATTGTTCTGTTTTGAGCATATTTCAGGAACAAGTGGTTTTCATAAGTAAAAAAAAAAAAAAAAAAATACTTTCTTTCAGGCAGGTATCTCATTTGTTTACACATAACTAAATGGGCTACAAGTCCCTAATGCAGGCCACTGGTTTTCTTATATTTTGTCCTTGTGATGTTATACTGTGCCAAAACTAGAAATACAGTAAGACAGAATATAATTCAGTAACATCCAAAACTTATTATAATTGTATTCGCATTTGGGTAATAACTGAGAAAAAGCTGTTGGAAAATGATGAACAAATAAATATATATCACAGAACTGGAAAATGTTGTCACATTTAGACTGACTCTGGACTTCTGCATGAAGGTAGCTCTGCTCTCATTATTGAATATTTCTCTTTTTTTTTCCTGTGTCTAGATCAAAAGAGAAGGAAGGTTTGTGGGAACTTGCACCTTTTGTTTTGTAGAATGCAGTGGTATATTATAAAAATGCACTTAATATTGTTTATTACTACAGACACAGGAAAAAAAAGTTTTTAAATGCTCCCAGGTTTCAACCTAACTCATGTTTAAATGTGGGATATAACTGCCATAAATAAGTAAATAAATAGAAAACGCTGAGCACCTGATTCTCATGTTTTAGTGGCCCTTTACCAGGAGAAAAAAAAATCTCTTTTGGAATATAACACATGCTAGGATGTCCCTATAACCAGCCCCTCCAAATGACACACTTATGATTTATAAGAAATAAATCACTACTCTACCTATGAAAATTTATTATTATGCTTCCTCTGTGTACAGCCATATGCTGCACACGCTGGCATGTTTGAAAATATAAATGCTTAAATAAAATTGCTATCAACAATAAAGAGACAACGTGAATACAGCAGCTCATAGTTTTGCTTGCTTTGAGTGTACGCAGAACGACGGCTGCGCCGGGAAGGGGAAACAAACCTAAGTGGCTTCAAATTTTGACGTCATGCCTGCCATCGCCTGTTCTCAATCAATCCTCTTTGCCGGTGGCAACACCCTGCAGCGAGCTGGTCATCTTTGCAAATTTCAATCTAGGCAGTTACTACCTTTTGACAGAAAGCGCGTGCATGGACCTCCTATTTAGTGGTAATCAGTATATTTGCTTAAGTTGGTTAGCATGCTAGTCTTCAAGCTGGTCAGTCATATTGGTGCTAAGTTGTTGAACTACTTTAGCTTTTTGATAGGGAACGACCACAGGGTTTCTTACTTGGGGGATGACGGGGTGATCAGATTTAATCGTCTCTGATCTTAGAAATGAATCTACCAAAGGGATTATTTTTAAGGCATTAGAGTAGCTCTCTAATTCGCTGGCCCACGTGGTGCTAAGTTTCGAGATGATGCTTAATTTTACTTCTGCTTAACAGAATCCTGTACCCCTGCTGTCCATTAAGTGTGTGGCTATCTGCGTTCTCTCCAATGTGCTAGGCACTGCTGGGGTAGCTAGGGTCCCTTTACTATACAAAGACAAGCCCCCCCCCCCCCCCCCCCTCCTCTCTCTTTAAAACTCAAATCGTTGGTTTTGGGACTTTTTTTTTTCAAGCAAATCGCGCTTCTTTTTCCACAACTACTGGGCAATACTACCCATTCGTCTTTCCTAGCCCCTATTCCTGCAAGAGAAACGACTAGCTCACTTACATTCTTATTCCCCTTTATCCTTTTCCTGGGCTCTCTGGCCAGTCTCCAATAACCCCTTCCTCCTCCTTAGGGTCGTCTAGCTCAGTTACCGTTTCTCTCCTCTTCACTGCTGGGTTCTGGCTCAGGCCTGTATCTCTTGAGTCTGCTCCTCCTCCCCCAACACAGAACTCCCCGCATGCTCCCCTCTTACCCCATGCCTGGCCTGCAACTCAGAAAGCCGCTGCTTCCTGATGGCCTCCAGATCCTCGTCCGCCATTTTCACCACCGGCGATATTCAGCCCGTTTCCAAACCTCGTATTTCCCCCGTGGCGGGGAGACGGGAGAGATGCCAACGAGGCCCCGCCCCCAGGCGGCTGTCTCTAGCGTAGGCCAAACTCCGCGCTCATTTCCCCTCCTCCCCAGCCCCTGCTAATCGAGCACGCAAAGGGTAGAACGTCGAGCGTGGCATCAATGATGGAAACTCACGCGCCTTCGCCCCTTGCCCATCGACGTTGGTTGGTTCTCGTCCGATGGCGCCCGGGGGTCACGTGTCACACACACGTTCCTTAGCAACGCCGGCATGGCGCTGTCACAGAGTCCGATTGTTTTTTTTAAATCTTGGAGTAAGCTGGAATTAATGCCGAAAATGTTACATCTATTTAAAAGGAAGCCGGCATACCCTACTTGGGTTGACATAATATACCTGGCAAGAAGAACAGTAAACAGTTTACAAGGCTATAACGTGTTTTACAAAATTGGGAGCTTTCCAGGGCGCAGTAGCCTTTGCTACTCATCAAGTTAAGAGAACAAGATGATCCAGTGTTAGTTTGCTCCACTTCAAGCATGTTATTGTACTTCAGATTTTCCCATTGTTTCCCCAACTAATACTCTCCATCACACACATTGAATATCTGGGGCTAATTATTTCTTTATGACATCTATATCTCTCATTAGCCCTGTCCTCATTTGGGTTCCAGGGCTCTGTCCTCTCCTGGTTCTCCTCCTATCTCTCCCACCGCACCTTCAAAGTTCACTCTCATGGATCTTCCTCCACCCCCATCCCCTTATCTGTTGGTGTTCCCCAGGGATCGGTCCTTGGACCCCTTCTCTTCTCAATCTACACCTCTTCCCTGGGCTCCCTGATCTCATCTCATGGTTTCCAGTATCATCTCTATGCTGATGACACCCAACTGTATCTCTCCACACCAGACATCACCGCGGAGACCCAGGCAAAGGTATCGGCCTGCTTATCCGACATTGCTGCCTGGATGTCCAACCGCCACCTGAAACTGAACATGTCCAAGACCGAGCTTATCGTCTTTCCACCAAAACCCACTTCTCCTCTTCCTCCACTTTCTATCTCAGTTGATAACACCCTCATCCTCCCCGTCTCATCTGCCCGCAACCTCGGAGTCATCTTTGACTCCTCTCTTTCCTTCTCTGCGCATATCCAGCAGATAGCCAAGACCTGTCGCTTCTTCCTCTTTAACATCAGCAAAATTCGCCCTTTCCTCTCTGAACACACCACCCGAACTCTCGTCCACGCTCTCATTACCTCTCGCCTGGACTACTGCAACTTACTCCTCACCGGCCTCCCACTTAGCCATCTATCCCCCTTCAGTCTGTTCAGAACTCTGCTGCACGTCTCATATTCCGCCAGAACCGATATACTCATATCACCCCTCTCCTCAGGTCACTTCACTGGCTTCCGATCAGATACCGCATTCAATTCAAGCTTCTCCTTCTTACCTACAAATGCACTCAGTCTGCTGCCCCTCACTACCTCTCTACCCTCATCTCCCCTTACGTTCCCGCCCGTAACCTCCGTTCACAGGATAAATCCCTCCTCTCAGTACCCTTCTCCACCACCGCCAACTCCAGGCTCCGCTCATTCTGCCTCGCCTCACCCTATGCTTGGAACAACCTTCCTGAACCCTTACGCCAAGCCCCCTCCCTGCCCATCTTCAAGTCTTTGCTTAAAGCCCACCTCTTCAATGCTGCGTTCGGCACCTAACCCTTACCGTTCAGTGAATCCAGACTGCCCCAATTTGACTGCCCCGATCGGACCGACCGTTCACTTGTCTATTAGATTGTAAGCTCTTTGAGCAGGGACTGTCTCTCTTTGTTAAATTGTACAGCGCTGCGTAACCCTAGTAGCGCTCTAGAAATGTTAAGTAGTAGTAGTAGTAGTAAGTAGAGCTCAGGTTCAATTAGAAAAGCATGAACATGTTCAAAATGTATTAACAGAAAGTAAAATAAATGATATAATGTTAGACCAGTAAAACTTGAGTTAGGAACTGATGTAATTAAATAGTTATTAAAGCTAGATAATTGAAATATGGAGAAAAAAGGTAACTGGGATAGACAGGAGTAATGGGAGATGGGATGAGGTAAAAATTAATGCCATGAGTTTATTTGAGAAGAGTGCTTATTTCCTTAAAGGCTAGACTGAAGAAGTGAGTTTTCAGTACACTTTGGAATAACAAATAATCATCAGTGTATTTGATGGTTTTAGGTAAGGAGTTGCAAATTTTAGTGCCTTGATATGAAAAGCAGTATGGATTGTTTTGTAGGTTACTTTCACTGCTTCCCCTGTCTTGTTCTTTTTGTGGTCTTCTTCTGTAAACCTACTAATTTAACTCAAACTTAAAAAGAAAGGTTAACTACCCTGTCATGCTCTTCTGCAAAACTCGGTATATTAGCACCTCGTTCTTTGGATACCTATTGTGTAATTGAAACTAACTAGAAAAATTAAAATGTGTAAGCATATTGTAAATAACCCCTGCCCTTTTAAAACATCCATGCACTCATCACATTCACTCTGGGAATCAGTATTAATGATTAGCGTGCACTAACACCATTATTGTGCATTATCTGCTGAAAAGCCCTACTCACTAAAGATCATGCAGGGCACCACTCATCTCTTCCTTGAAGTTGGAACTTGCTCCTACTGTTTCAGTATGTATCTCAGACTTGTCACTGGGGGCCATGTGTGCCTAGGACCCCCATACTACATTGCATCTGGACTTCCAAATTTGCAGTTAACACTGTCAGCCCAGATCACATTTCCTGTTCTTCTTGCAGACTGATGCAACCTTCTGCATGGCCCCTGTCTTCCCAGGCTCCATCACACTCAGCTCTGCCCAACTCAGCGCTGCAGCCCACAAACACTCTTCCCTACAATGACAGAAGGCATTTCATTCTGGCTGATTTGTGGGAAAATGGAAAACACATGTTTTACTTGGCACCTCTTCAATGAACTTACTGCCTTTTGCCTCTGAAATATTGGGGATCCTGAGGTAACTATGCAGAAGTCCAATATACAATATGATGTGACATACTTCCTATATTACAGATAGGCTCTTAACTTACATTTGAGCATAAGTGGATTTACTTTCTTCTTCCACTGCAGGGCAGCCCTGCATCAGCTGCTTTGGTGTCTCAGACCCAGCTGCCTCCGGAGCTTCTCAGACCGCCAGGGCCTACCTCCTAGTTCTATACATGCCCAGGAAAGTCTTAGCTCCAGAAACCCCACTGGTTATGGTTTATTTCACTTCTGTATAATTATGGTACAGCCAGAGACCCCCCACTGGAATGGTGGAGGGCCCAGTCATAGAGCTCAGGCCATTACAGACCTTGGCTGAGTCAGAAATCTGATGGCTGACATAACTGGGAGCTTACTGGAAAAGTATGGCCTAGTTTGTAGCCCGGATTGAGGCCTAAATAAGCTAAATTAGGAAAAGTTAGGTCAATAGATATGGAAACAAAATGGAGGATTTCAGCACAAAATGGAAGCCGTGTCTGTTGCAAAGTGGAATTTTCTCTAATGTAAGTTAGAAAAACAAGTTGAGAAATGAGACTTTCCTGTGAGCAGGATTGTGGTCAGCCATGGTGTGAGAAAGGAAAGGTGTAGCTGGATGCAGGGTCTTGCTTAAGATTTATGGTCAAGCGAGCTAAAGACAAAACCATGTTAGTAAGATAGAAGCTACTCATTAGCATGAGCCAATCAGTGACAACCATGACATTAGCATAGATCCAATCAGGTATATCTACTGTCATATTATCCATATCCTGAGGGCACCTATAAAAATTAGGGTATTTCCTGGTTTAAGTTAGAGAGAGAAGGGTTGGCACTCTCTCTCTCCAAGGGAAACCAATGTGTCCAGCAGAATTGACAAATTACCTAATTGCTTTCCCTTGTAAAACCTTTAATTGGTAAAAGAAATTATAAAAGATTAGGAACTAATTAACACCTGTTTGCAGCTGGATTATTATATTCCTATAACTAATTGATTGTACGTGCCTGTTGTCAATTACTGATTTGACTTGTACCTTGGCAAATAAACTCCTCATTCCAAATGATGATTTGTGGGCTTCACTTAATGATGAAAGGCTGTAAGTATAAATGCTTTTGCTGTATCAGGCTATCTTTCACTGCATTGTATAACCTGTGACATAAATCCAGTTTGTCATAAGGCTGGTATCTTTTCCTTAGACCTAACGTCTCCCTTAGTGGCAATTCCTTTTAGAACTTCACAACTCCTTGATTACCCCAGTACTAGTGCTATTTAGAGATGGAGTCAGATTTAAGGTCACTCCAGCCTTCGTGGGGGGGCTCGGGACCCCTCAATTCACAACACTTCATATAAGAGGGAAAGGGAAGAATGGAATAGATGGAGGAACGGAGGAGGGGTGTAGGCACTGGTAAAGACACACCATATCACAGTTGCCATGCAGCCGGACGCAAGCTCTCGAAAACCTTATCTAAAAAAGTAATGGATCAATATTTAAAGCAATTTAAGCACACAGGAGAAGCTCCTGCCTGCTTAAATTGCTTGAGCAAAGCTAACCACCAGTATTCAGCAATTAACTAGGCAGTATCACTGAGTATCGGCACTAACTGGCCATTTTGAAACCGGGTCACATAGGTGTGTTGGGGGGGGGGGGGGGGGTGGAGGTATCCATCATGTTTTTCTGTAGAGCTGCAAGCTGCTGCTGAAACAGCAAGACACAAAACTGAAGACTAGAAGCTATAGTTTTAAATTTTAGTTTCAAAATTTACTAAATTCTTTCTATGTAATCTTCAAAAATCTTAAATAGCAATACTGGTGCACTAATATAGTACATAAGAATGACCATACTGGGTCAGACTAACCCTTTAGTGTCCAGTGTTCCCATCAATCTGTTCCCGTATGGCTTTTCCTGTTTTGACAGGAAGTTGCAGTAGAGAGAGCGGCATGCAGCAGGTGGAAGACAATGGAGACAGCCTCTGACTGTGAATCGCCGCTGGCTGAAGGATCCTGTACGTTGTAGGTGAGAACTGCGGACAGGAAAAGATTTTTTACTGTGGGAGCAAAACTTTTTACCATTCCCATGGGGCAGTAGAAAAGTTTTGTTCCCGCATCCACGGTGATTGTCAGCTCGATGCAGCCTCTGAAGGCCAGCACCCCCTCCGTTGCTCTTTTGCTGCTCCTCCTGCTTCTGCAAACTTTCTTGATAGGCTTGCCATCCCTTTCTCAAAGTCTGAGCCCAATCTTCCATGTTGTCTTCCAGAAGCACCAAACGTTTCAGGGGGACTGGGTGTTGCTGTAAGGGCCTGTTGCCTACACCTGCAGGGGCAAACATTCACTCTGGAACCCCAAATGCTATCCTGTTTGTGATGCCAAAAAACCCGTCTCTGTAGCGTCCCCTAGCAATAGCCAATTTAGCTATTACACTGAAACAAGACAGCGCTGAAGCCTTGGGGGTGCTACATATTCCCAATGGATAAGAATGTGAGAGGAAATCTGAACATATTTCTATCTCAGGTGACTATGGTGCTCAGAGGTGGGCAGCATGTAGGCTGAATGCGGCCTGCCATTGAATTTTTTGTGGCCCATGAGACCATGGGAAGTAAACACAGAAAACGTCATTAACCAGAGTTTTGGTGTTTTAAATACTGTGTTTTGCAAATATTTTCAGAACAGCCACTCTAGCAGTTTGTTTCTAATCTGGTCAATATTCAAAGCGATTTAAGCAGGCAGGAGCCTCTTTCGCCCGCTTAAATCTCTTACCACCACCTATCGCTTACCACCTGTGGTGATATTCAGTAGCACTTAAGCAGACAATGCTGCTGAATATCACCACAGGCTGCCCAACAAAAAAGTGGGCAGGTCAGGGGTAGCACGGTGGGGTGGCATTAGGGAGGAACTGGGGGTTATGTGGGTGCTGGCAATCGGGGCGGACCGACAGTGATCTGGGCCCCAGGGCTGAAAAGATTATAGGGCGCCCGGGGCCGCCCCCTGGTTCCCTGCCACTTCTCCCGGCTCCACCCCACCCCACCTTCTGCACACTACAGCCCCCTGATCCTCAGTGCCCCCCCCCGGGCCTAATTTGAAGGGCCCTGGTGGTCTAGTGGCCTCTTTGAGGGCAGGAAGGAACCTCAATCTTTTCTACCTACTGCTGTTGCTCTACCTGGTGCTGCCGCTTCTTCTTAATGGCTGCCGAGACTTCCTGCAGTAGACCTGCAGGTCTCGGCAGCAATTTTGAAAATGTAGCTGTGCCAGGCAGAGCAGCAGTAGTGGGCAGGAAAGACTGGGGTTCTCTCCTGCCCCTGAAGAGGCCACTAGACCACCAGGGCCTTCAAGGTAGGCCTGGGGAGCGCCCACTGAGGCTTGGGGGCAGGTGAGTGGCATGAGGCCCCTCAGAGCCTCTGAGCCCTCTGACACTGCCCAGTTGCCCATATGGTCAGACCTTTCCTGCTAGCAATATTCAGTGCCAGGATCTACTTAGCTCAGTGGAATAATTTAGGGCAGCTGAAAAGTTGCCCTAAATTAACCTGCTTAGCTATGCAAGCCCCAGCACTGAATATCAGCCGGAACCCGCATACATTTATTTTCTAACTTGAAAGCCTCCAGCTCCCCTTCCCGGCATAGAAAATTGTCCCCTTTCTTCCTACCCCCTTCCCCCTGCCTGTGCAAATCAAAGGCCCTTTGCTCGTCCCTGGAATGAGCCCCCCCCTCACTCCAACCCCCCCTGAGCTCTAGGTAGGCCCCTTGGGCCTACCTGATGTTCCTGGTGCTTTGTAGGAGTGTTTGGAGCAAGAGGAAAGGCCACTCACTTCTTCCTCTTCCAGTGTCTCATACAAAACGCTTCTACAACCTCTTGTGGTAGCTCACAGTACTACACAAAGTACCACAAGCTGCTGTAAGCGGTCATGGCAACGACATGCAGAGGCCAGCTGCAAGGGTTAGGAGCAAGGGGACTTTACTCCTGCCCCCAATGACCCCCTGGAACATCAGGGACATCAGGTAGGCCTGGAGGGGGAGCTTACATAGAGCCTGGTAGGGTTGGGGGTGGGAGGACTCGCTGTGGGGGGTAGGGAAGGTCCTCTCGCAGGGAGGGGGCTATTTTGGAAGTCAGGAAGGGGATCGGGGGGGGGGGGGGGGGGGGGGTTCAAATTAGAAAATAGTTATGTGGGTCCTGGCTGGTATTCAGCCAGGCCACAAATAACTGTCTTATGCGGGCCCCTGCTGAATATCTGCCAGTCCTACAGCAATTAGCCCCCGATATTCAGTACCGGTGCCTGGACGTGACTCTGTACTAAATATTGAGGCAACGGTACACATGTTTAAAAAAAAAAAACGCTGACTGCTGTAGGCTGAATATCAGGGGGATTGTTTTTAGTTAAAATTTTACTTATTTATTTATTACAGAAGGTCTCTGGTGTTCTACACATTTCTGGTTTTGACATTACTTAATGTTGCGGCCTGCTATGGATGGTACTGACATTCATGTGACCCTCTGTGTATAAAGGTTGCCCACCTGTGATCTAGCTCCAAGTAAAACAAAATAGGCTGACCTAGTTCCTTTTCTCATAGAGAATTTTTGACACAGTCTTCCTGGGATTTTCTATTTTAATATTTGTCCCACATATCATAGATAAATGTTAAAATGAATATGGCAACATGAAGATGGAATGGTATTGATTATTCTGGATCTGCCTGATTTATGTTTCAAGTTTATTAAAATGTTTTATCCGGCCCAATAGTACATAGACACACAATAGGGAAAGAAGGTGGAACAACAATCATCGATAAGGTAGACATAGAAGGCTAGCTGCATTCTTTCAGGATTCTGCAACCGGTTCTGCTTAGCCACCTGTGAGAGAAGAAAAAAAGAACAATATGAGCAGCAGAGGGAGCTCAAGTTCTTTCCAAATTGTTTTTTGTACAATTATTTCACAATTATATGGTTTTACATATATGTTTTTCTGTGCAGAATGGCAGTGCAGGAATGTTTAAATCTGCCTTGTGTACTTCTCATGCTATAAATTCATGCTTCATTATAGCATCATGTGTATTCTTTGGTTCATCTAGAAAAGCCTGCAGCAGTACTGTTTCTTGACTTATATAACACTTTTCCAAACTCTTCAAAGCTTTGTCCTAATACATTGTTCTAAGTGAGATTTTCCAACAAGGGAACTGATGATTTTGACTCTTATTTTAGACGCTCTATTCGTGTTTTGAATGTCTGAAAGCCAGCTTTTAGGCATCCATATTGCCCTGAATTATCCTAGGCTGGTGATCATGGGAGACTTCAATCTACACATCAAAACCACAGATACCACCACAGCTGCCTTGTTGGACACGATGACAGCACTAGGATTTACTCAGGTGATCAATTCTGCAACCCACGAAAAGGGTCACATACTAGACTTGGTATTCTACAAAGGGGTGGATATCCCAGAATTCTGGGATAACAGTATTGAAATAACACCCTTATCATGGTCAGACCATTTTCTAATTAAATTCTCCATAAGTGACCACCTAAAACAAATGGCACCTCCCAGAGTTTGGAAGGAGATCAGAGACAAAAACAAGCTGACTGCTGAGAATTTCCTAGAGGCCTTGGACTATCCTGGTCGCTTTTATTTCAGGTTTAACTAAGGACGCCCATGTTCCCACCCAAGCGAAACCATTTCGCTAGCCGTTATACGTTGGAGGCACTCATCTCATAACGCCGCCCATAACACGCCCCCTGTGGGGACGACCATAGATGGGCGTCCTTGCGCTGAGGACGTCCTTACGGCCCTGTTTTGATTATTGGATTTGCGCAACCTTCTTTCACGGGGACGCCCATGTGCCTTTTGTATCGCTTTTTGGACGCCCTTCTCTTTCAAAAATGAGCCTGCAAGAGATTCACAATGCAATGCAACAATCATGTCTTTAATGTTACTTAGACTGGGATTACCCAATCCACAGGCATTCAATTGGATAGAATATACACTTTCTCCATCCACTAAACATTTGGGAGTTTTCATGGATTGTACTCTATCCCTAGAGCCTCAAATCAGTGCCTTATAAGTGATGAAATCATTCCCATTGTTAAGAAAACTAAGGAGGATCCGAAAATTGTCTGCAGTAGAACATTTTTTACTCTTGGTGCAGGTCTTTTTGCTCTCCCAGTAGGTCTTTTTGCTCTCCCAGTTGGGCTACTGTAATATTAGTTATATAGTACTACATTTTTGTTAAAGAAATTGCAAACACAGGACATGGTAGTATGACTGATCTTCTCCTTAGGTAAATTTGATAGAATCTCATATTACTATAAGAAATTACATTGGCTTCCCATAGAAGCAAGGGTTTTATTTAAACTCTCATGTATTTTATACAAAACTCTGTATATGATGAGTTACCATTGTATATGTATGAACACTTTATTTTTGTTGATTCTTCCGAGGAGAACGTGTACTAATAATCCTTTTACTTTTCCATCTTTGAAGGGTGTTAAGACTGCAAATAGGTGAGATGTTGTTGGCTTTTCAAGCAGCCAAAATTGGGAAGGAGATCTCTAACTTTGTATGGCAGTTCCTTAATTATAATAATTTTAGAAAAATGTTGAAAACTCTGCTCTTTCAGAAATATGTTTTAGGTGATCTAATGTAACTTATCCTAATTGATAGTATTGTGAATGTTCTGTTTTTCTTTAATTTGTTAACCACTCAGAACTGTGAGGTTGTAGTGGTATATAAATCGATTGTTGTATTATATTATTCATCCGTTGAATGGCTACCAAACTTGCCATGACAACATCAATACTGGTCAGCTGAAGAGGACGTTTCTGTTCCAATTGTAAGTAATGCATTGACACAAAACAAATTTGGAATGGTTAACATTACCTTCATCTTGCTGATAGTAGCAAAAGTCAACCAGGGACAAAGTACTACTACTACTACTATTTAGCATTTCTATAGCGCTACAAGGCATACGCAGCACTGCACAAACATAGAAGAAAGACAGTCCCTGCTCAAAGAGCTTACAATCTAATAGACAAAAAATAAATAAAGTAAGCAAATCAAATCAATTAATGTGAACGGGAAGGAAGAGAGGAGGGTAGGTGGAGGCGAGTGGTTACAAGTGGTTACGAGTCAAAAGCAATGTTAAAGAGGTGGGCTTTCAGTCTAGATTTAAAGGTGGCCAAGGATAGGGCAAGACGTAGGGGCTCAGGAAGTTTATTCCAGGCGTAGGGTGCAGCGAGACAGAAGGCGCGAAGTCTGGAGTTGGCAGTAGTGGAGAAGGGAACAGATAAGAAGGATTTATCCATGGAGCGGAGTGCATGGGAAGGGGTGTAGGGAAGGATGAGTGTGGAGAGATACTGGGGAGCAGCAGAGTGAATACATTTATAGGTTAGTAGAAGAAGTTTGAACAGGATGCGAAAACGGATAGGGAGCCAGTGAAGGGTCTTGAGGAGAGGGGTAGTATGAGTAAAGCGACCATGGCGGAAGACGAGACGGGCAGCAGAGTTCTGAACCGACTGGAGAGGGGAGAGGTGACTAAGTGGGAGGCCAGCAAGAAGCAGATTGCAGTAGTCTAAACGAGAGGTGACAAGGGTGTGGATGAGGGTTTTGGTAGAGTGCTCGGAAAGAAAGGGGCAGATTTTACGGATGTTGTAAAGAAAGAAACAACAGGTTTTGGCGGTCTGCTGGATATGAGCAGAGAAGGAGCGAGAAGAGTCAAAGATGACCCCAAGGTTTCGAGCTGAGGAGACAGGGAGAATGAGAGAGCCATCAACAGAAATAGAAAATGGGGGAGCGGGGAGGTGGGTTTGGCGGGGGAAATGAGAAGCTCGGTTTTGGTCATATTTAATTTCAGGTGGCGTTGAGACATCCAGGCAGCAATGTCAGACAAGCACGCTGAAACTTTGGTTTGGATGCAAGGTGAGATATCAGGGGTAGAAAGGTAGATTTGGGAGTCATCAGCATAGAGATGGTAGGAAAAGCCATGGGATGAGATTAATGAACCAAGGGAAGAAGTGTAGATAGAAAAGAGGAGGTGACCAAGAACAGAACCCTGGGGTACGCCGACAGGCAGAGGGATAGAAGTAGAAGAGGATCCACCAGAGTGAACACTAAAGGTGCGGAGGGAGAGGTAGGAAGAGAACCAGGAAAGGACAGAGCCCTGGAATCCAAGTGAGGACAGGGTATCGAGAAGTATGCTGTGATCGACAGTGTCAAAAGCAGCGGAAAGATCAAGAAGAATGAGGATGGAATATTGACCTCTGGATTTAGCCAGTAATAGGTCATTGGAGACTTTAGTAAGCGCAGTTTCGGTTGAGTGGAGAGGGCGAAAACCAGATTGTAATGGGTCAAGAATAGCATGTGAGGAGAGAAAATCAAGGCAGCGGCGGTGAACAGCACGCTCAAGTAATTTGGAGAGAAAAGGAAGGAGGGAGATGGGTCGGTAATTAGAGGGACAAGTAGGGTCAAGTGAAGGCTTCTTAAGGAGAGGTGTGACCACAGCATGTTTAAAGGCAGCAGGGACAGTCGCAGTGGAAAGTGAGAGGTTGAGAATGTGACAGATAAAAGGAATAAGAGCAGGAGAGATGGCATTAAGAAGGTGGGTGGGAATGGGATCAGAGGAACAGGTGGTACATTTTGAGGAAGAAAGGAGAAGTGTAGTTTCCTCAATAGTAACTTCAGGAAAGGAGGAAAGGGAATGAGGGGAAGGAGAGAGAGGGGAACGGACTAGTGGAGGGAGAGCTGGCAATGTTTGTCCATTGATTTGCTAAATAAGAACCTCATCCAGTTTGGTGTCGTTCAGACACATCTCAGTATTGATGAATAAATGCTGCCATATTTTGGAAAGCATTCCACAAAGATGTTCATATGAAACAAGCCAGTGAAGTTCAGCTACAAGTTTTGGGTATTTGCATCTTCCAGTGGCTATCCTTATCATGTAATGGTATACACAGGGAAAGATTCTTCCAAACTCATGGTTGACTCATTAGGAAGCCAAGTTGTTAACCAGCTACTGAGTGCTGTCGAATATCCAAACTGTCACACTAACCTTTGACAATTTCTTCACATCACTCAATTTACTGGAGACACTGAGGAGATGAGGTTTCCGAGCAGCTGGCACAATTTGAGAAAACCGGCTCCAAGATTAAGTTCTGATGAGTATTCTGGATAAATCTACAGATGAGATTATTGCTATGCAACGTTATTGTTTTCTCTTGTTTTCCTCCAGGATAAAGATGCTCTGTTATGCTTATTTTTTTAGAACTACTGATATTTCTTTTTGGGGTGGGGAAGTATCTGTATTTACAGATATTTCTAAATGGACACAAAGTAGGAAGAAAACATTTCTTGCTTTTTGTCAGCAGGTTCTATCGTTGAGTGCAAAATTTCAATTGAGATTTCCCTATACATTTAGGTACAGTAGGCATTTTTCTGTTCTGTGTGGTTTTATAATTGCAAATATATTTTGACGTATTTCATCCTAGAGTTTTGTGACATGATTGGTTGCATATTGAAGGAAGAGTTGGGATGATACACTCTTTGCTCCTGAATGAAAGGTTATTTAACTGACACAAAGTTCACTTTAATTATTTTGTTAGATTAAACTACAAAGATGTGAGAGTGGTAAATGTACTATGAACCACTTTGGAGACGGGGACATTCTTGCTATAGTAACCCCTTAGGTGGATATTAGAATATAGGAATTTTTTGATGTTATCCCCAAAGGCTTCAAACTTCTGCCTTCTTTCCATCAGGTTAGCATAAAGGGTATCTCAAAGACTTTCCTAGTGGTTGGGAGGGAGTGTGGGGAGTAAATGTCAAGTCTAATTCATTAAAAATGGCATTGTAAGAATAATAAACCAATCAGCTATCTTCTTCTGAGTAAAAAACATTGTACCCTTTTACTAAACTGCAGTTAAAATTGCAGTTACCATGGTTTAATGTGGGATTTTTACCTCACAATAACAGCAAATATAGGGCCCTGTTTACTAAGCCACGCTGTAGGCGTGTTATGCTTTTAGTGTATGCTAATTTTTAGCATGTGCTAACACTAGAGACACCATAAGAATATATAGATGTCTGTTGCGATAGCGAACGCTAAAAATGCTAGAGCACCTTAGTAAACAGGGCCCTTAATACAGCACCTTTTGGGGGTGTTCCCGGTATTTTCTATTGCAGGTCATGCATTACATTCTCATTAATGTGTGGCACCTGCTCCCAGTTAACATGGAAGCACTTAGTGCCTCCTCTTTAAGAGGCGGCAAGTGGTCTTGCATTAACTCTGTATTTGTCAGTTAGCATGCAGTAACCACTCAATTATTGCATAGCCTCTTAATGCAGCTTTGCGCTAGCAGTGGCTGGATTCTATAAATGGCACCTAAAAATGGGTGTGGAAAAGATCAGCGCTAAGCGCAATTTGATAAAGATGCAAGCCTTTTATAGAATCACGTTTATTGCTGATTCCCATGCCCTTATGCCTGCTGAACCCTGGTGTAAATGCTAGCGCTCAAGTTGGGCATGCTGACCCATTACTCTGTAACTTGCACAATTTTTTGGAATGCCCCAACACACCCATGCCCCTTTTTGAGTTGTGCTCCATGTGATTTGCCCGCCAAGCGTTATAAAATTCCACACAGCCAGATGTGTACGCAAATCCTAATTCATGCCAATTAATGTCAATAACTGGTTTTTAGTGGTCAATTATTGCTCGTTAACAGCTTGTTAGTCAATTAAGTTGCACACACATCTCGGGATTGCACCCAAATTTGGGCACCCTATAGAGAATCCAGTGTTAAGTGCTTAACATCTCTTTAGTACAAAGGCCTCCTTGTGTTTAAATTTAAAGTGAATTAAAGTTAAGCTGGTGCAAATAGTTGTACCTTCATATTTCACAGTTGACTCATAATAGCACAAAATAACACTTTAAAAAAGTGTACTTTTGAGGGGGTACTTGGGGGTACTGAGTACCGGCACCCTTTCCATTGTCTGCTAAAATTGACCCATGGACCCCAAGTTTTAATGAAAGAGCTCAGGCTCTACACACCAATTCTGTCTTGTCATACATTGTGACTGGTTGCAGGGGACCTGGGTATTTTGCGGTGGGTCTCTCAGTGATCACCCCACTCCTGAAGGGTGGCCTAGCATTTGAGTACCTGCACCTTTTTTGCTAGAAAAAATGTATCTACTTGTGTATATCATAAGTGTTGTTAAGTATTAGTTCAACAGTGTGTAAATTCTTTACTGAAAGAATTCCAATCTTTTCTTTCCTGGTTTGTTTGTACACCCTAGAAAGAAGATTGTCATGGTCTTAGCAAACTGTCACGGACTCAGGAAAAACGTGAGCTCTTGGGCTGTTGTCAACGAACAGCAGCAGCAGGCACAGAAGTCTGCCCAGCACTAGCCCCGCCTCCCAACCATTAGCCACGCCTCCCACCACCGGCTCTGCCACCCAATCTCCGCTAAGCTTCTGAGGATCTATTCCTTCTGAACAGGATTTCTTTATGTTTATCCCACACATTTTTGAATTGTTACTGTTTTCATCTCCACCACCTCCCGCGGGAGGGCATTCCACCACTCTCTCCATGAAAAAATACTTCCTGACATTTTTCTTGAGTCTTGGCTACTTCCACAGAACTCCTCCTCCTTCCTTCCAACAGAGAATCAGAAAAGCCAGCCTGGGAAATGAACTCTGGTCTTCCACTTGGCACTATATACCACTGCAGCTGAAATACAGACCACCCTAGTAGGAGCTTTATTAACCTATTTTTTCTTGCAGCATTCACTATGTATCGTTGGATATAGATTTACCAGTTTATATATTCACTTGTAAAAAAGGCCCGTTTCTGACACAAATGAAACGGGTGCTAGCAAGGTTTTCCTCGGAGTGTGTATGTTTGAGAGAGTGTTTGTGAGAGTGACTGTGTGTGTGTGAGAGAGAGAGAGTGAATGTGCGAGTGTGTGTGACAGAGAGAGAGTGAATGTGGGTGCAAGTGTGTCTGAGAGAGAGAGTGTGTGTGTCAGAATGAGAGTGTGTGCAAGTGCGTATGTGAGACAGTGTGAGAGAGAGAGTGTTTCACACAGATACAGTGTGTGCGAGAGAGAGTGTGTGTGAGACACAGACTCTCTGTGAGACTGAGTGTATGAGGCCAAGAGAGTGTGTGAGTGACTGTGTGACACATAGAGAGTGAATGTGATACAGTGTGAGACATAGCGTGTGTGAGAGACAGTGTGTGAGAGTGAGAGAGAGGACATTGACTATGAGAGAGAGAGAGTATGTGTGTGACAGAGATACCTCCCCCCCTCTCTGGTGTCAGGCCCCCCCCTCTCTCTCTCTGGTGTCTGAGTGTTACTGTGCAGGACACTGAGCTCTGGCTGTGCTTTAAGGAACTGACCAATCCTATTTAATAGAATGCACCTCCAACATTCTGAAGCCGAGAAACCTCGTGTGGTTGGTCACTTCTGCTTGTGACGAACCCGGAAGTACGTGATGTCAATTCAGGAGATGGATACAGAGAGCAGGAATGCCTCAGCCATGCAGTCAGCTTCAGAATGTTGGAGGTGCGTTTTATTATATAGGATAGTAAGCCTGTTGGAGATGAGTACAGTGTGTCGGACAACAAGGTATTTATCTTGTTAAATAAGATGCTTGTGGTGATATAGGATAATCCTCTATAAATGATTTGTCATTTAAAACATAGGTGTAATTCTCATTTATATAGTTACCATTTTACAACATAACTGCCTTTGTACTTGTGCTTGTTAAAGTAAATACACTGAAATGGAACATATATAATTGATGTACATAAAACAAATACAATTTATTTAACCACTATGCTATGCTGCTCAGTTTGTTGGTGGGATGATAGATAATATGCTTAGACTTAAGATTTACTTGTAAGCACTGCTGCATAAATAAATTAATTTACTGGATTTTTACCTGCCTGTGTTTGTGAGTAGACAGAAAGAGCAGACACTAACAGGCAGCAAGACAAATGTTAGCAAAGGATGACCTGCAATGGTATGATTCCATCAACTGTGGTGAACAACAATTACAGCCCCTTGGGCAGTGGTATTATTTTGGAAAAAGGTTGGTTGAGGACAGTGGTGTAGCTAAAAGATAATTTTTGGGTGGGCCAATAAGTTCGATGGGTGGACACTAGGTTCTGCCAACATTTTGAAAGAGAAAAACCCGCCACCTAATGTACCTATGCCCTGCTCCTACCCCACCTCCCACACAGCAGCGAATAGCAGCAGGACAGACCAGTGCTTGATGGCCACCTTGAGGGCTAGGGGAAGCACTCATCAACCCCAATAGAAACATAGAAACATGACGGCAGATAAAGGCCATATGACCCATCCAGTCTGCCCATCCTCTGTAACCCCTAATTCTTCCTGTTCCTAAGTGATCCCACATGTTTATCCCATGCCTTTTTAAATTCTGGAACAGTCCTCGACTCCACCACCTCCACCGGGAGGCTATTCCACGCCTCCACCACCCTTTCTGTGAAATAATACTTCCTTAGGTTACTCCTAAGCCTGTTCCCTTTTAACTTTGTCATATGCCCCCTCATTCTAGAGCTCTCCTTCATTTGAAAAAGGTCTTTTCCTGTACATAAATGCCCTTGAGATATTTAAACGTTTCTATCATGTCTCCTCTCTCCCAGCATATACATGTTGAGGTTCATAAGCCTGTCCCTATAATTTTTGCATTCAAGACCGCTTACTAATTTTGTAGCCGCCCTCTGGACCGACTCCATCTTGTTTATATCTTTCCGTAGGTGCGGTCTCCAGAACTGCACACAGTACTCCAAATGATGCCTCACCAGAGACTTATACAACGGCACTATCACCTCCTTTTTCCTGCTGGTCATGCCTCTCTTTATGCACCCTAGCATCCTTCTGGCTTTGGCTGTCGCTTTTTCTACCTGGTTGAAAGCTTTCAGGTCGTCAGACACAATCACCCCCAAGCCCCGCTCTTCCTTCGCACACTGAAGCACTACACCCCCTATACTGTACCATTCTCTCGTATTTTTGCGACCCAAGTGCATAACCCTGCATTTTTGGGGATTAAACCTTAGTTGCCAAATATCGGTCCATTCCTCTAGCTTCGCTAAGTCCTTCCTCATGTCATTCACACCCTCCAGGGTGTCCACCCTGTTGCAGAGTTTAGTATAATCCGCAAAGAGACAAACCTTACCAGACAGCCCTTCCGCAATACCACTCACAAAGACATTAAGAGCCGGCCCTAGGACCGATCCCTGCGGTACTCCACTGATGACACAGTACCCCAACACACATATGCTTCCCCCATATGGTATTAAAGTCAAATATTCATCCATAGAACTCCTTGGCCCTCCCCCAATAATGGATGCAGAACAGAGCTAAGACATTCTGATTTTTTTTTTCATTTATTTGTTTTTTGTACCCCACATTATCCAAAATATGTTTGGTTTAATGTGGCTTACATCGTCACATTAAAAATTATACAATAAAACATTTTAACAATATGCAGTGAAAGCATGGAACAGGGTGAAGCTTAACACTTGGGTTAGCATTGTAGCATTAGTTGACATTGGAGAAGATATGGGCAATTTTGTATCATCCACAAAGAAGCAAAAAAACTATACCAAACCCTGCATTACAGCCCTTTAACACCTGCTCAAGAGCAAATAATGTGGGTTATCACCATAACACAGCTACTGTAGATAATTACTCCCCCCCCCCCCCCCTTTGTTGCTCTCAAAAACATGAAGAAAACAAAAAAAAGTTAGAGAATCAGTACTAGAACACAAATGACTGATATCATTCTAGTCCGTTCTAGCATAATCTCACTAACAGCAGCATAAACCCTCTCAATACCAGTGGCATAACCAGGAATTTTCAACAGGGGGTACATCTGTGGCCCAGCCTACAAAACTCTCATAATTCTCTCCCCCCCCCCCCCCCCCCCCCCCCGTTTACAGTCCGGTATCGCTTCCTTCTCTTCCCAGCTCACAAAGCTCTCACAATTCCCTCTCTCCCTCCATTTCTCCCGTACCTTTAAATCACTTCCAGTCTTTGCCCGGGCAGCAGCAGCACTCATAGGCTGTCTGCAGCCTGCACCAGGTCTTTATCTCTGAACTGTCCCACCCTTTAGAAAACAGGAAGTTGCATCAGAAGGTGTGAGACAGTTCAGAGAAAAAGCCCCGGTGCAAGCCGACAACCAGCCTATGAGTACCGCTTCTGCTGGCACTACCTGGACGAAGAATAGAAGTGAAAGCATGAGGGAGGGGAAGGGGAAGGGGAGAGGGGCATGAAGGAGAAGGGAGGGAAATGCAACGTGGCACCATTAATACTAATTGACTGAAAGGGATTGCATACATAACACATGCACCTTGAATGGCTATGCCACTGATCAGTACCAAAAAATTCAATATATGCTCTGCTTCATCAAATTCAATTAGATATTCATAAGGTCAATTGAGTCAAGGAATCATAGTAGGATCTATCAGAGTGTTTCTTGGAGACTACCTTGAAACAGCGTTGAAACGCGAAACATGGATCTATGTCGGTGACATCTTGTCTCCAATATTGAGAACCTATTAAAAGCTAAGTACTAATTTGAAATTGCTATATGGATATAGTATACAGTGGGGGAAATAAGTATTTGATCCCTTGCTGATTTTGTAAGTTTGCCCACTGACAAAGACATGAGCAGCCCATAATTGAAGGGTAGGTTATTGGTAACAGTGAGAGATAGCACATCACAAATTAAATCCGGAAAATCACATTGTGGAAAGTATATGAATTTATTTGCATTCTGCAGAGGGAAATAAGTATTTGATCCCCCACCAACCAGTAAGAGATCTGGCCCCTACAGACCAGGTAGATGCTCCAAATCAACTCGTTACCTGCATGACAGACAGCTGTCGGCAATGGTCACCTGTATGAAAGACACCTGTCCACAGACTCAGTGAATCAGTCAGACTCTAACCTCTACAAAATGGCCAAGAGCAAGGAGCTGTCTAAGGATGTCAGGGACAAGATCATACACCTGCACAAGGCTGGAATGGGCTACAAAACCATCAGTAAGACGCTGGGCGAGAAGGAGACAACTGTTGGTGCCATAGTAAGAAAATGGAAGAAGTACAAAATGACTGTCAATCGACAAAGATCTGGGGCTCCACGCAAAATCTCACCTCGTGGGGTATCCTTGATCATGAGGAAGGTTAGAAATCAGCCTACAACTACAAGGGGGGAACTTGTCAATGATCTCAAGGCAGCTGGGACCACTGTCACCACGAAAACCATTGGTAACACATTACGACATAACGGATTGCAATCCTGCAGTGCCCGCAAGGTCCCCCTGCTCCGGAAGGCACATGTGACGGCCCGTCTGAAGTTTGCCAGTGAACACCTGGATGATGCCGAGAGTGATTGGGAGAAGGTGCTGTGGTCAGATGAGACAAAAATTGAGCTCTTTGGCATGAACTCAACTCGCCGTGTTTGGAGGAAGAGAAATGCTGCCTATGACCCAAAGAACACCGTCCCCACTGTCAAGCATGGAGGTGGAAATGTTATGTTTTGGGGGTGTTTCTCTGCTAAGGGCACAGGACTACTTCACCGCATCAATGGGAGAATGGATGGGGCCATGTACC
The DNA here is from genome assembly GCF_901765095.1 of Microcaecilia unicolor. Classification (NCBI taxonomy): domain Eukaryota; kingdom Metazoa; phylum Chordata; class Amphibia; order Gymnophiona; family Siphonopidae; genus Microcaecilia; species Microcaecilia unicolor. Next base: position 320,111,738 of record NC_044035.1, on the reverse strand, counting down.
GTACAATTCTGAGTGACAACCTCCTTCCCTCCGCCAGGGCCTTAAAAATGGGTCGTGGCTGGGTCTTCCAGCACGACAATGACCCAAAACATACAGCCAAGGCAACAAAGGAGTGGCTCAGGAAGAAGCACATTAGGGTCATGGAGTGGCCTAGCCAGTCACCAGACCTTAATCCCATTGAAAACTTATGGAGGGAGCTGAAGCTGCGAGTTGCCAAGCGACAGCCCAGAACTCTTAATGATTTAGAGATGATCTGCAAAGAGGAGTGGACCAAAATTCCTCCTGACATGTGTGCAAACCTCATCATCAACTACAGAAGACGTCTGACCGCTGTGCTTGCCAACAAGGGTTTTGCCACCAAGTATTAGGTCTTGTTTGCCAGAGGGATTAAATACTTATTTCCCTCTGCAGAATGCAAATAAATTCATATACTTTCCACAATGTGATTTTCCGGATTTAATTTGTGATGTGCTATCTCTCACTGTTACCAATAACCTACCCTTCAATTATGGGCTGCTCATGTCTTTGTCAGTGGGCAAACTTACAAAATCAGCAAGGGATCAAATACTTATTTCCCCCACTGTACATGTATACAAAACTTGAAAAACTGAAAGTTAAATGTTTAAAAATGCTAGAAAAACACTAAAAAAATATAATAATTAAAAACAGTAACAGCTTAGGATGATGAGGATTGCGATACTACCCTTGAAAGAAATATGCTCAGCTCATTCTAGCCAAAATAAGGGAATGTACGCTGATCTGATAGATCCTACTATGATTCCTTGACTCAATTGACCTTATGAATATCTAGTTGAATTTGATGAAACAGAGCATATGTTGAATTTTTTGATTGTGAGCTCCCTTCGATAATAATAATATTTGGTGCATACTGTTTATTTAACTGATCAGTACCAGGCATATTGTGAACTAATAGAAAAATCTATAGAAAAAAAAGTCACTCAGAACCTAGAGCAAATCTACCATGCCAGCACTAACTTTCATAGTAAGGATCTTACCTATGAAAAGGCAGTGCCCTAAATATTATAGTGAGGACCTATCATATCAATACATCTATCAGGAAAACTGAACATGCAAAATTACTATACAGCACTACACAGAAAATTCACACTAATGGAATACCTGGCCTTGGTCTCACACACATAGAACACCAGTGGCATAGTTACTGGGGGCCTGGGCCCCCCCCCCCCAAAATGGATTTTTTAGATTGTGGTCACTTATTCTATATTTGACATTTGTGTTCTGCAGGGAAAGGGAAGGGAAATGAGACTTAATATACCGCCTTTCTGTGGTATTTTGCAACTACATTCAAAGCGGTTTACATATATACAGGTACTTATTTTGTACCTGGGGCAATGGAGGGTTAAGTGACTTGCCCACAGTCACAAGGAGCTGCAGTGGGAATTGAACTCACTTCCCTAGGATGAAAGTCCACTGCACTAACCACTAGGCTACTCCTCCACTCCAGAACTGAAGAAACACTTCAGCTGGTGGGGGGTTGGGACCCCCATCAGCCAGGGGCATAGCCAGGCCTTGAAGTGGAGGGAAGGGTTCAGAGCCCAAAGTAAGGGGGGCACATTTTAGCTCCCCCAACACCACACACCCTGGCTGATGGGAGTCCCAACCTCCCACCAGCTGAAGTGTTTCTCCAGGTCTGCTCTCTTTACATTGCCTGCCCTGCTTCCCTCTCATCGCATGCATGTTCGGTAACTTTGGGCTCTGGACCCTTCTCTCCACTTCGAGGTCTGGCTATTCCCCTGCAGAACACAAATGTCAAATACAGAATAAGTGACCACAAACCAGGGGCGTAGCCAGACAGCAGATTTTGGGTGGGCCTAGTCAAGAAGTGGGTGGGCACCAAGTGTTCTCCTCCCCCCCCCCCCCCCCCCAATGCAATGAGGCCAGTATCAGCAGCTTAGGAAGCTTAGACTGCTGAAGTGGAAAGCAGTGTTTTCAGCACCATCAGGGGCAGGTCTTCAGCTGGCAAAGCTTGGGATCCCCACTAGCTAGCACTAAATATGTGCTGCTGTTGGGTGGGCCGGAGCCCTAAGTGGATGGGCCCCGGCCCACCCAGGCCCACCTGTGGCTACGCCACTGCCACAAACTAAAAAAAATTTAACTGAAATCCCAAGAAGCCAGGCCTTGCATGTAATACAACACCAGAAAAATAGAAAGAGATGCATATCCTCCTGTACTGTACAATATATGGTGTTAGGAGGGTATAACTAGGGCAGTTGCCCTTGTCCACCTGGCAGAAAAACCCAAACACACCTGCTGAAAAAGGCACAGCCTGGTGGGTGGGGGTGGGGTGGGCTGCACTCCCAAATTTCTGTCCCGGGCCCCAGCCATGACTAACATCAGCTCTGGCAGATGTACATTCCAAAATCTGACGTATTCTAATCACAGAATAGAAAATACAATTATTTTTTCTACTTTTTGTTATCTAGTCATTTTATTTTTCTAATCATGTTCTGCCCTTTTACTGGGTGTGATTGGCATGCAGCTTAACCCAGAGTATAGAACATCACTAAAAAATGTCTCAGAACTCTTGAACCAAGATCTTCATCTTTAATGCAGTAATCAAACAAGGAAAAATAACTTAGTTTAGATTTGCCGGACAAGAGTCTCTGTCTTGCAAACTGGGAGTCTGTTCACCAGCTGTCTCTCCGTGCAAGAGAGCTGGGAGTGATTCCACAACAAACTGAGTTGAGATGCTGTTTATACTTTTACACTGGTGAAATCTTAATAGTGTCACAGAGGGTCATACAGCACAGGCGGTTTCGGTTCACAAAGAATGCTGCAAATTTTTACAGACCCCCAATGCGAAGAGGAGGGGGAGGCAACTTGCCCAGCATGCACAAAGAACAAGGCAAGCCAATAGAGTCCCAAAAGTGATGGGGTTATTGGGCATAACTCCTTCACATTATTCAACAGTTACTAAGGTGGTCTATCTACCCTGCCATGGCAAAGTACTGCTTGCTGCTCTTTTGCCCATTGGGGATCAAGCCAGACATTAACAAACTGGCCACGCATTTTCTAGTAGCCAGAAAACTTGCACTGGTGGCGCACTGGAGGTGGCCTTTGCTACCCCCGATGGTGACAATTATACATAAGGTGGATTACGTCTATCAAATGTCAAAATTAACGGCTTTGAGAACTGGCCAGCAACTTTGCTTTCATTGAGGCTTCAATTCGGAGTGAACCTTGATGCCCCTCGGCTGGTAACTTTCAGTGCTTGGACCTGCATTATCCTTTTGGATTTTTTGATAGACTCCCTATTGACTTCACAGGTGGTATGGAGGGGGAAGTTGGGAAGGGTGGCTGAGGTTATATCTGTACTGTTTTGCTATTTTCTAGTTGTATGTTGAGCTCTAGTTTACAATAAATAAAAGATTTTTAAAAAAGTACTTTCTTAAATATTTCCCTTATTGGAATCTCCAGAAAGTTGTCCTGTGTGGATCTCGGAGATCTATTAGGGTTGTATAAATGGATTCTAGTCTTAAAATACAGTGGTCTTTGATTATTAAGCAGTAAAACTCAGGCAATGGCAAATCATCCTGCTAATAGTCTGCCAAGAAGCGGTCATCCAAGTTGTGGCCCTCATAAGTCGTTTGTGACTTGCTACTTACGTACAGGGGACAGTTGACCATCTTTTTTATAAAGATTAATACCAACAACTTAAAGGTGCATTTTCCCCCTACTTCTGTAAAAGTCGCCACAAACTGCGCACACAAATTTGAGTGCATCCCCCAACTTGCATGTGCAATTTAATTAAATAACAAGCTAAAGTCTTTAAAAAATACTTGATTGAAGTTTTGAGATATTCCCCTGAAACTTTACCTCCGGTGAATAAAGTTTACTACATTCAAAACAAAAATTCCTCAGGAAAAGAAATCTTGGAAGGAAATTTGAATATATCTGAACTGTTGGAAGTTTCTTTATCCGAACAGTCTGAAAGAATGACATTATTTGTTCAATTAGTTTTCCAACAGGATATTGAAGCGTTAAAAAAAATATACTTTCGAAAAATGAATGAATTGTTCTATGGTAAAACAGTAAGAATATATCAAGATGTGACAAAGCAGACACAAGAACTTAGGAAATTGTTTCTGAGTATGAGAAAGGAAACTTTAGATATAGGTGCTTCGTACTATTTGAATTACCCTAGTAAGTGTGTTTTGAAATATCAAGGATTAAAATACATATTTTTTCAGCCAGAGCAATTAAGAGTGTTTCTGGATTCAAGGAAACTACCTGCGGAAGCTAACAACTGATTAGAAATATTTGTAATAGGTGAGAAAATGCGTGTTAAGCTTTTTCCTTAAATTATACCTGTTTTGATTCCCCATTTCTGTTTCATGCCCCCCTTTATCTGCTTATTTGTGATTTAAAGAAGACATACAATATATGACTATAAAAGTTTTCTTTGGATATTTTATCCTAATGTTTATTTTGGGTCTGTTTTTTCTGTAACAAGTTTTTCTTGTGATGTAAAATTTTGAAATCTCTCTATATAAAACGCACCTCCAACGTTCTAATGAAGCCTCTGTTAGGCAACATTCTAAAGTGAAGGGGGTGAGATCGCATTGTGTCTGCCCCGCCCACGCGTCAAACGTGATGACGTCGAGGGCGGAGCAATGACACTCAACCAATCGCAACGCTCGGCAGCGAAGCGTCAGGGAAGGAGGCGGCGCTCCCGACGTCTAGCCTTCCCTTCGCTGTGTTCCGCCTTCTTCTGACGTCAAGGATGACGTCAAAAGAAGGCGGAACACAGTGAAGGGAAACCTAGACGTCGGGAGCGCCGCCTCCTTCCCTGACGCTTCGCTGCCGTAACCGGCACGGAGGTAAATTTGAAAACAAGAAAAAAAAAACCAAAACAACCATGTTGGGGGGAGAGAAGAGGGTGGCCACTAAAGAACAACAATGGGAGCGGGAGGGCAGGGGAGAAACGACAGCATGGATGCGAAGGGGGGGGGGGGGGGGAAGAAGGGGGCGGCCCAGGCTGGGACATGGGAGAGAGAGGAGCATGGATGCAAGGGGGGGTCATGAAAGGGAGACAGGGGACTTGCTGCAAAAGAATGAATGGAGGCGGCAGGGGACAGAGGAGCATGGATGGGCATGGATTGGGATGGCAGGGCTCAGGAAGAGAGGGCAATTGCTGGAAAGGGATGAATGGAGGGGGCAGGGGACAGAGGAGCATGGATGGGCATGGATTGGGAGGGCAGGACTCAGGGAGAGAGGGAAATTGCTGGATAGGGATGAATAGAGGGGACAGATGGGCATGGATGGAAATGGATTGCAGGGCAGGCCTCAGGGAGAGAGGGCAATTGCTGGATAGGGAAAAATGGAGGGGCCAGGTGACAGATGAGCATGGATGGGCATGGATTGGAAGGGCAGGACTCAGGGAGAAGGGAATTGCTGGATAGGGATGAATGGAGGGGACAGATGGGCATGGATGGATATGGATTGCAGAGCAGGCCTCAGGCAGAGAGGGGAAATGCTGGATAGGGAAAAATGGAGGGGCCAGGTGACAGAGGAGCATGGATGGGCATGGATTGGAAGGGCAGGACTCAGGGAGAGGGGAATTGCTGGAAAGGGATGAATGGAGGGGACAGATGGGCATGGATGGATATGGATTGCAGAGCAGGCCTCAGGCAGAGAGGGGAAATGCTGGATAGGGAAAAATGGAGGGGCCAGGTGACAGATGAGCATGGATGGGCATGGATTGGAAGGGCAGGACTCAGGGAGAGGGGAATTGCTGGATAGGGATGAATGGAGGGGACAGATGGGCATGGATGGATATGGATTGCAGGGCAGGCCTCAGGCAGAGAGGGAAAATGCTGGATAGGGATGAATGGAGGGGGCAGGGGACAGAGGAGCATGGATGGGCACACACACACACTCTCTCTATCACACTGTGTCTCACATACACACTTGCACACACTCTCATTCTCACACACACACTCTCTCACAAACACACTCTCTCTCTCACACACTCACACTTTCACTCTGACTCTCACAGTCACTCTCACATACACTCTCCCAAACATACACACTCCGAGGAAAACCTTGCTAGCGCCCGTTTCATTTGTGTCAGAAACGGGCCTTTTTTACTAGTTATAAATAAAGAATTAAAAAAAATAAATAACAAGCTAATTATCACCAATAATTGCATATTTAACAAGCAATTGTCACTAATTAAATATAAATTTTAAGCGTGATTTGAAAAAGAGGGTGTGGAAATGGGAGGGGCATGGACTGAACTGGGTGTTTCTAAAATTAACATGCTTTGTTAAATAATGGGGCTATGTGTCTAATGTAGGCACATACATTTGCATCATGTTTCAGTTGGTACAAATGGCCACGCCTAAAGTTAGACGTGATTCCCAGGCATAAGTGCTATTCTATAAACTGCGCCTAACTTTGTGTGACTTACAGAATAGCGTGTTTTTTTTGCGCCATATATAGAATTTAAAACTTTGCTTTAATCGCTAGCTAATGTAATTTTTTAAATAATAAAGTCTGAGTGCTCATCTCTTTCCTTCCAGCAACACTCATGCTGCAGTATTTTGTATAACTTGCAGTTTCGTACTGTACTTAACTGACATGCTTAATCTGACATAATGTATTACAGTAATACAAAGTGCTCATTAATAGGGACTGAACCACAATAGCTAATGCACAATTTATCAAGATAGGACTTTAACTGATGAATTATTTTCAATTTCAGAAAAGCAGCTCATGTCACGCTTAATTTGTTCTCGCCCTATTCCCGCCTTCTCCAGGATAACCCCTAAAGACTTTACAGGAAATTAACATTTGATCTAAAATAGTAAGACTTTCAAATCCTCCTGAATTACTGTCCATGCCCAGGGAGGTAGTTTTAGAAAAACTGACCACCAAATTACTTCCTTCCAACTAGGCAGAGGTGGACTGACCATTGAGATAATAAGACAGCGCCCGAGGGCCACAAACAGAAGGGGACCTATGCTCCCCTAGCCTCCATTTAATTTAATCACTTTTGATAGGTAGCTAGGGGCCCCTTATTGCTCAAAGGCCCAGACCACTGTCAGTCCACCCCTGCAGTCAGCCCTTCATTTTAAAGCATAGATTAAGCATATTCACTGCTAAGTTCCTCTCCCCCAGCATGACATCTTGGCCTTGCCTAGTGCATGCTAGAATTCACCATGCAGGGCAGGGCACAGTGGTGTGCTGGTAAATTTTTAACAGGCTCTCTCACTGGTCCACCTCTGCACCCCCCCCCCCCCCCCAAACTGCAGAGCAGGCTATACCCGGGGAGAGAACCTGGGGGAGAGGGCAATGCATTACTCTCTCTGGGGAAATTTTTATTTGTTTTTTTTTTTAATGCTCCCAGGTTCCAATCTAATTCATGTTTAATGTGGGATAAAATGCCATAACTAAGTAAGTAAATAAATAGATAGAAACTCTGAATATTGAGCATCTGATTCCCATAACATGATGTCTGTTTTAGAAGCCCTTCACCAGGAGACTATGAAAATCTGTGCACCAATAACAGGGTTAGGTGTCCCTATAACCAGCCCTTCCAAATGACACACTGATTACGATTTATAACAAATTACCACTCTACCTATGAAACGTTATTCCCTTATTATACTTCCTCTGTGTACATCCCTATGCACAAGCTGACGGCATTTTAAAAAATGTAACTTTTTTTTTTTTTTACAATATGCTCCCCTGAGCCGAAGGGTCCCTCTCCCAGCGCATATCCTGGTGGTCTAATGGATCTCGTCTTTCCTGCCCACTGCCGGCGCTGACCTTCCTCCTGCCGCATCTTCTTTAAAATGGCTGCTGAGACTTATAAGGGTGGCCTCACAAGACATCTCCTTCCTCTTTCTTCCCTCCCCTCCATCCATATGCATCTCCTTCCTCTCTCTTTCCTCTCTTCCATCCATGTCCAGCTTTTTCTCTCCCCCCGCCATGATCCATGTCCAGCATTTCAACTCTCTCCTCTCCATCCATGTGCATCTCCTTCCTCTGTCTGCCCTTCACTCCATTCATGTCCAGCATTTCTCCTCTCTCCCTTACCCTCCATCTGCGTGCATCTCCTTCCTCTGTCTTTCCTTCCCTCCCCTCCCTTCCATGTTCAGCAATTCTCCTTTGCCCCCTATCCTCCCCTCTCATCCATGTACAATGACTCGGTCCAACCCCCAGCGCCGGCTCACCTGCCCACCCTCAACTCCCCGATAGCCTTCCTTTCCTCCTGCCACCGCCCTGCTTTTAAATATTTTATTTTAGCTCAAGTTGCGTGGTGGCACTGAAAGCAGCAGGCTCGGCTCGCCTCCAGCCTTCCCTTCCCTCTCAGTGTCCCGCCTTCTTCGTTCTGATGTATTTCCTGTTTCCGCGAGGGCGGCAGCAGGAAGGCTATAGGGGAGCTGAGGGCGGGCAGGTGATCCAGCGCTGGGAGTCTGTGACCCTGAAGCTTGTGGGGTGGGGGGAGGAGAGGCAAGCTGGCTCGCACTCTGAGAACAACCAACTCGCAAGATGACAAAACATTTAACAACCAACTCTTGTGAGCCGGTGCAAGCCGGCTCCAGCACGCCACTGGCAGGGCACCACAATTTCAAGATGATGGTGCTCAAGGCAGGAGCAAGTGGGCTCACTCCTTCCTCCTTTAGAGGTACAGGGTCTGAGGGGGTCTGGAGGAGGGTTTAGGTTGAGGGAGTCTACTCTAGACACCAAGGACTTCATGTTTTAAAATCAAGTCAGGTTGAGGGGAGGGTGTCACTAGACACCAGGAATTTTTTTTTCTTGGGGGAGGGAGGGGTAATGGGTAGGGGTGTCCTTGATACCAGGGCAATTTTAAAGTCAGGAGGAGAACTGGTCTTGTTGGGGGGGGGGGGGATGTCCAGTGACAGTCATGCCAGGGGGAGGAGAGTGGGTCAGGAGGGAAGAGGGATTAGGCCGATACTGACTGGTGGCAACTCATTTTTTTAAAATGTCACTCTGTCAATGGATCATGGCTTACGCACTCACTGTCAATTACTGCTGCAATTTTAACATGGCAGTAATTTGCATGTCATGGTATGTTTGGAGAGCTAATTTTTGTGGTAGAGCTGTGGCTGTACTGCAAGGCTTTCTGCACTGGCCCTGATGCCGCCATAGTACCACCTCCTGCCCATTAGCTTTTATTCACCTGGCCGTCTTCCTAAAGCTTTACATGACTGAGGAAACAAAGCAGACTCCCTCTGTTCTCTTTTTCTTTCCCCCCACTCCTTTATGAGTTAAGTGATTGGCTTTATATATTTATATCTGTATCTCAGGGGTTCTCAACCCAGTGCATCTGTGTTTCAAGATATCCACAATAACTATACATGAGAGAAATTTGGATGCACTGCCTCCACTGTATGCAAATATACCTCATGCATATTCACTATGGATATCCTGACAACCTGACTTGCTAGTTGTGTCCTGAGAACTGGCTTGGAGAACCCTTGTTCTATCTATGTCTAATAGTGAGCTGATTTACACATCTTGATTGCATGTTGCACTTCTGTGATTATGGCTTAAGTGCTAATTATTTAGAACTGGATGTTATATGAGCTTTCCACCAGTCTTTCACACTTAGGCGAAGAGACAGATTACCAGTAATTCCCAAAGATAAAGCAGAATAAGAATCATTGTTTCATAACTTCTTGTTTTACATTGTCATCAGAACCATTCACTGGCACTTTCAGCATTATCTCTTAGTAGCTGACATCTATAAAAGCATTTATTATGCATTTGAAGAGTTTAATAATAATTTGAATTTCTAGACCCCCCTCTCCAAGGTTTGCTCAGGCAGCTAATATTGTTCAGACACTAGAGTATGTACTCTGTGGGGCAATAGGAGGTAAAGAGACTAAGGTGTGGTAAACATTTACAGTTACTTCATATTACTTGTAAAAATGAACATGCAGTATCTGCATTAATGTTTGGAGGATGCCCAGCATCTACTTATGCAAATAACAGAGAATAAAATTTACCTCACATTAAGTAGCAGATTCTATATATGGTGCCTAAAAAAAAAATCAGTGTCAACTAAGCGTATTTTATAATCGGCACCTAAAAGTTAGGCTCTGATTATAGAATATGCCAGTGGCGTAGCCAGTATGGGGCCACGGGAGCCTGGGACCCTGTAGATTTGCCCCTGGACCCTCTGCCAATGACCCTCTCGACCCCCCACCCCCGCCGTCACCTACCTTTGCTGGCGGGGGACCCCAAGCTCTGCCAGCCGAGCCAAGGTCCTCTTCTTCCCAATCCCGCGCAAGGCTTCATTCTAGTCTGACGTCCTACACATTGTACGTGCAGGATGTCAGACTAGAACAAAGCCTTGCGAGGGATTGGGAAGAAGAGGACCTTGGCTCAGCTGGCGGGGGTTGGGGTCCCCCGCCAGCAAAGGTAGGTGACGGCGGGAGGGGGTCGAGAGGGTCATCGGTGGGGGGGTCAAAGTTGGTGGCGAGGGGGTTCAGCAATGGCAGGGGGGGTCAAAGTTGGTGGTGGGGGGGTCAGCAATGGCGGGGGGGGGTCGGCGGTGCGGGGGGGGGGCTAAAATGTGCTGTGGACCCCCCTCCCGCCGAAGTCTGGCTACGCCCCTGAAATATGCTCAGTTGATATTTCAGCGCCTAAATCTATGCACATCCATTTACACCAAGGAAAACATGGCGTTAATCTTGGCGTGTAGATTTATGCACACTGGGTCATATTCTATAACTAGGCACCTAAATTTTGGAACGCACACATTTCCACGCCCATTTTTGCTTGCGCACATCATTCTAGAATACGCTTAGTGAGTTGTGTGCCTAAATTCTAATCGGTGCCAATTAGTGCTCATTATTACTTAAGTACTGTTATCAGCTACTTAAGCTTGTTAAATTGCGCACATTGTTATAGAATCCATGTTAATTTTGGTGCTGATCTCTAGGCATGCTATATAGAATCCAGGGGTAAGTTGTATTACAGAACATAAATATACTTTATAACACCTAGTGCAGATCACTTAAAGTCAACCTTAGTATCGGTTAATACACAATAAATTACCATGTACTAAAGACTAGATTCAGTAAATGCCACCAAAAAATAGATGCTGGGAAAAATCAGTGGTCAGTGCTGTTCTATAAAGGGTGCTCCAGGATAGTGCCTAGTGGGGATTCCCATACCCAACTTTGAGAGCAAGGACTTGCGTCAACTAAAACCTGGTATAAATTCAGTTCAAGTTAAGCGTGCATCCGTGGTATTCTATAGCACAGTGCACATCTTTTGAGAATGTCCCTAACCTGTTCATGCCCCTCCCATGGCCATACCCCCTTTTGGGTTGCATGCTATGGAATTTGGATGTGCAGCATTATAAAATAGCACTCAGCCAGATGAACGCACAACTCCCGATTGGCACCAATTAACATCAATAATTGATAGCATCCAATTATTGATATTAATTAGCTTGTTAGTCAATTAGGTTGGGTGGCCCAAATCTGAGTGACCTTTATAGAATCTGGAGGTTAGTGCAAGAGGTGGTCTAGGTTCATTCCCTTTATTGCCTTAGTATGGACTAATTCACAAACCTGGGGTGGGGGGATTCTCAAAATTTACTGTGCTTGCAACTTTTGATTTAGACTGGTTGAAGCCAGTCTAGTGTGCACGTTATTCAGTGGCTAATGCACAAATAGGTTCTGCATCACTCTGACCATTCGTGGTAGCACCTACCAATAATCCTATGTAAATGTATTACAACGAGCTCATTAGTATTAAAATAAGCATTCCATGCAAAGCACAGATGTTTCCATGCAATGCCCAGAAAAGAGCACCTACCTTTAATGTTCAATGTTTTCCAGCAGGTCTGGAGCTGTTGCATGAGGGTGACTTCTTGGTGGACCAGTCTGTTTGCATTTTTTTAATAGTATCTGCACATGTGTATGTGTCTCCCACATGTAACAATAGTGTTAAAAATTTGTTGTGGAACATTTGTTAATATCTGCAAGTGTATGAAATGTGCCTTGTGCATGTATTATGTGTGTGTGTGTCCCACAGGTAACAGCACTGTTAAAATGGATGTATATGACGCACACCTAGGACACGTATTGTGTTAAAAGTATTTCCATATAACTTCATTGAGTATCCTCTAGTCTTTGTACTTTTAGAAAAAGTAAAAAAAAAAAATCAATTCACTTCTACTCGTTCTACACTACTCAGGAATTTGTAGACCTCAGCCATCTCTTTTCCAAGCTGAAGAACCCTAACCTCTGTATCCTTTCGTCATATGAGAGGAGTTCCATTTTCTTTATCATTTTGGTTGTTCTTCTTTGAAACTTTTTTAATTCTGCTATATCTTTTTTGAGATATGGCAACCAGAATTGAACACAATACTCATGGTGAGGTTGTACCATTGAGTGACACAGAGGCATTATAGTATTCTCGGCCTTATTTACCATCCCTTTCCTAATAATTCCTAGCATCCTGTTTACTTTTTTGGCTACTGCCACACACTGAACAGAAATTTTAGTGTATTGTCTACAATGACACCTAGATCTTTTTCTTGGGTGCTGACTCCTAAGGTGGACCCTAGCATCAGGTAACTATGATTCGGATTATTCTTTCCAATGTGCATCACTTTGCATTTGTCCCCATTAAGTTTCATCTGCCATTTGGATGCCCAGTCTTCCAATTTCCTAAGGTCTTCCTGCAATTTTTCACAGACTGCATGTGTTTTAACAACCTTGAATAATTTTGTGTCATCTGCAAATTTACTCACCTCACTTGTCGTTCAAATTTCCAGGTCATTTGCAAATATATTAAATAGCACTGGTCCCAGTACATATCCCTGTGGCAGGCCACTATTCACTCTCCTCCATTGAGAGAAATGGCCATTTAACCCTACCCTCTGTTTTATGTGGAGTGGAGGTGTAGCCTAGTGATTAGTGCAGCAGGCTTTGATCCTGGTGAACTGGGTTCAATTCCTACTACAGCTCCTGCTGACTCTGAACAAGTCACTTAACTCCATTGCCCCAGGTACAAAATAAGTACCTGAATATAATAAACTGCTTCAGTGGCGTTCCTAGGGGGGCTGACACCCGGGGCGGATCGCCGATGCGCCCCGCCCCCTGGGTGCAGCGCCCCCACCAGTGCAGCGTGACCTCCCCGGCGAAAGAACCCCCCCGGGTGCACGCCGCTGGGGGGGGTGCCGCGCGCCGGTCAGCTTCCTTCATTTCCATGCTCCCTCTGCCCCGGAACAGGTTACTTCCTGTTCTGGGGCAGAGGGAGCATGGAAACGAAGGAAGCTGACTGGCGCGCAACACCCCCCCAGCAGCGTGCACCTGGGGCGGACCGCCCCCACCGCCCCCCCTTGGTATGCTACTGAACTGCTTTGATTTTAACCACAGAAAGGCAGTGTATCAAATCCCATCCAATAACCAATTCCTAATCCACAACAGAACATTGCCTCCTATCCCAGGACTTTTTAATTAACTCAGGAGTCTCTCATGAGGAACTATGTCAAAAGCTTTCTGAAAATCTAGATACACTACATCAACCGGCTCACCTTTATCCACATGTTTATTCACACCTTCAGAGAAATGAAGCAAATTGGTGAGGCAAGACTTCCCTTGGCTGAACCCATACTGACTCTGTCCCATTAAATCATGTTTGTCTATGTGTTCCGTAATTTTATTTTTTATAATAGTTTACACTATTTTACTCGACACTGATGCCAGGCTTACCGGTCTGTAATTTCCTGGATCATCCCTGGAACCCTTTAAAAAATAATTGGCATCACATTGTCTACCCTCCAATCTTCAGGTGCTATGGATGACTTTAACGACAGGTTACAGATTACTAACAGTAGATCAGCAATTTCATGTTTGAGTTCTTTCATTACCCTAGGGTACAAGCCATCTGGTCCACGTGATTTACTACTCTTTAATTTGTCAATTTGGCTCAGTATGTCTTCAGGTTCACTGAGATTTCTTTCAGTTCCTCCACATCACCCTTGAAAAGCATTTCTGGTACAGGCAGAACCCTTACATCTTCTATAAAGACCAAAGCAAAAAAATCATTTTCTCCACTATGGTCCTGTCCACCCTGAGTACCCCTTTTGCTCCCTCATGATCTAATGGTCCCATGAATTCCCTCACATGCTTTCTGTGGGTTTTTGCCTCTGCGGCAAGTTTCTCTTCATATTCTCTTTTAGCCTTCTTTATCAATGCTTTGCTTCTAACTTATCAGTGCTTATGTTGCTTCTTTTTTTTTCTTCATTTGGGTCCTTTTTCCATTCTTTGAAGGGCATTCTTTTGGCTCTAATAGCATCTTTCACTTCACCTTTTAACCATGCTGGCTGTCGTTTTCTTTCCACTTTTGTAAATTGTTGAATGCATCTGGTCTGGGCTTCCAAGATGGTATTTTTAAACAATGTCCATGCCTGATTTGATGTCCTAATCGTTACAGCTGATCCTTTTAGCTTCTTTTTAACCATTTCCCTCATTTTATTATAGTTACCCTTTCAAAAATTAAAAGATGCTACAGTACATTTCCTTTGTGGCTTCATTCCAGATAGTGGACCCAACACTATTACCTCTTGTACTATGCCCTGCACTCCACCATGGACTAGATGTAAAATGGTTCCCCCTTCTCATCAGTTCCTGGACTAGTTGCTCCAAGAAGCAGTCATTTATTACATCTAGGAATATTATATCCTTGGCGCTCCCTGATGTAATATTTATCCAGTCAATATTGGGGTAATTGAAATCACACATCAAAAAATAGCAAATTCTACATAAATGATCTGTATCAGAAGGATCGCTTAAATCATTAAAAGTGGAGAAAAAAAAGACCTCTTTCAAAAAGGAGACACACCTACCTGTATGGAAAGCCTTCAATATATAGGTGGCTCACAATAATCATCAATCATAAAAACAACTCCACTATAATATCTGGATCAATACCATCCTTATAAAGCAATTGCTCTTTCTGATACAGTATCTGATTTGAAAACAGTACATAATCATACATTGCAAATATACACGTGGACAGGAGACGTCGGTTTTTAAATCGGGGTGTCTTTGTAGAACTACATGCATCCATTTACACCAAGGAAAACATGGCATAAATACCAGTGTGTAGAGTTAGGCGCAGAAGAGCATATTCTATAACAGTGCACGTAAATTTTGGAATGCCTATGAAACACCCATGTCTTCACCCATAACCACACCCCTTTTTGGCTGCATGCATTAGAATTTAGGTGCTGTGCATAACAGAATATGCTTAGAGAGTTGTGCACGGAAATTCTAATTATTGCCAATTTGCGCTCATTATTGCTTGTTAAGTGCTGTTAAAAATGCTGATTGGCTTCTGTCCTTTTAGCAATTCTTTCAATATATATAATGCAATTCTTTCCACATATGTAGTGCAATTTTATAATTATATATATATATAGTATCTCAGATCTTTCGATATAAACATTGCCAACAATCTTCTATTTCAATCATTTTTCATTGAATGTAAACAGGAGCATGAAAGAACTAAAGGTACACTTATCATCCTACTCCCATCAAGCCCAGCATCCTGTTTCCAACAGTGGCTAATCCAGGTCACAAGTACCTAGCAAGATCCCAAAATAATACAATACATTTTATGCTACTTTGAATAACTTTGTGTCGTCAGCAAATTTAATTACCTCACTAGTTATTCCCATCTCTAGCTCATTTATAAATATGTTAAAAAGCAGCTGTCCCAGCACAGACCCCTGGGAAATCCCACTATCTACCCTTCTCCATTGAGAATACTGGCCATTTAACCCTACTCTCTGTTTTCTGTCTTTTAACCAGTTTTTAATCCACAATGGAACACTACCTCCTATAAATAGAAAGGCAAAGTGGGGTTCACTACCTCCTATCCCATGACTCTCCATGGCTTTGTCGAGGGATATTCAGTGCACCCTCAATGTCCAAGTTAATCTCTCAGACGGATGCCATTCAATAATCATGCTCTTGTATGCTCCACTTGCTTATACTCTACACTGTCATTTAAAATGTTCTATTATGTATTGTGTTGACGTAAGTAGTATACTATGCTATTCTTGTATTGTTTGAATAATTTTACTGCTGAAATTGTCTATTGCTCATGTTTGATTTATTCTTAATGTACAATGCCTTGAGTGAACTCCTTCATAGGCAGTAAATAAATCCTAATAAATCAATCAATCAATCTAATCAGCTTATGACTGAAATGAAGCATTGGGAGTAGGAAGATAAGTGTGCCTTTAGTTTTTTCATGCTCCTGTTTACATTCAATGAAAAATGATTGAAATAGACTGTTGATAATGTTCATGTCAAAAGAACTTAACTATATATATTGAAAAAATTGTAAAATTGCATTAGGTATATTGAAAGAATAGCTAAAAACTGGAGGTTTTTGACTAATGATGAGTCCCTGTGGGGTCTATATGTCAGCAAAGTTCTGAGAAAATGCCTTGCAATTCTATTGAGGTCTTTTCCTCTGTTGAAGAGAAAATTATATCTATCTATATAATATAGCATGAATATCATAACTGAAGAAATTGATGGGGTGTGAAAAGAAGCACTGTGGGGGAGATTTTGTACACGGCGCCTAAAAACTTGGTGCTGAAATCAGTGTCAACTAAGTGTATTCTATTATAGAATACACTTAGTTGATATCTCATTGCCTAAGACTGCACACATCCATTTACACCAAAGAAAACCTGACGTAAATCCCAGTGTGTAGATTTACATGCACTGGGTCATACTCATAACTACGCACATAAATTTAGAAACACCCATTTCTCCACCCATAATCATCCCCCTTTTTGCCTGCATGTGTTTCTCACATTTCGTTACAGAATACGTTTAGCGAGTTGTGCGTGTAAATTCTAATCGGTGCCAATTAGTGCTCATTATTGCTTGTTAAGTGGTGTTATCAGCGCTCATTAGCTTGTTAAGTTATGTGCATTGTTATAGAATCCGCTTGGATTTTGGCACGGATCTCCAGGCACACAATGTAGAATCTAGGGGTGTATGTTTAAGTCCACTCTTTAGTTTGATGATGAGATTTGATGTAGGCATTATGCAGAGGGGTCACTATATTTATTTATTTGTTACATTTGTATCCCACATTTTCCCACCTATTTGTAGGCTCAATGTGGCTTACATAGTACCGGAGAGGCCTTTGCAGGCTCCGGTGTGAACAAATACAGGGTGATGTTGTGGTAAGATCAAGTTCATGTGGCACAGCTACATTAGGGAATTGGAGAATGGAAGAGTTGTGTTATGTCCATTACGTGCTTTACTTTGGTTGTGTTGCAGAGATTAGGTATTTAACTTGGATCGGTAGGGTATGCCTTTTTAAACAGGTTGGTTTTTAGCGATTTCCGAAAGTTTAGGTGATCGTACGTCATTTTCAAGGCTTTTGGTAATGCGTTCCACAGTTGTGTGCTTATGTAGGAAAAACTAGATGTGTAAGTTGTTTTGTATTTAAGTCCTTTGCAGCTTGGGTAGTGCAGATTTAGATAACATCGTGTTGATTGAGGATACTCAGCAAGAGCTACTAATTGGGATTCTGCCAGGTACTTGTGACCATTGAATAAATATACTAAGAAGAATCATTTCAGAGGAAAAAACTTTAGGAGTCATACCCGGAACTCTGGGAAAACAACAATCTCGACATTAATCATCTGTAATAATATTCATTTTGTTCAAATTTTTCTGGTCTATTATCATCTTCAAAATCTTAACCATTTCCTATTCCTGTAGAACTTAATTTGCCGTATCAATTTTTCATTCTCAAAGGATTCAATTAGATTATCCATGTGGCTCACTAATAAGATTATATCTGAAGCAAAATTATTTACTACCACCGTTAGGTCCTGGAGCGCCTTCCAGATGATATTCAATGTAACCTCCACGGGAGCCAAAAACTCCAAGCTGATAGCTCTTACGGGTTTAGGAGTGGCACCGCCGACACAAGTTCAGCTGTAAACGACTTCCATTTCAGCATACACTCCTAACTCCTCCACTCCTTTGGACATGGTGGTTAAATGATTCGGGAGCGATAAAGTTGTTTCCAGGTCCAAGAGCGTCGACGCTCCTTCGCCGGCGCTAATCAAAGGACTCATCAACCCAGTCATCTGTGGGCAGCTCGTCACACAGCGGTCCCACACTTGCTGCACAGGGGACAAAACGCTGGCCATCAGCGGCTGACCCCCCCCCCCCCTGATTGTCCCCTTCCTCTCAGTTAAGGTAACTGCAATTGCAGAGAGGAAATTTCAAGTAAACAAAGACAAAACTTCAGAGGTCAGCTGGGCCGTTGAGTGTACGAGCTTCAGGTCGCCATCTTTTCACTCTCCCTAATTGGGACACTCTTTTTCTGGTTTCTCCTCAGAGGCCTGTCTGATATGGGTACCCTTCAGCATAGCCCTCTGAGTCATTGAAACACGGAAGCCCCTCCATACTGTTCCAGAATTTTAAAAGGCATTGGATAGGCATGTGGGATCGCTTAGGAAAAGGAGGAGTTAGGGGTTACAGAGGACGGGCAGACTGGATGGGTCCTATGGCCTTTACCTGCCATCATGTTTCTATGAATTTCATCCTATAATCACCGCAGACTATGAAGCAAGTTAATACATATTTCTTCAGACTAACAAAGGGGACGATCTTATGAGGATGTAATGTGATATCTTTTGCTTCTGTTTTTTCCCCCAGATTGACTCAAAGTCAGAAAAGAAATAAATGAAGCAGTTTTAAATTAGGGCTGGTGTGTTTCTGGGATTTTGTTTTGGAAGAGGCACAGACTGAAGGGACTCTGAGTGGTAGTTATGGCAGCACTGTGGATTTCAATGCAAAGTCATGCTCTCAGCGGGGTGTGATGACTTCTTTAGGATATGCAAGAACATTAAACAAAATTAACTTTACTGATGGTATGATTGTACAGTTGTTGAAAGGCAACAACAAGCGCTGCACAGTAACTGTTTTGCCACGCTAACCATTCTCATTGCACCCCACTCTTCTATGGCACATTAGTGATAAACTACAGTAAATCTGGCTGCCACATTACGCAGATAATCAGATGCCAGCTGGAAGGGTGCTGAATGACATCTTTTTAAAAATTCATACTGACTGCCCGAAGTAATCAGACTTTGTGCATCAGTGGGTTTCATTTCCGTTTCCTGAGGGTTTTTTTTTTTTTAAATCATTATGTAAATTGCTTAAATGAAGCAGATAAAAAAAGGCTAATTGCAATAAACATGCCGGAGCAGTTCCCCAACGAGCAGTCGTGCTCAACCCTCTCTCCGCATCATGTGCAGAGAATTCGGGAATTAAAATGAGAAATGTGCCTGTGTTTGCATGGTTCGTGCAAATGTGGTGTAAAAATAAATAAAAGGGATAAGGAAGAAGCGTGCAAGTGAAATACTGTGCATGGAAATGAAAAGCACAAATTAGGAAGGAAATTCTGTTGGTTGGGAAAAATAATTGAAACCAAATCTTGCCAGTCCTTATAAATTTAAGGATTACACAGTATTTTGGAAAAAGCTTAAAACTTGATTATCTGTTTTTTTTTTAATACCCAACAACTTCCGCCTATGGTTTGAGTGGGGAGAATAAATGACTGGAATAAATATACTGGTTTGTGAAGGGCTGGACTATAGAATTTTGGGTGCAGAGGTGTGATTTGGATTTTATTGTATAACTGGTCATGTATTATTGTTCTCTATTTTGACTTGACGGGTAAAATCAGAGTGTAAATACTAAATTACATTAAAACAAAATATGTCTCATATTTAAATCTGTTTATTAAACCTTGAGAACCCCTGTCAACAGGAATAAAATGCTCTCACAAACTTGCATTTTAGATTTTGTTATTAAACTTCCCCCTCTCCCCAATATCTCAGTGCATCCAATTATTAACAAAATGTCCTATGGCAATTATTAAATCAATAAGTAAACAATTGGTCATTGACGAGGTCACTCTCATCTTATACCATCGTTACTTATTGCCCGTCTTCTTATACCTAGGACTCATGGCTAAACAAAACTCATGGAGTGGTCTGGATTCTTATAGCCACTCCCAAGACCATCATGGTTCTCCCCTTTTACCTATCTCAAACCAATTTTCCAGCCACTCAAAATTTGTCTTTGAAAGATGAGACACTGGCCCAGCAATTTCCTCCCACTCCATTGGGTTTCCAGCTGATTTAGGACCAGTGCTATGAACTGGCACTATGACCCTTCATTCTGAACTCTCATGGGATCCCCCCTCTACCCCCACCCCACCTACTTTCTACTCCCTCCCAGCTTACTTTGCTTAACTCATTTCGGCAACAGTCCTTGACTGGTGACCAAATAGTCCAGAGCTCCTTTGGAAACTTTACTATTATGGGCTGGCAGTCAGACCACTAGGTGTCATCACTGTGTAATGACTGACTCTTGCACTCCCAGAGGCTGCGAGTGCTACCTCTTCAGCCTCCGCAGCCCTGGCTGACCAGGAAGCAGAAGTGGTGAACCTAAATCCCCCTGCATGGCACTGAGCCCGTCCTAACATGAACCACTTCTATTAGCACTGCAGTTCTAAGGCAAACAAGTCCTGCTTCTGAAAGGATTTTTTTCCCCCTGTTTTTTTTGTCATGTGTCCTATGCACAGGCTGTACAAACCTCATAACTGTGCTGTTTTTGTTTTTTTTTTAATCCTTTAGCATTCTGTATAAAATCTTTCTCCTTCTTAATAACAGATATACTGTTAGTGTGTCAATGATACATTATCACCTCTACTTTCCAGGAGTTAGTTGTCTTGAGTGTGAATGATTGCGCAGCTGAGATCCAGCCGTCAGTCTATGGCACAGACAATATGCCAGAGACAGTTGCCATAGCAACCTCTCTTATGCAAGGTTAGAACTTTTTCAGCTATTTGTCACAGTCAGTAGGGCTATTGTTTCTTGTTGCTAATTAGAATTCTCACAGATGGGGAACACTGGGTTGATGCAGAAGGTTCCACTGCCTTCATTTGCCTTAGGCCCAGATGCACTAAACCTTAACGACCCTTTAAGGAAGAAATTTTCAACCCTAGCATGCATTAAAGGTCATTTTCCGACGATGCTAGCAGCTAACGAAAACGGAATGCAAACGAGTAACTACCATTGAAATGTGGACAATTCGGGATGCACTAACCATACCGACGATTGCACTGAATCATTTACCGTGATAAATTTAACGTGAGGTCAGAGCTGTCGTTAAGGCCTGAGCTGTCATCTCCCCGCTTCCCCCTGCAGCATAAAAATCCAAGCTGGCATGTTTAAAAACAAAAGTGAGATAAACAACACAAACACATGGCTCCCTGCTGCCCTCTGCATAAAATAGAAAATGAAAACAAAATCAAAAAAGGATCGGGAGGGGGCAAAGGCGCTCGTCAGGAGCGTCCTGTATGGATGGCCTTGCCCCCCCCCCCCGAGGTCCGCGCTGCTCCCCGCTTCCCCCTGCATTGGAAAATCAAGATTTTAGCAGCCCCGACCCCCTCCCTTCCTTTCTCTCTACTTTCTCCCACAGCTCCGCCTCCCGCCATCCTCTGCCCCCGTGCCCCGCCCCCCTGAGCTGAGGTCATCGCCGCCGCTCCCCCCTTCCACCGGCCCCCCTTTCTGCCTTACCGGGCCCACGCAGCGCCTCTCACCTCTGTGTGAAGGCGCTGCACGGGCAAGAAGACCATCTGATCACTGCGAGTCTTCAGGACGTCTCTCCTTCCCTGACCTGGGCCCACCCCCCGTCTGATGTAAGTAACCTACATAGTTACTTACGTCAGACGGGGGCGGGCCCAGCTCAGGGAAGAAGGAGAGACGTCCTGAAGACTTGCGGTGATCAGATGGTCTTCTTGCCCGTGCAGCGCCTTCACACAGAGGTGAGAGGCGCTGCGCAGGCCCGGTAAGGCGGAGGGGGGTCCGGTGGAGGGGGGGAGCGGCAGCGACGACCTCAGGGAGGCGGGGCACGGGGGCGGAGGATGGCGGGAGGCGGAGCTGTGGGAGAAAGTAGAGAGAAAGAAAGGGAGGGGGTCGGGGCTGCTAAACTCTTGATTTTCCAGTGCAGGGGGAAGCGGGGAGCAGCAGGGACCTCGGGGGGGGGGGGGGGCAAGGCCGTCCATACAGGATGCTCCTGACGAGCGCCTTTGCCCCCTCCCGATCCTTTTTTGATTTTGTTTTCATTTTCTATTTTATACAGAGGGAAACGGGGAGCCACGTGTTTGTGGTTTTTTTTTTTTTTGTTTCTTTGTTTTGAAGTTTGTGGCATGCGCAGAGCAGCCAGCATAACACTTGGCTGCTCTGCGCATGCTTTAGGGGCCGATTACCAATGGGGATTACACCAGTTTAACGAATCTGTAATGCATTGTACTTTACAATACCGCACCAAACATGTGCGACTTGTTTTTTTGGTGCATTTTTCGTTTTTTCAAATTCGGTAAGCACTTTTACGTTTTAGATTTTTTTTATGTACGGTTGATGCATCTGGGCCTCAGTGACAAGAACCAAACCCTAAACTTTTGACAGCACCATGTCTTGCAGGAGCACATTTAATATATAGAATACAGTGAGCCCAGCATTCAGCTGCACAGAGAATATGTAATTTGAAACCTTACAGCATAGAGTTTGAAATTATACATGTATTCAGCAGCACTATCCGTTTAGGCAGTACCACTGAATGTACACATAGGTGCTTAATTTAGAAATGCTATTCATGTTTTAGATGTGAATTAACCAGCATTTAGATGTTTATATTGCATTCAAAACTCCCACTGCATCATTAAAGGAAAATGTGCAATCACACAATATAATTACAAAATATAACATTTAAGACATATGGGGGGCAAAGGCCTCAAAGTGCTCGGATCAAAACTATCTCCTAAGCAACAGTTGATCCTGGTGACCCTGGTGACCCCCATGGCCCCATACTGGCTGCGCCACTGCTGCATCATTAAAGGAAAATGTGCAATCACACAATATAATTACAAAATATAACATTTAAGACATATGGGGGGCAAAGGCCTCAAAGTGCTCGGATCAAAACTATCTCCTAAGCAACAGTTGATCCTGGTGACCCTGGTGACCCCCGTGGCCCCATACTGGCTGCGCCACTGCTGCATCATTAAAGGAAAATGTGCAATCACACAATATAATTACAAAATATAACATTTAAGACATATGGGGGGAAAAAGCCTCAAAGTACTCGGATCAAAACGATCTCCTAAGCAACAGTTGATCCTGGTGACCCTGGTGACCCCCGTGGCCCCATACTGGCTGCACCACTGCTGCATCATAAAAGGAAAATGTGCAATCACACAATATAATTACAAAATATAACATTTAAGACATATGGGGGGCAAAGGCCTCAAAGTGCTCGGATCAAAACGATCTCCTAAGCAACAGTTGATCCTGGTGACCAATTACTCGGTCGTAAGAGGATCTGCTCCTCAGCATGGGCAAAAAAACCTCCCCACTGTCAAAAATGAAAAGAATGAAAAAACCCCACCTTATTTAGGATTAACATATGCTACCTGGGACATCTAGCTTTCAGAAAAGAGCTCATAGTGAGCAGTATTCCACTGGAGCAGTAGGGTACCAAGGGCGGGGCTGTGTGGGCGGTCTGCCCCAGGTGCAGGAGCAGTCACATGGCTGTCGGCTTTGCCGGTCCCGTCCCTTCTCTGATGTTAGTTCATGTTCAGGGTAGGGGACCTGCAGAGCCGGCAACCGCGCAACTGCTCTATGCATCCTCTTGCTAGGAGGAAGGGGTTGGTGCACCTTGGGGGAGTGGCATGCCTCAGGGATTGCACAGCGGCACCCCACCCTGGGTGGAAAGCAAGCTAGGTACACCACTGCACTGTAGGAATTAAAAGATGTCACCCCCCACCCTAAATCCCCAGTGATTGTTGCCCCTTCCCTTTCCCCAGATACAAAACTGGTAAGGGATATTGGACTCAGAACATAAATGTTTATGGGCCCATTTTGTCCATTGATATTTTAGACATTTATGGTTCTGAAATGGATGCGGAAAAGACAGGAGAAAACCTTCCACAAAAAAACAAAAGCAATGCAACAGTGGATGTGATCCAGGGAATGGACAGCAGGCAAGAGTTCACCAAAACAATATTTATTGGAAAAAGGACCCAACTTGGCCAAGTTCGAACATGCAGTGTAAGGAGTTTTTCAATTGAACTGCACTGATTTTGTTTGGAAGAACTTGGTGACCTCTGACGAAGGCAAGCCGAAACTTGGGTCCTTTTTCCAATAAATATCATTTGGTGAACTATTGCCTGCTGTCCATTCTTCAACTCTGCAGTAGGAAGATTAAAAAAAAAAGCCACAGATCATAGAGCATACTTATTAAACAATCAACTCCAGCACAAAAAAATAAAACACAAGGCAAAAGTACAGTTAAAGTCAGAAGTAGAGAATGACACGGGGACAAAGTTTGTCTCCATCCCCGTGGGCTCTGTCATCTGCAGAAGCCTTGAACACTTTATGATTTTATATTTAAATCTTTGTATTAAAATATAAAAAGGAACAATATGCTGTGCAACTGTTGTGTATAAATTACAAATAGAGAACATTAATAACAATGAGCAGCTATAATAACCCTCCTTCCCACCACCACCCTCTACCCTTCCAACCCCAACAATAGGTGATTTCTACTAAACCAAGGAATGCTAATTCACAGTTAAAATGTCCAGGGGTATAAAATACAACCCATTCTATATGCCCTAGAGGGGAAAAATATGCCCTATAAAGCACTATTATGGTTTTTTAATCTGTGGATAAATAAGAAATCATCAACAATCTCAGGATTCAATCTAGCTCTCCTGTCTTCCACAGTCCTTCCTGGAATAGAAGTTGTCTTCTTAGAAGATGTGCTGGTAGCAGGATGTACAGGATCTCCCATGCAAATGTTGCTAGTTGTGACCAGTATGTTTGCTTGTTTTTTTCCAAAAAATCAAAATATCTTTGTAGGCATCACTTAAACATAACAGTCCAGTTCATTAACAGGCTTCAAAGTAGAAAATGACTCGGGGACAAAGTTTGTCCCCTGTCCCCGCCCCCATGTCATTCTCTAGACAGAAGGACAGAAATATAGGAATTCCTCTCATTTGCCGTGTGGGAATCGCTAGGGTAGTTTGGTAAGAGAGGACCATAGTAACTTATAGAAACCAGTAGATCTCCAAGTAGAAGCAAGGAAGGGTTTTTTTTTGTTTTTTACTATAGCAGATGATAAATCTATTTCATAAATTCTAAACTGCTCTCCTCCCCGTGTGTCCCTCTTTCTCAATAGATTTCTTGTAACCTGCTGACTTTACCTCTGTCTGTCTTTTTTTTTTTTTTTTGTTACATTTGTACCCTGCGCTTTCCCACTCATGGCAGGCTCAATGCGGCTTACATGGGGCAATGGAGGGTTAAGTCCTATATTTAAAAAAACAAAACAAAACAAAAAAAACAACAAAACTTTCTTTATTCTGACTTGCTGCTTCCTATAAGTTACTATATTCTGTCCTTCAGACTTTAAGCTCCTTGTGACTCTGGGCATGTCACTTAACCCTCTATTGCTCCAGGTACAAAATAAGTACCTGTATATAATATAAATGTAAACCAGTTTGATTGTAACCACAGAAAGGTGGTATGTCAAATCCCCTCCCCTCCCCTTTCCTCCATAAACTGTACTTTGCCTTGTGTTTTATTTCATATGCTGGAGTTAATTGTTTAATAAGGGTGCTGTACTTCCAGATCTGTGGCTTTTTTTTTTAAATCTTCCTATTGCAGAGTTGATTGAGGCTTAATTTAATTAATTTGGCTTCCATCCTACCTGGTGACTAGAAAGAGTTTGCCTTTAAGGGAGGGGTCGCTAAGTGGAAATCCTGAAAAGCAGCGCAAGCCTCTTTACTCTCTTCTTTATCAGTCTGGGAGTAAATGAATTTCTCTCTCACTCAAAAAGACTTCAGTCCAGAATTAATGCAAAAAACCCAGAACTTACTGAAAATTTTGCAACAGGCAGTCCAAATCCTTTATCTCAGTTTCTTAAACTACAAATACAGTGCAAACGTAGGGAGGAGTGGCCTAGTGGTTAGGGTGGTGGACTCTGGTCCTGAGGAACTGAGTTCGATTCCCACTTCAGGCACAGGCAGCTCCTTGTGACTCTGGGCAAGGCACTTAACCCTCCATTGCCCCATGTAAGCCGCATTGAGCCTGCCATGAGTTGGAAAGCGCGGGGTACAAATGTAACAAAAATAAATTAGATACTATTGGAGATTCTACATGGAATGTTGCTATTCCACTAGCAACATTCCATGTAGAAGGCTGCACAGGCTTCTGTTTCTGTGAGTCTGACGTCAGACTCACAGAAGCAGAAGCCTGCGTGGCCACATTGGCGGAATAGCAACATTCCATGTAGAATCTCAAATAGCACCAACAGTGGAAGAGTGGCCTAGTGGTTAGGGTGGTGGACTTTGGTCCTGATGAGCTGAGTTTGATTCCCACTTCAGGCACAGGCAGCTCCTTGTGACTCTGGGCAAGTCACTTAACCCTCCATTGCCCCATGTAAGCCACATTGAGCCTGCCATGAGTGGGAAAGCGCGGGGTACAAATGTAACTAAAAATAAATAAAAATAAAAATATGGTGTACCTTCAATGCAATTTATAATCCTACAGTATGTACATATTTACAGTTCCTACCTATCCCTTCTGGGTGAAACACGCTAAGGCTGTGCCTGCAACACACTTGCACAGCAAGCAGATCTTCCTGTGGATCAGACTTCCCTGCCTGTCCACACTCTCTCCTCCAAAGGAGTGCCTCCGGGCTACTACCTTTGGCTCTGAACAGCTCTTCACTGTTCCTGCTCCCAGGCTGGGATCCCCTATTGTCCACCTGGAACACTCCTCCTTTTCACCGTTAATACTGGAATTTGCAAAAAAAAAAAAAAAAAACCGCCTCTCTGGTCAGCCTTAGTTTCTTGAACCCATCCAAGGGTCCCAGCGGGGGGTACAAGCAACCAAAGACCTCATGCACTCCTCATCAACCTTGTTTGTTAACTCCTAACTCCTCCTCCTACTGCCACTCAACAACCAGAAACACATTCCTTCTGCAATTTATTCTTTTTACTAGCCGTTGAGCCCCTGTAAACGGTCTAGTTTTGGAATGGGGGGGAGTTCCGAGGCCCCCCCCCCCCGAGGTCACCGCTGCTCTGCCCCCCCCCCGGCCCGAGCATTGTCTGTTATTGAACTTACATCGCACCACGCAGACGCAGCAGGTACATCAGCAAAGCTGCCGTCGGGACGGGCTTCCTTCTCTGCTTGTGTCCCGCCCTCGTGTGACGTAATGCAGCGAGGGCGGGACACACAGGCAGAGAAGTGCTGGGCAGACTTATACGGTCTGTGCCAGAGCCAGTGGTGGGAGGCGGGGCTGGTGGTTGGGAGGCGGGGCTAGTGCTGGACAGACTTATACGGTCTGTGCCCTGAAGAGGACAGGTACAAATCAAAGTAGGGTATACACAAAAAGTAGCACATATGAGTTTGTCTTGTTGGGCAGACTGGATGGACCATGCAGGT
The DNA here is from genome assembly GCF_901765095.1 of Microcaecilia unicolor. Taxonomy (NCBI): domain Eukaryota; kingdom Metazoa; phylum Chordata; class Amphibia; order Gymnophiona; family Siphonopidae; genus Microcaecilia; species Microcaecilia unicolor. Next base: position 320,084,134 of record NC_044035.1, on the reverse strand, counting down.
CTTTTTCTGCCGTCATTTACTATGTTACTATGTAAGGAAGGCCGTCCCGACGGCAGCTTTGCTGATGTGCCTGCTGCGTCTGCGTGGTGCGATGTAAGTTCAATAAGGAAGACAGTGCTCGGGCCGGGTGGAGGGGCGGCAGTGGCGGCGACTCCGGGTGGAGGGAGCGGTAGCAGTGAGCTCGGGGGGGGGGGAGGGGGAGGGCGGAGCGGTTGCGAGTACGTCTGCGGCATGCCCAGTAGAGACTTCCCGCTCTGTCCCGCCCCCCCCTCATCACGTATTGATGCAGGGGCGGGGCAGAGAGGGAAGTCTCTACTGCGCATTTGCGAGTGAGTACGACACTCGCCTTTTATATGTTTGATAGATGGGCATGCCATACAATTAAAATAGCTCTGAGTGAAATGCAGAGTATTTATAAAGCATTCTGCTACCACTTATATGTAAGGGAGTTTTATTTTTTTTAAACCTTCTATTTGTATGTGGAGCGTTGTTGCAGCCCTTTTGTCTCATTTCAGTTTATTTTAGATCCATCAATGATCCTTGCTGCAGGCATTTGCTGAAGCACGGCTGTGTCGGGTTATATTGCAATAAAGTTTCATCTGTTAAGTATGGTTCCTGTGGAAATTCTTCTACTCCTTGGTTGTCTCCACTCTTTTTTGGTCTTGGTATATTGTGAAGCATAGCAAATGCATAATTACATTTGAACATTGACCTTGCTCAGGGATTTAAAGGGGAAAGAGAAACTATTTGGGTAGGTCAGCAGGTGCTGAAATATGTTGTGTTTTTGATCAGCCCTGGCTTTTTAAAATCCCATTCAGCACAGTGTGCTTTTCATAGTTTGCTGTCTTTCTCTGGCAGTCAGCACTGTAAGTGCCACAGTTCATTGGGGAAAAGGATTGGTTAAAATCAACCTTCAAAAACAGGGTCACATCATGTCTGTGCATGTGGCTTTGTGCTTAGCTATGCATCTTGTTCACTGCGCCGGGATGTTCTAGAATTTCATAACAAATATATACCTTGGGATATTTTGCTAATTATTTTTGTTCTATTTATTTTTGCCATGAGCATACAATAAGAGAATCATTTTAATAAATCTGGTCATTTGTGTGTGATATCCCTGGAGCAAAGAGCATGACCATGATAAATTGTCTGTACTCTTTTGCCGATTTCAGCATTGAGCTGGGCTTATGGGGGATTGTGGGATTACTCCAGTAAACCTGTGTCACATTCAAAATGATTAAATGTGTTCCCACAGGCTGATGTCCTTTCCACTGTGCTAGCTTCCCATTGAATTATTTTTTTTGATTATTATTTGTAGCTTTGCATCATTTTCGGTTTAATAGCATACCTCCTTTTAACACCCTGGAAGAACCTGAGAAGTGGTGAAAGTGAAACCTATGGATTATAGTGTCTGGTAGTTAACATGCCAGTTGTTCTTTAACTAATGATAAATTACATCACATATTAAGTGCCCGAGGGCATAAATGAAAGCTCTTGATAAATGCTGATTAATTTGATAGTTATCAGTGCTGTAACAGTGAGCTTCAAATGAACCAATTGAAAGACTCTGAATATTTACACAAGTTGAGTGTTTTCAAAACAAATTGTGCATTGGGATTAATTTACAGCTGGCTCTGTTTCAGGTTATACACAGGGCTTCTGTTGGCAAGTAACAGGACTGCTGTCTGATTTAGCATGTTAACAACATTGGGGGTGGGGGTGATTATAGCCATGGGTGATTCTATTGTTTTAAAACAGAGAATGCTCTCCTAAGCAAGGATTAAAGTAAAGCATATACTATTGACTGTTCACGTGTCCTTTAGATTGTAAGCTCTTTGAGCAGGGACTGTCCTTCTATGTTAAATTGTACAGCACTGTGTGACCCTAGTAGCGCTTTAGAAATGTTAAGTAGTAGTAGTAGTATTGCTTCTATTACTCTACTGCTGTGGCCACCATAGATGGGATAATGGGGTAATGATTTGATATACCGCCTTCATGGGCTTGGACTGTAGTTCTGTATGCCATGCTGCAGCAGAAATGGTAGAACCTGGATGTGCCATGAAAGCAATGTGCTCAGCTCCAGTGAGGGAAGACAGCTACTACTATTGCAGCACCCCCTATAGTCTTTATGCTGATGACACCCAGCTATATCTCTCCACACCAGACATCACCGCGGAGACCCAGGCCAAGGTATCGGCCTGTTTATCCGACATTGCTGCATGGATGTCCAACCGCCACCTGAAACTGAACATGTCCAAGACCGAGCTTATCGTCTTTCCACCAAAACCCACTTCTCCTCTTCCTCCACTCTCTATCTCAGTTGATGGCACCCTCATCCTCCCCGTTTCATCTGCCCGCAACCTTGGAGTCATCTTCGACTCCTCCCTGTCCTTCTCTACGCATATCCAGCAGATAGCCAAGACCTGTCGCTTCTTTCTCTTTAACATCAGCAAAATTCGCCCTATCCTCTCTGAGCACACCACCCGTACTCTCGTCCACGCTCTCATTACCTCTCGCCTTGACTACTGCAACCTACTCCTTACTGGCCTCCCACTTAGCCATCTATCCCCCCTTCAATCTGTTCAGAACTCTGCTGCACGTCTTATATTCCGCCTGAATCGATATACTCATATCACCCCTCTTCTCAGGTCACTTCACTGGCTTCCAATCAGATACCGCATACAGTTCAAGCTTCTCCTTCTTACCTACAAATGCACTCAGTCTGCAGCCCCTCATTACCTCTCTACCCTCATTTCCCCTTACGTTCCCGCCCGTAACCTCAGCTCACAGGACAAATCCCTCATCTCAGTACCCTTCTCCACCACCGCCAACTCCAGGCTCCGCTCATTCTGCCTCGCCTCACCCTATGCTTGGAATAAACTTCCTGAGCCCTTACGCCAAGCCCCCTCCCTACCCATCTTCAAATCCTTGCTCAAAGCCCACCTCTTCAATGTTGCTTTCGGCACCTAACCTTTATACCTTTCATGAAATCTAGACTGCCCCTATTTGACTGACTGTACATTTGTCCTTTAGATTGTAAGCTCCTTTGAGCAGGGACTGTCCTTCTATGTTAAATTGTACAGCGCTGCGTAACCCTAGTAGCGCTTTAGAAATGTCAAGTAGTAGTAGTAGTAGTACTATGGAGTGACACTGAGGCTAGCCTCCAAAGAGACTTCCTTCAGGGTGGTGAGTGTTAAGAATTACTTGGCATGCATTCTAGAGACAGACTTGCATACAGGGAAGGTAGTGCATGCAAATTTATTTCATACATATTCATTGTGGGAATCCTGAAAACATGACTGGCTGGGTGTGTCCTGAAGACCGGGTTAAGAACCACTAGTCTTAGAGTAAAGTGCATACAAGAGAATGAGGAGAATAGTGGGGGTTATAAAACTATCTACAGAGTATTGCCAATGTCCCTAGCGATGTTACAATAATGTATATCAGGTCCCTGCTCTATGTAGATTCTAATCCAAGTCTTAAAATCACAGAAGGACCGGTGGAGTTGCAATACCATCACAAGACTTTATTGCAAGTGCCTGATCTGAGTGATTGTTCTATAGTGTTTTCTAGATCCAGTTCAGTGTATTTCTCTTATAAAAACATCTTTGGATTGAGTATCTCTACCAGGGCTGTGGACACTCTTACATTGGGGAGGGCTTTGTAGTAAAAGGAAGCCTATTTTGCTTTCCTTGACAGTTTGGTTTCCAAGTCAATTACTATTCCTTTATTTTGTCCTATTTTCCCCTCTTTAACCCCATCCCTATCAAAGGCTGCATGATGGGGTGCCATACAGGATGCTTTGAGGCTAGCCATCAATGCCATTCCTTTGACCAGCAAGGGTAATCATGGTGGCAGTTGCCCTATTTGCTCCCTCTTTCCCTGGGACTGAGCTTCTTGGCTCTGATGCATGAGTACTGCTGGAACGGTACTAGGCACCCTAGGTGAACCTTCAGCTTTGTGCTGCCTCCAGCTAATTTTCAGGCCTTTAGATCCCCACCCATAATTTGATAATTAAACAGAACAATCATAATCACTCCAAAGGAACCCTTCCCAGAAAGAACTTGTAAAAATGCATAATTGAACATGAACATAAACTTTTAACTTCTCCCTATCTTTCATATATCTAGTATGTAGACGAGGGGTAATTTCAGAGCAGGGAATGTATGTGAACTGTCCAAAAGAGCTCTTATTTTATGTCTGCTTTTTATGAAGGTACTATAGGAAGGGTAGCCTAATGGTTAGAGCAGCGAGCTGAGAACCAGAAAAGTCCAATTCAAATCCCACTGCAGCAGTGCCAACCTGTCCACTAGGCATCTCTCCTTCCCCTCCTCCTCTGTGGTCTCCAACATCCATCTCCTTCTTTCCATCCCTCCCTCCCTTCCCTCTATCCTTAGGTGCTCAGGTCTTACCTCCCTTCAGCTGGGGAAGCAACATAGTAATCCATCTACAGAAGATGCACCATGGCCAGCATGAGCCCTTGGGCATCTGTGCCTGCTCAAGACCTGCTGGCTCCCACCTCCTCTAAAACAGGAAGTTGGAAAGATGTGTGAGATGGCAAGCCTTGAGCATGCGTGGATGATCAAGGCCCCATGCTGGTTGCAGTGCATCTTGTACAGATGCTGACTGCCACGTATCTCAGGGACATGGACACTTCAGCTGGGAGTCAACTGTACAACACAGGGCTGACTTAACCATTAGACAGACTGCACAGTCACTTAGGGCAGAAGCAGAGCAAGGCTGTCAAATCTCGGTCCTCGAGAGCTGCAATCCATTTGGGTTTTCAGGATCTCCCCAATGGATATGCATGAGATCTATTTGCATGCACCACCTCCAAAACAAAGCAGGGAGAGTGAGGGATGCTGGAACAGAGGTGGGGTGGGGTGGGGGGAAGAAGAAGGAAGGTGGAGAGAAGGGCTAGACTGCAGGGCAGGGATGTGTAAGAGGGCACTGAGGCTGCTCAGCAGGAGTGCAGGAGGTTACCTGTGAAAGTGGGAGTCTCCTGCTTACTACAAGAGACTTGGCAGGTATACCTTTACCTATAATGGTCATAGTTATTGCACTGTAGAATTGATCAGTCCTATTTATCTTTCAAAGTGTTAGGGACTGTGACGTTTGTGAAGTGTTACCAGCATGATGTATGGTCACATCAGAACTGTGATATGTTAAATGTGTTTAATTCTTCTTTCCATGATTTTCCAAATCAAAATTGTGGAAACCAATCGCCTTCATGCTCCAGCTAGGGCGGTTCTTTGTAGCATAGTCTTCTTCCTTTCCTTCTAAGCTGAACAGAAATTGGAGTATTTGTTCATAGCACTAAAAATATCTTTATTGACTTTGCAAAACAACACTTTATCTTTCTAATGACGGAAGGCCCTGTTATTTTATTATCAGTCAACTTGGTGGTTGTAACTAAGAGTTAAATTTAGCTCTTGGGGCTAGAAGACAAAAAATAGTTATGATTTCAAGAATCAATTATTAATATATTATCTGGTTAAACAAATTAGGTTTGTTAATCAGTTGATATGTGAGTGCTTTTGAGCTATGCTAGTATATAAGGTGCCTGCAGCCCTTTTGTATTGCCTGCGTATTTGTCTTTGTTTAATGCACTGCTTGACAGTTTAAGGAGCTGTAGCTGACAGAAGTGGCAGGGCTGAATATTTTAATCTCTTGTCTATAGACACAGCCTATGTGTGCATTTTCTTTTTTTTTTTTTTATCGGTAGTATGAATTATAGCGGGGCTTTCTTTGTTCAGAGTGCCTATGAAGTTAATGTGGATAGAGATCACAGTGTGTTAATGATGAAAACGAAGACATAGTGTTAAAAATTCCCCATGGTATTGTGTATGAAATATTAATAGCTTAACTTCAGTATACTGTGACATATTTAATGGTGTTAAGAGGCAAAATGTCTTTGTGACACCGTATTTGAGTAGTCCTTTGTGTTAACTCAGTGCGGCAACACTTTTTATACAGGACCAATCAACTTTGCCACAAGACAACGTGCATGCCAGCACTTCATATTCCTTATAGCTCCATTCTTTAAAAATATAACCGAGTCTTGGAAAACATTTTCGAGACTGGCCTGACTATCCCCTGCTTCCTCGTCCTCCAAGTTATTCCTACAGCATTATGACTAACACAGTGGTTCTCAACTAGTGTGTCACAAATTGCTTGGAGGTGTGTCATCAAAAAGTTGTCATAAACAGCAAGCTTGTCCTTTCCACGTATACTGCAGGCAGGGAGGGAGCACGCAGAGCAGGAGGGACAAATACTTGAAATTTCCATCACCAATAATATGCGTAGTTATTTCAGCGCCGATATCTGCGTGCATTCATTTACGCCAATGAAAACCTGGTGTAAATCTCAGCGTGTAGATTTAGGTGCACTGGGGCCATATTCTATAACTAGGCACCTAAATTGTGGAATGCCCATGAAACACCTATTTCCCCGCCTATAACCGTGCCCCTTTTTGCCTCCGCACATTAGAAGTGTGGCACACATCACTACAGAATACACATAGCAAGTTGTACGCCTAAATAATATCAGTGCCAATTAATTCTCATTGTTGCTTGTTAAGTGCTGTTATCAGTGCTCATTAGCTTGTTAAGCATGGTATTATTGAATCCGCACTGATTTTTGGCGCCTAAATCTAAGCGCACTATATAGAATCTGGGGGTTAGGCAGTGGCGTAGGAAGGGTGGAGCGGTGGGGGCAGTCCGCCCCGGGTGTCAACGGGTGGGGGGGGGTGCTCTGCTGGTGAGTCCCTACCAGCTCCATCCACCCAGCAGCCTTGTGGTGCGGCGCCTCGCGTCTGCGCTGCTGTAAGAGAAGAAAATCGCCTCGTCGGCCCTTCCCTCACTCTGTCCCGCCCTCAAGGAAATAGGACGTTACATCAGAGGGCGGGACACAGTGAGGGAAGGGCCGACGAGGCAATTTTCTTCTTTTACAGCAGTGCAGAGTTGCGCGAGGCACCAGGTGGATGGAGCTGGTAGACAGGTGGGGACTGTGCTGGGGGGGGGGGTGCCATGTTGCCCTGCAGCTGGGGGGGGGGGGGGGTGCGCACAGCAGCAATCCGCCCCGGGTGGCAGTGAACCACAGAACGCCACTGGGGATAGGGGCAGAAAAATGTCCAAAAAAACAGCATAAAGCTGCAGATGGGTGGATTTTTGTTTTTTGCCAAAACATCCACATCGTTATTTTTGAAACCGTTTTTTATGCAGTTTGTCTACATCTCAAGGGGGCATCTGTTGGAGGTGTGTTTTGGGCAGGACTAGGGTAGGCTTATGAGCAATGTTTTTCTGCAATAATGGAACATTGTAAAAATGTCCAGGGCAAAAATAATTATGTTTTAGGCTGGACCTGTTTCAATAACGGCAAACTGACTAGATGACCACTGGAGGGACAAAAGCATCACCTCCTTAATCCCCCTCCATCTTCCCTACGAGATGAAAGTGACAGTACATACCAGGCTAGTGGTCGGTACAGTGGACTGTAAAGACGGGGAACCAGGCCAATATCCTATTCTAATTGGTACACTTGTGGTGGAAATTGTGAGCCCTCCCCAAACCACAAAATACTACTACTACTACTTATCACTTCTATAGCGCTACAAGACATACGCAGCGCTGTACACCATACACAAAAAAGACAGTCCCTGCTCAAAGAGCTTACAATCTAGATAAGACAGGCAAACAGACAGAACAATTAAGGGGTAAGGGAGTAAAGAGGTGAGGATAAAAGGACAGGGCAGATGAGTGGTGGTTAGGAGTCAAAAGCAGTGGTAAAGAGGTGGGCTTTAAGTTTGGACTTGAAAACGGCCAAAGATCGGGCTAGACGTGTAGGCTCAGGAAGTCTATTCCAGGCGTGAGGTGCAGCAAGATAAAATACCTACTGTACTTTCATATAGGTGACACTGCAGTCTTAAGGGCTAGGTGTAGTGGTGTAGAGTTGGGTACAGTACATTTTTTTTCTATTCCTTGAGGACTCACCATACTGTATAAGGGGGTTATGGTGAGATGTGTATCTGGGACCTTGTATGTGAAGTCCACTGCAGTGCCCCCTAGGCTGCTCTGCTGGGCTGTTTGTGTGGCCAGTCTACTCAGAATCTTGGCCCCCAGACAGCCCAATGGCTTACTTTAGTGCATTTTTCCCTAGGACTTTTTTTTTTTTCAAAAATGGTACCAAAAGATGCACTGAGCACAAAATCATATAGAAAACAGTGATTTTCAAAACAAAACAAAAAAAGACATTTTTCTGGTTTGAAAATCCTTGTTTGCCACTCGATTTTTGGATGTTTTCAGCAAAATGTCCTAAATTGGACTTAGGCTTCATATAAAAAATGTCCCTCCAGATGTATTAGTCGTTGGTGAGGCCCCACCTGGAGTATTGTGTTCAGTTCTGGAGGCCGTACCTTGCTAAGGATTTTTAAAAAATGGAAGCGGTGCAAAGAAAAGCTACGAGAATGGTATGGGATTTGCGTTACAAGACGTATGAGGAGAGAATTGCTGACCTGAACATGTATACTCTGGAGGAAAGGAGAAACAGGGATGATATGATACAGACGTTCAAATATTTGAAAGGTATTAATTTGCAAATGAACCTTTTCCGGAGATGGGAGGGCAGTAGAACGAGAGGACATGAAATGAGATTGAAGGGGGGCAGACTCAAGAAAAATGTCAGGAAGTATTTTTTCACGGAGAGTGTGGTGGATGCTTGGAATGCCCTCCCGTGGGAGGTGGTGGGGATGAAAACGGTAGTGGAATTCAAGCATGTGTGGGATAAACATAAAGGAATCCTGTGCAGAAGGAATGGATCCTCAGAAGCTTAGCCGCTGGTGTTTGGGTGGTGGGGCTAGTTTTGGGCAAGACTTGTACGGTCTGTGTCCTGAAAATAGCAGATACAAATCAAGGTACGGTATACACAAGAAGTAGCATATATGAGTTTATCTTGTTGGGCAGACTAGATGGACCGTGCAGGTCTTTTTCTGTCGTCATCTACTATGCATGTTACAATGTATTAGTGATGATGAATATGAGAGGCAATTTTGATATGACGTCTAAGTCCAACTTTAGACGTTTTGCAAAAACGTCCAAAATCCAAATAAGAAAAGTTCATTTTCCAAAAAGAAAAATGTCTATATTTTGTTTTTTGTTAATACTGTTTCTAACAAGGTTTAGTGCTTTGGACGTTTTTTTTTTTTTGGTCCATTTAAAAAAAAAAAAATGTCCAAGTGAAAAATGTAGAAAATCAACCATTGGGATGTAGGAAGGGCCAGCGTTTTTAGTAGACTGGTCTCCCAGACATCCCAGAAGATAAATGGGGCACTCTACGGGCCTTCAAAAACATGCTCCCAGGTACACATCTCACCGCTGCTCCCTTATGTTGTCTGCCAAGCCCCCAAACCCTACTGCCCATAGCTCTACACAATAGCCCTTATGGGAGAAGGGGGCATCTATATGTGAGTATAATGGGTTTCTGGTGAGTTTTGGAGGGCTCACAGTTTTCACCACAAATGTGACAGGTAGAGGGAGGTAGGGACTAGAGTTCCCCCACTCAATGGTGTATTGCACTGACCACCACACTACTCCAGGGACCTACATGCTGCTCTGTTAGACCTGGCTCTAACATCTGAGGCTGTCAGATGATAATTGTATTCACATTTGTGGGGGGTGGGAGGGGGTATTGGGGAGTCACCCCTGATTCCCTCCAGTGGTCATCTGGCCATTTAGGGCACCCTTTTGTGCCTTATTTCTTTATAAAAACAGGTCTAGCTCAAAACGTCTTCGTTGTAGTCCTGGATGGGTTTGTTTTGCTCCATTATAGCTGAAAAACATCCAAATGTTAGGAACTCCCAGATCCCCCTTTTAACATGCCCCCTTGTGATTTGAATGGACTTTTGATGGATTTCATAGAAAAACATCTAAAAATTGGTTTTGAAAATACCAATTTGGCTGTTTTTATGAGAAAAATGTCCAAATAAGCTCCATAGTCAATGACGTTCAATATAGGTTATATGGTCACTGGCCTAAACAAAGTATAGCTGATCAGTATTGCTGCTGCTATCTGGATAATTTTGCAGCCTTGTGCCACTCTCCCTCCTTCCATTAATTATACAGATTTTACCAGGCCAGCTAGGCAGACTTTTGGCCTAATGCTGTCTGTACAGTGACTAAAAATCATCGGAGACTGGAGTTTTACATTCACTGGCAGCCTGTAAAGATTATGTATAGCTCAGTTTGAATATTAGTTTCACAGGCTTTTTATTTTGTTCAGCAGCAGACTGTGGAGTTCAGTTTGTCACTCTCAAACATTGTCTGTCAGGTGAGTGACAACATCTAAAAGGTTGAGAATCACTGCTCTAACAAGACATATAATTCCAGGCAAGAGAGCAACTCGACGCCTTTTGTGCTTGGCATGCTAAAATAAGGTGCTGGTTCAATTTAACACTTGCTTTATTTGGAAAGCGATTCTGAGGATCAGAGAACTTTCCGGAATAAAAATGCTGCCAGTTTACCTTGAGTACTCTTCAGTTAGAGATGAAAAATGACTGTGTCTTTGTATGAATACAGTACAGCCAGCTTCCAACACTTGACAGTTACACATTTATAAAGCTTGCAGGCAGATGTCACAGGAGATGACTTTATATGGAAAAATGAATAGGGGGTAAACAGATTTGACAGGTTTGATGAATAGCTGGCAGAGACTCTGCTGGTTCACCCCAGCATTATTGATAGCTGCAGTGTGATGAACACTGAAGACAGACTGTTATATTGGAAGTTAATGACTTTCCTTTATATTCTGGGCCAGAGAATGTGCCCTGTGGAGTGGCAGGATGACAATTTCTTCTGAAGAAACCTACAAGATTAGATATCTCAATGCAAGGAGCAGAGAAAGATTGTGCATGTATAGGCTGCATTTATTTACTAAATTATCTGATGCAAAGTTCTATAATTCTGCAATTCCAGCACTCTAGCACAAGATGAGAGAGATATTCAAACAAGTTATATGTTCCTCAGCAGCTGGTAAATATATAGACTGACTGTCTGTCTGTCTGTCTCTCTGTGGTGTGTGCACAGGTTCACCCACTTTGTGCTCAGGTCTACCCAGCAGTGGCACATCTCTGATGTGGCTGGTAGGGCTCTCCAAACCCCACCAGCTGAAGATTCTCCCTCTCCTCCACCACAGAAATCTCTCAACTCCCACCCCCCAAAATTCCTGTACTTTGTAAACCCTTAGCTGGCAGTGAGCAGTGACTCGTATCTGCTCTTGGTGCTGATCCACAGCCTTCCCTTTGATGCAATTTCCTGTTTCCGCATAGGTGGGACCACGTCAGAGGGAAGGCTCTGGGCTGGTCCAAGCAGCAGGTATGAGCTGCTGTTCACTGCCAGCAAACAAATGAAGCATTTACAGGGTAACGGGGGGGGGGGGGGGGGGGGGGGGGGGGGGGGGGGGGGGGGGTGAGTTGTGAGACTCCTGATTGCCTAGGGGACAGGGTTCTTGTGTATACCTACTTTAGGATTAGGTCCACCCAAAATTGGGTGTCTATGTGGATATGTAAAGATAGCCAAGGTTTTGTCTGTTCAGTAGTAGGGCACCTTTTAGATGCACTACCAGAGCACAGGAGTTCTGACATGACAGGGTGGGAAGATACATTTCTTGAAGGGAAAACTAGGGTGATATAAATATCAAGACAAAGGTGGTGTGGGGAGGGGGTTCCTGTCTTGGGTTCTAGATCGCCAGCCACAATACAAGAGGACCAGAGTTTTTGCTCCGAGCACCAGGTCAATTCCTTTCCATCGATAGAAGGGGACAGAATTTAACTTGTAATCTCTGGGTTGAAGCATCTTTTTGCCTACTAACAGAAAAGGGCTTCGATTGGCACAGTCTTTAAGAACATAAGAATGGTCTGTGGGTCAGACCAATGATTCATCTAGCCCAGTATCCTGCTTCCAGCAGTGCCCAATCCAGGTCACAAGTACCTGGCAGAAACCCAATTAGTAGTACCATTCCTTACTGCCAATCCTGGAGAAAGCAATGGCTTCCCCCATGTCCATCTCAATAACAGACTATAGCTTTTTCCTCCAGGAGCTTGTCCAAACCTTCTTTTAAACGCAGATACGCTAACCACCATTACCACATCATCCAGCAACGAGTTCCAGAGCTTAACTATTCTTTGAGTGAAAAAATATTTCATCCTATTTGCTTTAAAAGTATTTCCATGTAATTTCATTGAGAGTCCCCTGGTCGTTGTACTTTTTGAATGAATGTTAACATCTGTGCATGAATACAGGGAGTACCTATAACCAGCTTCTCCCAATGACACACTGATTTAAAAATTTAAGAAAAATTAGTACTCTGATTAAACCAATACTTCCTCTGTGTACATCCCTATGCTGCTCAAGCTGGCAGGTTTAACCTGTGAGATGAGTGAGATCAAATAAAAATGCTACCAACAATAAAGAACGATAACGTGGATACAGCAACTCACTCTCACCTCCACTCCTTGCCTCTTCTGTTCTGCCATGTTTAATTTTTTAAAGCAGTGCTAGTTAAACACTTCAGCAACACCAGGCTGATTCAGCCAATCCCAGGGACCTTCCTTCAGCCTGTCCCACCCCAAGTGTGCCAGCATTGCTAAAAAAAAAAAAAAAATGACTTGCGGAAAAAAGGCAAGTACTGGTGCGGGGAGGAGGAAAAAGAGCAAGCACAGAGGCGAGCCAAAGCGGTGCTGTATGAGGGGGTGGGCAGCAGGGAGAGAAGATGCACAAACAAGCCACAGGGAGAGTAAGAGGACAACACTGCTGAGAGGGGACCCGAGCCCAAATTTTGGGAGCCAGTTGTTAAAAGTAGCTACTTTAAGAACTGACTCCCAAAATTCTTAAATTAACAAATGACTCACGTGAGCCAGTGCGAGATGGCTCCAGCACATCACTGCTCGGGTCCCAAAATATTGGGGGGTGCTTGAGCACCCACGGAGATATGGTGCCTTTGGTTCTATACGTTCTATCATTTTGGTCGCTCTTCTATGAACCTTTTCTAATTCCGCTACATCTTTTTTTGAGATACGGTGACCAGAACTGAACACAATACTGAAGGTGAGGTTGCACCATGGAGTGATACAGAGGCATTATAATAATTTTGGTCTTATTTTGCATCCCTCTTCTAATAATTCCTAGCATCCTGTTTGCTTTGTTGGTTGCCACCGCACACTGGGCAGATTTCAGCATATTGTCTACAATGACACCTAGGTCTTTTTCCTGAGTGCTGACTCTTAAAGTGGACCCTAGCATTAGATAACTATGATTCGGATTATTCTTCCCAATGTGCATCACTACACATTGCATTTATCTACATTAAATTTCATCTGCCACTTCGATGCCCAGTCTTCCAGTTTCTTTCCTGCAATTTTTCATAATCCGCATGTGTTTGAATAGTTTCATGTCCATCTGCAAATTTAATCATATCACTCGTTCCGTTTTCCAGATCATTTATAAATATGTTAAATAGCACCAGTCCCAGTACAGATCTCTATGGCACTCCAATATTCACCTTTTCTCCATTGAGAAAAATGGCCATTTAACCCTCCCCTTTGTTTTCTGTCCAATAACCAATTCTTATACCATAGAAGGACATTGACTCCTTAATTCCCACTAGGAGTGGGAATCAGATTCAGAGCTAGGAAAGCAGCTGGGCAGTTTCAAGGGAACACAGGTAGGTATAGGTAACCTGTCTACGACCACTGCCTACCATGGAGCAGAAAGAGGAAAGGGAAAGAAAAATGCTACATAATCCTGCCTGAGAAAGAGAAAGCAAAAGCAGGGACTACGGAGAGTCCTAGAAACTAAACTAAGGTAAAGCTTCCAACACCAGATATCCCTCTGGGAAGACTCATAAGTAAGAATAGAGAATAAGAGAGGAGAATATAAGACACTTAACTGTGCTACCTAATTTGCTTATAATTGCCTAATGGATACAAGTTGTGTAAATAATTGGTCTAATCATCACCAGCAACTTAGGACCATACACAGTCTTTTAACCTGGGTAAATTGGAATAGGACTGGTCAACGGACCTGGGTGTGCCCATGATGGGGGGGGGGGGGGGGGGGATTATCTTTGCTGGCATCAAGGGTGTACGTTCCTTCATAGTTAATGTGCTTCTTTGGGAGATACAGTATAAAACCATCATGCGATTTTACATTTCTCCACAGAAAGCACACTTGTTGAAACTTTGCCCTAATACAGCTTGTCCCAAGTGTGGAGCCCTTGACACCTCTCTTGACCACGTTTTGGAACTGTACCTTGATACAACCTTTCTGAGATTTTTTTTTTTTCAATCAAACATCTGTTCAGTTACAGTATGGCTCAAAATCTACATGGCAGACCTCATAGACTTACCAACTAGAAACGCAAAAAGGTCATCACGCACATACCTAAGTTTCTACTACCCAAGCTGCAAAGGACTAAAATATAAATCAACATATGCATCCAGCTTCTCTTATATAAGCACTCAACTATGGAACGCACTACCAAATGTCATGAAAACAATGCACGACCTAACAATCTTTCGGAGATTATTAAAAACCAATTTGTTCAAAAAGGCATACCTAAACACCGGAATCCCACAACACAACGAAACTCATACAAGAACTGGACAAAACGTAACCCTTCCTGCTTGACTACCCAATGTACTCTATCACTTATGATCCTTAATGCAATTACCACTCTGTATTTCTCATACCGGAATTGGTGATCGCCATCACGGTATTATGTAAACCACATTGAGCCTGCAAATAGGTGGAAAAATGTGGGATACAAATGCAACAAATAAATAAAAGAAATAAACAAACTGGAAGGATCCCATCGTGAGATAGCGTAAATTGCTTTAACAAATTTGCCAGGGCCCAATGTTGGATCCTATCAATACAAGAGGATAATCTATTCATAGTATCTTTCAGCTCATCAAACATAGGGATCAGCATCAGAATATCATCCACATAATAACAATAGTTCATCAACTGAAAACTACTCAGAAAAGCCATACAAAAATTGAAATGAATGGGTGACAAAGAAGAGCCCTGTGGCACTCCACAGTCCAGAGACCAAAACTGAGAACCTTATTCTTATGAACATAACTCTAATGACATAAGAATTCTTGAAACCATTTCAGGTCAGGGCTCATAATACCAATATCACCCAGTCCTTCCAACAAAAGACTGGGTGAGGTAGCTTTCAGCGCCATGAGTGCAGTCCATCTTGACCCTATGGAACTCTTTGCTGGGAGGATGTAGTAACAGCAGTTAGTGTATCTGGGTTTAAATTAGCTTTGGACAAATTCCTGGAGGAAAAGTCCATAGTTGCTATTGAGACATAGGAGAGCTACTCCTCTCCCTGGGTTTGGTAGCATGGAATGTTGCTACTATTTGGGTCTCTGCCATGTACTTGTGACCTGGATTGGCCACTGTTGGAAACAGGATACTGGGCTAGATGGACCATTGATCTGACCCAGTGTGGCTACTCTTATGTTATCTGCTCATTCTGGTTTGGCGGACAGTAGTATTCCCCCACCACTATTCTCTTTCCCTTCATTCAGAGAATTTCTACCGATAATGATTCCATGTTGCAAACTGTGTCCTGTAGATTTTTTTTTCTATTTTCAGTTCCCCTCCAACATGGAGGAGTGGCCTAGTGGTTAGAGCACTGGTCTTGCAATGCAGAGGTGGCCGGTTAAAATCCCGCTGCTGCTCCTTGTGATCTTGGGCAAGTCACTTAACCCTCCATTGCCTCAGGTACAAACTTAGATTGTGAGCCCTCCTGGGACAGAGAAATATCCAGTGTACCTGAATGTAACTCACCTTGAGCTACTACTGAGAAAGGTGTGAGCAAAATCTAAATACATAAATATAAAGGGCAATTCTATATCAGGGCACCATGTGTGTGAATAACATGATATAATACTAGCACTTTCATGGGTATGTGCACCACCTAGCACAAGTGCTAGCATGACGCTTAAGTAGCACATAAATGCAAGGGGACATGCACATGGGCGGGACATGTGTGTTGCTCCCACTTACTTGCATAATTTATAGAATACCATAAGTTATGTGCCCCTTGCTGCATTTACACAACCGTAGTTATACCAGGTCTATGCAGGTGTATAAATGTTAATCACTCCAATGTCAGATAATGCAGGTATTTTATAACAGAAAGTGGGTGCCCAGATGCAGTTATAGAATAGGCTCTTTCTTGCCACACTGTCCTCATTTGGGTTCCAGGGCTCTGTCCTCTCCTGGTTCTCCTCTTATCTCTCTCACCGTACCTTCAGAGTACATTCCCATGGATCTTCCTCCACCCCCATCCCACTCTCTGTTGGAGTTCCTCAGGGATCTGTCCTTGGACCCCTCCTTTTTTCAATCTACACCTCTGCCCTGGGCTCGCTGATCTCATCTCATGGCTTCCAATATCATCTTTATGCTGACGACACCCAGCTTTATCTCTCCACGCCAGACATCACTGCGGAAACCAAGGCCAAAGTATCGGCCTGCTTATCCGACATTGCTGCCTGGATGTCCAACCGCCACCTGAAACTGAACATGGCCAAGACCGAGCTTATTGTCTTTCCACCCAAACCCACTTCTCCTCTCCTGCCACTCTCTATCTCAGTTGATAACACCCTCATCCTCCCCGTCTCATCTGCCCGCAACCTCGGAGTCATCTTCGACTCCTCCCTCTCCTTCTCTGCACATATCCAGCAGATAGCCAAGACCTGTCGCTTCGCTTCTTTCTCTATAACATCAGCAAAATTCACCCTTTCCTGTCTGAGCACACCACCCGAACTCTTGTCCACTCTCTCATTACCTCTCGCCTTGACTACTGCAACCTACTCCTCACTGGCTTCCCACTTAGCCATCTATACCCCCTTCAATCCGTTCAGAACTCCGCTGCGCGTCTTATCTTCCGTCTGGACCGATATGCTCATATCACCCCTCTCCTCAAGTCACTTCACTGGCTTCCGATCAGGTACCGCATACAGTTCAAGCTTCTCCTACTAACCTACAAATGCACTCGATCTGCAGCCCCTCATTACCTCTCTACCTTCATCTCCCCTTACGTTCCTACCCGAAACCTCCGCTCACAGGACAAATCCCTCCTCTCAGCACCCTTCTCCACCACTGCCAACTCCAGGCTCCGCCCTTTCTGCCTCGCCTCACCCTATGCTTGGAATAAACTCCCTGAGCCCATACGCCAAGCCCCCTCCCTGCCCATCTTCAAATCCTTGCTCAAAGCTCACTTCTTCAATGTCGCCTTCGGCACCTAACCTTTTACCTCTACTCAGGAAATCTAGACTACCCAGCTTGACATTTCGTCCTTTAGATTGTAAGCTCCTTTGAGCAGGGACTGTCCTTCTTTGTTAAACTGTACAGCGCTGCGTAACCCTAGTAGCGCTTTAGAAATGTTAAGTAGTAGTAGTAGTAGTAATAGGGCATCAAGGCGCTTAAATGGAGGTGCCCAATTTGATCTAGCCGAACAGTGCTATATAATTTGTATGAGTGTCCCATTAGTTATCCTTCCACCAGGTCTCTGAAATGCTTATTTATATCTACCTCTTCATTCAATGCTATATACTATAACTCGCCTATCTTATTTTTTAGGCTTCTGGTATTTATTTTGACATTTATAGCCCACATTATCCAGAACATACAGTAAATAAACAACAGACATGGTTTACAAAGCCATAAACAAAATATCAAATACAGATCATTGATGGCCAGTTGCAAAGGATAGAAACATTTTGAATTCCACCAATTAGCACCCTGGTATCTATAACATGTTTAACAGTTGACAGGGATAATTTGTAATGTTTATTCTCTTTCTGCTTTTCCCTTAAAGGCACTTTACCTTTGTTGTAATCTATTAGGATGTCCTAACTTCCCTGTTTCATAGTATCCTTCAAAGATACGTCTCTGAACAAACCCTTACCGTTCAGTGAATCCAGACTGCCCCTATCGGACCGACCGTTCACTTGTCTATTAGATGTAAGCTCTTTGAGCAGGGACTGTCTCTTTGTTAAATTGTACAGCGCTGCGTAACCCTAGTAGCGCTCTAGAAATGTTAAGTAGTAGTAGTAAGTAGTGAACAAGGAGCTCCTGAGCAACTATTGGCTTTCCCTTGGGTTCTAGTTTAAAGGATGCTCTACCTCCTTTTTAAATATAAGCACAAACATCCTAGTTCCATCCTGGTTAAAGTGGAGCCCATCTTTTTGGAATAGGCTCCCAGTCCCCTAGAATGTTGCCCAGTTCTTAACAAATCTAAATTAATTTTCCTTGCACCATGGTTTCATCCATGTATTGAGAGACTCTGGTGCTCTGCCTTCCTCTTGGGTCCTGCATGTGGAATGGGAAGCATTTCTGCACAATGCTACCCTGGAGACTCTGGATTTCAACGCTCTAAAAACCTAAATTTGGCTCGCCCATACTTTCTTGTGTTTTTGGTATCCATATGTACCAAGACAGCTGGCTCCTCCCCAGCAATTTCTAAAATCTGATCTAGGTGATGCGTGAGGTCCACCACCTTCACACACCAGGTAGGCAAGTAACCAAGTGATCCTCACACACACCAGCCACCCAGCTATCTACATGCTTAATCAACTCTCCATGTATCTTTAACTAAAACAGCTACACTAACCCCTCTCTCCTAGGCAGAAAACTCTGGAAACACATCCTCGGTGTAAGAGGATACAGCATCTTCTGAGAGCACTAATTGGGAGATAACTGTATATGTGGCACTTCATGCAAAAGACTGGACAGCACTCATCTCACTTCTGGTCTGCAGTCTGCATCTTAGCATTGGTGAGTTGTTTAGTTATTGCTAAGGGAGAAAGGATACCTAAACTAATATGAGAGGTCTTAAGATTATTTGGTATATTTTATGTTTTTATTTGCACCTGCTTCTCACCGAATTCAAAAAATTGTTGTGTAGGGTAAATCACTTGCTGATGAAAATATCCTGTGGTGACAAATCTTTCTTGTCCTCTTAGATGGGATAACTGATTAAAAATTAAGAGATACACTGGGGAGGGTGGGAAAGAAGACTAGTTCCAGCCCTGAAAAGCTATCTAATACATACTTTTTAACAGTGCTTTTTTTGTAGAAAAAAAGGTGCCGGTACTCATTATGGGCGGGGTCACCACACATGGCTCCACCCCTATGATAGCCACACCCACATTAACCACACCCCCTATACCAGCCATGGCGCATATAAACAGACATCATTGAAAATATTATAGTACTATAGGAGAAAAAAATAAAGTGATTTTTTTCATTATAAATAATCTCTGTAAGCTCTTACAGCTCCAGTATACCCAGTGCAAAATAAGACAGCCAATGTAAATTCTCAAATTGGACATAATTACAAACACTAAAATGAAAATAAAATGATTTTTTTCTACCTTTGTTGTCTGGTGACTGTTTTTCTTTCCATATTGGTCCCAGTCTGTGATTCTGCTTTCTTTTCTTTTCGCTTAACTCTTCTGTGCCATTTGTCATTTTTGTCTCCTTTTTCTTTGCTTTCTTCAATATTTTTCAGGCTCTCTCTCTGTCCAGATTTAATTCATTCTTACTATCCATTCTTTAATTTCCTTCATCTACCTGTGGCTTTTCATCTTTTCCTCACCCTTGTTCTCCCCATGCCCCTTCCTCTTATTCTCCAGTCTTTCTCTATTCCCCTTTTCCATCCAGCAGCTCTGCTTTCTCTCCCCATCCTTCCAGTGTCTCCCCTATTTCTTTCTGCATTCTTCCATCCAGCATCTTCCCTCTCTCTCTCCCCATCCTTCCATCTGTTTTCCCCCTCTCTCTCCCCATCCTTCCATCTGTTTTCCCTCTCTCTTTCCCCAATCCTTCCATCTGTTTTTCCCTCTCTCCCCAATCCTTCCATCTGTTTTTCCCTCTCTCCCCATCCTTCCATCTGTATTTCCCTCTCTCCCCATCCTTCCATCTGTTGTTTTCCCTCTCTCCCCAATCCTTCCCTCTGTTGTTTTCCCTTTCTCTCTCTCCCCAATCCTTCCCTGTTTTCCCTCTCTCTCTATCCCCATCCTTCCATCTGTTTTCCCCTCTCTCCCCAATCCTTCCCTGTTTTCCCTCTCTCTCTATCCCCATCCTTCCATCTGTTTTCCCCTCTCTCCCCAATCCTTCCATCTGTTTTTCCCTCTCTCTCCCCATCCTTCCATCTGTTTTTCCCTCTCTCCCCAATCTTTCCCTCTGTTGTTTTCCCTCTTTCTCTCTCCCCAATCCTTCCCTCTGTTGTTTTCCCTCTTTCTCTCTCTCCCCAATCCTTCCCTCTGTTGGATTCCCTCTCCCTGCCAAGTTTGGCGCGAACGGCGCGAAGACGCAACGCACGCGGCACCAGCCCCTATTTCCGGCCGCTGCTGCTTCTCCTGTTGTTGAGCAGCAGCGGCCGCTACACAAAGAAAAAGAAGATTAAAAAAAAATTGAAACCTGGCTGAAACGCGGCACCCCGGCACTGTAGACAGCCATTAGGCATTGGCTGTTGCCCCGCAACCGCTCCTCCTCTTGCCTTACGTCACTGCCCCTGGAGGAAGACCCCGGAGGAGCGCAGTGACGTAGAGGCAAGAGGAGGAGCGGCTGCGGGGCAACAGCCAATGCCTAATGGCTGTCTACAGTGCCAGGGTGCCGCGTTTCAGCCAGGTTTGAATTTTTTAAAAAATCTTTTTCTTTGTGTAGCGGCCGCTGCTGCTCAACAGGAGAAGCAGCAGCGGCCGGAAATGGGGGCTGGCACTGCGTGCGGGACATGGACTCACGGGGCGGGGGGAGCAAAAAAAAAAAGGTGCCGGTACGCCGTACCGTTGCGTACCGGCACAAAAAAAGCACTGCTTTTTAATATTCTAAAGGTATAATTAACTTAAATAATTCAGGTACAAAATGTTCACAGTAGCCAGAGTAAAAAAAAAAAAGAAGAAAAAAAGCTGACCACTGTGGCTATCACCTGGTTGTTTATTTAATCACCCATCCAGATGAAGAATACAAATTATAAAGAGATCTCACAATATATCTTTCCTACAATAAACCCTACACTGTACTTTGAGTAATCATAAATTTCTGCAGCTTTTTAAAACAATCATCAGTAGTGCATTGATTCAGAGCTTTTCTTTAAGAAAGCTTGTTTTACTTTCCAAATGCAGCTCAGCAGTATTTTACTGAAAGCTGTTAATCTGATTTCTTTCAAAGCATACAACCAAAGGTTTATTATGCAGACCAAATGCTAGGATGATAACTAAGACAGATAAAAAGCTGTTGTGACCTGTCCAATCTGAATTTCCTTTGCTGAATCATTTAACACTTCCCAGTTTAGTGGATTATGTTCAACCTCATCAAGTCCTTACTGCCATTAAGATTGTTCATCTGAAGCCCTCCTCCCTGAGACCTGCATTCACATGTGCCTCATTCAGCAGTGCACTGTTTGAGTTCATCACTTGCGGTGCATCATGGGAGTCTTGGAAACTGAAATGGCCCCTTCACTGGCTCCGTTTCAGGCCTTTTAAACTATGTATTAAATAAACACGGCATCAGAATATTATCCGACAAACTAGGAGAGGAAATTTTTTTTTTAAATTCTTTGTTTTCCAGTTTGTAATACCTTTGCTTAAATCATTTAAATCTGTTTAGTTGGAAAAAAGTTAAATCTTATTATACAGCTAAATTTAATTAATTGTAGCATAGGATCACATTAATGTGGAAAACTGAAAATGCTATTCATAGACCTGGTACTGTATATCTGGAGGTACTTGGTCATACCTTAATTTCTCAACAGAGAAAAAATTAATATCACAGTCTCTTCCATAAGCTGTGGTTGTCAAGTAAATTAGATCAGTATCAGTGATTTAATTGAATAAAAAGCTACAACAAAAATACAGTGGCAAGAACTCAATTTTACCAGAGACATTTAAAGAAAGTAAAGAACTGATCGCTTAGCTGGTACAAAAGGACACACAGAACTGTCTTGAAATACTTGGAAACATGCCAGAAAAAAAAATCCAGGCAATATTTATAATGGCAAAACAAACATTCACCTTTCAGTTTATCTCTAACATACAGCAAGCAACAAGTGCGGTAAAGAGCAGCATTTTTGTTTCTTTTTTACAGGGGGGAAGGGAATGGATTTTTGATTTATCTTGTCATCTTTCAATTTTAGCACAAGATGTGTTACAATCAGGTGCAGATATTTTCCTGTCCCTGGAGGGCTTGCAATCCACATTTGTATCTAAGGCAATGTAAAGTTAAGTGAGTTGCCCAAGATCATAAGGAGGCACAGTGGCATTTGAAGTGGACTTCCCTAGTCTTAGCGTGCTGCTCTGGCTACCCCTCCACTCCAGATATGTTTGGTAATAATTTTGGCAGGGGAGCACTCATTGCTTGTTCTATGGCAACATCTATTTGAGGCAGGTGATAACAATGACCAGGAATAGGAGGCCCGAGAGCTTGTCTCGACGGGCCCAGTTAAACGAGGGCTGGGCCCGTTTGAGCAGGCTCATAGGCAGGGAAGTGAGTGGGGGGTGAGGTTATGTCCACAGGCTAGGCTGAGAGGCATTTGCGCCGTGATTGGGAAGTTTAAAAGGAGGCTGCTGACGTAAGGAGTGGATGAGCAGCCTATTGGTGGATGGGAGGGGAGGGGCAAAGCGAGGGGATAAAAGCGGTGAACGGTGGGAGGACCACCCTCCCGCCCTCATAGCTTGGGGGACGAGCGGGGGTTGTGCTGGTAGTGGATGATGTTGTTATTGTTTATTTCAGGTGATTGGCAGGAGTTGTTGCAGCGGCAAAAAACAAGAACACAACAAACCCCGAGCTACAAGAGATATGGCTCATGGGGGGACTTAGCCAGAGCATGGAAAGCGGGTCAGGTGACTCGGGAGAAAAGTGTGGAGGTCCACATGGAGCGGGGCCCTTGCTGCTAGGGCAGGGCCTGGAAGAAGATTGCCGTTTTGCTGGTATGGCGAGCGGCGGATGGTGGGGGAGGTCCTGTATGACGCAAGTCCAGGACCCATGTAGCTCGGGGGTGGGGGGGGGAGATATGTTTGGACAAAGTTCACTGATGTTGAATTATTAATAAAGTAAGCTGCGGCCTAATTTTACCCAACATTGATTCTAAGACAGTTTTTGAAATGGAAGGGAAGAAGGGGTGGGGGTGGGAGTAGGGGAGGGGGGATAGGGAGAACGGGTCCCGGCTCCAAGGTTTATAACCTGAAAAGGCTCTAATGAGAGAAGAACTGAAAGGTGAATGTTGATGATTCATTAGAAAAACAGATAAATAAAAGATTAAATGTTCAGGTATTATTTGTATTTACTAAATTATTGGGCATTTTTCATTGTAAACAAAAAGATTTGGCAACATAGACAGTTTTTACTGGTCTGAAGGCTGTTAAAATGCCAGGTCCAGAGAGTTGGCATATAAAACAGCAAAGACAAATATGCATTTCACATCAAATGGCATCGTAACAGCTAAGATCCAAACAATTTGACCAGATTTGTGAATTACAACCTTTCCATAAGACCTTTGTAGCCAGCATATTTGCTTTTAAAATATTATAGAATTAGGGGGTCATAGCATGAGAACAAGTTGTCTAAAATTAGCTTGGTTAAAACAAGCATGGTAGCCCTCTTTAAAAAAAACACACACACACACACACACAAAACAAAACCGATACATCCAAAGTATAACACTGAAAAAAACATAACACCTTAGTAAACAATCACTCAGTACTTCATTACAGCATCAATCTACTGCAGTAGAAAAGTATATGTTATTTCTTCTTAGCTAGCTTGTAAACATGAAATGTTTTATTTCTGAACACTGGAGTAAAGTACGTGGAATAAGAAGGCAGATCTCTCTTGATTTCATCACAAAAACGAGGAAAAGGTGAAGGTTTCAAGTCTGGTTCATTCTCTCCTGGTCCATCCATGATCTGTTATTAAAATTACAAATAAACCTTCTCTTTAATATGAAGTTATTGAAAACAGACATCCTAGTAATACAAGGGTCTCAGTCTTTGTATACAATGTTTAAACCAAGCATACGTGCTAGAAAATGTGTCCTGTTAACTCGGTAGTTAACGGACTCTAGCATTTCTTTGACTTTCAAGTAATTTCATATCGGGGATCTGTCTTTATTGATTGTGATTTTTCTATTTAA
The DNA here is from genome assembly GCF_901765095.1 of Microcaecilia unicolor. Classification (NCBI taxonomy): domain Eukaryota; kingdom Metazoa; phylum Chordata; class Amphibia; order Gymnophiona; family Siphonopidae; genus Microcaecilia; species Microcaecilia unicolor. Next base: position 320,059,933 of record NC_044035.1, on the reverse strand, counting down.
TGTTATATTTTGTATCTTTTTTGTTTGCTATACATTGATTATATATTTTTACTCTATGTTGGTCAGTTAATTGATAATTTTTATATCATTTGTAAACCACCTTAACTGCAGAGATTATTGCTAACTAGTATGTAAACTCAGAGGTTTATTCATAACCGTGCAGATTATTTATTGCCAGTCCCATTATTATCAATGGGACCAATTCACTAATAATTCACATTTTTCATATTAAAATGACAATACGTTTTTATGAATCATCTTCATAATCAAGTTTTGTTTTACAGATCAAAACAGTGAGAGCTATGCAGTAGAGAATGACACGGGAACGGGGACCTGCAGTAACCGCAGGGGACAGGGCGGGGACAGATCCCATGGGGATGAGGTAGGACAGGGACAGAAACCACGGTGACAGGATGGGGTCAGGACAAACATTGTCTCGGTGTCACTTTCTACTTTGAAGCCTGTTAATGAACTGGACTGTTATTTATGTTTGATTGATGCAGACGACAATATTTTTATTTTTTGGAAAAACAAGCAACCATGCTGGTCACAGCTAGCAAAATTTGCATGGGGGATCCTGTACATCCTGCTACCAGCACATCTTCTAAGAAGACATCTTCTATTCCGGGAAGGACTGTGGAAGACAGGAGAGCTAGACTGAATCCTGAGATTGTTGAGTTCTTATTCATCCACAGATTAAAAAATCATAACAGTGCTTCATAGAGAATATTTCTTCCCTCTAGGGCATATGGAATGGGTTGTATTTTGTATCCCTGGACAATTTAACAGGATGGATTAAGATTCCTTGGGGTCATCTTCGACTCCTCCCTCTCCTTCTCTGCACACATTCAGCAGACTGCTAAAACCTGTCGTTTCTTTCTCTATCATATCACCAAAATTACCAGAACCCTCCTCCACACTTAGACTATTGCAACTTGCTTCTCACAGGTCTCCCACTTAGCCATCTCTCTCCTCTTCAATCTGTTCAAAATTCTGCTGCACGACTAATATTCCACCATATTAGCCCTCTCCTCAAGTCACTTCACTAGCTTCCTCTCCGTTTCCGCATACAGTTCAAACTCCTCTTAATGACCTATAAGTGCATTCACTCTGCAGCTCCTCAGTACCTCTCCACTCTCATCTCTCCCTACATTCCTCCCCAGGAACTCCGTTCACTGGGTAAATCTCTCTCTTATCTGCACCCTGCTCCTCCACCGCTAACTCCAGACTCTGTTCCTTTTATCTTGCTGCACCATATGCCTGGAATAGACTTTCTGAGCCGGTACATCAAGCTCCATCTCTGGCCGTCTTCAAATCTAAGCTAAACGCCCACTTTTTTGATGCTGCTTTTAACTCCTAACCCTTATTCACTTGTTCAGAACCCTTATTTTATCATCCTCACTTTAATATTCCTTTATCTCTTGTTTGTCCTGTTTGTCTGTCCTAATTAGATTGTAAACTCTGTTGAGCAGGGACTGTCTCTTCATGTTCAAGTGTACAGCACTGCGTACGTCTAGTAGCGCTATAGAAATGATAAGTAGTAGTAGAAGTCAGCTATTGTTGGGGTTGGAAAGGTAAAGGGTGGTGGTGGGAGGGTTATTATAGCTGCTCGCTATTATTGGTTTCATTTTGTAATTTACACACAGCAGTTTTACAGCATATTGTTCTTTTTTATACTTTAATAAAAAGATTTAAATATAAAATCATAAGTGTTTGAGGCTTCTGCAGATGAGAACAGAGCCCATGGGGTTGGGGTGGGGAAAGGGCCTGTGGGGACAGGACGGAGATGGGGCCTGCAGGGGTGGGGACAGAGACAGAACCCACGGAGATGGGGCGGGAACAAATTTTGTCCCCGTGTCATTCTCTACTATGCAGTAAGATCAGGTTAACCTACTTTCATAGCAAAATGAACTTTTATCCGGATTACAAATTCAGATGCACTAAGCAATTGTCCATAAATGCTAGTGTTCTCTCTTAGGATGATGATAACTTTAACATGCAGATGAACTAGTAATAAATCCAGTACGTTCCTGATCTAGTCCTAATTGCACAGAGCACTTTTATTTTTGTAACTATGTATTATTGTGTTATAAAACATGTTTTTATGCATTTCACATATATGGCTATGGGCCCCTTTTACTAAGGTGCACTAGTTAGTTGTTTTAGTGCACGCTAAAAATGCTAGCATGCCTACAGCAAAGCTTAGTAAACAGGGCCCTATATGTTTTCCATATGTTGTACATGCACATAATTTTTTATCACTGGTTCCCTCAGTCTTTATGTCATATGACTGAGTACATATGGTTTATAGGTTTATAAGATTTTATTATGATTCTTTAGTATTGTACCCCTGAAGGAGCCCATATTTGGGTGAAATGTCGACCACATTGGGTAATATTTTATTATTTCAACAACTTTTTGTTGGATTTGCTGTTGCTGCAGATCAGAGGAGCCTCTTCATTCTGTCTGCTCTCAAATGGTCCTTCAGATTTCTATGTCCTGGGTTGGGGCTCATCCAGCCCTTAAATGATTTTTATTAAGCGACAGTACTTTCTCCAAAGGAGGAACCTTCTATGTACCAGATTGGGGGGGGGGGGGGGGGGGGGGGGCTTTTGGGCTCAGTAGCCAACAGGGATCACATCTACTGTTGTGAAAAAAGGACTCCAAACCTTCTTTAAAAAAAAAAAAAAAAAAAAGTATACATTTTTTGCATGTTGCTAAAAGCTGGAAACAGACCAAAAAGGTTTGCCTGACGTTTAAGTAAGGAATATAAATAAGCCAAAAACTCATTTTATCTTACCTAAATTTGCAAAAAACATGTACTAATCCATGAACATTTTCACAGCCTAATGTTAGAGGTCTCATGTTTTAAATTATGTGAGGAAAAACTACACAGAATGGAGGCAATGCATACACCTGTACTTCATGCACATTCACTCTGGATATCTTGAAAACTTGACTGTTTGGGTTTGCTAGTGGGGAAGAACTGAACCATCTACTTAAGGTTATTGGACTGAGGCACTTCCATCAATGGTAATCTTTACCTCAGGTCCCCCTGCTGCTGCCTGGGCTGCAATCCCTTCTCTCCTGCTTTGCAGGGCCTGTCCTCTTTTGTATTTTTTTTTTTTTAATATAAAAGTACATACCTCAAAATTACTGACCATAGCCTTGAGGGGGAGAAGGAGAACTGCTATCCTTGGCCTTGTATAGTACAGCACAGCCCAGCACCCTGGACTTCAGCAGCAAGAACAGCTCAGGCAGAGGGGAGGGGCCTAGATTTCTGCAGGTTATCACCTGCAGCGCTCGGGACAGAGATCCTCTTCCCCCACCACTGCCCATGCTCTAATGGGTTTCCAGTTCTGTAAATTGTTTCAAGAGCAGCACCACTCAGATGAGCTAAACTAGCCTTCTGCTGTACATGATGTCTGTATACCATCTGCTGGAGACAGACAATACTGAGGAAGGTCAGGCTGCATGGTGCCCTATATAGGGGAGGATTCACAAGCTTTTGCTCTTTCTCTCCATCTGCTGGTAGAGAGGCATAACCCATACATCTGGACGTCTGGGGGATGATAGGGAAGGATATTGCACAATAGTTTTAACAAATTAGTTGGACGCTTCCACATTTAGTAACTCTACACAGATTTGTGGCCTATTTACTAAACTATTATAAGCATCTACTTTGTGAAATAGTACACGGTAATAGTTACCACATGGCTGGAACATTTACTGCATGCTAATTCACATGGTAAATGCTTGCCATGACAAGATCTGGGAAAGGGGTGGAAAATGGGCAGGTTATGGGCATGGACAGTGCTTGCAGTTAGTATATGATACGTTACTATGGGATTAACACAGCAGACAGAATGTGTGTACATACCCCCCAAATTTTATAAATGGTGCTTAAAACTGTGTGCACAATTTAATTGAACAAGCTAATTAGTGCTGATAATTGAGTGCTAATGATCAATTGTCGCTAATTGACATTACAATTTTATGTATGCATTTTTAGTCACAGGGATCCATGTGCAAGCTTTACATGTGGCTCCAAAAAGGGGGTGTAGCCACTGGAGGTTCAGGGGCGTTCCTATAATTTATGCATGCTGTTACAGAATAAGAGGGATCTGCGCCTAATTCAGGCACAAGGATTCACACCATGGTTTACTTGGTGCAAATCCTTGTGTCTAAATTTAGGTGCTTATTCTATAAACTTCTTATAGAATAGCGCTTAGTGCATTTTTTTTGGCGCCAGTTTTTTTGGCACTATTTATAGAATTTGATCCAAGAGGAGGTATTACATGCACTCACACTAGCAGCAAAAAAAAAGTAAAAAGGAAAAGATCCACCCAAACAGCACCCCACCCAACCAAAATGTTCCTGGTGGGGAAGGAGCAATCCCTAGATATGCCTGCCCGTCCCTGCTCTCAGTTCGAAATGGCTCTGACCCCTAGCAGTAGTTTTGCAGGGGTCAGCGCAGCTATTTTCAACCCAGGCTGCTGCGGACATCTGGGGATTGCTCCTTCCCCAACACTAACCCACTACGTACATCCCTGGTAAGTGCTTGGGGGAATTCAACTCTTCATCAGGGTGGGGTGGGAAGTCAGTGGGATTCTGAGAGGGTCCGATTCCTCATTGGGGGGTGTGGGACAGGATGCTGTTACATGGGACAGGATTAACTGCACAGGCAGATAGTGTGGATGCACTTACCACACTGTCTGCCAATGCATTTACCATGTGGTAAATATCTGTCCTGTAAGCCAGCTACAAAGCAGATGCTAGCCATGCCCCCAACAAATACTGCACCGGATTTGCAATTACTATTATTATTAATTTTTCTTTTACAAGTAACACACAATAACTGCAAAACTGTATTACTGTTTAGTAAACAGGCCCCTTAATTTCATTATTACATTTTGAAAATCACTTTAATATGGGGGTTAATATTCAGCCAGTGGTGTTCAGCATCTTTTTAGCCACCGCTGGTTATTCCTGGATATTCAATGCTGGGCCATGTCCGAGCATTAGTACTGAACATCCGGGTTTAGCGACTGGCGCTCTCTTATGTGGTTAAGTGTGATAATCAGCACTTAACTGCATAAGTGACACCAAATAAAGATGGGACTGACATTTATGTGGTTCGATTTGACTAAGATGGTTAAATGCTGAATATCGATACTTAACCGCGTAAGTGCCGACTGGTGCCCCCGGACCGCCCACAAAATAGTTGTCTTTGAGTTGAGTGGTCTATGGTGATATTCAGTAGCACTAACTGGGTTCAGTATCACTGAATACCAGCGGATAGCAACACAAGTAATTTAACCGGGCAGGAGCCATTTCTGGATGGTTAAATTGCTTTGAATATCGACCTCATGGAAAACAATGTTTAGTATTTGAATTTTAATCTCTCTTGAGTCCAATGAAATAAAGAAAAGCTTCCACTGTCATTTACTGATGAGGCTCTCGATTTATAATTCATAGTACTTACATGTCCATTATCCATATCCAACAGGTCACGCAATCGACAGCCTCTGCTGTGTCGTCTTTCATAACATATACTGTCCTCCATAATCACATAGTCTGTGCCAAAGGACCTCAGTATACTGTGGACCTCCTTGGGGGATCTCTTTGCATATATCTGATAAACCTGTCAAATATGTGAAAGACAGCCATTTACAGGAACCTGCTGAATGAAAGGGGAAGGGTGCCACTGCAGAGCGACTCTTAAGTTGGTAGCTGAAATTGGAGTTTTTATAATTTCTTATTTCATTTGCCTTTAGAATGAATTTCATAGGTACATCAGAGTTCCAAGATCACACAGGAAAAAGAAAACCAATAAAATGTGAACCTAAGGAATTAAACAACTATATAAGTTCTCTGCACATGTACAACTTGTAAGCAATGAGAATAATGAAAATAACGGGAGGAAAAAGCCTCAAGAAGCTCCCAGCTATCTGCTGGTTGAGCAGGACTTCTTCATTATCAGCAGAAAAAAAACCTCCCAAATAACAAAACATTTTGCTACAGAAAGAACAGAAGGATTATTTGCTTAAATTCTATGACACCATGCCAAGACTGAATGGTTTCAGTTTTTCTAGCATTTTTTCTATAGCAATTTCTGAGTGGTTCCTGTGTTTGCTGACCTTTTCGCCTATTGGTTTTTGCTGATTTCAGCATGACATCATATAACGGTTATAAGGAGGGACTGTTAGTAGTACTGTGTCTGCCACCCATGTTCCATCAAGAATGGAGTTCTGAGAAAGCATTGTTTTTGAACTAGGTTAATATAAAGATTATTTTGCAATTTTGTTGACAGATTTTCTTTTTTGCTGATTTTGGACTGATTGAAATGCTGGCCATAGTTTGTCATGCTCTGGTTTTTGCCTTGCTGGGAGAAGAGATCATGCAGCTAAGTACTTTTTGAAAAATTGTTTTTGCTGTTGAGTTTGAATTAAATGTTTTGTTGTTTGTGAGGTTTTTTTTTTTCTGTCGACGATGAAGTCCTGCTCAAAAAGCAGATAGCCGGAAGCTTCTTGAGGCTTTTTCCTCCCATTATTTTCATTATTCTCATTGCTTACAAGTTGTGCAAGTACAGAGAACTTATATAGTTGTTTATGTTTGAGCATTACTGGTTCTCTTCCCAGTCATTGGTTTTTTTAACATAAGGAATTAGACAGTCATGATGAGATGATTTCATTTTTCCTTCACACTACAGATGGCTGTGTTCAAATATCACAATTTTAAGACTTAGCGTTATACCGATAGTTTCATCAGCGGGCCCTATGCAACTATTAAATTCCCTTGTCAATCAGTTTAAACAGCATGCAAGATACCACTCTCAGCAAGGGCCAGAGTTATTCAGCATGTTTTCCTATAGATCGAAAGACTATGAGGCATATTTTCAAAGCACTTTGGGAGGCTAAGTTCCATAGTTTTCTATGGAACTTTGGGAGGCTAAGTGCTTTGAAAATATGCCTCAGTATCTCTCCCGAGTACGATTACACCAATAGTTTAGGTGTAGATCAGGCAATAGCCTTCTGAGTGGCTGCATCCAAAAGTCTTACTCTGCTGTTTAAAAAATGCTAGGCATAGATCTCTTTTCAGAGGAAGTTACTGGTTATTTTACTAATACATAAGGCAATGTTTGTAGCATAAATAAAGCATAAAGTTATTGCAACTCTTCTAGCTTACTCTTCAGAATTCCAACTTTCTTGTTCTTTGTCCTTGGGTGTTATTCTGAAATTCTTTTCTTTTTCCTCTTAATATGTTTTAATTTTTTGGAATGGTACATTGCTCTCTTCACCCAAGTCTACTTTGCATACCCAAGTTCTCTCCTGCTCTTCTTTCTTCCAACTCAACTGGAACCAGTTGAGGATCTGATGCCATGAGTTTTTAATTGAATCACTTGGGGATTCCCCCCCCCCCATTTTATACTCCTGCCCACTCCCCCCCCTACAGATATACTTTCATTGGGTCACCTGAGCTCGAGGCCTCAATGCCTTTGGAACCCGACCCTCAATTTGGCCCTCTAGGCATCACTGCACACAAGTTAATTCTGCTCTTAAATTGTTCAGGCTGTGTTTGTGTATCAGAGTAATGTCTGCATGGGATTCAGGTGGATCAGCATAGCAAGGTCCCAATTTACTTAGACCCATGGTGATAATAGAGAGGAACCTTCAAAACTTTTACAGACTAACAGCTACTCTGACAAATAATAAAGAAGATCATAATGACTTTAGTTTGCCAGCTAGCTGACTTATCTTAAACTGTAACTAATAATGCTGCTTTAAGGAATCAGGCAGCGTGCAAGCCTACGCTTTTCTGCATTTTTCATCCCCATTCAGGCCTTTCCATATCTGAAAGACAAGCACTCTCTTTAATTATTCTGAAGAGGAGTGGTCTAGTGGTTTGAGCAGCGGTCTTGAAATCCAGAGGTGGCCGGTTGAAATCCCACTGTTGCTCCTTGCGATCTTGGGCAAGTCACTTAACCCTCCATTGCCTCAGGTACAGACTTAGACTGTGAGCTCTCCTGGGACAGAGAAATATCCAGTGTACCTGAATGTAACTCACCTTGAGCTACTACTGAAAAAGGTGTGAGCAAAATTAAAAAAAAAAAAAGATAAACATTGTAAAAGGTAGCTACAAAACATCTCACCTGTTTGGTTCTCTCTCTCAGGCTTTTGTCTTCGTAATGTGGATGGTTAGTTAAGATTCTTCCAGTACAAAGCTTGACGCCTGCTAAAAGCTGCATGCTCCCAGCAAACACTGCATTTTTGGGAGTGTTTGACCTAAACAAATGGGTACCTTGATGAGAAATTCTTTGTGCTTACATTGGGGAGATAACTGACAAGTATACATTCCAGCATTTTCCCCAGAGCAAGGCAAGAAAAGCAGAAAGCACAGGCAAAAATGCAGACTACATGGTTTCAATGTATTGTCGCATATACTACCAAAGTAGTACTTGGTGTTAATTTTACCCCTTGAATTTGGAGAGCCACTCCGACACCCTTTTCAGTCTATTTGACATGGGCACTAAATTCAGTTATTTGTGTCTACCATCCAAATTTCAAGGGACTGTAAATTCTTAACATACATAATGATTTCATAAACAATATTATGAGAGCACATAGACATGAACACAGACTCACAATGCCTCTGCACTAGTATTCTCATACTTTTCTGACATGGCTTTGATTGATCACCAGCCTTGGCAGTTGGAATCCTGACTATCGCTGCTCCTGTATTTTGCACGGTGCCCATCTAAATGGCTAGATTGAATAAGAAAAATGATAGAGTAAAGTAGACCCAAGTTCTATCTGTGCTGGAAAATGACAGGACAGTTTAACCAGATTTGAATTACATTTCTAATTTGCTGGAATATTGTATGCTAAATTAACAGTCTTTCATTCAGCTTCCCAGTGAAGCACAATGTGATAATGTGCAAATATGTATTACATGCTGCTAATTCCTGGTGAGAAATACATATTTCTTAACTCATCTGTAATCAAAAAAATTTTCAAAGTGTATTGCAGTGCATATCAATGTCTATGCAGGGCAAAACCGTTATTTTTAAGACACACACACACACAAAACATATGCAGACAGTTTTACTCTGATTTCGAAAAACAAAATCTTTTATGCTCCTTCCATGTTTTTAAATAGCCAAAACCCTGAAGGAAATATGCAACTGACAGGCCAGAATTTGATGTGGATACTTTGATGCAACACTACTCTTTCTAATTCTGTCCCCCCCCCCCCCCCTTAGAGTCATCAAAGGCTATAGTCTGTATATTATAAAACTAATGTGCTTCAAAAGCCTCTCATTGACACTTCTCTATTATAGGAAAATGAAGCAATTTTTACAAATGCCTGAACAAATGGTGTATATAATGAAAGGATAATTTGTTTTTATAGATTTCTGCCAAGCTCGATACTAGGCTGCTCAACCTGCAAACAATTCATCCTGTAAGAAATGTCACTGAATAATGACAAGGACTTACAGGTCAAGCTGATTTACATTATGAAATTTAAATGCTATTCCAAGCAGGCCAGCTAGCATTCTGAACAAATAATCATTTACTTTTGAAGTTCTGAACTTCAACCAGTTAATTACTGCTGTGCTAATGGATAAACTGAGCATTCTGATATAATATAGGAACTTAAGTTTATTATAGTTTAAAGTACATAAATAATGCAAGAATAACAGTCTAAAGAATTCAAAACGTCTAAACACAAGAGCATAAAAAATGTAATATTATTTACAAAATAAGTTAAAATGTATTTGCTATGAATTTCTGCTGGCTTTGATGATACTTTGAGTGTGTAGGGAGCCTTGGGCACCAGGTCTCTTTCATTAAGAGACAAAGAATGCCAAAAGAATTTATTTATTAGGATTTATTTACCACCTTTTTGAAGGAATTCACTCAAGGTGGTATACAGTAAGAATTGATGAGCAACAGGCAATTACAGCAGTAAAAATATTCAAATAACAATAAAGTATGGCATAGTATACTAACAATGTAAACACAATACGTAATAGAACATTTTAACTGATAGTGAAGGGTAAAGCAAAGATGGAACATATAGACAGGTAAGAGTGCAAGAAGAGTTAGAAAGTAAGGTGACTAATTTAAAGAAAGTTGCACATGAGGTCAGAGAGATAGTTAAATATTATCTCAGCTAGGGTAGAAGTGGATAAATATGTCCTGCTGCAGTATATGCAGCCCTTGTCACTCCTTGTGTGTGTGTGAGACTAACAAGTTAGTTTCTTCTTCCATTAAAGGCCTGGTTGAAGAGCCAAGCTTTTACCTGCTTCCTGAAGTAGAGATAGAATGGGGGGAAAAAAGGGAGTAAATGACTCAGTGTATTATCTGTTCTGGTATCATCCTCATTTCCTGGCAGAGATTTGAAGAACAGACTTATATGGTCTCCAAAACTCACGTTCAACAGCTTCAGGTAATTCTGATTTAAGGAAAAAAAGGTACTACAATTTGGTGCTCATTTTCAAAGCATCCATCTGCCAAAAATGTCCAAGTCATGATTTCGAAAAGGCAGAATTTGGACGTTTTACACTGCAGTTCATCCAAATACCAAGGAGGCGTGTGTGTTTTGGGTAGGACTAGGAAGGGCCCAAAGAGAGGACGTTTTTCAATGATAATGGAATGGGAAGAAACGGCCATGGCAAAAAAGAAGGATGTTTTTATCTAGACCTGTTTCAATCAATCCAGGGTACAAAAAGGTGCCCTGATTCGGTGGTGTAGCCACAGGGGGACTCATTTTTAGCTCGGGACCTCTCTGCTTTCCTGGCAGAAGGGGATGCCAAGCCCCACTAGCCTCAGACCTTTCCTGTCTGAGTTGCGCCTGCAGCAACACTTACTCAGCAGGCGCACTTTGCCACTAAGGCCAATTCTCTCACACATGCTAAGTTCAGGTCTGAGCATGCGCAGGAGAGCTGACATTAGCAGCAAAGCGCACCTGCTGAATAAGTGCTGCTGCAAGCACGACTCGGGCAGGAGAAGTCTTTGGCTGGCGGGGCTTGGCATCTCCGTCAGCTCAGGTATTTATATTTGAGAAGCCAAGGATGGAGAGGGAAGAGAGAACTGCATGGCCATCCACCTTGGGAGAAGGTCCACCTAGAATTGGCCACCTGGCTATAACACTGCCTTGATTGAGCAGCTGACCACTGGAGGGACGAAGGCATGACCGCTCCTTAATCTCCCAGTGGTTACTGATCCCTCCTACCCCCCCTAATAAGTGAAAGCGACGGTGGATACCAGGCACTATGACAGCTTCAAGTATTATGGCCATTCCTAATAAAACAGCAAGTGAAAAAAGTAGCCTAGTAGTCAGTTCAGTGGACTTTGAACAACAGGACCCAGGTGTAACTCCCACTTTAACTCTTATTTCTGTACAAATATGTGAGCCCTCCTGGAAAACAGAAATACCTACTGTATCTGAATTTCTAAGATACCTGCAAGCATGATCACTATTGTAGTGATGTACTTTTAGGTATTGTAAGTTTTTATCTGTTTCTGGAGGGCTCACAATAAACATATAAAGGAATCGAGGTGAGATTTGTACCTGGATCCCGTTGTAAAGTCCACTATACTGACCACCAGGCTGCCCATCTGCTCTGCATGGATGTCTAAGTGACCATTTTTGCACAAATGCTACCAACAGACATTTTTGTGCCTGACATTTTGGCGTTCATACTTTGAATGTTTCATTTTGGAAAATGACTGTTCATTTTGGATGTTTTCAGCACAAGAATGTCCTCATGTATTTTCAAACAGGAAATCTCAATATTTTTCCTGTTTGAAAATGGAGGAGTGGCCTAGTGGTTAGTGTGGTGGACTCTCGGATGTACTTCCTGTTTCCTTGGAGGTGGGGCAGGCTGCAGTAGAGAGAAGGGACCAGCAGCAGGGCAGCATATGGGAACTGCTGCCGCCCCGACTTTTGGAAAGCCAGAAAAGGTAAATTTGGGGAAGTAAGGACGGGAGGAGATATCCGATTTTGGGGGGGGGGGGGGCAGACTGTCTTAGGCTGCCCCTGTGTGAGCATCCTGTATCCTCTACACCATTCTATAACTTCTAAGATAGCTTTCTTCCTAATAGGAAGCTTAAGAAGTCTCCGTAGTGTAAGATGGAAAAATCGAGGAGTAAAGAAAAAAAGCTTTTTTGAGCTAAGTAATTGAATTTTGAATGAAGTTTGATACTTGAAAGACTTATTGAAAAAATAGCTTTAAAAAAATGATAAAAAGTGGATCGATGACGAATACATGCTCACTATAAAGCAGTGCTTGGCTTGATTTGATTTATTGAGCCGGAATGGTGGTGACATGAGTATCTGATAGATCCAGTACTACTAACATAAATATTATGTATAAGATGAACTGATATATTGTTTGGAGCTGGGTATTGATATTGGTGGATAAAAGTTTTTTGAGCATAATTAAATGAGGCAACATGGTCAATGAACTCTGGGCAAGGGATATTGGCTTTTTGTTTCTAGCTCATACTGACATCATGATGGAAGCACGCTCAGTGAATTCTTCCCAATTCCAGATGTTGATGACTTCAAGAGAATGACTCCACATGTCTGACAAGGGACAATTAAGGCCATGCATATTGTAATGATGCTAATAATAATTTATGTAGTAGAGCAGGGTCCAGCATAAAAGATCACATTTGCTTTTCCAAACCTCAGCATGGGCTCTGAGCCATGTCTACATGTGATTATTTTTTTTTTTTAATGATGTTATTCAAGACATAATAAGTACATTTTGAAGACTGGCAAAGCAATACCAACAACATGCTAAATAGCAATTACACTGGTCTAACCATAACATAACGCTTCAGGACTATATACCCCACTTTCTTCTTCTTAGTTCCTAATACTCTCTTGATTTTATGTAATTTTTCACCCCCACCCTGTAATTGTAGCACTCCTGGTGCGGGCTACCTAAGACTCAAACATCAATTTACGTTGGGGCTGTGTATACCTTAAGGAATAGTACTCACACTTTAACAAATTTATTTATGCGCTTCCTACACCTTGCTGTCAGCCTTTCCATATTATAAAGGTCCCACATTTTGGCCAGCCACTTCACTAAAAGGAGAGGACACTTGCTTCCAAGCGGCTGCCAAATGCTCTGCAACCCTCGACCACTTGGAGTCAAACAGAAAGATACTTGGATCCCAGGGAATCTCCACCCCAATCAAATACCTAATCCAATACCAGATGGGTTGCCAATAAGTTTATACGTTAGGGCAACACCATCAGTTATGTCTCATTGTGCCCTCCCTACCACATTTCCTCCAACAGCGGCCGTCCTCCCACACAATAGGAGTCAAGTACCATCTACAGAGGAAGTTATAATTGTTTTCCAGCACTGGTAATCCTATGGCTGCCCTCAATTGTTTTTATCAGTATACTGTACCCCTAATTCTGCCTCTTTGCAGACAGAAATGTGATCCAAGGATAGGGGTTGGTTCCATGTGTGAGATGTCTTGAGCTTTGAGCTGAAGGATGTTACCAGGGGTGTGCCACAAGGTTCAGTTCCTGGGCCAGTTCTTTTTAACATTTTTGTAAGCAATATTGCTGAAGGGCTGTCTGGTAAGGTCAGGGCTGGTGTTAGACATTCAGGGGCCCAGGGGAGAAACCAGGGAGGGGCCCCGAAAGCTGATCTTCAGTCTATGCCTCCTTCAGCTTGAGGCAGGCTTGGGGGGCCAGGGCAATTGCCCTGTTTGCCACCCCCTAACACCTGGCCTAGGTAAGGTTTGTTTCTTTGTCGATGATACAAAAATCTGCAATAAGGTAGACACCCCTTATGGTATTGATAATATGAGAAAGGACCTAGCAAAGATTGAAGAATGGTCCGGAATCTGGTAGCTTAGATTTAATGCTTTAAAAAAACAAAACAAAAGGGGTCATGCTTTTGGGCTACAAAAGCCAAGGGAACGGCACAGTTTAGGGGGTGAAGAAATTTTGTGCAAAAATGAGGAGCAGGACTTGGGTGTGATGATCTTAAGATGACCAAACAGGTAGAAATGACGACAGCGAAAGTTAGAAGGATGCTTGGGTGTTCAGGAAGAAAAATGGCCAGTAGGAAAAAAGAGGTGATGATGCCCCTGTATAAAACTCTGGTGAAACCTCATTTAGAATATCGTGTACAATTCTGGAGACCGCACCTTCAAAAAGATATAAACAGGATGGAGTCAGTCCAGAGGGCGGCTACTAAGATGGTCAGTGGCCCTAATCATAAAGCTTATGGGGGCAGACTTAAAAGATCTCAATAGGTATACTTTGAAAGAAAGGCAGGAGAGGAGAAATATGATAAAGATGTTTAAATACCTATGTGGCATAAATACACAGGAGACGAGTCTCTTTCAAGTAAAAGGAAATGCTGGAATGAAGGGGTATAGTATGAAGGTGAAAGGGAGAGACCCAGAAGTAACCTGAGGAAATACTTCTTCATGGAAAGGGTGGTGAATTTGTGGAATGGCCTCTTGGTAGAGGTGATTAGAGATGAAAACTGTATCTGAATTCAAGAAAGCTTGAAACAAGCATATAGGATTTCTAAGAGAATGAAAAGGAGAGTAGATGGCATGGATGGGCAAACTGGATAGCCCATATGATCCTTATCTGTCTTCATTTTTCTGTTTCTATATTTCTCTTTTCCACTGTACCTGATGAAGTCTTTGCAGGGTAGACCCCTCTCTTAAGCATCTATACAAGATGGTTATTAGATTCTTGTTGGCTCCTGTACCCTTGCATAGATCCTACAGTACTGAGTCTCTTGTCACTTGGCTTTTAATCAAGCTTCAACAGAGTCAACTCTGCATCTCGATATAGAATTTATGAACTGTTAGCTAATTTTCTGCCTGCCATTCCTGTAAAGTACACATTCTCCCAGCAAACACCTGTACTAACTACCTCAGTCCTTTCTGTTCCCATTGTAAATGCTCTTCTCCAGTTTTGGGGTGGGGTGGGGTGGGGGGAAGATACATATTAGTTATTGGAGCACATAGTGACAGAGCCCCTCCATTCATACCAATGCGTTGATCAAAACACTACAGTGTGAAACCTATACAGGGATTAGCAACCCTTCCTAGTTCACTCTACATTTTCTAGGTGTCCAAAGTATGCCCTCCAACTTTGACTGACCCATCGATGCTCTCTCAATTTGCACCAAAACCTTCCTCCCCAACCTGCATTCCATTGTTGCTCTCACCTGGTAGGCCAAATAATATCATTGGATGTTTTGACTAAAATGTTTTCATGAACTACACATCATCTAGCTTCTTTTTTTGGTGTCACCTTCGCTGTGCTTTGCTAGGCCAAATAATACCACCACAGGTTTGGGATTAAAGCTCCCATTTCCCTTTCTTGGCTATATCCACTTTCATATATCTTTGGCTTCTAAAGTCCCCAGAAAAAGGCCAACATCCTTCTTTGCAGGTTCATTAACACTTTTTTAGACACTTCCACTGGGAGGACTTCGACAACCCTGGGGAGAACATTCATTTTGAGGTTGCAATCTTACCCAACCATGAGATTGTTAGATTTACCTAGCTCTCCAATTTTCATTTAATCTGTTGAATTACTGCTGTGTAATTTGCTACATACAAAGATCTAGGAGGTCTAGTCAAATTTATCCCCAAATATCTAAACCAGCAAGTTGCCCACTTGAATACACAATGTCCCTCTAGATCCCCCTAGTCAGCCTGGGCTGTCAGCCTGGGCCATGGCCAATTCTGTTTCCACCCAGGTCCTTGGTCCTTCAACTTTGCAATGTTGCAGTCTCTCCTACTGGACTGCCCCACAATGTCAGGTTCAATGTTGAGTCTCCCTGTCATATACCAGAACATCCATAGCTAAAACAAACATTCTTTGTGGCTTTGGGTTCCGCTCCCTCCCCCCATACTCCACTGCTCACTATTGTCCACTAAGGTGCCATTAGCATTTTACCATCTCCAATGCTGGAACATCTGGGGTCCCTTGCCACTGGCTACGCTTCTGCAAGACCATTTCTGGAATGATTCCTGCAGCGCCTGTACAGTCAAACACAACTGACCATCTCTCACTAATCCCATTAAGCACAGTCTGCCAGGCCTCAGTCATGTCCTGCAGTCAATACAGCTTGCAATATTAAAGTTTATTTTAAAGGGAATGAACCGGCAGTATTAGAGACTGACTGAATTTTGGTTTAGGAACTGAAACTAGCCAGAAATCCCTATTTAGTCTTGCTTCAATTTCAGACAAAAATGCCAGTATATTTTCGGCTGAAACTGAAATGTACTCTGTACCCATAACGTGCCAACTTCTCTCTTGAAATCTCATCCCTCAATAGTTCCTGGCACAAGGCTCGCACCACCTCCTCCACAATTTCTGGCCTCTCAACTTCAAGCACCCCTCTGAAGAACATCCCCTCTAATTCTATAGTATACAATGGAAGTTAGGTGCCTAATTGCAATTAGGTGTTATTCTATAAGTGAGTGCCAACTGCTTTAGCTACCTAACTGCAAAGAGTGAGTGCATGTGGGCAGAACATAGACAGGACACACACTTAGGCGCCAAACATATGGAATACCATAAGTTACACATCTAGGTGCCAACATTTAGGTACTGATATTTCCATCTGCCCAAATGCCAATTCAAGTTCTATTCTATAACAGAATCTGGGTGCCCAGATGCTATTATTCTTAGGGCACAGTTTTTGGGCACCTAATTTTTAGTGCCTTTTATAGAATTGGCCCCACAATGTTTCACCTGCTATGATTTTCAGTGTCATTCAATTTAAACCACAGTTCCTGCTTCTCTTCTCTCTGGCAGCTAACTTTCTCTTGCAGGATAGTTACGTTTTCCATGTGCTCCTCAAACCTGCTCTCCCACTTCTTCCACCTGTGTCCCAAGCTTGCACAGGTCACCATGAGTGTCATCAATTTTCAAGGGAACAGGAAAAAGGTAAATCCCTTACAAAGACAAAGCCAAACAAACAAACAAACAAAAAAGTAGGGAAAGACCAATGGATGAACAGAACCCAGAAGCAAAGATGGACATAGTACAAATTTATTGAGAATCAAAAACCAAATGGACTCGACATGGAACTGTGTTTCAGCACTATGATGCCTGCTTCAGGAGCCACCTCATTGCCAGTAGCTTAACTAGTACAAATTTATTGAGAATCAAAAACCAAATGGACTCGACATGGAACTGTGTTTCAGCACTATGATGCCTGCTTCAGGAGCCACCTCATTGCCAGTAGCTTAACTTGTATCATACGAGTATATCTTGAACCACAGAGACTGAATAAGCTTATCAATACTATACACCAGATATACGGCCTGACTGAGCAGGCACCATAGTGACAAAACACGGCATTATATCCGTCTTTGCCTCTGGGTTTTGTTCATACATTGGTCCTTCTCTACTTTTTTTGTCATCAATTTTCACTATAATGTCCTTGCAGATCATGCAAAACTCACCAGCCAGCTCAACAAAACATTTTGAAACTCATGTTTTAAGCTATGTGTCTCCTCCATTTGACCCAGTGAACTTTGCTGTAGTTCAGTACCAGATTCTGCAGATGACCAACACTGGATGGCGACATGGCCTGACTAACTAGTCTCCCAGACCCCCATGTAGAAGTCTGGGCCTTCTCCTTAACTTCTCATGCTCTTACTTTCATTACTTACATTACTGGGTCAGCCATACATTTTGGATCACTGTATTTTACGGAGGGGGGGGGGGGGGGTCCCGATGTGACTGAATTACTGCTCAGAGATTGGAACTATCGGGCTAGACTGCCATCGATGTGGATGCCGCCACTTCCCTCCCAGTGTCATCATTTTTGTTTGCTGAAGCTGACATATCTACTAGAAATTTTTCTAAGCCACAATTCTGAGTGAATTGAGCTCTTTGCTGTTTGAGAGATTTGTTTATGTAAGCCCTTCAATGACCAGAGCTCTTAGCCAGCTCCAAAATAACTAATGGACGTACAGCTGTTCCTGATTTTTATCTAAATCAGAATGAATGTATTCTATGATATGCCCATATGGAGAAAGGTTCTAGCAGTTAACTGGTCACAAAAAGACAAAGAATAATGAAAAGTAATGGATTCTTTGATATCTGATGAAAAGGCAGAAAAAGTACCAAAGAAAATGCTCTCAATATTAGTACACTTGAAAGCAAAGTTACTTACCTGTAGCAGGTATTCTCCAAGGATAGAAAGCCAAGTATTCTCACAGCTGAGTGACGTGATTCGATGGAGTCCAGTGTGGACATTGACAAGTGAGATTAAGTTAGAACTTTCCAGCAGTGTTCTACCGCGCATGCACTGGTGGCCTTCCCGCCCAATGCACGAGCGCGGGTCCCTCAGTCATTTAACAAAAGCTAAAGAATACAACTCCAAGAGGAGGTGGGAGGGTATGTGAGAATACTTGGCCTGTTGTTCTCAGAGAACTCCTGCTACAGGTGAGTAGCCTTGCTTTCTCTGAGGACAAGCAGGCCAAGCTGGGAATCCCTAGCTACCAGGCTCACTGAAAACAACAATGCTAGTATAATAGGACTCAAAATGTTGGGCTGAAAGTCAATTAACCTGAAACTATTTACATACTAGTTGTGAAGGTGCAGCCTGGAACTAAAGAAAACTGGGCCAAGGGAGTGGAATTGGATTCTAGACAACCAAACAAATTCTTCACAATTGCCTGAATGAATCGGCTGTCACGTTGGGAATCCTACTCAAGGCAGTAATGAGATGCAAATGTATGACCACATTTTAAGCTTTGCATATCTCCTCTATGGAGGCTGACCTCAAGTGGGCTACCGATGTAGCCATGGCTCTGACATTATGAGCCGTGACATGACCCTTTAGAGTCAGCCCAGCCTGGGCATAAGTAAAGGAGATGCAGTCTGCTAGTTAATTAGAAATTGTGCGTTTGCCGATGGCTAGCCCCATTCGGTTTGGGTCAAAGGAAGCAAAAAGCTGGGTGGACCACCTATGGGCTTTAGTCTGCTCCAGATAGAATGCTAAGGCTTGTTTACATGAAACGAACAACTACAGGATGTACAGAGATGGGTTTACCTCCTACACAGTGATAACAAGCAGTTGTCCTTTCATGGCAGGTATTTATTTATTTGTTACATTTGTACCCCACATTTTCCCACCTATTTGCAGGCTCAATGTGGCTTACATAGTACCGTGAGGCGATAGCCACCTCTGGTGATGAAACAAACACAGAGTGATGCTATTGTCAATGAGATAAATATGTTAGACACATTTGAAATCGTAGAGAGGGAAGTTATATAGTGTTCATTACAAGTTTAGGTTTCTTTGTGGTGGTATGAGGCTCGAAGGTCCATTCCGTGAAGGAGGGCCCACTGCCACATTCCCACTGCTTCCTGATGCAAGGGGTATGAACCATACCACCCCCCCTGCTTGTTTATATACAACATTGCAACCTGGTTGTCTGTCTGAATGAGAATAATTTGGTTCTGTAGCTGATCTCTGAAAGCTTTTACAGTGTTCCAAGTGGCCCTCAGCTCAAAAAGATTGACATGGAGATGTTTCCTGAGAAGACCAAGTTCCCTGCGTGGGAAGCCAATCTACATTAGCTCCCCACTCCAGGTTGGATGCATCTATTGTTAGCACCTTCTGAGGAGGAGAAATTTGGAATGGTGGTCTTATGGTTAAATTCCAGAGGAGGATGAGTCAACTCTGGAGGAATGTGGATGACATCCTCTAGATTCCCTGCTGTCTGAGACCACTAGGAAGCTAGAATCCACTGGGACACTCTCAAATAGAGAAGTGCAAAGGGAGTGGCATGTGTTGAGCAAGGCTCCTATGTACTTAATCGCTACACTCGGAAAAGATGAGACTGTTTGTCTGTCCTAATTAGATTGTAAGCTCTGTCGAGCAGGGACTGTCTCTTCATGTTCAAGTGTACAGCGCTGCGTACGTCCAGTAGCGCTATAGAAATGATAAGTAGTAGTAGTAGTAGTTAGGGCAGTTTGTGACGAACCCTAGTAGCTTCAGCACCCGAATAGTTAGGCATGTTGACTCGGGTGCCCCTCCTGTGATTTGATCTTGACCAGCCAATCGTCCAGACAGGGAAACACATATACTCCCAGTCTGCGCAACTATGCTGCGGCTACCATTAGAACTGCTAACACCCTGGGAGCTGACGCAAGGCCAAATGGCAGAACATGCTCCTGGTAGTAGTATTTCCCTATGCGGAATCTAAGATACTTCCTGTGACTGGGAAGTATCGAAATGTTGGTATAGGCATCCTTTAAGTACAGAGAGCATAACAAATTGCTTTCCCAAATCATGGGGAGATGGGTGCCCAGGGAAATGACCCTGAACTTTTCTTTGACCAGGAATTTGTTCAGGGCCCTAAGGTGTAGGATGGGACAAAATCCCCCCCCCCCCCCATCTTTTTTGGCTCAAGGAAGTACCTAGAATAGAATCCCTTCCGTTCTTCTTCTTGCAGTACTGGTTCAACTGTACTGGCCTGTAGAAGGGTGGAGATTTCCTTTACAAGTACCTGCATGTGCCGAGAGCTGATGAACGATGCTCTCAGTGGGCAACTTGGTGGTCTTTGCCTCCAATGCAAGGAGTAACTGTGATGAACTATTTGAAGAACTCACTAGTCAGTGGTTAGACGGGGCCATCTGTGATGGTAAAAATTCAGCCTCCCCCCTACCGGTAAACTGTCTGGGATGGTTACTTTGAATGCAGCTGTGCTCTCCTGGAGCCAGTCAAAAGCTCATCCCTTGGGAGTTTCTGTGGGTGGGACTGGAGAGGTCAAGAGTGCTGGGCCTGAGGGTTTTGGGCAGAGCAGAAAGGCAGCATAAACCTACACCTTTTGAGAGTAGTGGGGTGGCCGCTAACTCCCACTGGAAAATCTCCATGAGGAAAGGGTTTCAGCGCTGTACACATTTTGTATGCAGCACTCTACACATTATCTGCAAGTACTTTCTCTGTCCCTAGAGGACTCACAATCTAAGTTTTGGTACCTGGGGCAATAAAGGGTTAAGTGACTTGCCCAAGGTCACAAGGAGCTGCAGTAGGAATCAAACCCAGTTTGCCAGGATCAAAGCCCACTGCACTAACCATTAGGCTACTCCTCCAGTATGTTTCCTAATGAGGTCAGCGATCTCTTCTACTTTATCTCCAAACAGACTGTCACTTCGCCGTGGAACGTTTGCCAGCCTCTTCTGAGCCACTGGTTCCAGGTCAGAGACACAAAGCCATGACAGTCTGCACATCCCTACACCCATGGAGAAGAGTCTGGATGCTACATCAAAGGAATAGTATGCAGTTCTGCCCAGATACTTTCTGCACTCCAGCTGCTTACTGGCCAACTGGTGAAGCTCTGCGGCCTGCTCCTGTGGGAGAGAACCCGCAAGACTGAGTGTTCTGCGGACCAAAATCTGCAAGTAAAGGCTCGTGTAGAGCTGGTAGGACTGGATATGGGCAATGAGCATCGAGCCCTATAAAATTTCCTCCCAAATGATTCTAGTGTCTGAACTTTTCTATCTGGGGGTGCTGGGGCATGGGTCCTGGAGCTTCTATCTTGTTTGAGAGTGGATTCAACCAAGAACGTGGTGATGCAGTTGGGCCCCCTCAAATCCAGGAGCCTTATGGATATGAAACTACATATCCACCTTCTTAGGTGGGACCTGCACTGAGAGGTAAGATTCCCAGTTCTTCGTCAGTGCATCCTTAATGATCAGGTGCAATGGTACCATGGCCCCTTCTCCTTAGGAGGAGACTCCATCTCTAACTTAAATGGGATGGCAGAGGCCATCTCCTTGACAAAACCAGTGAGAGAGTGACCCATCCCTCTTGAAGTGGGGAGGGATCAGACGGTACCCTATAAGACTTCCTCTGAGAAGTAATGAGGGACCTCTTCCGAGTCCCATTCAGACTCCTCATCGTATTCAAACTAGCCCAAATAATTCTACACCTTCCTCAGCTCAGTGGAACCATATCCATGCGCTAAGGTACTGCCCTACTCTCTGACTCTAGGGAAACTTCCTCCCCTGGTGTCGAGAATAGTACTGTATGTGTTGACGTCAACACCCTTTGAGATGCCAGCACTGAAGATTTCTGCACAGGCATGGATGGTGCCTCAGGAAGAATCTGGGATTGATTTGCAGCTGATGCAAATGCTCACAATGTCTGAGCAGTTTGCAGCTGCAGCAGCTGCACCAGCTCCTCCCCGAGCATGTCTCAGAACCACTCATTGAAGGAAGGCATCAGCAAAGGCGAGGGAGGTGGGAGAAAGGCAGCCTGACAAGGTATTGGTGCTGAACTGGTAGTGAGGACCTGGATGCCCGAATATCTGCACACCAACACATCTTCCAAAGAGGGAGAGCATTCATCCCAGTGCTGGCACTTCTCAGGTACCAGTGATGCCGATGCTCCAGTGGCCCCAGTACCAAGCGTTGATGAGGACAGATGCTTAGGCTTTTTGGGCTTCCCCTGATGCTCAGCATCACGGTCCTTCAGTACCAATGAGGACAACATTGGTTATGTGCTCTGTGTCTGGTCTGATGCTGACCTATCCTGGGTCCTACTCTTAGCGCCCGATGTTGAGAGCTGTGGAGACCTTCTTGATGCCAATGCACTCCCAGTGGATGTTGAAGCATTGGCAGTCATCGAGGTCGATGCTTCCAGGGATGATGACGATATACCAGTCTTTGAGGAGCCAAAAAGTCTCTCCTGTTGGACCTACCACATACTCTGTGTCCTCAACTGCACCAAGAATGCGGGTCGATCTCAGAAATCACTTGATTACGTTGGGCACACCTTTTCTATTCTGGGACATCGAGAAAGGAATTGGCCAAATTCAACTCCTCAATTGTGAACAGAAAAAAGGGCAGCATTCAGATTGAGATAGGTGCTCCAGAATAAACGGGCTTAGCAACTTGCAAAAAATAAAGGAAACTTGAAGAGCCAAAAAAAAAACCTACTAAAATAAAGGGAAATAAAAAACAATAAAGAAAAATGTAAAATATTTCAAAAAAGGAGCAAAAATACTTGAACGGGAAGGCATTGCGAAAGATAGAGCTGTATGCACTGTGAAGAGAACATGAAGATGTGCCCTCCCTGCTCCATAGAAAAACAAAGACTGAGGGACCTGAGCTTGCACATTGGGCGGGAAGGCACCAGCACATGCGTGGTGGGAAGATGCTAGAAAGTTCTAACTTAATCTTGCTAGTTAGCGTCTGCACTGGGCTACGTCAGATGCATCACTCAACTGTGATAATACAAAATCCTGCTTGTCCTCAGAGAATGAGCAAAACACAATGAACTGAAGTCACATTTAATGTTTAAACTTGAAAAATGTCCAAAATCCTCTTACTTAATCCATTGCATTAGTTCCACTGTGTCTGGGTCATAGAATTCTCGCAACTCTGACATCTCATCTGCCACTCTTGGCCAATACTAGAAGTTGAAGAAAACAAAACTCTAAGTGAATAAGGTAACCAAACCCAGTTTGTTTCCAGTAGCATTCTTTAGACCAGGTGTCCACAACCCACTGTCTGTGGCTGAATCTGGTTCATTGAGGAAATGTTATCTTTTTTTTCTTTTCTTTTTCATATATGGCAGTGGCAAAGACATCAAGGTAAATGGGGTTTCCAGGTTCTGAAGATGATAGGAATATAGCATGATTACCAACTTAGCAAACACCACTTGCCTTTTCAGTGATTAGAAATGCCCTATGTGACCCTTCTGTTGAAAGGTTTGGGGACCCCCACATTAGACCTAAGAGTTTGCAACTGGAGTCCTGTGTCCTCATCTACACTCTGCAGTCAACTGGCAAAAATTCAAGTAATTTGTAATGAGGGAAGGGTAGATGCTACCAACGATACAGCTCCAACTGTTTTTCCTTACTTATATAGAGTGTGAGGTTTGATCTACCAAGCAAGTTGCCCATATACATATACAAAACTAGCTCAACTTACAATATCCATAGAGCGAAGTTACTCACCTCTAGCAAGGACAGCAAAATACACATTACCACATATGAATAATGTCATCCAATGGGAGCTTAGCACAGATGCTATCCAATGTTCTAGAATTTTCTATACTGCACAGGAACAGGTGCCTTCCCGCTAGGCGTGAGAGTGCAGGACCAGTATAGTAAAAATAATAATAATAAAAAAAAATAGGCCCAAGGCATACAACTCCATGGGGAGGTGGGAGGGTATGTGGTAATGTGTGACCTCCTGTTATCAAAGAACATCTGCTACAGGTGAGTAACTTCGCTTTCTCCAAGGACAAGAAGGACAAAACTCACCAGCAGATTGTTTCTCAGAGTCTTTCAGAAAGTTTAGTGCCAGCCTCAAATCTGCAATCATTAGGCCTATCCTTAAGGAATTATCTTTGGATCTTTCGGTTCACTCTAATTACACGCCAGCACAGAACCTTCCATTCCTTGTGAAATTGATAGAAAATATTGTTTTTATATAACTTCAAGCACACATACAGGCTACATCAATATTGCTTCCCCAACAGTCAGGGTTTCAACAGGATTTTAGTACCGAGACTGTGTTTACAGCATTGCTGAGTGAGATCTATTAGAAGCTTGATGAGGGGTATATAGCTCTTGCAATATCTTTAGATTTATCTGCTGCATTTGATGTTATTGACCACAGCCTCCTACTTAAACGTTTATCCAATATTGGTTTATCAGGCTTGGTGCTAAATTGGTTTACATCATTTCTCGATAACCAGTCCTTTAGGGTTCAGTTAACTTCCACTCACTCTGACACCTATTCTCTACCTTTTGGAGTCCCTTAGGACTCCATACTATTTCCGCTTCTTTTTAATATCTATTTAAATCTCTTGGCTGCACTAATTCAGTTCTTGGGTCTAAGTACATATTTATAACCAGACAATATTTTTATCATTCATTACACTTCAAATATTAATCCAGATCTGTCATTGCTACAAAATTGCTTGGATAAGGTTGCTGGTTGGTTATATCAACAACATACAGCTCTTAAGGCACAGAAAACTACAGCATGCTGGATAACTGGTCAATCTTTTCCCCCTAAGATCCCTGTTCTTTTTGGTTCCTCAATTTGTCCTTTTAATCAGTTCATATATCCAAATTATCATTTTCTGCACAACTTTCTTTAGTATTACAATCAGGTTTTCCTGCCCTATGTAGTATTTGCTCAGTATGTCATATGTTAGATTTCGATTCTCTTCATATTTTGTTTTATGCATTTGTGGGCTCTCATTTAGATTACTGCAATGCTGTCTATGCTGGGCTCCCAAAATAGAACTTGAGACTTCAGACCTTGCAGAACACAGCAGCTCAGGCACTTTGCTCTGCTTGTCATTGGGATCACTTTTCTCTCCTTTTTCAGAAATTACATTGGTTGTCAACAGAGTTCAGGATTCAGTTCAAGATTCTCACTTTCACCTTCAAAGCATTACGGTCTGGCATATCCCAGATTATTTATCTAGGTTGACCATTCTATATTCTCCTGCTCGGTATTTACACTCTGTAAATGATTATAGACATGTATTACCTAGCCCATCTAAAGCATACTGGGAATCTACCTGGAGGAGCGTGTTCTATTTTGTAGCCCCCATTTTATGGAACAGCTTACCTCTTGCAGTCTGGTAAAAATCTTTTTTTTTTTTTTTACAGATTTTTAAGGTTAACCGTAAGACTTATTTTTTCACAGCTTTGTTCTGGTCAGAGAATAGCTAGGAACACAGTACAATACAGCACCGATGGCATGAATGTAGTTTTCTCTTGGAATGATTGAATACTTTACTATAGTTTCATCGAGTTCTTTTCTTTTATCATTTGTGGTTTTGTGAATCACTTTGAATTTACTTTGTAAAAAAAATAAAAAGGCAATTATATCAAATTTTAACAAACATACATACATACATACATATGGGAATCCCTTGCTAACAATTTCACCCAAAAAAAAAGACAGTCAATCAACGGGGACTTGCAACAGGCAAGGCTAACCAGGAACCAATTAACCTAGAACATAGATACAGTGGTGGAAATAAGTATTTGATCCCTTGCTGATTTTGTAAGTTTGCCCACTGACAAAGACATGAGCAGCCCATAATTGAAGGGTAGGTTATTGGTAACAGTGAGAGATAGCACATCACAAATTAAATCCGGAAAATCACATTGTGGAAAGTATATGAATTTATTTGCATTCTGCAGAGGGAAATAAGTATTTAATCCCTCTGGCAAACAAGACCTAATACTTGGTGGCAAAACCCTTGTTGGCAAGCACAGCGGTCAGACGTCTTCTGTAGTTGATGATGAGGTTTGCACACATGTCAGGAGGAATTTTGGTCCACTCCTCTTTGCAGATCATCTCTAAATCATTAAGAGTTCTGGGCTGTCGCTTGGCAACTCGCAGCTTCAGCTCCCTCCATAAGTTTTCAATGGGATTAAGGTCTGGTGACTGGCTAGGCCACTCCATGACCCTAATGTGCTTCTTCCTGAGCCACTCCTTTGTTGCCTTGGCTGTATGTTTTGGGTCATTGTCGTGCTGGAAGACCCAGCCACGACCCATTTTTAAGGCCCTGGCGGAGGGAAGGAGGTTGTCACTCAGAATTGTACGGTACATGGCCCCATCCATTCTCCCATTGATGCGGTGAAGTAGTCCTGTGCCCTTAGCAGAGAAACACCCCCAAAACATAACATTTCCACCTCCATGCTTGACAGTGGGGACGGTGTTCTTTGGGTCATAGGCAGCATTTCTCTTCCTCCAAACACGGCGAGTTGAGTTCATGCCAAAGAGCTCAATTTTTGTCTCATCTGACCACAGCACCTTCTCCCAATCACTCTCGGCATCATCCAGGTGTTCACTGGCAAACTTCAGACGGGCCGTCACATGTGCCTTCCGGAGCAGGGGGACCTTGCGGGCACTGCAGGATTGCAATCCGTTATGTCGTAATGTGTTACCAATGGTTTTCGTGGTGACAGTGGTCCCAGCTGCCTTGAGATCATTGACAAGTTCCCCCCTTGTAGTTGTAGGCTGATTTCTAACCTTCCTCATGATCAAGGATACCCCACGAGGTGAGATTTTGCGTGGAGCCCCAGATCTTTGTCGATTGACAGTCATTTTGTACTTCTTCCATTTTCTTACTATGGCACCAACAGTTGTCTCCTTCTCGCCCAGCGTCTTACTGATGGTTTTGTAGCCCATTCCAGCCTTGTGCAGGTGTATGATCTTGTCCCTGACATCCTTAGACAGCTCCTTGCTCTTGGCCATTTTGTAGAGGTTAGAGTCTGACTGATTCACTGAGTCTGTGGACAGGTGTCTTTCATACAGGTGACCATTGCCGACAGCTGTCTGTCATGCAGGTAACGAGTTGATTTGGAGCATCTACCTGGTCTGTAGGGGCCAGATCTCTTACTGGTTGGTGGGGGATCAAATACTTATTTCCCTCTGCAGAATGCAAATAAATTCATATACTTTCCACAATGTGATTTTCCGGATTTAATTTGTGATGTGCTATCTCTCACTGTTACCAATAACCTACCCTTCAATTATGGGCTGCTCATGTCTTTTGTCAGTGGGCAAACTTACAAAATCAGCAAGGGATCAAATACTTATTTCCACCACTGTACAATCCTGTTGGGTGGGTGCAGCCTGGAACAGAACAAAAATAAGCCTAGGAGGGTGGAGATGGATTCTAGACTCCAACCAAATTCTGATCAAGGTAGTTGTGATATGATGACCAGGTTGCAGTTTTGCAAATCTCAATGTTTCCATTATGTGATGATATGGGAGGGAATTTTATAACAGGTCACCTATGTGTGAAAGACATTTTTACCTTATTTAATAGAAATCTAGGTGTCTTTACAAAATATTAGGGATAAACCACCAAAACATACGGCTTATTTGAAGCCATGGATATTTAAGCCTGATTGAGAGCAGGCATAAATATTAGGGTATAAAGTATGCACGTAAATTGCGACTCTACCCATGCTCCATCCACACTCTACCACAGAAGAATATGCTTTCTTGTCACTGTATTAAGATGGACTTGGGAAAATCCATTGCTTATTTCTAGGACAAGCAGTATAAAATCTGTTTTTACTCTTTTGGGATCTTGCCTGGATTGGCCACTGTTGAAAACAGGATACTGGGCTTAATGGACCTTCAGTCTGTCCCAGTATGGCAACGCTTATATTCTTATGTGCACACTTTTACATGTGTAACCACTGAGGTACTTTATAAAAAGCCATTTTACATTCTAAAAATGTTTATAAAATTGCAATTATATAAAATATAAAGGAGGCACTCTGCCTAAGTCATCTATTTTGGATTGTACAGAAGAGTAATTTAATATTTGATGAAGGAGGTCCTCAGCAGTGTAAAGCTTAAATTCATAAGCATGAGGGAATTCAAATTAAATATACTCAAATACTGGTAATAAATATTTTAAACCTATATTTTAGTATATATATCAAGTGTAGTTCATTTTTATGAAAATGTAATCTTCAGTATCCATAAATTTCCCCTAGCCACAGGACAAAAAAAAAAAGCATTTAATTTGTGAATTGGGCCCCCAGTCACTAGAATCAGTCCTTACCTTATAATAAAGATAAAGAATTATCAAGATGGGTACTGAATATCTGATCACTTTTATCTGCAGGGGAGACAAAAAAAAAGAAACTGTATTTAGTTTCATCTATAAATAAACAGTTTAATCTACATTTTCCAAAAGTTCATCTATTTGACTGTGATTAAGAAATGATAACAATCAAGCAGGTTAAAAAAATTACCAGTCAGGAAGGCTGCTTAGAAAAAATTAAAAAGAATGTCTGGTTACAAAATGAATGATTGTTACAAAAGCAAAATTATTTACCTGTAACAGATGTGCTCCGTAGACAGCAGGATTAATCAGGGTGATGTCATTTGATGGCAACAGGACAAAACAGCTGTCCCAGATTTCAGAACTAGGGTAAACCTCTGATCATGTACAATACTTCCCACACATAGCAGTCCTCTCAGCCTCCTCAGTTTGTT
This sequence comes from Microcaecilia unicolor, assembly GCF_901765095.1. Taxonomy (NCBI): domain Eukaryota; kingdom Metazoa; phylum Chordata; class Amphibia; order Gymnophiona; family Siphonopidae; genus Microcaecilia; species Microcaecilia unicolor. Next base: position 320,030,896 of record NC_044035.1, on the reverse strand, counting down.
TAAAGCTCATAATCAACTCTCAGGAAGGGGGTGGGATTGTGTGCCTGGTTAATCTTGCTTTCTATGGAAACACCTGTTCCAAGTGAGCAACTTTGCTTTCTCTGGTCAACACGCAAGACTGAAGCAGGCACACGAGTGGGGACCTGGCACCACAGGGTGTCATCCAGCTCCAGCCAAATTTACAACAGAAAAAGGAGCTAAAATCCTCCAAGAGGAACCCCCTGCTCAACTGACACCCAGCTTGAACTGGGTCAGGAGCTGGCTGAGAAGCACCCAGTAGGAAGCTGTACATTCCATCTACCATCTGCTAGGAGACAGAGAATATACTGAACTTTTTAGGGCTGCATGATACCCCTTAAGATGTCTTCTGAGACAATCCATCAGAACTATCCTATTGGGAATAAATTCAGTCATCTCTGCAAGGTGTGCCCAACCCGTCGACCCAGTCCATGAGACTCCTTGCACCACAAGACAGAATGTTATGGCTTGAATGGGGTGGAGGTGGGGTGGCCCTTAAATCTATTTTAAATGGTTAGTCTTAATCATGAAACTCCAGCCAGGATAGACTTAGATCGAGTCTTACCAATTTTCTTTTTAATGATCTCATTTTCAAGTTGGAAACAAGAAAACCCACCTGCTAGCTCTTTCTTGAATCAGATGCAAGTTCTTCTAACAATATGAAACTACAGTATGTGTTCTTTCCCAACTCTTAGTACATCTTCAAAGGTCCGATTTCCACTCACATTGCATATTAGAATAATGTTTTGTTAATGATTAGTACTTTTCAATAAGAAGCCATTTTAAATGGCTGCAAAGTCCATATGTACCTTTACCCTTGACCTTTGCACCACTTCTGTATACTATCCCTTTGAAAACTGTCAAGGGAAAGAGTCCCTATAAAGATCTGCCTCTTTTTCTGCAGGTACTTTTCAGCTGTGAACTCTGGGGGAAATTCTGCATTACTATAGGCAATGGTTATGGTGCCTTTCATAAGCTTACATCATAAAGAAAAGAACACGCTCACCCTTCTTTACAGAATACTAATGTAAGTGGCAGAGTATGTGACCATTTACACCAATCCTGTAGCTCAGGGGTGGGCAACCTTTAAACATAGATGGCCGCATAAATGTCAGTACTATCCCTAGCAGGCCACAACGTTACATTATGTTGGAACTGGAAATGCACAGAGCTCCATGGATCTTCTGTGATAAATAAATAAGTAATAAAAATTTAACTAAAGGCAATAGAAACAAATTGCTAGAGTGGCCATTTTCAAAATACAGTATTTAAAATTGCCAAAACTCTGATTATTGACATTTTATAAGCACATAAGTGTTGTCATACTGGGACAGAATGAAGGTCCATCAAGCCCAGCATCCTGTTTCCAACAGTGGCCAATCCAGGTTACAAGTACCTGGCAAGAACCCAAAACAGTACAATATATTTTATGCTGCTTATCCTAGACATAATTTTCTGGGTATACTTCCCATGGTCTTATGGACTGCACAAAATCCAATAGCAGGCCGCATTCGACCCACATGTTGCCCACCCCTGCCATAGCTGATGTAAATGCCCATGCCTAGATGTATGCATGCATGAACATAAACAGATTATAAAACTTATGCACGTACATGTGTGATCTGCCTAAACTCCACCCATGCACATTTCCACCAGCAAAGTACACGCCATCAAAGCATAGCACATACTTTTCTACTAGTAGGTATTCTGTAAGAGAACACTTATGCTCATAAATGACTAGAATACTTCCTCCCGCCTAGAACTAGATGGCTCCTTATAGAATCACCCCAATGTGTGCAATTTTTGAAAATACAGACACACAAGTTGTTGCTTCCAAGCCTGTCTACTTTTCCTGTGGCTCAAAGTACACATTGTTGAACCCCATACATGCTTTTATCAGGGGAAAGGGTAGGAAATTTTTAGTCAGCCAATTTCCCTTAACATTCGATGTTATGTTCATGATGGAAATGAACGTGCACATTTCAGTTCAGCTACATTGATCCTGGAAGAGGATTATCACTCCAGTACAGGACCCCGGGCAAATACAGGCTGTAGGTAACAGAATTAACTCCAAAATTAAAAGTAATCCTTTCTTGCAGAGTATAAATATCTGATAGAGCAGCTCACACAGCAAATGTTTACAGATTGGGGGGGTGGGGGAGGACGTTATCAATGTAGACTACCATTAACACGTGTTAATTTACTGTTAACCCCAGTCATTGGTAACTAGGGGGCCCTTTTACTAAAGGGTATTAAGCCCTAATGTGCGAAACGTTTGCAAAAAAAGGCTTTCCTGTGCGCTAAGACCATTTTTACCGCAGCCCTAAACCCCTGGATTCTATATAGCGTGCCTAGAGTTCTGCACCAAAATCCAAGTGTATTCTCTAACAGCGCGTGTAAGTTAATTTGGTTTAAGCCAATCAGCGTTGTTAACAGCACTTAACAAGCAATAATGAGCACTAATTTACAATTCAAATTTACGTGCACAACTCCCTAAGTGCATTCTGTATTGTATTGTAACATTTATAACCTGCGCTTTCCCACCTGTAGCAGGCTCAATGCGGCTTACATAATAAAACAAATTTACAAGATAGCACAAAATGGATAAAACGTTTGAATATAATATATAAAGAGGTGGACTAAGAAAGGAAAGGGAGGAAGGTGGTAGAGGTAAGGAACGGAAGAGGGTGTAAGTTGGGTAAAGTGTTGTGAAAAAGAAAGAATGTATAATAATGGTTCGGAGAAGGATGAATTCAAAAGGAAAAAACCCCCAAAACATATTAAGTTCTGCTAAGTAGTCAGATCCAGGTATCGCAGATGGATTTCTAATTTAAGTCATATTATTATTATTTATTGCATTTGTACCCCACATATTCCCACCTATTTGCAGGCTCAATGTGGCTTACAGTAGTATGAGTAGGCTTGCTTGAAAAGGTGAGTTTTAAGTAGTTTCCGGAAGGGTAGATGATCATTGACTATACGAATCGATTGTGGTAGGGTGTTCCAGAGCTTGCTGCCTATAACGCACTGTGCCTAAATTTTAATGTATGCAGGCAAAAAGGGACATGGTTATGGGTGGGGAAATGGGTGTTTCAAACTTTGTGCACGTTGTTATACAATATGGCCCTCTGCGCTTAAATCTACACGCAGGGATTTATGCTATGTTTTTGTTGGCGTAAATGGATGAACGTAGTTTTAGGCGCTAGGATATCAACTAAGCGTATTCTATAAACTGCGCCTAAATCTAGGCACTGCTTACAGAATACACTTACGCGGAAATGTTTTCTGCGCGGATTCTTTAGGTGCCATATATAGAATCTGGCCCAAAATGGCTGGCTTCCTAATTTTTTGTATTAAGGTCTATGCGCTAATGTTGCCACTTTTAGTATGCAGGGCTGGTGGTTGGGAGGCGGGGATAGTGCTGGACAGACTTATACGGTCTGTGCCCAGGTACAAATCAAGGTAGGGTATACACAAAAAGTAGCACATATGAGTTTATCTTGTTGGACAGACTGGATGGCCCGTGCAGGTCTTTTTCTGCTGTCATCTACTATGTTAGCATGCGAATGTTTAGAAATTACTGCAGGACGCCTGAGCGCATCCTAGGTTCATCATTTCAAGTTGTTAGGTGGATTTTAGCGCCTAATACTATTTAGTAAAAGGGCCCCTTAAATACGTTATCAGAAAATGATTTCCCTTCAGTCCTGCTTGTTGATCAAGAAAGCATTTTACCCACAGAAATCCAACCTATCCATCGGTGAAGGTATGCTCAGGAAAAGTGTTCATTGTACTATCTTTTTTTTTATATCGGTGATTATGCTGCTTTACCTTTTTTGGGGAGTTTTGTAATTTTTATATTTTAATGCCAAAAGTTTTCCTTATATTTTGCAATAATGGATGTAAAATACTGTGCTTGCACGTACTGTTTTTCAAAAGTACCTTTTGCTATATACTGCCATCTAGTGAATTTATGTGAAAAAATAAGGGATAAAAGGAAAACAAAGAGTCAAGATCAAATTAAAATTTTAGGCAACCCCCCCCCCCCCCCCCAAAAAAAAAAAAAAAAAATCAAACAACCAAAATAAAAAACAAAACACAAAAACAACCAAACCAAAACACAACAACAATAAAAACAAACCCAAAATAAAACTTTGCAGTTTAGTTTGCTTGCACATTAAGAAACTGGGAATCTTTTGCTTGAAGCTTTCACTTCTTTAACCTCAGGTGACAAAATAATGCCAAAGCTAAGGTGAAAAAAACCTTGTGCAGACTTGGAGTAACTTTACCCTAATTTGGAGGTCTGTCTTGCAAATGGAGCACTAGCTCCTCCTAAAGTTGTGAGAAGCTAAATAAGAACATAAGCGTTGCCATACTGGGACAGACCGAAGGTCATCAAGCCCAGTATCCTGTTTCCAACAGTGGCCAATCCAGGTCACAAGTACCTGGCAAGATCCCTGAACAGTAAAACAGATTTTATGCTGCTTATCCTAGAAATAAGTGGTGGATTTTCCCAAGTCCATCTTAATAATGGTTTAATAATAATTTTCTTTTAGGAAATTATCCAAACCTTTTTTAAACCTTGCTAACTGCTTTTACCACATTCTCTGGTTTAATTCTAGAGTTTAATAACACATTCTCCACTTTGTTTTCAATTTATTACTTAGAAGATTCATTTTGTGCCTCCTAATCCTAGCATTTTTGGGAAGTGTGAACAAGCTATTCATGTCTACCCGTTCCACTCCACTCAGTGTTTTATAGGCCTCTATCATATCTCCCCTCAGTCGTCTCTTCTCCAAGCTGAAGAGCCCTAGCAGCTTTAGTCTTTCCTCATAGGGAAATCGTCCCATCTCCTTTATTATTTTCACTAGCCGTTGAGCCCATTAAAACAGGCTGGTGGGTCGCCGCCCCCCTCCCCCCAAGTTCGCTGCCTTCCTTCTCTGCCTGTGTCCCGCCCTCGTGTGATGTAACGTCAATGAGGGCGGGACACAGGCAGGGAAGGAAGGCCAATGGCAGCTCAGCTGATCTGCCTGCTGCGGAGATGTAAGCTGAATAGCGAAGAGACGGCCGGGTGGAGGGGTGGCGGCAGCGGCGACTCCGGGGGGGGTGGGGGGGGTAGCGGTGGCGACCTCGGCGGTTCCCTCCCCTTCGCGCAGTTTCCCTCTCTGTCCTGCCCCCCGTCATCACGTATTGACGCGGGGGCGGGACAGACAGGGAAGTCTCTAATGCGCATTTGCGAGTGAGTACGGTCACTCACCGTTTATATGTTTGATTGCCCTTCTCTGTATGTTTACTAATTCTACTATATCTTTTTAGAAATGCGGTGACCAAGCATAAGATGTGCCTTTTTAAAATTGTTCTAGCCAACAAGATTCTACTCTGTGTGTGTATATATATATATGGAATAATTTCATAAAGGATTTAAATGTATAAAACCTGTTTTACCTACAGAAAAAGCTTTAAAACTGCACAGTGGTATACCTGCGTGTCAGCACACAGTGACAAGAACACACATTTATAAACATGCTGTACACAGGTGTTCTGAAGGAACATTTTGAAAGCGCAGAGTTGTGATGTATAAGTGCATTTTATAAAATACATGAGCACACATGTGAAGGGCAATTTCATAACAGGGTGCTTAGTTACATGTCATTTTGTGTGCAAAAAATGTAAAACCAGCACTTACATGGCAGAAAAGGAACTGAGCGCTATTCTTTAAGGGTGCACTAAGTGGCATAATTGCAAGGTTCAACTTCTCACTGCTCCAGCAGCCCTGCACAGACACAACTGCACTACCATCTGGCTTTTAGAGAGTGAGAAACAACAGAGAGGCCTAGAAGCCGCCTCAGGAGCTGGCCATTCCTCACTGTTCTCACAGCCTGTTCAGGCTGCTCTTCTTGCCTGAAGGGGAAGGAGAAGAACATTGCTTCCCCCAGCTCCCGGCTGCTCTTCCTCTGAAGTGAGAGGGGGAGGAGGAGAAGAATTTTTTAAAAGAGAGAGAGAGAGAGAGAGAGAGAGAGAGAGAGAGAGAAGGAGGAGTCAATAAAAACCATGAGAATGCAGCAAACAAATTCCATTGGCCCATGTACTACATGAACCAGATGTGAGCGTGCCCTGTCCAATAGCGATGTGAAGCACAGTATGTCCAGGGATAAACATGGACTGCCAGCAACTCATAAAAACGTGTCCTCTAGGAAAGAAAATAAGTGATCGTGATAATCCGTGGTAAATGCTGGGGGCTTTGCTTTACCGTGGGAACAATGAATTAATAGTTCCTGCGGGGCAGTAGCAGATTTTTCTTCCGTACCTGCAGTAATTTCATCTATATTTTTACCGTTATCACGGTTTTACCACACATCCCCATGTCATTTTCTAATGTGTATGCAAGGGAGTGCTCACAGGTGTGGAACCTGGGAGGTGCTGCAAGGTACGTGCAAAACCTACAGAATACTGTAAGTTACATGCACTATTACACATTTCCTACACTGAATAAATATTGACACAGATGTATTGAGCACAGTTAATTGAGGTTTTTTGACTAAATGATAAGAAATAGCTGCCACATCAATGCTGGCACTTAGTGGAGTGGACAATTGTCTTTTTCCTCCTTTACATTATACTCACATTTAAGACATTTTAATTGTTTCAGGTGGCTTATTTTTTTTGTTGTTATTATGACTGTTTAGACGTGCCTCACCTTTCCTGTTTGTCTTTTGGTTCACACTGTAAGCCACAAACCATAATTATAATTCAGTTTATGGTGAACTTCAACAATTTCAAATGGAATAATTTCCAAGAAAAGTACTTACTCTTTGTGGTGTGTACAGATGAACAGCTTTCAGAATTAACTCCCACACATCTACACTGCACAGTCCAAAAGATGCAAAGACACACATATGTGACGTCCAAAGATATTTCATTCTGTGTGAACAGAGATTTATTAAATTACTGACCTAGACTACAGATTATTATAAGCAACAAATACCGAGGGGACAATGTTCAAAAGCCTGCAGCTATGTAAGCCCAGGCACTTAACCGGCCGTGTTTCCCTCTGAAAATGACCAAGTTGTAAGTATGTATCTGCTATTTGAGTGGCAGGTGGATGGGAGTAGGGGGCAAAATAGCACGCATATATTTGGAAATCAAATGTTTGCATGCTCTCTGAATGTGCTTTTGGTCACATCTGAGAGCAGCAGTTTTTAGTCAGGTCATTTTAACTGAGTAAATCGACCAACCCAATACTCAAGAAATCAGTAAATAATGGACTCTAAATAGTACATTTCCACATCTTTGAAAGACAGCAAACTAGCAATACTAAGAGAAGAGTGTGGGCTGTACTGTGAAAGTATGAACTTTCACACATTACCTCAATAAGTCACCATGAGGTGACTAATTAATCTCTGCACAATATTAACTGTACCTGATATCCTGGAATGACAATACTAACAAAACTATGTAAGCCACATTGAGCCTGCAAATAGGTGGGAAAAGTGAATGATACATACCTGTAGCAGGTGTTCTCCGAGGACAGCAGGCTGATTGTTCTCACGACTGGGTGACGTCCGCGGCAGCCCCCACCAACCGGAAAAAGCTTTGCGGGACGGTCGGCACGCAGGGCACGCCCACCGCGCATGCGCGGCCGTCTTCCCGCCCGTGCGCGACCGCTCCCGCCAGTTGAATGACTAGCAAAAAGATGAAACCGCAACTCCAAAGGGGAGGAGGGAGGGTAGGTGAGAACAACCAGCCTGCTGTCCTCGGAGAACACCTGCTACAGGTATGTATCATTCACTTTCTCCGAGGACAAGCAGGCTGCTTGTTCTCACGACTGGGGTATCCCTAGCTCTCAGGCTCACTCAAAACAAGAACCCAGGTCAATTGAACCTCGCAACGGCGAGGGTACAACAGAAATTGACCTACGAAGAACAACTAACTGAGAGTGCAGCCTGACCAGAATAAATTCGGGTTCTGGAGGGTGGAGTTGGATTTACACCCCAAACAGATTCTGCAGCACCGACTGCCCGAACCGACTGTCGCGTCGGGTATCCTGCTGGAGGCAGTAATGTGATGTGAATGTGTGGACAGATGACCACGTCGCAGCCTTGCAAATCTCTTCAATAGTGGCTGACTTCAAGTGGGCCACTGACGCTGCCATGGCTCTAACACTATGAGCCGTGACATGACCCTCAAGAGCCAGCCCAGCCTGGGCGTAAGTGAAGGAAATGCAATCTGCTAGCCAATTGGAGATGGTGCGTTTCCCGACAGCGACCCCTAGCCTGTTAGGGTCAAAAGAAACAAACAATTGGGCGGACTGTCTGTGGGGCTGTGTCCGCTCCAAGTAGAAGGCCAATGCTCTCTTGCAGTCCAATGTGTGCAACTGACGTTCAGCAGGGCGGGTATGCGGCCTGGGGAAGAATGTTGGCAAGACAATTGACTGGTTAAGATGGAACTCCGACACCACCTTCGGCAGGAACTTTGGGTGGGTGCGGAGCACTACTCTGTTGTGATGAAATTTGGTATATGGAGCATGAGCTACTAGGGCTTGAAGCTCACTGACCCTACGAGCTGAAGTAACTGCCACCAAGAAAATGACCTTCCAGGTCAAGTACTTCAGATGGCAGGTATTCAGTGGCTCAAAAGGAGGTTTCATCAGCTGGGTGAGGACGACGTTGAGATCCCATGACACTGTAGGAGGCTTGATAGGGGGCTTTGACAAAAGCAAGCCTCTCATGAATCGAACGACTAAAGGCTCTCCAGAGATGGCTTTACCTTCCACACGATAATGGTAAGCACTAATCGCACTAAGGTGATTCCTTACTGAGTTGGTCTTGAGGCCAGACTCTGATAAGTGCAGAAGGTATTCAAGCAGGTTCTGTGCAGGGCAAGACCGAGGTTCTAGGGCCCTGCTCTCACACCAAACGACAAACCTCCTCCACTTGAAAAAGTAACTCTTTTTAGTGGAATCCTTCCTAGAGGCAAGCAGGACCCGGGAGACACCCTCCGACAGACCCAACGCAGCGAAGTCTACGCCCTCAACATCCAGGCCGTGAGAGCCAGAGACTGAAGGTTGGGGTGCAGTAACGCTCCGTCGTTCTGCGAGATGAGAGTCGGAAAACACTCCAATCTCCACGGTTCTTCTGAGGACAACTCCAGAAGAAGAGGGAACCAGATCTGACGGGGCCAAAAGGGCGCTATCAGAATCATGGTGCCGCGGTCGTGCTTGAGCTTCAGTAAGGTCTTCCCCACCAAAGGTATGGGAGGATAAGCATACAGGAGGCCGGTCCCCCAATGGAGGAGAAAGGCATCCGACGCTAGCCTGCCGTGTGTCTGAAGTCTGGAACAGAACAGAGGCAGCTTGTGGTTGGTCTGAGAGGCGAAAAGGTCCACCGAGGGGGTGCCCCACTCTCGGAAGATCTTGCGTGCCACTCTGGAATGTAGCGACCACTCGTGCGGTTGCATGACTCTGCTCAGTCTGTCGGCCAGACTGTTGTTTACGCCTGCCAGGTATGTGGCTTGGAGGAACATGCCAAACTGGCACGCCCAGCGCCACAGCCCGACGGCTTCCTGACACAGGGGGCGAGATCCGGTGCCCCCCTGCTTGTTGACGTAATACATTGCAACCTGATTGTCTGTCCGAATTTGGATAATTTGGCAGGACAGCCGATCTCTGAAAGCCTTCAGTGCGTTCCAGATCGCTCGGAGCTCCAGGAGGTTGATCTGCAGATCCTTTTCCTGGAGGGACCACAGACCCTGGGTGTGAAGCCCATCGACATGAGCTCCCCAACCCAGGCGAGATGCATCCGTCGTCAGCACTTTCGTGGGCTGTGGAATTTGAAATGGACGTCCCAGTGACAAATTGTTCCGAATGGTCCACCAGTGCAGCGAAGCGCGGCAACTGGTGGAGAGGCGGATGACATCTTCTAGATTCCCGGTGGCCTGAAACCACTGGGAAGCTAGGGTCCATTGAGCAGATCTCATGTGAAGACGAGCCATGGGAGTCACATGAACTGTGGAGGCCATATGACCCAGAAGTCTCAACATCTGCCGAGCTGTGATCTGCTGAGACGCTCTGGTCTGTGAAGCCAGGGACAGGAGGTTGTTGGCCCTCGCTTCGGGAAGGAAGGCCTGAGCCGTCTGGGTATTCAGCAGAGCTCCTATGAATTCCAGAGACTGGGTTGGCTGGAGATGGGACTTTGGGTAATTTATCACAAACCCCAGCAGCTCCAGGAGTTGAATAGTGCACTGCATGGACCGGAGGGCTCCTGCCTCCGAGGTGTTCTTGACCAGCCAATCGTCGAGATATGGGAACACGTGCACTCCCAGCCTGCGTAGATATGCCGCCACCACCACGAGGCACTTTGTAAACACTCATGGGGCAGAGGCGAGCCCAAAGGGCAGCACACAATACTGAAAGTGCCGGGTGCCCAGGCGGAATCTGAGATACTGTCTGTGAGCTGGCAGTATCGGGATGTGAGTATATGCATCCTTTAAATCCAGGGAACATAGCCAATCGTTTTTCTGAATCATTGGCAGAAGGGTGCCCAAGGAAAGCATCCTGAACTTTTCTTTGACCAGGAATTTGTTCAGGCCTCTCAGGTTTAGGATGGGACGCATCCCCCCTGTTTTCTTTTCCACAAGGAAGTACCTGGAATAGAATCCCTGCCCTTCCTGCCCGGGTGGTACGGGCTCGACCGCATTGGCGCTGAGAAGGGCGGAGAGTTCCTCTGCAAGTACCTGCTTGTGATGGGAGCTGAAGGATTGGGCTCCCGGAGGACAATTTGGTGGCAGGGAGGCCAAATTCAGGGCGTATCCGCACCGCACTATTTGGAGAACCCACTGGTCGGAGGTTATGAGAGGCCACCTTTGGTGAAAAAATTTTAACCTCCCCCCGACCGGCAGATCGTCCGGTACGGACACTTTGAGGGCGGCTATGTTCCCGTGGATCCAGTCAAAAGCCCGTCCCTGGCTTTTGCTGTGGAGGCGCAGGGGGCTGCTTAGGCGCACGCTGTTGATGAGAACGAGCGCGCTGGGGCTGTCCCTGTGCCTGACGAGGCCTTCGGGCCGGCTGGTTGTACCTACGCTTTGCAAAAGAATAGGGTGCAGCCTGCCGGGCCCGGGAAAAACGTCCACCTGCTGAGGTGGATGCTGAAGGCGCCCGGTGGGAGAGCTTGTCGAGGGCGGTTTCCCGCTGATGCAGTTGGTCCACCAGCTGCTCGACCTTCTCGCTAAAAATGTTATCCCCCCGGCAAGGGACGTCGGCCAGTCTCTGCTGGGTGCGGTTGTCCAGGTCAGAGGCACGCAGCCATGAGAGCCTGCGCATCACTATACCTTGGGCCGCAGCACGAGATGCCACGTCACAGGTGTCATAGATACCCCTGGACAGGAACTTTCTGCACGCCTTCAGCTGCCTGACCACCTCCTGATAAGGCCTGGACTGCTCCGGCGGGAGCTTATCGACCAGGTCCGCCAGTTGCTTCACATTGTTCCGCATGTGAATGCTCGTATAGAGCTGGTATGACTGGATGCGGGTCACGAGCATGGAGGATTGGTAGGCCTTCCTCCCAAACGAGTCCAGAGTGCGAGACTCCCGCCCCGGGGGCGCCGAGGCGGTATCCCTCGAACTCCGTGCCCTCTTGAGAGCAGAATCCACGACCGCCGAGTCATGGGGCAATTGTGGCCGCATTAACTCTGGGTCAGAGTGGATCCTGTACTGGGACTCTGCTTTCTTGGGAATGGTGGGATTAGTTAATGGTCGCATCCAGTTCCGAAGCAGTGTCTCCTTGAGGACATTGTGCAGCGGTACCGTGGAGGACTCTCTAGGTGGTGATGGATAGTCGAGGACCTCGAGCATCTCAGCCCTCGGCTCATCCACAGAGACCACGGGGAAGGGAATGCAAATAGACATATCCCGCACAAAGGAGGCAAAGGAGAGACTCTCAGGAGGCGAGAGTTTCCTCTCCGGTGAAGGCGTGGGGTCCGAGGGAAGGCCCGTAGACTCCTCTGAGGAGAAATATCTAGGGTCCTCCTCTTCCCCCCACGAGGCCTCTTCCTCGGTATCGGACATAAGCTCATGTAGCTGTGTCCTGAACCGGGCCCGGCTCGACGTCGAGGCACCGAGGCCTCGGTGTCGTCGAGCGGTGGACTCCCGCGCCGGCGGGGACGAAGCTCCCTCCATCGACGTCAACGGGGACTCCACCTGCGTGGCGGTCGAGACCGGCGCCGCAAGCGGCGGCGGTGTCGACAGCCTCGGCACCGGGCTAGAGCTCGCCGGCGCCATAGTCATCGGCGCCGGGGGTGCTTGGCACAGCCTGGCGCATCAGCCCTTCCAGGATCCCTGGAAGGATGGCTCTGAGGCACTCGTCCAGGCCCGCTGCCGGGAAAGGCGGTGGGGCCGGTAGAGGTGTCGGTGCCAGAATCTGGTGGGAGCCAGGAGACGGCACCGAAGTGCCGGGACCCTGCTGCGTCGGTACCTCCACAACCGACGGGGACCTCTCCTCCTGATGCGGACGCTTCGGCGTCGACTCCTCTCCGATGTCCGGATGCATCGAGGGCGACCGGTGACGGTGCTTCTTAGTCTTCTTGCGATGCCCGTCACCGGTGCCGGGTGGTATGGAGGAGGAGGAGGACGATCCCCCTCGGTATCGAGGAACCGGGTCAGACAGGGTTCGGTCCCGTGGGCCACGGGCCGAGGGAGTGACCGGGGCCGACTGCCCACGCGGCCTCTCACCTCTACCCTCACCGGAGGACCGGCGGGCCGACGGGACCTGTTCTCCTGGGGTCGATGCCATCGGTGCCGATTTCTCTGGCATCGATACCGGTACCGAAGGACCGGGCGTCGGTACTGATGCCGTCGAGGTCGACGTCGAGGGGCCGGCGCAAGTTCCAAAAAGACGGTCCCGTAGAACTTGCCTCGCAACCTGAGTCCGTTTCCGGAGACCGAGACACAGAGAACACGACTTGATATTGTGCTCCGGCCCGAGGCACTGGAGGCACCAAGCGTGGGTGTCGGTCTGCGAGATTGGCCGGCCGCACCGACCACACTTTTTAAATCCACTCGGGACCTTCGAGGACATCGACGGAAAAATCGCGTCGGCGAAGTTAAAGTCGTCGATGGTGGCGGAAATCACACCTCGAAAAAGAAAATCGACCTTGCGGCCACTAGGCCGCAGCGCGGTGCGCCCCCGCTAGAAACGAGGGAAAAAGGAGCGCGTGCTCCTCACGTTTTTTGGTTTTTTTTGAAAAAAGAAAAACCGGAGCACGCGGTTAAATAAACTAATAAACTGATAATAAAAATAGACGAATCGCGTAAACGCGAACGGCTTTCCGGCGGCTGAAACAGAGAGAGCGGCGAAGGCACGACTCTCTCCAGACGCAGAAAAAAAGGAACTGGCGGGAGCGGTCGCGCACGGGCGGGAAGACGGCCGCGCATGCGCGGTGGGCGTGCCCTGCGTGCCGACCGTCCCGCGAAGCTTTTTCCGGTTGGTGGGGGCTGCCGCGGACGTCACCCAGTCGTGAGAACAAGCAGCCTGCTTGTCCTCAGAGAAATGTGGGATACAAATGCAATTTCCTAAAAGTCCATAAGTCATTATTAAGATGGACTTGGGAAAATCTATTGCAAATTCTAGAATAAGCAGCATAAAATCTGTTTTCCTGTTCTGGGATCTTGCCAGGCACTTGTGACCTGGATTGGCTACTGTTGGAAACAGGATACCGGCTTGATGGATCTTCGGTCTGTCTCAGTATGGCAATACTTATGTTCTTAGGTGGCTGAAAATTATTTTCCCTAATATATACAGTGTTCTTCCCAAGACCTTTTTAATGAATGCATCACACAACTGATTTTACTGACCGCCTGGCTAACTTAACAGAAAAGTTTATAATACTGCGCAGTACTCCCCTGCTCCACCTGGCTGGATAAAATTTCTGGGGAGAGGTTATGCACAATATGCAACCTACATAAACCCAGTATAAGTGTTGCCATATTGGGACAGACCGAAGGTCCATCAAGCTCAGCATCCTATTTCCAACAGTGGCCACTCCAGGTCACAAGTACTTGGCAAGATCCCAAAACAGTACAATACATTTTATGCTGCTTATCCTAGAAATAAGCAGTGAATGTTCCCAAGACCACTTTAATAATCGCTTATGGACTTTTCTTTTAGGAAGAATAGCCAAACCTTTTTTAAACTCCACTAAGCTAACTGCTTTCACCACATTCTCTGGCAACAAATTCCATAGTTTAATTACATATTGAGTGAATAAATATTTTCTCAGATTCGTTTTAAATTTACTACTTTGTAGCTTCATTGCTTGCCCCCTAGTATTTTTGGAAAGAGTAAACAAGTGATTCACATCTACCTGTTTCACTCCACTTATTATTTTATAGACCTCTATCATATCTCCCCTGAGCCATCTTTTCTCCAATCTGAAGAGCCCTAGCCATTTCAGCCTTTTCTCATAGGGAAGTTGGCCCATCCCCTTTATCCCCTTCTCTGTACCTTTTCTAATTCCACTATATCTTTTTTGAGATAAATAATAAAGGGCCGATCATAAGGACAGCAGAATAATTGAGTCTCCAAAGACACTCAGTAGTGATTCACACTATAAATTTAGTACATTAGAGCTACCAATGACTAAAGCAGCTGTAATGAGAGTCATGCAAGCAGAGGAGGATTCAAGACCAATAGCTTGTAAAAAAAGGATCTCCAGTTAGACAAATTTATGAATGCTGTGCACTTAAAAAGACAAAGGAAAACGAGTGGGAATGAAATTACATACCTCATTGTACTCAATGCCAAGCATCCAAAAAGAATAGTATGCATTAAATTGTAGGCAGTTCCTGGTTTCAGTGCAATTCTAACTCTACCTTGTTTATCCACTGGTGGAATGCTTGCTGAGCCACTAAAGAAAAAGACAAAAAAAAAAAAAACCCTCACTGCCATGCAATGATCAGGGATCTACCAATTCATAAAAAGCAAAATAAAAGGCATTTTCACTCTTTTCATCACATTAACTACTCAGGGATGGCCCTTTAGAGATGCAGTACCAAACTCAGACATTACTGCCTTGAGCAGAATACCCTATGTGACAGCCAGTTTGGTCAGACAGTTCTGCAGAATTTGTTTGGGGTCTAGAATCCAACTCCACCCTCTTAGGCGCATTTATTCCTGTTCCAAGCTGCACCTTCACAAAAGGACATTTTTAGTTGTTTAGGGTTTTTGGTTCTGATTGGCCTTGCTTGTTTCAAGTCCTTATTGACCACTGTTTGTTGTTTTAAGTGAGCCTGGTAGATAGGGATTCCCATCTGTAGTAATCTACTGCCCTGCTTGTCCTCGGAGAAAGCGAAGGTACTCACCTGTAGCAGGTGTTCACCGAAGACAGCAGAACATAGATTACCACATCCCTCACACCACCCCTAGGAACTGAATTCTCTATGATTTTTTTTCTCCAACTGTGGGTCCCATGTGAGTTGGGCAGGCAGGAAGGCACACATGTATACTTGGCTAGGCCTGCCAGAAGCTTCAAGAATCTTCTGAATGCTGGGCAGCTATCAATGACTTCTTAAGATCTGCAACCTGGTCCACTGTACACTCCTTTCTGAAGTATTATCACTTGGACATGTTAGCCAGGAGGGATGCAGATTTTGGGGCCTCAGTCTTTCCAGCAGGAATGACTATGTCCTGCCCTACTTGAGGACTGCTTTGTTACATTCTGCAAATCTCTGGATTGATCTCTGGGATATAATGGAAGGAAAAACTAGCTTTTACCTGATAATTTTCTTTCCTTTAGTCAAGAGATCAATCCAGAGGCCCTCCCTTGGAATTGGTGCCCGTTTCTTTCAGTCTCTATATAGGTTATTAGATTGTATAGGTTTCTGGGCTGTTTGTAGTTGTAAACAAACAAACAAAAAAAACCAAGGTCAGGAATAATCTTAGTTTACCTCAGAGGTGTGGTCCTCATGCAGAGCTATTTACACAAATTTCTTTTTTTCTTCATTTGTGGTTTCCAAGTTGTGTTTTTTTTTTTTTAGAGGCAGGAGTTTTTCTCTTTGCCGTCTGTACTGCTTTGTTAATGAAAATACTGAAGGGGAAAGCTGCAGCACAGTATCCTATATGCAGTGGTGTGCTGGAGCCGGCTCTGTCCGGCTCGCAAGAGCCGCTTGTTAAATTTTGACAGCTCTTGTGAGCCGGTTGTTGTTGGGGGCGAGCCGGCTCCATTAGCGGAGGTAAGCATGGCAGGAAGGCGCCATCACAGGCCATGCTTACCGCCCCTGCAGCTCCGAAACATGTCCAACGATGTCCTTCGCTCCCACCCTCCCCTCCCATCTGTCTATTTTAATTACCTCCGTCAAAGCGCGCGTTATTTAAAGCCCTGCTGCGCAGCTGGCCGTCTCTCCAGGCTTCCCCTGCTTGCTTCGGTGATGTTCGCGCCCTTAGTCCCGCCTTCTGACGTCATTTCCTATTTCCGCGAAGGCGGGACTAAGGGCGCGAACATCACCGAAGCAAGCAGGGGAAGCCTGGAGAGATGGCCAGCACGCAGCAGGGCTTTAAATAGCGCGCGCTTCGACAGAGGTAATTAAAAAAGACAGATGGGAGCGGGAGGGGAGGGTGGGGGGCGAAGGACATCGTTTGTTGGACATGTTTGGGAGCGGGAGGGAAGGGAGGAGAATCACTGGGTATGGATGGGGAGAGGGGGGCAGGGGAGAGATTTGCTGGGCATGGATGGGGAGAGGGGTGCAGGGGAGAGATTTGCTGGGCATGGATGGGGAGAGGGAGGCAGAGGAGAGACTTGCTGGGCATGGATGGGGACAGGGGGCAGGGGAGAGTTGCTGGGCATGGATGGGTAGAGGGGGGCAGGGGAGAGACTTGCTGGGCATGGTGGATGGGGAGAGGGGGGCAGGGGAGAGACTTGCTGGGCATGGATGGGTAGAGGGGGCAGGGGAGAGAGGAGAGTTTCAGGACATGGATGGAGGGGAGAGCAAGAGAAATTCTGAACATGGATGGAGGGGAGGGAAGGGAGAGAGAAGAAATGCTGCACATGGAGGGAAGATAGAGGAAGGAGATTAGATGAGGGAAAAGGAATTGAGGAGAGAAACTGCACATGGATGGAGAAAATAGGAAGAAGCTAGATCCACTGGACAGTCAAGTTTGCGGAGGACCAGAAATGAAGAAGAAAGGAGGAAAGAAAAGAAATAAATGGAAAGGAAGCCCTGGAAACGGAGTCAAGGGAACAGATAGAGAGCAGCAGAATCAGATACTGGACCAGCATGATCAGAGAAACAAAGTCACCAGACAACAAAGGTATAAAAAAATAATTTTATTTTCATTACAGTATTTGGAATATGTCCACTTTGAGAATCAGGTGCTGCACGTTAAAAGTTTATATTTATTTACTTATTTATGGCATTTTATCCCATATTAAACATGAATTAGATTGGAACCTGGGATCATTTAATTTTTTTTCCTGGAGAGAGTAATGCATTGCCTCCCCCCACCCCCCCCGGCTATAGCCAGCTCTGCAATTTTGGGGGGTGCAGAGGTGGGTGGGGGGGTGCCAAGGTGGACTGGGGAGAGAGCCTGTTGTTAAAAATTTACCAGCACACCACTGCCTATATGGCAGAGCTCCATTGTTCTATCTCCACCTGCTGGTAGATGGATATAACTCACAAGTCTCTAGACTGATCTCTGGGACGTAATGGAAAGAAGTATTATAAAACTATCAACATACAGTACCTGAGATTCTGAAAGACGACGACTACAGCTGCTATCACCAAAATGAAGAGTGTGCCTGCATAGGCATAAAAAAGCAGCGTCTCCGATAGCCTTTCAAAAGTATTGAAAGGCAGTAGACCGAAAGCTTCTTCGCATAAATACAGATTTGCATCAAAATCTCTAAAGATTAAAAAAAGATAAGCTTTAATTTACTGAGCGACTTTTCTAGCAGCAGAATAAAAGGCAATTAAGCATGAGAATGTTCATAAAGGGCTTCTCTTCTGACCTCAATTCGTTAAATACAGATTCTATTCAGAGACTTAAACCTGGGGCTGCTTGTTACCAAGAACAGACTCCAATTCTTAATCCTACTCTTTATTTAATACAGTTGATGACAAGATAAAACAAAATCAAATCACTTACAGTTGTGTTGAGACGGATTAGGCATTCTGTACATACAGAGTTAGTCTGTGTCTGATTACCCCTTCTCCCAGAAAGGAGGAACGGTCAGTGTCTGGTAATTTGAATACAGAAACACAGGACTAACAGTGACTGCAGCAGCAGCCATAACAGATAACTGCAGCAGCTGCAACAGGTAGAAAACCACTATAGCTTACTACCTCGAGAGGAAAAAAACAAGCAGTAGTTTACTGCCTCAACATGGAAAGTTCAGGCACTCTACACGCTGGATCTATGACCTAGGTACAGCTATCACCTCTCTCATTTTTCCTCAAGCGAGCAATTGGAGGGTAGGGGGAATTCTGCTCCTCTCAACATGCCCAGAGACAGGCAGCAACAAAGAGCTCCAGAAGGGAGGTGCTCATAAAGGCAGAAATACGGGGACCTGGTCCATTATACACAGCTTAATAGCATACAGATATGCAATCTGTTACACACAGAAAGCACAAGCTGACGCATAATTTTATAAGAGGTATGTTCCACCTAATTCTATAAAAATCACCAAAAATTACGCACAAATTTGGGAACACATCTGAATTTGTGTATGCAATTTAATTGAATAATGAGCCAATTAGTGCCAACTGGCTTTTTAACAATTATTGGTGCTAACTGAAATCAAATAACATGTATGCGTGTAAATTTAGGTGCATGATTCAATACTTAACTTGACTAATTTAATATCGGAATGATTCCAATGGTCGTATGGTGCAACAATTTCATATATGGTTAAATTCACTGGATTCAAATCTCAGATCTACCATGCACTATAATATGAAGCAAATTTCCTGTTTGGATCTGTTGACCATTGAAGATACATATGGCTTCAATACCACTGTTTTTAGGAAGCCCACTGATAAGAATCCATTTTTGCATTTTGAGAGCTTTCACAACAGGTGTCTCAGAGAAAACCTCCCTTATTCACAATTCCTTTGGTTGTGGAAGTTATGTACCACTTTTGATGAATTTGATAAACAGAAAACATCTATGACCAGAAAGTTTCAGGAAAGAGGGTATCATCCACACTGTATTACCAAAGGATTAAACAGAGCTATGTCAAAAGACAAACAGCATGGCACCACTGTATGCAGTTTAAAATTCTCATGGTTCTCCAAAGATATACAAAATATTTTAAGGAAAACTTTTTATATGTTATGAGGACAATCATGTTTCAGGAACAAGAAGTTGATGGTTGCATACACACACACAGCCAAAATATCAAAGAGATGGTTGCCCCATCAGCCATGCCCAGTGCAAGAGCGGATTCTGTTCCCACCTATGGTCACCATCCTTGTGAAACCTGCTATGTCTGCCCTTTGTCTTTGACCATGGACATTTTCACACACCCACGTATGGGAAAAGTGTACCAGCTGAAACACTAACTGTAACACTTTTAATGGGTAGTTTATCTGATTATTTGCCTTTGCTCTCTAGTACTTGTTGGTAAAACCATGAGAAAAATAAAAATGAGAATAATTGAACACAGAAGCAACGTTCAAAGAGGAAATGGTTTCTGCCCCCTTAGTACAACAATGTCTAGACCTTTCTCATTCATTCTCTGAACTGAGGTTTTTTTGTGCTTAAGGTTATTAAGAGGCCCTGGCAGGGAGGAGATGTAGATCAAATATTTTGCAACAAGAACACCGGTGTATTTTTGAGCTTAACACTGTACAAAAAGCAGAATTAAATGCTGAAATTGATTTCTCAGTTTTCTTTTATGCAATTGGATCTTGCCCCATTTGGTTCATTTACTGATAGACTAACACTGGGTTCTTGTTTTATATGTTTTATTTTATATACCTTTTTTATAATGCATATGGACTATTGTACTTAGACAATGTATGGTTGTTTATGGTTTATGTTTTTAAATCATATTTTTATCACAAAACTGTTTTTATGTGTAATCATATTTTCTGCTGTACAACTGTGTGTCATTTAAAGTTAGATGTTTGCAATCTATGTTTTTGTTTCTGTGATTGGTATGTATATTATTTATTGTATGCAAAAATAAAAACTACAAATGTGACCTTAGGACCGACAGAAATACTTCTTCATTTGTACTTTGCAATGCCTACTTTATGCTGGCGTCATGCTTTGTCTGCATGCATTGAAGGTTTATATTTTTTCTTTATTTTTAAGGCTTCCCCCCTTTTAACATGCATGGGTGGGTTTTTAAAGTGTTATTTTAATAGCATTCAAAACGTGGTTGCTGGAAAATGTATTATACATAAGCACCAGATATTCAGCACTATACTGGGCATTTCTTTTTTTTAACAGTTTACTTATTTTATTTATGCTGGCTTGATATACCACAAAACAGATCCAAAACAGGCAACTAGGTGCCCTGTTTACAAAGGCATGCTGGCGTTGGTTAGCGTGCGCTGTGTAGGCGCCCATAGGAATATTGTGGGCACCTACATAGCACTGTGTAGCCACCCACAATATTCCTATGGGTGCCTACACAGTTAGTCCATGCTAACGAACACTAGTGCGCCTTTGTAAACAAGGCCCTAAGTGGTTAGAGAAACAAACAAAAATAAATGTCATAGTATAATGCAGACGAGGATGATAGCCAGAACAAATAGGAGAGGCCAAGAGAGGCCCTAGAAGGGGGAAGATTCAAAAGCCGGGGAAAAAAAGGTGAGTATTAAGAATGATTTTAAATAAGCTTTAAAGCTATTTAAGCTTTATATTTTTTTATTTTGTTACATTTGTACCCTGCGCTTTCCCACTCATAGCAGGTTCAATGCGGCTTACATATTATATACAGGTACTTATTTGTACCTGGGGCAATGGAGGGTTAAGTGACTTTGCCCAGAGTCACAAGGAGCTGCCTGTGCCTGCAGTGGGAATTGAACCCAGTTCCCCAGGACCAAAGTCCACCACACTAACCACTAGGCCACTCCTCCACTAGCTACGTGCAGGATGCCAGACTCACAGAAACAGAAGCCTGCGCGGCTGCAAGGGCAGGCTTCTAAATGGAATGTTGCTAGTGGAATAGCAACATTAACATTCCATGTAGAATCTCAAATAGTAGCAACAGAATCTCAATAGTAGCAACATTCCATCTAGAATCTCCAATAGTAGCAACATTCCATGTAGAATCTGAAATAGGGAAAGGGAACTGGGACTTGATATGCTGCCTTTCTGTGGGGTTTACATAGTATATACAGGTACTTATTTGTACCTGGGGAAATGGAGGGTTAAGTGACTTGCCCAGAGTCACAGGGAGCTGCCTGTGCCTGCAGTGGGAATCGAACCCAGTTCCCCAGGACCAAAGTCCACCACGCTAACCACTAGGCCCACTCCTCTCCCCATTTTTACACTCAATTAGTTTCACATCATATTCCCTGTTTTTTTAAGAAAGCTATTATTTTAGTAACATTCAAATGTGGTTAGTTGAACAAAGATTTAGAGATTGTGAGTTAACTAGGCACAGAGAAAGTACCTGCATATCATAAATGTAAACCACTTTGGTTATACTACAGAAAAGTGGTATATCAAATCCATGATCCTTGACCCCCCTCCCCCCCCTTTAGCCTTTAAATAAATTTACTTCCACTTAAGATAGGAGAGCAGCCAAAAGCTCTATCTTTGTTTCTGAGAGCTATTCTCATTCCTTAGGCACCATTTCACTTCTTCTGCAGAATTTCCCACCTCATCCAGAACAAATACCAGAATGTTCTGTATCATATGAGACTGGTAAGCCCAGCTCTAGTTTTAACCAGTTGTATTTATGACCGGTAGTCTTGCTTATCTTAAAGAAAGTGGGACTACAAATCCATTGGTCCTAGGGTTTTGAGATAAACCTAAGAGCAAAAGGTCAAAGGAAGAAAGCTCAATATGACAGCAGAATGAAATACTAGCTATTTTACTAAGGTGCTTCAAAAGATAAGAATTCAGTCTTTGAATAAACATACCTTGTTATTCCAAATCCAAATTTCACCTTTATAAATTTAAATACATGTTCATCTGACTGAAGATGTAGGATTTTCTATTAAAAAAAAAGATACACATTTCATTTAGTCAAAATTTTAATTATATTTCTACAACATGTTTTTTTAAAATCGTTTTTATTGATGACATGTCAACGTAAATTAGACACTAAAACAGAGATACATAAACTAGAGATACATAAACATATCATAAAACCGAGTTGTAGTCTGTCATCTAAGATTTTACATTTTCTCCCTCCCTCCCCCTCACAAACGTCAGTTGTTACAACAGGGCCTGGTGTGACCATAATGGAACAGTAACAACGACATACATGCATGGTGCTACTTTTCTTTTCACCATTCCATCTATATATCATCCCATACAATTCTCTCCACCCTCCTCCTCAATACCCATCCCTCCCTACTACCCCCCCACCCTGGGGGCTTAACCATTCAAAATCCTACTATGGACTGTTGGAGTCAGCGTGTCCCAAAATGGAGACCAACATTGAAATAGACAGACCCCCTTCCGGGAAGCCAGATCTTCCACCTCCCTGCGTTCCACAGCGCTCAGGGAGATCATTAAAGACCTCCACCGCTGTAGGTTGGGTGGGTCTGACAACATCCAACCCAACAAAATTGTCTTCTTTCCCATGGCAGTTGTTCTGTGAGTAAATGCCAACATGCCTTTCTTTCGACATCCCCTCACTTGGTATTTGTCAAACAAAAGAGTAGGACCTGGGCGCCAATCTGATCCCCAAATCACCGACACAAATGCACACAGCCGAGCCCAAAAGGTCCGGACCGGGGGACATAGCCAAAACATGTGGCCTAAATGTGCCCCCAGCCCTGAACAGTTCGGACAGTCATCCTGGGGTCTTAGGGTAGCCCTGAATGTTCTATGTGGCGAGATATACAGTCTCATAGTAAATTTATAGTGTAATTCATACAAATCACATCTCTGAAGGTTTGTACAACATAGTTTAACCTTGCTTCCAGAAGCTGTGTTAAACCTATGGACATCTAAGGAAAAATGGCTAACTGGGAGACAGTTTTCCTATTTTTTTTTTTAGTAAATTATAATTTCATCAGTAATGTCTAGGTCTAAAAACACATATTCCAGTAAAATTCAAAGCTTCTAAGCAATTCAGAAGTAGCACTAGCAGTACCTACCTTAATAGAGCCATTTATAATGATGGTCGAACACATCACCAAAAGTAAATGCAGGAACAGTCGCCTAAGCCTAGTAAAGAAGTTGCCTGTTTTTAAATTCTTCTAGAAATAAAAAAAGTTTATTTTATTCAGATAAATGAATGGTGCAGTAACATTTTATGAAGCTGTTGACTGCACTGACAAGATTATAATACACTGAAGAATCAAACATTCCACAGCACACACACTTTTTATGTGGAGGTATGAATTTGGGCGCTACCGATGGTCACTGTAAAAGCCTATTCCATAAAGGAACATTTGACTGCTATTCAGCTGTGATATACTGATGCAGTTTTTCAACACATGATGTCATGTCGGATGCTGCAGCAGTATGATGAAATCTGTTTACGACAGTATGGGTGCAGCGGCAGTGTTACAAACTTTAATTGTGACAGTATAACTTGGAAACTTTTTCAGGAGATAAACGTATTTTTTCTGCCTTATTTATATATATAAAAGGCGAGTGTCATACTCACTCACAAATGCGCAGTAGAGACCTTCTCTGCCCCGCCCCCGCGTCAATAGGTGATGACGAGGGCGGAACAGAGAGGGTCTGTACTGTGGCATTTGTGAGGGAGGGACATCGCCGTCGCCACACCCTCCACCCGGTCGGGCCCTCGCTCCGCTACTGAAACAGCGAGGGTCTGGGAACGCAGCACTGAGCTCTGCTGAGCTGCCGTCGGCCTTCCTTCTTCTTCTCTGCCTGTGTCCCGCCCTCGACGACATTACGTCACACGAGGGCGGGACTGGCAGACAAGAAGGAAGGCCGATGTCGGCTGCTCAGCAGAGCTCAGTGCTGCGTTCCCGGACCTTCGCTGTTTCAAATTAGCGGAGGGGCCCGGCCGGGTGGAAGGTGGGTGGCGACGGCTCCAGGGGGGGGGGGGGAGGCAGCGGCGAACTCGGCGGCGCGGGGGGCTTTCAACCCCCCTTCCTATAATAGCCCGTTTTTACGGGCTCAAAGGCTAGTTTATATATATAATAATATAAGAATGTTCTAGGATGCCTAGTTGTTTTTTCCCCACAGTTGCACGATTGAACCTCAGCTGTTTTAGACTGATGATGAAACTGGTAGCGAACCGTAGTGGCACTATGCTCACTTCTGATGGTCCAATTTAATCATTTGTTTTAGTTAAACTTTGTTTGATGTGGTGCATGTTTTTAATTTTGCGTATTATTCCTCTTTTTAGGATGCCTTTATAAAATAGGCACATCTTCAAAATTCTTTTAAGTGTTGTTATGAAATTACCCCCTCAAAGTAGATGACAACTCTCCAGCATATCTAGCCCAGTGTTAGAGAGATCTTTATATTACGTAACTAGTTCTCTTTCAGGAATTTAAACTTTAGCTTCTAGTTCAGGCTGGCTGTGAAAGCTGTTCTCAATGTAACCTTAAGCAGTTATGACTTTTCCCTATGATCCTGTGTGTTTCGCATATCGGCATCTGTATCTCATTTTCTATTGTGTGGGATTATGTTACTGCACGGTCTTGGATGAGTGTCTTTCCTATTTATGTTAAGAGTTCCCTTTTCTGATTATATGTATTATTTTTAGATTGTGAACTGCCTTGCCCTGCTATTCAGTTATGAGCGGTATAGACAGTTTTCAGCAAATAAACACTAGGACTTTTTAATTTAATTATTTTTAAAAAAGAAAAGTATTTGTAACGTACCACAATGCATTAGAAGTTCTCTATGTTTTTCTACCCTCCCTCCCCCCACAGTTTGCAACTGTACATAATACATCCCACATGCTTCTATATAATGGCAACCATAATTAAAAAGCCACTTTGGAATAACTAATGAAACTTAAATTTACACAAAATTTAATACAAAAGGGGTTTAACTGAATGGTTACCTGCAATTTCCTTGCTATCAATGCAGAAACAATAAAACTGAGGAACAATGACCCAAGAATCATAGAATTGAAGAACTGAAGAACACAGACAAGCTGTATGCATGTTGCTTGTATTACATACAGCCATATAACCTATAACAAACCAAAATCATAAATGGTTAATGTACATCCAAGATAAAGCAAAGTTACTCACCTGTAGAAGATGTTCTCCGAGGTCAGCAGGCCAAGTATTCTCATATCTGGGTGATGTCATCCGACGGCGCACGGTGTAGATGCTGCCTAGCGTATTCAGAGGACCCTGCTTAATCTGTCCACCAGACTGTTGTCCTTGCCAATCAGGTACGTTGCTTACAGTACCATCCCATGAAGGAGGGCCCACTGCCACATCTGTACTGCCTCCAGACACAAGGGGTAAGATCCCATACCCCACTGCTTGTTCACATAATACATTGCAACCTGATCATCAGTTTGGATGAGAACAATTTGGTTCTGTAGCCGATCTCTGAAAGCTTTTAGAGCATTCCAAATAGCTCTTAGCTTCAGAAGGTTGATGTGGATATCTGTCTCCTGGGCAGATTGCATTCCCTGAGTGACACCCATCTTTATGAGCCCCCCCCCCCATCCCAAGCTGGATGCAGGTGGAATTTGGAATGGGAGTCCCATGGAGGGGCATAATCGAACAGAAACGCCTATCTCCATGGGCGTTTATCTCCGAGAACGGGTCCGTGAAGGGGCGGACCCAAGCATATTTTCGAAAAAATTAGACGTCCATGTTTTATTCGCCAAGTTGTGAGCTGGGCGTTTTTGCTTTTCAGCGATAATGGACAATGAAATCGCCCAGCTCAAAAACGAATAAATCCAAGGCATTTGTCCGTGGGAGGGGCCAGGAGTCGTAGTGCACTGGTCCCCCTAACATGCCAGGACACCAACCAGGCACCCTAGGGGGCACTTTTACAAAAACAGAACAAAAGGTAAAAGAGCTCCCAGGTGCATAGCACCCTTCCCTTGTGTGTAGAGCCCCCCAAATCCCCCTCAAAACCCACTGCCCACAAGTCTACACCATTACTATAGCCCTAAGGAGTGAAGGGGGGCACCTACATGTGGGTACAGCGGGTTCGGGGGGGGTTGGACGACTAAGCATTAAGCAGCACAATTGTAACAGGTAGGGGGGGGATGGGCCTGGGTCCACCTGCCTGAAGTCCACTGCACCCCCTAACAACTGCTCCAGGGACCTGCATACTGCTGCCAGGGAGGTGGGTATGACATTTGAGGGTCAAAATAAAAGTTGTGAAACATCATTTTTTGTGGTGGGAGGGGGTTTATGACCACTGGGGGAGTCAGGGGAGGTCATCCCCGATTCCCTCCAGTGGTCATCTGGTCATTTAGGGCACTTTTTGGGGCCTTATTCGTGAAAAAACAGGGTCCAGGAAAAGTGCCCTAAATTCTAGCTAAAACGCATACTTTTGTCCCATTATCTGTGAAATGCGCCCATCTCTGTTCGGCAGATAACCACGCCCCAGTTCCGCCTTCGCCACACCTCTGACACGCCCCCATAAACTTTGTCCGCATCCGCGACGGAGTGCAGTTGAAAACGTCCAAAATCGGCTTTCGATTATACCGCTTTATTCGTTTTTGTGAGATAAACGCCCATCTCCCGATTTAGGTCGGAACTTGGGCGTTTTTCTCGTTCGATTATAAGCTGGATAGTCATTCTGGGCCGAACTGTCCACCAGAGGAGAGATTGAACAAGTTTTGGAGGAACTCAGATAACATCCTCTAGGTTCTCTGTAGCTTGAAACCACTGGGAAGCCAGAGTCTATTGGGCACCACTCAAATGGAGGTGAACCATGGGAGTGACATGCACTGTGGAGGCCATGCGGCCTAACAAACTCAACATCTGCAGAGCTGTGACCTGCCTGCTGCTCCAGACCTGCAAGGTGAGCGCTATCAAGCTATCTGCTCTTGCCAGGGGCAGAAAGGCCAGAGCTTGCATCATATCTAGCATAGATCCTATGTATTCCAATCACTGAGTTGGGAGAAGATGGAACCCTAGGAGCTCCAGCACCTGAATAGTTCTCCGCACTGACTCTTGCACTCCTTCCTGCAATGTGCTCTTGACCAGTCAATTGTCCAGGTAGGGAAACACAAACTCCTAGTCTGCATAGTGATACTGCAACTACTGCTAGAAATTTGGTGAAGACTCTGGGAGCTCACGTGAGGCCAAAAGGCAGAACGTGATTCTGGTAACGGTGGTTCCGTACCCAAAATCCGAGATAATTCCTACAACTGGGAAGCATCAAAATATGGGTATAGGCATCCTTTAAGTCCAGAGAGCATAGCCTTGTTCCTGAATCATGGGGAGAAGAGTGCCCAGGGAAATCATTCTGAACTTTTCTTTAACCAGGAATTTGTTCAGGACCCTTAGGTCTAAGATGGGTCAAAATCCCCCGTCTCCTTGGGCACAAAGAAGTACCTGGAATAGAATCCCTTTCACTTCTTTCCCGGGTGGCACAGGCTCAACCACATTGGCCTGTAGAAGGGCAGAGATTTCCTCTACAAATACCTGCTTATGCTAAGAACACATGTAAAATGCTCTCAGTGGGCAATTTGATGGTTTTTCATGCCAATGAAGTGTGTAAACAAGGCGGATTATTTGAAGAACCTACCAGTAAGTGGTTATAAGGGACCACTTTGATGGTAACAATTTAGCCTCCCTACCACCAGCAGGCAATCCAGGGTGGTAACCTGGATGGTGGCTATGCTCTCCTGGAGCCAGTCAAAAGCTTGTCCCTTCCTTTGACCTGCTGGGCCTTCTGGGGTCGGGACTGACGTGGCTGGGAGTGTTGGAGATAGGGCTGCTGGGTACAGTGGGAAGGCAATGGAAACCTATGTCTTTGAGAGCAATAGGACCGCTGCCAAACCCAGTTGAAAACCTCCTAGTAGAGGACGACAAAGCTGGAGGCTGCTGAGAGAGGGACTGAATGGTGTCAAGTATGTTTCTTGATGAGGTTTGCAACCTTCTCCACTATGTCCCCCAAAAGATTATCTCCTCAGCAAAGTTATGTCTGCTAACCTCTCCTGAACCACTGGTTCCAGGTCAAAGATATGCAGCCATGAGAGTCTGCGAATCCCCACACCCATAGCAGAGAGTCTGGATGCAATACCAAATATCAATGCGCCCCTGGCCATAACTTTTCTGCACTTCAACTAGCAAACTTGTTGGCCAACTACCAAAGCTCTGAGGTTTGCTCCTGAGGGAGCAAGTCCACAAGACTGAGCGTATTGCGCAACAAAGACTTCAAGTGTATGCTTGTGTAGAGATCATAGGACCGGATGCAGTTAATAAGCATCAATACCTAATACACTGTTCTCCCAAATGAATCCAGAGTCTGATCCTCTCTTCCTGGGGGAGCCAAGGCATGAGTGCTGGAACTTCTGGCTCTTTTGAGAGTGGATTCGACCACCGGAGAGTGGTGAGGCAATTGCGTCCTCTCAAATCCAGAAGCCTTCTGGATACGATACTGAGTATCTACCTTCTTTGGTACAACATGCACTGTGAGGGGAGATTCCCAATTCTTCACCAGTACATCTCTAATGATAGGGTGCAACGGAACTGTAACCTCTTCCTTAGGAGGAGATTCATAGTCCAGGACAGTTAACATTTCTGCCCTAGGCTCTTCCACCGTCTCCAACTTAAATGGGCTAGCCAGAAGATGGCTGCCACAGTGTCAGCTTACTCAGACACGATCATCATTTTTCCATTTGCTGTGATGGTAAAACGAAAGGGGAAGGTGAGGGTTTTTCCCTCAGAGCCCTTTACCTTGTTGCCTGTAGTCACAATGGATCGCTTTGTTTAGCATCTTGGCCCAGGAGGAATCTTCAGTGCAGGCCCATGTGAGGGACAGCTGGAAATAGGTGTACAGTCTGGAAACTAGGGGGCAGAACACTCTCAGTCCAGAACAGAGGGATCCTACACTGCAGCTGCGCCCTGAGGTACTCTGCCTGCCAAGTGCATCAGCACCTCTTGGAGGTGAAGTATCCGCCGCATCCAGAGGTGGCCTAGGAATTGGCTGACCGAAAGAGATGGTTTTTCTGCAGGACACATCAAAGCAGAGTTTGTCTGCATTAGGAGTGCAGACACATTCAGCTCATGGTGTGATCAAAGAACAGGGCTTGTGTGTTCTACAGCAATCATTGCCTATTGGTATGTTTCAAACCATTGAGCTTCCTCACCGTGGAATCTGGAAAGCGATCCTGGATTTGGGTAAAACTTTAACTGTTCAATAAACTAACATGGGCTTTACTATTCAAGAACTTCAGAAGATACTTAAAAATGAAACTGAGATTACTCAAATTTTTGTTTCATTGGGAAAGACTGAAGACAAAGTTACTGCGATAAAAACAATGGAAAGTGCTTTAATGAAGGATAAAACTTGCTTAAAGTCAAAGTTAGAGGTACAGGAAAATGTTGTTAGGAATTGTAATTTAAGAAGTTTAAATTTTATGCATTTATCTGCAGTTTCCGCTAAAGAACTTTTTTCTTAAAAAAGACCTTGAATATTCCTTCTGATTCTATTCTACCTTTGGTGAAGACCTATTATGTGCCATCTTCAAGGAAAACTAACCCTGCTCACCAATTAGATGCTGCTCAAGAAATGGCACCTTTAGATGTTTCTGCTCTGTTGAATACATCCCATTCAGAAGTAGCCCAATCTGCTACCTTGTTGGTTACATTTGCTCTGGTCTCTGATAAAAATGGGCACTGCGGCTTTATTTAAAATATCGGAAAAGCTCTTTCTGAATATGAAAATACGAATTTATCCAGATATTTCCAGAGAAGACAATTTATTTTGCTTAGACCAGCTGTTTTGTTCTTTTTAAAACTTTCATGAAAATGTATAGTGATATAGATTCTTTAAATACTGTATGTATTTTTTTGATGATACACAGTTGTCTACTTTTATAACTAATAAGGGGGTAAGGGGGGAAAGAACCTCTTCACCAATGAACCTCTTCCCCAGTGAAGATCTCCCGTTGAGAGTTAGCTGTATTCAGGTTTTTTTCTCTTTGTTATATTTGATTGTTAAAGATAATTTAACAATATTGCCTTATATGTAGTACTTGAATCCCATGTTTATTGACTGGAGTATAGTACTTTTGTTTCCTCAAAATATTAGATTTTATAGTCTTTCTTTATTTCCACTTCTTACTGTAACTTTGCTGTACAACTGGATACTTGGATTGTTAATTTCAAAAATTTCAATAAAGTAAAAAAAAAAATGGGATGGCCGAAGGCATCTCCTTCACAAAACCTGTAAAAGAGAGACTCTCAGAGGTGGAGATTTATGCCTCTCGAGGTGGGGAAAGGATCAAAAGGGATTCCATATGACTCCTCAGAGAAATAATGTAGAACTTCATCGGACTCCTATAAGCGGTTCAAGTCCGACTCCTCGCAATACTTCAGATCAGCAAAGTGAGTCTGTGCTTGTCCCAGCTCAGTGGAACCATATAAAGTACATAAGTATTGCCATACTGGGAAAGACCAAAGGTCCATCAAGCCCAGCATTCTGTTTCCAACAGTGGCCAATCCAGGTTACAAGTACCTGGCAAGATCCCAACAGTACAAAACATTTTATACTGCTTAACCCAGAAATAGTGGATTTTCCCCAAGTCCATTTAATAATGGTCTATGGACTTTTCCTTTAGGAAGCTGTCCAAACCTTTTATAAACTCCGCTAAGCTAACCGCCTTTACCACATTGTCTGGCAATGAATTCCAGAGTTTAATTACACGTTGAGTGAAGAAAAATTTCTCCGATTCGTTTTAAATTTACTACATTGTAGCTTCATCGCATGCCCCCTAGTCCTAGTATTTTTGGAAAGCGTAAACAAACACGTCACATCTACCCATTCAACTCCACTCATTTTATAGACCTCTATCATATCTCCCCCTCAGCTGCCTTTTCTCCAAGCTGAAGAGCCCTAGCCGCTTTAGCCTTTCCTCATAGGGAAGTCGTCCCATCCCCTTTATCATTTTCGTTGCCCTTCTCTGCACCTTTTCTAATTCCACTAGATCTTTTTTGAGATGCGGCGACCAGAATTGAACACAATATTCGAGGTGCGGTTGCACCATGGAGCAATACAAAGGCATTAAAACATCCTCATTTTTGTTTTCCATTTCTTTCCTAATAATACCTAACATTCTATTTGCTTTCTTAGCTACAGCAGCACACTAAGCAGAACGTTTCAACATCAACGACGACACCTAAATACCTTTCTTGGTCTGTGACTCCTAACGTGGAACCTTGCATGACGTAGCTATAATTCGGGTTCCTCTTTCCCACATGCATCACTTTGCACTTGCTCACATTAAACATCATCTGCCATTTAGACGCCCAGTCTCGTAAGGTCCTCTTGTAATTTTTCACAATCCTCCCACGATTTAACGACTTTGAATAACTTTGTGTCATCAGCAAATTTAAATTACCTCACTAGTTACTTCCATCTCTAGGTCATTTATAAATATGTTAAAAAGCAGCAGTCCCAGCACAGACCCCTGGGGAACCCCACTAACTACCCATCTCCATTGAGAACACTGACCATTTAACCCTATTCTCTGTTTTCTATCTTTTAACCAGTTTTTAATCCACAATAGAACACTACCTCCTATCCCATGACTCTCCAATTTCCTCTGGAGTCTTTCATGAGGTACTTTGTCAAACATCTTCTGAAAATCCAGATACACAATATCAACCGGCTCACCTTTATCTACGTTTGTTCACCCCTTCAAAGAAATGTAGTAGATTTGTGAGGCAAGATTTCCCTTCACTAAATCCATGTTGACTTTGTCTCATTAATCCATGCTTTTGAATATGCTCTGTAATTTTGTTTTTAATAATCTGTACCATTTTGCCCGGCACCGACGTCAGACTCACCGGTCTATAATTTCCCGGATCTCCTCTGGAACCTTTTTAAAAAGTTGGCGTTACATTGGCCACCCTCCAAGCTTCTGGTATCATGCTCGATTTTAAGGATAAATTACATATTACTAACAATAGCTCCGCAAGCTCATTTTTCAGTTCTATCAGTACTCTGGGATGAATACCATCCGGTCCAGGAGATTTGCTACTCTTCAGTTTGTAGAACTGCCCCATTACATCCTTCAGGTTTACAGAGAATTCATTAAGTTTCTCCGACTCGTCAGCTTCGAGTACCATTTCTGGCACTGGTATCCCACCCAAATCTTCCTCGGTGAAGACCGAAGCAAAGAATTGAATCTCTCCACTACGGCTTTGTCTTCCCTGATTGCCCCTTTTATTCCTCGGTCATCTAGTGGTCCAAACGATTCTTTTGCCAGCTTCCTGCTTTTAATATAACCTGAAGGGTGCTGAGGTACAGCCCCTACTCTCAGACTCCAGAGAAGCTTCGTCCTCCATTGTAGAGAGTGGTACTGCATAGGTCGATGTTGATGTCGACACCCACTGAGGCATTGGTGTTGAGGACCGCTCTACAGGCAGACTTGGGGCCTCAGGGAGTTGAGGCTGATCCGCAGTTGGCGCAAGCACTCCTGATACCTGAGCGATGTACAGCTGAAACATCTGCGCCAGCTCCTCCATAAGCATGGTTCGGTACCCTCATCAAGGGCAGGCACCAGCAAAGGCTGTGGAGCTGGTTTGGAGACAGCTTAAGAAACAGCTGGTATCAAACCAAAAGCAGGAATCTGGCTGCCTGAAGACTGGCACCTCTACTGAAGAGGAAGAACTATCCTCTCAGTGCTGGTACTTCTCGGGTACTGGTGAAGCTGATGCCCCAGTCCTCCCGGCACCATACTTCGAAGAGGACCAATGCTTGCACTTCTTTGGCTTTCCTCAACGCTCAACAAGACGATGATGTTGAACCTGTATGTGTTCTTGGTGTTGGGCCCAATGATGACTGGTCCTGGGGCCTACTATCAGAGCCCGATGCTGAGAGAGAGGTGGAGATTTCCTCAACGCCAGTGTACTCTCAATGATAGATGAAGTTTGGGCAGCCATCAAGGTCAATGCTTTCTGTGCCGCAGTCAATACTTTCCTATGCTGCTGTTAATGGACTGGCCTTTGAGGAACCAAAAAGTTTCTCCTGCTGGACCTGACACACCCTGTGTCCTCAGCTGCATTTGTAAACAAAAAGAACAAGAATCAGGCTGGTGGTCAGGCCCAAGGCACCCAATGCACCAATTGTGCAGGTCCATGAAAGAAATCACCCGAATACATTGGGCACTCCTAGACATTGAGAAAAGATTCATGGCCAAATTAAATTCTTCAAATCTTGAGCATCAAAAAATGGCATGGCTCAAATCAAGGTTTGTACTCAGGCCTAAATGATGCCTAAAGATCCGTGTGAAAAAGAAAGAAAACTTGAAAAGCCTAAAAACCTAATAAAACGAAGGGGAAAGGTACTGAAAATAAAAACTATGAAGAAAAAAAACAAATGGGAAGGCACTGAAAAAGTAACTTAATATACATACTGGAGACCACAAAGATGCGACTTCTCAGCTCCACAGATAAAAAGACTGAGGAACCTGTGTTCGCACTTCAGGCGGGAAGGCGCCTGCTCATGCACAGTGGGATGTTGGTAGAATTTTCTACTGTCTGTATACGCTAGGCAGCGTCCGCACTGGGCTCCACTGGATGATATCATCCAGATGTGAGAATAGTAATGGCCTGCTTGTCCTTGGAGAAAAATCTTTCCACACTGTATGCACAATATCTTCTACAGCAGAAGTAAAATTACTCTATGTAATTTTTGGATGAATATAACAGGTTATTAATATTTATAATCATTTATTTATATTCAGATTACTGTTAATACGTAGGCAATATGAGAATAGACCATAGTGGGTATATATTCAGAGAACTGAACAAGTCAACAGTGCCTGGGAGTCATGGGTTCAATATCTGCTCTTCCCCAACTCTGTGTAACCTCAGGCAATCACCTGACATGCTTTTGTCCAGTGGAGTAGCAAGGGCGGGGCGGTGGGGGCGGTCCGCCCCGGGTGTCAGCAGAGAGGGGGGTGCTCCACTGCTCCCGCTGCTCGCTCCTTTGGCACCCCCCCCCCCCCCGCACCAGCCCTTTAAAAAGAAATCTCCGACGCGGTAGCGAAGCGCAGCACCTCGTGTCTGTGACTGCAAGCAAAAGAAGCGGATCATCTCATTGGGCCTCCCCTCACCTGTCCCGCCCTCCTCTGACGCAACTTCCTATTTCCGCAAGGGCGGGACAGTGAGGGAAGGCCCGATGAGAGACGATCCACTTTTACATGCAGACACGAGGTGCTGTGCTTCTCTATCGCGTCGGAGATTTCTTTTTAAAGACCGGGTGGCAGGGAGAAGACGAGGCAGGGTGAGGGTGGGAGGGACTCGGATGGCAGAAGGGACCGGGTGGGGGACAGATGGGGGTGAGAGGGACTCGGATGGCAGAAGGGACCGGGTGGACAGATAGGGTGGGGGGGGGGGGGGGGACTCAGATGGCAGAAGGGACTGGGTGGGGGACAGATGGAGTGAGAGGGACTCGGATGGCAGAAGGGACTGGGTGGGGGACAGATGGGAGAAGGGGCATGGAGCTGGAACCGGGGTCTGAAAAGTGGGCAGGAAGGGGGAATGGGGTCATGCCTGGGGCAGGGGTAGGTGGGAGAATCAATGGATCTGGAACTAGGGGCAGCCGCAGGTGGGATAATGGGGCTGAAACTGGGAGCGGAAAAGAGGGGGCAGTGAGAGAGGGGGAATAGATCCTGGATGGAAGGGGGAGTGAGAGGGAGGGCAAATGGTGGATCGAAGGAGCACAGAGAAAGGGCAGACAGTGGATAGAAGGGAGTGAAAGAGCAGACAGTGGATGGAAGGGGGCAGAGATAGAGGGCAGATGCTAGATGGAAAGGGGAGAGAGAGGGCAGATGCTAGAAGGAAAGGAGAAAGAGAGAGAGCGGGCAGACAGTGGATGGAAGGGGCAGGGAGAGAGGGCAAACATTGTATGGAGGGGACAGGAGAGAGAGAGCAGACACAGGATGGCAGGGAGAGAGAGAAGGCAGATGCTGGGTGGAAGGATATAATCACGGAAGGTTTTCAATCTGTAAGTTAAGTGAAAGTGTGTCTGAACACTGGTTTATACAAAAAATATGTGGCACTTAGAGGCAATTCATTACACTAACAAAATCATGCTATGATTATATGCTTGGGCAATTTTGAAGATCTTTGAAACTGTAATTGTCCTCTGAAAACATACGAGCAAATCCCTATATAATTATATATAGGGGTTATGTATTGTTTAAATGGATTGGATGAAAAACTTTAGCAATACTGAAAGATTTTTGTATTATTGTGTTTGGATAGGAATTTCCTTGCAATGGAATATTTTTAAAATGAACAGGAGGGAATATTTTTCACTCAACAAATAGTTTATTTAGATTTTGCTCACACCTTTTTCAGTAGTAGCTCAAGGTGAGTTACATTCAGGTACACTGGATACTTCTCTGCCCCAGGAGGGCTCATAATCTAAATTTGTACCTAAGGTAATGGAGGGTTAAGTGACTTGCCCAAGATCACAATGAGCGACAGTGGGATTTGAACCGGCCACCTCTGGATTGCAAGACCAGTGCTCTAACCACTAGGCCACTCTTCCACTCAATGTCATTCCTACGCCAATGAAATGGACCAGGTTACTACAATATATGAAACATCACAAGGCCTAAGTGGTTCTCCTACAGGAGACTCAATTGACCAAAAAGAACATGATAAGCTAGTCTGAGATTGGGTTGGTCAGGTATTTTCAGGCTTATTAGGAATAGGGAGGATGCATTTTAGTTCACAGGTCTCTGCCCCTGGGAGCTAAGTTAACATCTGGAACTCATTGCCAGAGGATGTGATAACAGCAGTTAGTGTATCTGGGTTTAAAAAAGGGTTGGACAAGTTCCTGGAGGAAAAGCCCATAGCCTGTTACTGAGATAGGCATGAGAAAAGCCACTGCTTGTCCCTGGGATCAGTAGCATGAATCTTGCTTCTATGTGGGATTCTGTCAGGTGCTTGTGACCTGAATTGGCCACTGTTGGAAGCAGGATACTGGGCTAGATGGATAATTGGTCTTATGTTCTTTATGATCAAGTTGACACAGAGACTAATATTCAAAATAAATGTAGATTTTAAATTTAAGAACCTAAGTTAATCCCCTGATTCTATAAAGGCCGCCCAAATCTGCGCATGACCCTGTGATGTGTGTGCAACTTAATTGGTTAAGAAGCCAATTAATGGCAATAATTGGGTGCTATCAATTACTGATGTTAATTGGCACCAATTAGGATTTGCTCGTTCATCTGGCTGCACATTAACATTGGGCGCCCAAACTTCCATACTGTGCAACCCAAAAAAGGGCATGGCCATGGGAAGGGCACGGATGGGTCAGGGGCATTCTGAAAATCTGCACACAGTGCTATAGAATACCAGGGATGCTTGTTCAAATTGGGTTCAGCAAGTATAAATGCTGGCTCCAAAATCTGGGCCCGGAAATCGGTGCTACGTGCTATTCTCTAAAGGGCACTTAGCCTAGAGCGACCTTTACAAAATAGTGCTGAGCGCTGATTTTTTTCCCAGCACTGATTTTTATGCGCCGTTTACAGAATCTGTCCCTAAATGCCTACTTTTAGCCAAATGCAGCATTCTCTCAGCTGAAAATTCACTCGAATGTAGAAGCATAAAATTTGGGTTTCTAAATTAAGGTCTGCTATTCATTTGCCTACAGTTGGGAGCCTAAGAGGCCTTTTTACTAAGCTGCTTTAGGCACTAACTCATACCTAACACGCTACCCATGCACTAAAAACTATTGTTTTTGAGGTGGTGTGTCAGGGGGCAGAGAGTGGATATTCCTACACTAAATAGTTAGCATATCTATATTAATACGAGCTAACTGGTTAGTGTAAGAATACCACATGAGCCTTTACTACGTACAAAATGGGTGGGTAAGTGCTCACATGGCAATTTTTCTTTTAAATGGGCGCATGCTAATGGCAACTTTAGCACATGACCATTAATACAAAAAATAAGAAAAAGAAAATCGGCCATTTTAAGTCTGCAGAAGAAATGGCCTTAGTGCGCAGGAAAAAAAATGCATAAGGGCATGCTAAAGGCCACGTTTTACCACAGCTTAGTAAAAGGAGCCCAAGTTAGGTGCTGAAAATTATTGCTAAACTCCTCACGTGTTTTCCCTTGCCCTAAATTTGCTCCATATCCACCCACTTTTAGGCTCATAAATGTAGGTGCCTAGTGAAACTAGAAGCCTAAATTTAGGTACTCAGCCCTAGTCAATTTTCAAAGGTTCCTATTTAGGCTCCTAAACCCTTTCATAATAGATCTTACAGGATTTAAGAGGAAAGTTATCAACATGGGTTACCGTTAAAATGGGATATTCTACCACAAACTGTGCTATTTTAGCAGGGTCCCACTCCATAACTGACCCTGCGCTAAAAGAGCACGACTTGTGGTACCATCTAAATGGTAGCCCACACTGATAACTTCCCTCTTTAATGGCAGATTAAAACTACAAGGTTTATCTAATCTGTCCATGTTCCCTTTTCTGTTATAACACTGCAGTCTCTGATAGACTCACTTTCCCAAAAACTAAGGATCCCATGCGTTTATTCAATACTTTCTTAAACTCTGCCTTCACCATTTCCACTGGAAGGCTGTCCTAGGCATTCATTATGTTCTGTGGAAAGAAATATTTCGAGTTACTCGTGGGTCTACTTTCTTTTTATGGTTCTAGAAGTTGCTTTCCACTAAAAAATGCTTCATGTATTATTTACATATAAATTATTTTTAAATCTTCTACAACCCCTGACCCTTTTCTTCTCAAGGACCCCTGATGTTTCCAAATGATTTCATCCCAACCCATTCTGCTTTCCTGTCCACTTTTAAAATATTTGTCTTTTTCCATTGCCAAAAGACATGTAGGACCTGTCATGTATGTTGCTACTACCTTTATGGTAGCTCAGGCTGCATACAGTTGGCAAAGGATAATTTAAGGTTACTGAAGATGGCTCTTGTCGAAAACAGCGGATCCTCTTTTTGAAGCAGCTGATGAGTTGGTTCTGACCAGCTGGCACTGTCAATTTTGTCTGCCAAAGATGGCGGTCTGCAGCTCCCTGTAATCTGCTCTCCATGTCTCCATGGAGAAGTTTTGCCGAATCTGCTTCTCCATGTTTACAGGTGAAGTGGAATCCTGCCTTTCAAGAAACACTTCATTGTTTTTCGGCAAGAAGTTGTTGTTTCAAAGTCAGCTCTTTGTTGAAGATGTTCCAGGGCTCTCAAATGTAACCATCTTGCTTAGCAGAAGCACCAGAACTACAAAATAAACTAAAAATAAGAATACCTAGTGAACCTGAATGTAACTCATCCTAAGCTAATACTGAAAGGTGTGAACTAAATCTAAGGGGACGACATTCAAGCCTTTTAAGTGGCCTGAACCAGCTCTTGGCCAGTTAAATTGTTGAAGAAAACAAAAAAAGGCAGATGATCCGCAAAATCCATTTTTTTCAAGAAAACAAGGCGGCAGATGATTTTTCCAAGAAAACAAGAAGGCAGATGATCTTTTTGATCATATGATGTGCCGATTTTGAGTGCAATATTCCTTGGGAAGAAGCTGACCTGCTGTTTATATGCTTTTGATTTGCTTGATATTACAGCAACTGGAAGCCCCTGCCGCAGCCCTTGTGGGCGAAACACAGTCTGTGTCGGGCGATTATTTTTCCAATAAAGTCTTATTAATACCACCTAGTGATCTGCTCTTTTGTTTGCTTCCAGTTAAATTGTTGTTCAGGGCTAACTGTCATATCAGTGGCACTTAACTGGATAGTGCTGCTGAAAATGTCCAGTTAGTGACCAACGTAAAAATCGCTATTTGGGGGTTGTTCCAGGAGAGGATTCAACATTTGGCCAGTAAGTGCCAATATTCAGCACTTAACCAGCCAAGGTAACCGCATAAATAGGGCCGCATAAAACTCAGTCCTAGCTTTATGTGGTTCACTATAGCCGGTTAAATGCTGAATATTACACTTAAATGGCTATGTTTTCTGCAGTTTCAGAAATGTGGCCTGACACTGAATTTCCGGGAATAACACTGATGGTGGTAAAGAAAACACTGATTGCCGTTGGCTGAATATCGGGTCCTAACTAAATGAAGTAAACTTCTAGAATGTTCCTTGCAAACTATAACTTTTTTTTATCAACAAAATATTTTTTCTGCTACAAGTTATAAAATTAACACTGGTTGGACGTTAGAACATTATATATTTTTTTATTTGCCCAATATTAAATTCTTTTAATACACATGGCAAATCCTTTAGCATATCAAATCCTACCAATGCTCCTTGTGATCGTGGGGGGAAAAAAAATCACTCCACTCTACACTGTCTCAGGAACAAAATTAGATTGTAAACCCTTTGGGGTCAGGAGAGTAGCCACTGTACCCGATACGTAACTTGCTTTGGGATACCAATGAAAAGGTGTGCACTAACTACTAATACTAACAGTAATAGAGCATTTTCTACAAAACACCATGGAAGTAACAGACAGCAGAGTGACTGGAAAGGGAGCATTCTGCTTACTTACCTTTTCTGCAGGAAGCATGTCAAAGCAATCCAAAAAGAACACACCGAGTGCTTGAATAAGCATCATGAATTGATTAAACTGCCAGCTTAGACTAAAGAGGAATGTAGACACAAACACAGCCAGAAGGGTCAGTCTCTGGGAAAAGGAAGTGCGAATGTTATTTCCACGTGTCTCTAAATACAATTTCTCATATGTAAGGTTTTAACTGTTTTACTTAACAGAACTAGGTAGCAAATGGAATGAACAAAAGGATAGAATGCATTGGAGCCGACTCTGTGGGTGCTTGAGCACCCCCAATATTGAGAAAATGCCTTGTATGTGTCCAGGGAGGGGTCATTTCCATTGGGCTTAGCACCCCCAATAATTCTGAAAAGTTGGCTCCTATGATAGAATGTATTGCAAAATTATAAACAAAATATTTAAAAACACTTTGCTACTAGGAGTCTTGAATTTCTGATTTGACATGTGACTGTACTGCAAGCAGATGTGATGCACTGGAAGGATAGCAATATTCTAGAAAGTTGATTTTGGAGATGCAATTAATTACTTTTGCTACAGTCAGTGGGATGAAAGAATCCAAAATCAGAGCAGAGCAGCTCTACAAAATGAGTCCTGCTGAAGTGTGGAACATTCTATCAAGTATGCCATCATGCAGACTAACCACTGTTTAATGGCACGTGCAGAGTTGTTTTCTTTTCTGTTTCATTAGTAGGATTTTCCTGTTTCATTCTGGGGTGCTCTTTTATTTATTTATTTAGGTGCATATTATTTCCCAAAACCACTTTTGTGATTTAAAGGCAGCAAACGGAATCCATTCTTCCTCCTTCATTATGGGTAACCTTCTAGTAGAATATCAGTGTTTGCTAGTTTGATCTTAGAGATATGGTCCCAGTGGGAAGAAAGCTATCAAACACAGGTCACTTTGCTTTTAAGGTGGACCTGAATACTTTTGCAGATAAAAAGAAAGCCACATTATAGTATTGCACAGACTGGCAAACTATGGCCTATGAGCCACATCCAGCTTGTGGAGGCAACATCACTTTTGCTGGCCATGGGAGAGTAAGGAACATCTTTGAACCAGTGAAAATGATGTTGCTTTCGTGAGCTAGGACATATGCACTACCATAATACAAAGAAAAATGTATGTTCTGACATGAATTCCTCCCATCCCCACTCTGATAGGAAAAGCTATGCAATGTATACCTTGGACTAAAAGGTACTTCCACCCTTGTTACACTGTGACATCAACAAACAGACTTAGGAAAAAAAAATGGTGATGTTTTACTCCTTACCTTCTGGAAAGGCTTCAGATCAGGTTTGAGAAAGTTTGTAATTGCTGCTATTTGAACAGCAAAAAAAGGTAGTGCCCAGTTTTCTCGCAATGGAATGGTGAACTCCACCCTTGTGGTGTCTATTCTGTACAAAATCAATAAATTAACAGAAAATTTATTTTCATTAAATAAGACCAGCTGAACTGCAAATTACATTTACCTATCTAATTGGTGAGCTGAATCCCTTCCCCACACAGCCCAGGATCAAACTGGTTAGGTTAGCTGTACAACCTCACTTAGGACCTGCTGCCATAAAATTATGCACAAACAATATTAATACAGCAGTGCAATTGGTTTAGGAATAACTTTTCAGGGTGCTTTGGTCACTGGGCTTGCTGGGGGTGTCAGCCATTACACATTTACTGGCCTAAGTCACAGTCCTAAAAGCAGTTGATTGGGAATACTAATGCACAAGCAGGGCACAGGAAGATGATGCCTGTGTGGTAAGCATACGTGGAGGGGCATAATCGAACGGGGACGACCAACTCTAAGGGCGCCCATCTCTAAGGACATCCCGGCGAAGGGGCGGGGAAACCCGTATTATCAAAACAAGATGGGCATCCATCTTTCGTTTCGATAATACGGTCGGGGACGCCCAAATCTCAACATTTTGCTCGACCTTAGAGATGATAGTCCCAGGTTTTCGGCGATAATGGAAACCGAGGACGCCCATCTCAAAAATGACCAAATCCAACTCATTTGGTCATGGGAGGAGCCATGGTCCTCCTGACATGCCAGGACACCAACCGGGCACCCTAGGGGGCACTACAGTGGACTTCACAAATTGCTCCCAGGTGCATAGCTCCCTTACCTTCGGTGCTGAGCCCCCCAAACCCCGCTCTAAAACCCACTCCCCACAACTGAACACCACTACCATAGCCCTTACGGGTGAAGGGGGGCACCTACATGTGGGTACAGTGGGTTTCGTGTGGGTTTTGAAGGGCTGATATTTACCAGCACAAGTGTTAACAGGTGGGGGAGTATGGGCCTGGGTATGCCTGCCTGAAGTGCACTGCACCCACTAAAACTGCTCCAAGGACCTGCATACTGCTGTCATGGAGCTAGGTATGACATTTGAGGCTGGCATAGAGGCTGGCAAACAAATTAAATTTTTTTTTAGGCTGGGAGGGGGTTGGTTAACACTGGGGGAGTAAGGGGAGGTCATCCCCAATTCCCTCTGGCAGTCATCTGGTCAGTTCGGGCACCTTTTTGAGGCTTGGTCGTGGAAAAAAATGGACCAAGTAAAGTCGACCAAATGCTCATCAGGGATGCCCTTCTTTTTTCCATTATCAGCCGAGGACGCCCATCTCTTAATCACGGCCCAGTCCCGCCTTTGCTACGGTGCCGACACGCCCCCGTGAACATTGGTCGTCCCCGCGACGGGAAGCAATTGAGGACGCCCAAAATTGGCGACCCTGAGAAAAGTGTATTAAAAAATGAAATTGTGAGATACACAATGTAACTGAT
Organism: Microcaecilia unicolor; assembly: GCF_901765095.1. NCBI lineage: Eukaryota > Metazoa > Chordata > Amphibia > Gymnophiona > Siphonopidae > Microcaecilia > Microcaecilia unicolor. The sequence goes on along the minus strand of NC_044035.1, from coordinate 319,988,293 downwards.
ATATTGTAAATTAACTTGAACCTTTATGGGACAGAAATGGGGTATAAATGCCCACTTAAATTACATCAAGGGGGAAATTATCAACGTCTAGTTTTTTATTTTATTCCAAGCCGCCAAATAATCAATAACCAATGCAACATGGAAAAGAGAAGATACTTAACTATAGCAAGTATTCTCCGAGGAGAGCAAGACAGTCACTCTCACATATGGGTAACGTCATCCATGACACCCGGTGCGGAGCTTAAACAAGCTAATACAGATTTAAGAGCACACGTAGCATCTCTACCACACATGTGTAAGTGCCTTCCAGCTTGCCACGAGAGTGCAGGACAACCAGTACAATAACATATCATGAAATCAACTCCAAGGAGAGGTGGGAGGGTATGGAAGAATGAATGGTCTGCTGACTTTGGAAAAATACACGCTACAGTTAAGTATCTTCGCTTTCTCCGAGGACAAGCAGGCTGTATTCTCACATGTGGGAATCCCTAGATACCAGGCTCACCACAAACAACAAACACTGGTCAATTAGACCTTGCAATGGCGAGGGTAAAATAGCAATTAACCTGAAACTATATACAACTGTGCAAGAGTGCAGCTTGGAACAGGACAAAACAGGCCTCGGAGGGGGTGGAGTTACTACTACTACTTATTTCTATAATGCTACTAGACATACACAGTGCTGTACACTTGAACATGTAGAGACAGTCCCTGCTTGACAGAGCTTACAATCTAATTAGGACAGACAAACAGGACAAATAAGAGATAAGGGAATTACTAAGGTGGGGATGATAAAATAAGGGTACTGAACAAGTGAGTAATGGTAAGGAGTTAAAAACAGCATCAAAAAGGTGGGCTTTTAACCTAGATTTGAAGAAGGCCAGAGATGGAGCTTGACGTACCGGCTCAGGAAGTCTATTCCAGGCATATGGTGCAGCAAGATAAAAGGAACGGAGTCTGGAGTTAGTGGTGGAAGAGAAGGGTGCAGATAAGAGAGATTTACTCAGTGAACGGAGTTCCCAGGGAGGAGTGTGGGGAGAGATGAGAGTGGAGAGGTACTGAGGAGCTGCAGAATGAATGTACTTATAAGTCAATAAGAGGAGTTTGAACTGTATGCGGAAACAGATAGGAGCTGGAGTCTAGACCCCAAACAAATTCTGCAGAACTCTGTCCAAACCGACTATCACATCGAGTATTCTGCTCAAGGCAGTAGTGAGATGTGAATGTATGGACTGAAGACCACATCGCAGCCATGCAAATTTCTTCAATAGAGGTTGACCTCAAATGGGCTACCAACGCAGCCATGGCTCTGACATTGTGAACCTTGACATGACCCTGGAGAGTCAGCCCAGCCTGAGTGAATGAAATGCAACTGGAGATTGTGCATTTCCCGATGGTAACCCCCATTCTGTTGGGATCAAAAGAAACAAAAAGCTGGGTGGACTGTCTGTAGGGCTTAATCCACTCCAAGTAAAAGGTCAGTGCTCACTTGCAGTCCAAGGTGTGCAGTGTGCTTTCACCAGAATGGGCATGAGGTTTGGGAAAGAATGTTGGAAGAAACATCGACTTGTTCAGAAGGATCTCCAACACAATCCAAAGTAGGGTGTGTGTGGAGAACTACTCCATTATGATGAAATTTACTGTATAGTGGATCCATCTGAAGCTCACGGACCCTGCAAGCTGAAGTAATAGCCAACAAAAACGAGACCTTTCAGGTCCGGTACTTCAGATGACAGGAATGCAGTGGCTCACAAAGAGCTTTCATCAGCCGAGTGAGGATGACGCTGAGGTCCCGTGACACAGGCGGAGGTTTGACAGGGGGCTTTGTGAAAAGCAAACCTCTCATGAAGCAAACAACTAGAGGCTGTCCAGAGATGGGCCTACCCTCTACATGGCGATGGTAAGCACTAATCACATTAAGATGAATGCTTAAAGACTTTGAAAGTCAGAAAGATGTAGAAGGTATTCAAAGCAAGGTCTGTATAGGGCAAGAAAGGGGATCTAGGGCCTTTCCCTCACAGCAGACGACAAACCTAGTATTATCTATAATAATCATTTGAAAGAGTAACACCTCTTAGTGGAACCTTTCCTGGAAGTCAGCTAGACCCTGGAGAAACACTCAGGAAGATGCAAGGAAGCAAATTCAAAGCTCTCAAACATCCAGGCTGTGAGAGCCAGAGACTGGAGGTTGGGATGTTGAAGAGATCCCTCATTCTGCGTGATGAAGGTTGGTAAAACACTCCATTCTCCAAGATCCTTTGGAGGGCAATTCCAGAAGAACAGGGAACCAGATATGACCGGAACAATCATGCAAGCACCACCATATGCGAATATCCCTCCTCATTAAGCAGGATCTGCGCATCTGGCTGCGCTTCCTACAGGACTTCAACGGAAAAGCTCCGATTCAATCGGCAACAATATCTTGTGTGGACCTCAACCTTTTTACAGAAGCCGCCAGGACCACGGGGTGCGGAGCCTATTACAACGGGGCCTGGCTCGCCGTCCCTTGGCGAAATGAAAATCTGGCATGATTGGGCATCCCCTCTCATTCCCGGATACTTCCTCCCAGACACAATCCATCTCTTGGAGGTAGAGGAATACCTCCTCCTTAACGACTTCCAAGAGGCCCTTGCGAGACATTGAAGGGCATAATCGAACGGGGCGCCCAAGTTTTCCCGAGGGCGTCCTCGAAAGATGTCCCCGCAAAGGGGCGGGGAAACCCGTATTATTGAAACAAGATGGGCGGCCATCTTTCGTTTTGATAATACGGTCGGGGATGCCCAAATCTCAACATTTAGGTTGCCCTTAAAGATGGTCGACAGAAATGTTGAGATGGTCAACCTTAGAGATGGTCATCCCCAGTTTTTGCCGATAATGAAAACCAAGGACGCCCATCTCAAAAACGACCAAATCCAAGTCATTTGGTCTTGGGAGGAGCCAGCATTCGTAGTGCACTGGACCCCCTGACATGCCAGGACACCAACCGGGCAACCTAGGGGGCACTGCAGTGGACTAACTGATGCACTAACTGAACGGAAAAAGGCATGCAGTGGTCACTAACCACCTCCCACCCCGAAAAAAACTAAAAAAAAAAAAAGACAAAAGTTTTTAAAGAGTATGGGTGAAGGATGTCATTCGCTATGCCTCCGTCCCTGCGACGGCAATTGAGAACGTCCTTCGCTATGCCTCCGTCCCTGCGACGGAAATTGAGGACGTCCAAAATGTGGATGTTTCTATGAGAGCACATCCAAGGACATGGATTACTGAGACCAAGTCAGCATGGCTTTTGTGTGGGGAAATCTTGCCTGACCAATTTACTTCAATTCTTTGAAGGAGTGAACAAACATGTGGACAAAGGGGAGTCGGTTGATATTGTGTATCTGGATTTTCAAAAGGCGTTTGACAAGGTACCTCATGAAAGGCTACAGAGGAAATTGGAGGGTCATGGGATAGGAGGAAATGTCCTATTGTGGATTAAAAACTGGTTGAAGGATAGGAAACAGAGAGTGGGGTTAAATGGGCAGTATTCACAATGGAGAAGGGTAGTTAGTGGGGTTCCTCAGGGGTCCGTGCTAGGACCGCTGCTTTTTAATATATTTATAAATGATTTAGAGATGGGAGTAACTAGCGAGGTAATTAAATTTGCTGATGACACAAAGTTATTCAAAGTCGTTAAATCACGACAGGATTGTGAAAAATTACAAGAGGACCTTACGAGACTGGGAGACTGGGCGGCTAAATGGCAGATGATGTTTAATGTGAGCAAGTGCAAGGTGATGCATGTGGGAAAATAGAACCTGAATTATAGCTACGTCATGCAAGGTTCCACGTTAGGAGTTACGGACCAAGAAAGGGATCTGGGTGTCGTCGTCGTCGATAACACACTGAAACCTTCTGCTCAGTGTGCTGCTGCGGCTAAGAAAGCGAATAGAATGTTGGGTATTATTAGGAAAGGTATGGAAAACAGGTGTGAGGATGTTATAATGCCGTTGTATCGCTCCATGGTGCGACCGCACCTTGAGTATTGTGTTCAATTCTGGTCGCCGCATCTCAAGAAAGATATAGTAGAATTGGAAAAGGTGCAGCGAAGGGCGACTAAAATGATAGTGGGGATGGGACGACTTCCCTATGAAGAAAGACTAAGGAGGCTAGGGCTATACAGCTTGGAGAACAGACGGCTGAGGGGAGACATGATAGAGGTATATAAAATAATGAGTGGAGTGGAACATGTGGATGTGAAGCTTCTGTTCACGCTTTCCAAAAATACTAGGACTAGGGGGCATGCGATGAAACTACAGTGTAGTAAATTTAAAACAAATCGGAGAAAAGTTTTCTTCACCCAACGTGTAATTAAACTCTGGAATTTGTTGCCGGAGAAAGTGGTGAAGGCGGTTAGCTTAGCAGAGTTTAAAAAGGGGTTGGACGGTTTCCTAAAGGACAAGTCCATAAACCGCTACTAAACGGACTTGGAAAGATCCAAGATTCCAGGAATAACATGTGTGGAATGTTTGTACGTTTGGGAAGCTTGCCAGGTGCCCTTGGCCTGGATTGGCCGCTGTCGTGGACAGGATGCTGGGCTCGATGGACCCTTGGTCTTTTCCCAGTGTGGCATTACTTATGTATTTATGTACTTATGCCTTTGCTATGCCTCCGATACCCCATTTATTTATTTGGATTTTGGATCACAAGTACAGTGGTGGAAATAAGTATTTGATCCCTTGCTGATTTTGTAAGTTTGCCCACTGACAAAGACATGAGCAGCCCATAATTGAAGGGTAGGTTATTGGTAACAGTGAGAGATAGCACATCACAAATTAAATCCGGAAAATCACATTGTGGAAAGTATATGAATTTATTTGCATTCTGCAGAGGGAAATAAGTATTTAATCCCTCTGGCAAACAAGACCTAATACTTGGTGGCAAAACCCTTGTTGGCAAGCACAGCGGTCAGACGTCTTCTGTAGTTGATGATGAGGTTTGCACACATGTCAGGAGGAATTTTGGTCCACTCCTCTTTGCAGATCATCTCTAAATCATTAAGAGTTCTGGGCTGTCGCTTGGCAACTCGCAGCTTCAGCTCCCTCCATAAGTTTTCAATGGGATTAAGGTCTGGTGACTGGCTAGGCCACTCCATGACCCTAATGTGCTTCTTCCTGAGCCACTCTTTTGTTGCCTTGGCTGTATGTTTTGGGTCATTGTTGTGCTGGAAGACCCAGCCACGACCCATTTTTAAGGCCCTGGCGGAGGGAAGGAGGTTGTCACTCAGAATTGTACGGTACATGGCCCCATCCATTCTCCCATTGATGCGGTGAAGTAGTCCTGTGCCCTTAGCAGAGAAACACCCCCAAAACATAACATTTCCACCTCCATGCTTGACAGTGGGGACGGTGTTCTTTGGGTCATAGGCACAGGGACGGCCACATTTCAAGGGAGTGGAGGAGTGGCTTAGTGGTTGGAGCACTGGTCTTGCAATCCAGAGGTGGCCAGTTCAAATCTCACTACTGCTACTTGTGATCCAAAATCCAAATAAATAAAGGGGGTGTCAGAGGCATAGCAAAGGCATCCTTATCACAGAAACATCCACATTCTTAACGTCCTCAACTGCTGTTGCAGGGATGGAGGCATAGCGAAGGATGTCCTTCACCCATACTCTAAAAAAAAAAAAATCAAAAGTTTTTAAAGTTGTTTTTTTTGCGGTGGGAGGTGATTAGTGACCAATGGGAGAGTCAGGGGAGGTCATCCCCGATTCCCTCTAGTGGTCATCTGGTCAATTTAGGGGACATTTTTGTGGCTTGATTGTAAAAAAAAAAAAAAGGACCAAGTAAGGTCGGCCAAGTGTTCGTCAGGGACGCCCTTCTTTTTTCCATTATCGCTTGAGGACACCCATCTGTTAGGCACGCCCCAGTCACACCTTCGCTACGCCTCCAACACACCTCCGTGAACTTTGGTCGTCCCCGCGACGGGAAGCAGTTGGGGATGCCCAAAATCGGCTTTCGATTATTCTGATTTGGGCGACCCTGAGAGGACGCCCATCTCCCAATTTCTGTCGAAAGATGCACGCCCTTCTCTTTTGAAAATAAGCCTGATAGCTGAACAGGACTGGGGGAGAGGGGAATCCGGGGGGACCTTTCTTCGCAGCCTGGGAATTGTTGGGATGTGCTGGAACAACAGGAGAAAGGAAGCTCGGTCGCTTCAGACAAGGGACAGGAACACTCGCTGGTGACAGACTAATCACCTCGCTGGCTATACATGGCAGGTGGAATACTGGTCTGGGGTGCAGTCCCAAGCAGATGGACGCTCGGCCACGCTGGGGGCGGAGTCATGGCTGGCTGCCACATGGGACAGTGTACAAGGACCCTTAAATGTAGTTAAATATAGTTGACTCATGAAACTAGGCAATTAAATTTAGCTACTATGGTGGTGATGGGTATTTTTAAGAGGCAGAAATTTAGCCTGCTAACTCATAGTGAACTGGTTAAACTTTTCAAAAACTCATAATGAAAGTTTTTGGATGACTTCTTTCACAGTAGATTTGAAGGGGCAGTAATCTAAGAAAATTTCTACACTTCCTTAAGGCAGCACTGTGCCTTTATATGTCACAAATAAAAAAGATATTATAAAGATTTACTACCCGTCTGACAACTTTTTTTTCCTAATCATATATAAGTTACTGCTTATAAAGAATATAAATCTAGTCAAAGCTAAATGAATAAAAATAAACATAAATTCCAGAACCATCTCATGTTGCTCTAACTTACCTATTAACAATGTACCATAAGGCTGCCAGGAGTCCAGATAGCCACGTTCCACTAAGGAGCCAACTTGCCACATAGAGAGCGATAACATGGACTGCCTGAAGTCCAAACAAGGTATAGATATAGAAATATACTGGCTCCAAAAACTGCTGTAAAAACACAACACAGGCTGATGTTTTAACTTAGACATCTCTGCTCCACTTCTCAGTTAATCCCACAGTGTGAGATGGTCATTTTAAGAGGAAGTGAAAATACAGGTTAAAGACAAATATTTTCTGGGCAAAACAGTGATACAACATCTGAACGTGTTAACAGAATCTATATCTTACTGAGGTTTCACAATCTACCCCTATCATCCCAACACAGAGCTAGCCCAGGGGTATAGGATGCTCCAGGTAGACCTTCAGCTGTGTATCCCCTCCCCCCACCCCAAGGGTGGCTCAAGGCCCTATCCTAGTAGTTCAGTATCTCCCCTTTCCCTCCCTATGCTCCCAGGGTGGCCAGCACCTTCCCTTCCTCCCTTTACACCCCTTCCACTAGGGGATCAGCATCTCCCCTTTCTCTATCTATGCTCCCCAGCAGTTGGCATTTTCCAACATTGGCCAGCATCTCATCCCCTTTCCTTACCTCCATTCTGTGTGCAGCATCTCCACACTCCTCTTCCTTCAGGGCACATCGCTGCCGCAGACCCCTACCTCCTCCAAGGCCGTCCAAAGCTTAAAAAGAGCCAGTGTTGTGCAGGACCAGTAAGTACAGGCCCATGCTGCAATGTCCTGCCCCCCTCTGGTAGAGATTTGCCTAGTTGGGGTGGGAGAGACAGGATAGGGCAATGCTCCAGCATGGGTTTGTGCTTGCAGGGCCTGCAAGGTACTGGCACTTTTTTAACCTTTCAGCTGACTCAGGGGGAGGAAGCAGGCACATCAATAGGGCCATACCACCACTCCCTCACGTTGTGCTGCCCTAGGCAGAAGCCTAATCTGCCTAGTGGCAGGGCCAGCCCTGCTATCACTTATCTCAGCATAGTAGAAAGAATATAGAAGTTACTGTATATGCATCTCCATGTGTAAATAATTCGTACAGGTGTAGATTTCACACACATGTAAATGGTAATTTCAGAGTTACTATTTTACATGTGGTGATCCATACCATGTAAAGATTTCAAGGAGATGGGCGTCCTCTTTCGAAAATGAGCCTGATAGTAATCTATAGAACTATGAAAGTCTAAGTGCTTTGAAAATGATCCCCAAAATTTAGATAGCTTATTATATTATATATCCTAGGTATATAAGATTACCCATAATAATTTACTATTTAGAATATCCAACTATTTAGTTCCACTGATGCTGATTCAATGTAATAGTTAGGGATTTTTCTTTCAACATAGGAAATGTAGCTGAACAAGCACATAAAGAACTGAATCCTATAAATGGTGCATAAGGTTAGGCGCCATTTATAGAATAGTGCTTAGCGCCGGGAACCACAACCACATTTAGGCACGACCGTTTACACCAACAAAACTGTAGTGTAAATCCCCACGCCTAAATTAGGTGTGGCTCCCCTCTATTCTATAACAATGCGTGTAAATTAAAGGAACGTCTCTGACCCACTCATGATCCTGTCCCCTTGTTGGACCGTAAATTTTAATTCCAATTAGCATCAATAATTGCTTGTTAAGATTTAAATTACTGGCACTATTTGGCTTGCTATTCAATTAAATTGCGTGTGTAAATTGGGTGCGCGCCCAAATTTGTGCACACAATTTTTAGTGCTTTTTAAAGAATTCAGGGGGAAAAGTCTTGCTACAAAAAAAAGTAAGATTTTGAAAAATATACAAAAAACGATACAAAATATTGAAAATGCTGGAAAACATTTAATGGGTCAATATTTAAAGTGATTTAAGCAGCCAGAAGTCTTCTGGGTAGTTAAATCACTTGTGTAGGCTATTTGCTGATATTCAACGGCACTATCAGCATTAACCCATCTGTGGAATCCCACTGTGCTTTTTTCAGTTGGCTAAATATTTATCCCTAAAATGTGAAACGTTTTCTTGTATAAAAGTGTAAAAGGATGAAAACATATTCTATAATATATAGTAAAACACTGGAAAGTGCTCTAAACCATTTGCTGCTTCTTTATTATTTTTTTCTCTATAGCAATTTTGTACGATTAAATGTGAATCTTAATATTGTCTATTATTCCCATTCAGTTACGTGACTAACTTCAGTGTGAATGGATATGTTTTGTATAAACTTAATCTTTTTAGTTAAACATTGTATCATTACAATGTTCAGAAGGAATGGATCCTAAGGAGCTTGGCCGAGATTGGGTGGCAGAGCCGGTGGCGGGGATGGTGATGAGCAGACATACGGTCTGTGCCAGAGCCAGTGGTGGGAGGCGGGACTGGTGGTTGGGAGGCGGGGATAGTGCTGGGCAGACTTATATGGTCTGTGCCAGAACCGGTGGTGGGAGGCGGGGCTAGTGCTGGGCAGACTTATACGGTCTGTGCCCTGAAAAGGACAGGTACAAATCAAGGTAAGGTATATACAAAAAGTAGCACATATGAGTTTATCTTGTTGCGCAGACTGGATGGACCGTGCAGGTCTTTTTCTGCCGTCATCTACTATGTATTATGAGATGGGTTGCCACACCCAGGGGTGTCCCACAGGTGCAATTTGAACTTTCCGAGTGTGAGAGCCTAAAGATGGAGTTCTGTTATAAAGTACAATATGACCTAATTGGAAACATGTAGAGACCAACCAAATTTCTATAGTTGTTCCTGCCCATGCCAGCTCCAGTCTTAAAATGGCTGTCTCGATTTCCAGCGACAGTCTCAGAAGCCATTCTGACCTGGAGCTGGCCATGCACAGGAGCAAGTGGGGATGCTCGTGCGCCCACAACCCACCAAGGTTGGCCTGGGAGGGGGCTGTCGCTAGGGAGGTGGGCTCTTTTTGGTTGGGTGGGAGAGGGGGGAGTGGGGACTGTTGTGGAACCAGTTTCATTTTCGGCTTTGGTTTCTATTGAAACTGGACAGCTAATTTCGGTTGGGATCTAATAGTACGTTAGGAAGGTGAGACGTTACCAAAGGTTAAAGTAAAATTTGTGTTTCCAATTTAATTTAGTCTGAAATAGAGCAGAGTGCACCGGGCTATTTTCTGGCTAAGGATTAAGGTAAATAACTTTATAGCCCAGATGTACACTATACTGACCGCACAGAATACAGCAGCCAGACTGAGCTTCGGAAAATCAAAATATGAAAGTGCCAAACCCCTTCGTGAAAAATTGCATTGGCTTCCCACCAAGGAACGTATTGCCTTCAAGGTTTGCACCCTGGTCCACAGGATTATTTTACGGCAAAGTTCCTGGATACATGTTGAACCTTATAAATCTACCACCCAGAAACAGCACCAGTCTATCCCGAACTTACTTAAATTTGCATTATCCAGACTGCAATGGACTTAGATACAAATCAATTTATGCATCCAGCTTTCCTTACATAAGTACACAACTGTGGAACGCTTTGCCCAAAACCGTGAAATCTATCCACAACCATCTTAACTTCAGGAAGTCACTGAAAACCAACTTGTTTAAGAAGGCCTACCCCCACCCCTGAGCAAAATTAACTTTCTACTTCCTGCAACACAGCAAAACTATAGACCGTATTGGACTTTTATCACCACCCCCTCTTTATTTCTTTGTTGCTTTTATTTATGTTTCTTATATGCCTACTATTATATTGTGTATTTGTATTTTACCGAACTGGAGCCTGCCTCTAAGGTATTGTGTAAGCCACATTGAGCCTGCAACTAAGTGGGAAAATGTGGGGTATAAATGTGTTAAATAAATAAATAAATAAATATGTATGGCTTATATTCCGCAGTATCTCCATATGGATTCATTGCAGATTACAAAAAAAAAAAAAAAAAAAAGAGGCATTCCAATCAGACGGAATTACATAGTATAGACAATATATTAAAAAAAAAAAAAAAAAAACTAAATCACAAGTCGATCAGTATCCATATCCGAGAACAAATAAAGTCTTAAGATGTTTCATAAATAGAATAATAAGAATGGACAGATTTTACGTAGGTTGGTATCCCAAACCAAAATTTCATAGACAAATATTTATAAGAAGAATCCAAATATTTCTTAAATTTCTGCATTACTCGGAAATCCCCCTATTTAGTTAGGCTCACTGGATTTTTTTTTTAATTTAGAGGGCCCTTGTATCTTCCTCCTGTTGTCAGACTGAGTGATCCTAGGAACCAATGGACTGCCAGCCCTAGTTGGCCCCCCATCCCAGAATCCTGTATCCCAAGGGTGGTAGTCTGAACCAAGACACTGCTACTTCCTTTGAATATGTGCCCCAGGTCTCCTGGGCAAAGTGCCCTTTGCAGCAGTTTTGAAAGGGCAGGTATGCCTATATTTTCCTCCTTTTTCTGCAGGTACTATTTCTGGTCAAAGGTATGTGCTTCCCTGGTCTATTCCCACCCTGGAAACACCTTCTGAAAATGTGGGTAAAAGTACATACATAGTGGGACAACACATGCCATATTACCTGCTACATGTGGACAATTTTCTTGGGTAAATGCTCTTGCACACTGCATTTCCCAGATTCCTTGACAGTTAATGCAAAAACATCGATGTTAAAAGTCAGTATTTTAGATAACTTCCACAGGGCAGCCAATCTTGTCCTGTCGAAATTCTCCCCTATGGGAGCAACTTACCGTAACTGGATTCTTTCAGTTTTGTTTCATGCATATCGCTTCTTCAGAACTGAAACCACTACAGGTTACAGCTTAACTATCTCTCCGTGACATGCCATGTGCAACTAGTTTGTAACTGGTATCCTAAATATAGAGATACATACCCTAATCGGCAGGCTCCTATATAATAAACTGAGAAATACTTCTTGGTAAACATTCATTCGTTCAAGGATATTTATTGTCCTCATGGATTCTGTTCTATTGTCATATATCAATTCAAGGAAACCTAAGAATTTGAAAACATTTCAGCACGTTAGTTAATGGCACTTATTACTAGTCGTTTTCTTAGAGCTTCAGTAAAACAGATTTCTAGAACTTTCAACCAAGGATTTAACAGCATCTGTCACAAAACTGCTTTGTTGGAGGGAACTCTGCCAGGCTGAATTATTACTTGGATACAACCAAAGTAATTTGCATTTTTTGGGTATGTGTTTTCAATTAAAGTTAAGAACAAAATACTATATGCCATACTAAATTCAGGTGTTTTTTTTTCTTTTAGTATTATGCATACTAATATCCCATCTTTCCCATGTTCAAACTAACACATTCTAAACTGTAACTGTAGTAAACAGCCGCCCTTTTACTAAATTGTACTTCTGTATTATGTACTAGACTAATACAAATCTAAATTTTGTAACCGCCTTTTTAGCAATATGTAAGCCACATTGAACCTGCCATACGGTGGGAAAATGTGGGATACAAATGCAATAAATAAAATAATAAATAAATAAATAAATAAAATAAAAATACAAAATAAGAGTAAACCTTAACAAAGTGCTTTCATTTGTTAGTACTGACGACAGGTGATTTGCTGATTTGGAAAAGAAAACCAAAGGACTATAGGGGCAATTCCATAATGGCATGACTTCCTGTTAGAAGCCCCAATACCAAGCATGAAGTGTCTATTTTATAATGACATCTGTGCGCCAGGATTTCGTTACAGGATACGAGTGCAACCCAGTAACAAATTATTTTATTGTGAACTGCTTTGAATTTTTTTTTCCTTTTGAAAGGAAGTATATCAAGTGCCTAATAAACCATAAACCCTATCAGCTCACCTAACATTTGCACCCCAGCAGTTACACCAGCCACAGAGCTTGCATAAATGCGGTAAGGGTGTGTGGAACGCCCAGTATTCTGTGAGTTACTTGCAGAACTGGGAACCCCACCCATGCTCCAGCCATTCATATGCCTCCTAGGATTTGAGTGCCCTTATAGAATAGCACATAGGGAGCTTACGTGTGCAAGTGCCAATGTACACAGCATTTATGCACACAAGGAACATATGAAACAGAAATAGATCCAGTCACTCAAGATCCTACCTGAATCTACACTACCCAGATTGTAGTGGTCTTAAGTACAAATCTATTTATGTCTCCAACTTCACTTTTATAGGCACACAACTCTGGAATGCTTTACCCAAATCAGTAAAATCTACCCAGATCTACCTAAATTTCAGAAAATTACTGAAATCCGTACTGTTTAAGAAAGCTTATTCTCCAGGTTCAACACAATTTTGATTAACTCCCAGTAAGATTTAAGGACATTAATTTTCTTTATTATCTTATTTGCATACTGTTGTTTTAAATGATATTTACTACCTTACCTATTGTATAATTGCACTTCATGCACTGTAGCCTTACTACAGTTTTCTGTAAGCCACATTGAGCCCGCAATTAGCGGGAAAATGTGGGATATAAATGTATTAAATAAATAAATGTAACTTTAGGTGTCATTAGAGAATTGCCTTTTTAGATTCTTGGTGTCTATAGCTTGAAACACTACTTTCGAAAATGTTTAATCCTCTCACCAAAAAAAAAAAAAACAAGGTGGGTTGGCTGACTCTTTAGGGAGTTCACACCCCTCCCAAAAGCATAAGTTTCTGAGATATTGACTCAGCATACTCCATATCCTCAGAATTGTAACTGCAATTTCTAGGGCACAGAGACAGCAAAAGATGGCAGACATGGAAGCACTGCAGAACAGGAGCCCTTTTATTAAGCTGCTGGGTAATCAATAATGCGTGCTTACCGCAGGTTAAAAAGCGCTACTGTGTTTCCTTGGTTGCAAAATAAGAATGTATCCTGATGTGTCTAAGGTTACACAAAAGAAAAGACAAGAATTTCTTAAACTTTGCCCGAAAGCTGTGCAACTGGGCGCGTTATTTTGGTTAAATTTTCCTTGCAAATGTGTTATAAAGTTAAATATATATTTTTTGATTCTAAACAATTGAACACTTTCCTGGAATCTAAGTTAGCCGGTTCACTTGTACCGCAACCAAGACCTGTAATAACTTCTACGCCCTAATTCAAGAGTCACTCGATTCTCTTATCTGCCACCTTTTTCTTAAATATTAATATAAGCTTTCCTGATATATAGTATGTTGTGCCTCCATATTGTGGACTAAAGATGAGCATAAGATCATGATTTGATTTAATTATGTATGTAATAACTATTTTTCCTTATATCATAATGACTAATAGTCATCTTTGCTATCTCAAGAAATTTACTTATTATTACTATGTAACCACTTTATATCTGTATTATTTTTCTTTATTCTGTACTCAATATTATTTTTCACAATTAGAATACATATTATCACCCTATTTTCTACCTCTTGTATTGTCCTACTGCATTCACTCCTACCATTCACACTAACTAAACAAGAACCATAAAATCCTATGTGTGTTGTCCAGATACAAGACTTTTCAGGATATTGAGCTAATCCTTTGCTGCATGACACGAGGACGAAACAGGATTGAGAATTCTACAGATACATTAATTGTTGCTTTGAGAATGATGGACTAAATACTCGGAGAAGGAAACATCATAGATCAAGCACAATAGGTGGGACTGATTATTGGACTGGTGTAGAAAGCACAAGGACACGTCAATCAGTAACATCAAAGTTTGGATAATATTGTATGTGCAGCAAAGGATTCGCTCAATATCCTGAAAAGTCTTGTATCTGGAAAGCACGCATAGGATTTTATGGGTCATGTTTAGTTAGTGTGAATGGTAGGAGTGAATGCAGTAGGACAATACAAGAGGTAGAAAATAGGGTGATAATATGTATTCTAATTGTGAAAAATAATATTGAGTACAGAATAAAGAAAAATAATACAGATATAAAGTGGTTACATAGTAATAATATAATAAGATAATATATAAAGAGTAACCAAATTAGCCTAATAGAGGCTAGACTTATAGGTAAGAAATGTACTTGAAATATATTGTAAATGTGATAAAAAAAATAAAAAGTGCTACTGTGGGGCATGATCAGGCATCCCCGCAGTACTGTTGGCATCTGTGATGTGTTAAAAAATACTTTTAATTATTTTTTTAGTGCTGGGGGCATTTGGGGGCGGAACGTAGGCATGTTAACTAGTTAGCAAAGCTACATTGCCACACACCAACTGAATTAGTGCAGGATTAGCGTGGGAGCTCTTACAAAATAGGTGTCATAAGTGCTCACACACTAACGGGGAAATTAGCGCATGGCCATTAACTGAGAAAATGAAAAATATGGCCATTTTACAGCCAAAGCGGCCTCGGAATGGGGGAAAGCCCTGCGCTAGTGATAGCGCTGACCACTTTTTAGTACAGCTTAGTAAAAGGGCCCCTAAATCGCACCAATAAAAGGAACTAAAAATGACCATTGCATAGGAAATTTTCTAAAGGCTGGAGTGGAGGAGTAGCCTAGTGGTTAGTGCAGTGGACTTTGATCCTGGGGAACTGAATTTGATTCCCTCTGCAGCTCCTTGTGACTCTGGGCAAGTCACTTAACCCTCCATTGCCCCTGGTACAAAATAAGTACTTGAATATATGTAAACCGCTTTGAATGTAGTTGCAAAAACCTCAGAAAGGCAGTATATCAAGTCCCATTTCCCTTCCCTCTTGATATTTTGATAACTTTACCAAATAAACAACCAACCCATTATTTTATTAATTAACAGAATGTATACATTTGTGCAGATTCATGTAACAAACCCCTTCCCCCTAGCAGTCAATATAGTAACCCAACCACAAACCCTAAACCATGACCATTAAGAAACTACTGAGACTTGAGAAGCATAATACGATGAAAATTGCCATGTCGTACCTTGCTTTATAGAAGATGCATGCAGGAACTGTTTGTAATAGGAATAATAAAGTCCACATTCTGTTCTGAAAGAGATCTCCTTCTCCACCTCCTAAAAATTAATGGCAGAAAATGTGTCAAACTCCAAATTTTGTATAGGCTGTACCAAATATTTGTATTCGATTCAATTCGGCCTCAAACAGTGCCCAAATACATTATTTGTATTTGGCTGAATAGTGATTTAAATTTGGATACGAATAATCCAGGGCTATACTTGGCTAAATCCTAAGGTAAACATTCTATCTCTGATTATTCGTATTCAGTGTATATATTCGTATTTTCATTATTCGTATTCACCTGAATAGTAAAACATGCTATTCGGTACAGCGCTACTAGGTTGCTTAGGTCAGAAAAAGGAATGTGCCCGACTCAGGGAATTCAAAATTGCAGCATATTTTAAGAAAGGCTCACTGAACATGGAGCCTTTTGTAAAACACAAGTATGGATGTGTGAAAGTTTTCATATTTGGCAGCCTGTACAGTGGGAACAGCCATTTGATAAACCAAAGTGTTCAAAAAAAAAAAAAAAAAACAAGCAGCATCACCCAGAACTTTATCAGTGTAATTTTATAACAGGTCACTTATATGTGAAAGCCACGTAAGTGTCTATTTTAACCTTTATTTTTCACCTTTTTTTAACTGAATAACAAACTTTAACATACAGTAACATAAAGTCACAAAATATTTCCTCAGACTATAAAACAGTACAGCTTGGTCACCAAAAGTTTTACTTTTTCTCCCTCTCCTTGTCCCTCCATCCACATAAACCTACTTCCACCTACCCTCCCCTCCTAACGCCTTCCCCCAGCCCCCCCCCCCCCCACCCCGTTACCTCCCCCCATCCCTCTTAGTTGTCCCCCTGGTCTTGGATATTTAAGAGTCACATACACCTATTTGTTTTTAAAATGTTAGGTGTAATTCAGAAGAAAATCACAGCTAGATTGAAGTCACAGACTTTTATGATTTCTCGAAAAGCTAAATCATGAATAGCACATTAATTCCTGTGTTACTGCACACAGACATTTTGGTAACACTTACCTCCTCTAAAGTACTTATGCCTTTGGGGAATATTTAATATATGAGGTACAGTTTTTGTAATGTACACTTCACATTCTTTATTGTATTAATTTCCTTTCCTCCGAGTTCAATAATCATTATCCACATTATCACAGCTCTTTCTTCCACCCTTTTGTTTTGTGACTAGGATGCTAGATATTAAAAACAAAGTGAAAGATCATAACAAACTAATGTGCTATGGAGGAAGTGTTTTTCTGCTTAATTCACTTTTGCTGAGCCTAAGTATTAACCATGGGTAAGATCAGTTTGGAAAATATTTACCCATCTTGCCAGGCCACAGTCATTATGCATCGCTACTATGTCCTAAAGTGAAATTATAGCTGCTTCCTTCACCAACTCTCTCAGCCTCTGCGATGCTGACGAATCACCTAAGCAACTATATAACTTGAAAGTTCATTTCACCAGCCTTAATGAGATGAAGCACCCACATTTCAGTCCCTCTACTACTACTAACCATTTCTATAGCGCTACTAGATGTACGCAGTGCTGTACGCATTATATGCAGGTACTTTTTTTTCTGTCCCTAGAGGGCTCACAATCTACTCTTCTCACCTTGCTGTTCTTCTGCATTTCACAAAAGCTACCAATTTCAGCTCCCAACATGAAATTTAAATATGCTGGAAGTGTTTGTAACTGTATAATCTTTTGAACTTCTAGCACTGTCTTATAATGTCTTTTGCTTTAACACCATTATATAATTCACCACCATGTAACACAAACCTTCTGTAAACCTAATGTATATTCACTTCTATTTCCAGTACCCATGATGTATTGTAAGCCACATTGAGCCTGCAAAGAGGTGGGATAATGTGGGATACAAATGCAACAAATAAATAAAATAAATAAACCCCTTAGAACACAAATAGCAGTGCCAGACTGAAGCAAATGATTTTCTAAAAGGGCGGGGGTGGGGGAAGAAATGCACCTCACCAAGACTGAGAACTAAAATAAGCTTACCTCAAGATTGGAAAACCAAAGAAGATTTTCATGCACAGAACAGACGATCCACGCATGGAAGAATCCTAGTAATATTCCTATCACTAATCTAATTAGTTCCTTCACAATAGGCCACTGTTCAAAGGACTGATGTGCATCACTGATTTTCCAGCCTCTGCGGTTGTCAATCTGGTTACTTTCATGCTTTTTAGCTCTATCGGCCCTAGTCAGAAATTTGCTTCTCCTCTGTAAAGTCATGTCGAGTGACTTAGCTGTTGCCGTGGTGAAATAACTGCTCCAAATCCGTTATGGATAATTTGATTCAGTGGGCTGGAAATAGTCCTTCTTAAGCCTAACAGCTATTATGCATCTCTCCCCCCCACAGAAGAGTCTGATGAAATTATACCAAAAAAAACAAAGGTAAGAAATACAAGCTTATTCTAACTCCATAATACCCAACATCCAGTGGATGTTGCAGAAGGGAACTCTGGACCAAACCGAGGGGCAGCATTTGCTTGGTCTGTGGCAAGCATCAACTGAACATGACAAATACACACATATGTACATAACACTTACAAAACTAAGGCTGCGCTACGTCTGTGTTACATCATTAAGGAGGCTATGCTGGAACCCTGTGCCAGTTTGGTTACGTTGGAATACGTTTCCTGTTCTTTTGCTCAGTGGAAAAAATTAAACTTTGTTTTAAAAAGACACTTTGTTAAAAACTCCACCCTTCCTAAACCGAAATGGGCAGATGTGAATCCATCTCTGCAACCACAACTTATTTTGCACAAACAGAACATGGTGATTTAATGGACTGCATTTTAAAAACGTTTTAATTTCAATGTATGGACTGATCTGTAAATTAGCACTGAAATAAGAAATATGCACAAAGAAATTTTTAAGAAGAATCTAGCAATATCATCTTATATACAGCAATAACAAAAGTACTTCTAAAGTTGTTTAATATTACTTTTGATGTGAACTGCTTTAACGTGTAAGTGGTATAGTAATCAAACCAACAGTATGACTTAGAAGTTGAGACCCTATGTCTATAAGTAATACAAGGGTTAATTTGTGAGCTAGAGATACTTAAATAAATGAAAAAAAAATGTCTTTAGTTTAGTTTTGCAAAGAAAAGTCTCTGTGAACCAAAATTTAAGGTCAGCAGTAGTTATAACAAAGCTTGTACTAAGGGAGAAGACAATACGAACAGTAAGACCCCAACAAAAACTGACAAATGATACTAATGAGAAAACAGCATGTGTCTTAAATGTATTAAAAAAAAAAAAAACAACCCAGCCCTGAACACTCATGGTGCCTCTTCAGTAATGCAACTCAAAATTACTTTGGTACTTTTGGTACTCTAGACTATTGTAACGCACTCTACGCCGGCTGCAAAGAGCAAATAATCAAGAAACTTCAGACAGCTCAGAACACTGCAGCTACACTCATATTCGGCAAAACAAAATATGAAAGTGCTAAACCCCTACGAGAAAAGCTACACTGGCTCCCACTTAAAGAACGCATCACGTTCAAAATATGCACCCTAGTTCACAAAATCATTCACGGAGATGCTCCAGCCTACATGACAGACCTGATAGACTTACCACCCAGGAATGCTAAAAAAATCACCCCGCACATTCCTCAATCTTTACTTTCCCAACTGCAAAGGTCTAAAATACAAACTTACGTATGCGTCTACCTTTTCCTACTTGAGCACACAATTCTGGAACGCGCTACCGCGCAACTTGAAAACGATCTATGAACTAACTAACTTCTGCAAACTACTGAAGACCCATCTCTTTAACAAGGCATACCTCAAAGATCAACAAATATGAACTCCTATACATAAATCTAGAATTGTCTTATAATAATTGCTTGTTAGACCATTATAATGTCCTATCATCACCATATAACCCAAGAACCTTCTGTAACACTAAATGTATACTTATCATATATTTCCACTATTCATGACGTATTGTATGCCACATTGAGCCTGCAAAGAGGTGGGAAAATGTGGGATACAAATGCAATAAATAAATAAAAATATATTTCAGATTAACAAATTGGGGCATTGTCTGATATCCCAAGCACTCCCTGCGTGAACCACTGCTGAAGTGACCAGTCTCTCAACATGGCACCAGAAGAAAGGGGAAGACTGGCTGGTAGGTTGGTGGAGACAACAGAGTGGGGGTCCAGGCTGGGCGAGCTGCTGGAGAAATGGGCCTAAACTAAGTGCCACTAATGTTACATTTGTTGTATTTGTTAAGAGATTTTTTTTTCCTAGATAGAAAAGGTAAACAAGAGGAAAATCAGTGTGTTATCTTGTGACCTAAAGGGACAAAGGGACTTCAGGAGACTGGGGGAAAAAGTCTCCTGCTTTTCTGGTCGATTTACTCGCCCCTTACATCTCCTCAGCACACTGTGTTCCTCCCAAGCCTCACTATTTGCTCTTCCTCCCCCTGGTCTTTGGCTTGATATTTCTTGAGATGCTAATATTTAGCTATTTAGGACTGTACCTGTGGAATTCCCTCCCCAGGGACATTCACCCAAAACGTCATACAAAACAAACAAAAAAAATCTGCTCAAAACCTGGCTGTTCCAATTGACTTACAGTTGCGCGTCTTTCTCCCTTGTTGATCAGTGACAATTCTTCCCTCCCTTTCATTGTTTCTCACCAATTTCTCCCTTCTTGTTTTATCCCTTGTTTAGTCTTCTCCTCTCTTCTCCTGCTTGTCTATTAAGATTATTTCATTTTCTTCAACTTTACAATTGTTAATTGTAAACCACCTAGCGGCACCCATGCACACTTTGCAATATATCAAGCATTCTCAAATAAATAAGTCACTCAGGGGGTCTTTTACGTAGGCGCACAGGCGTTTTTAGCAAGCGCTAAAAATAGGCGTGCGCTAGATGCTAAAGTCGCCCATAGGAATACACTGATGTCTTTAGTGTTTAGCATGTGCCTATTTTTAATGCACTAAAAACGCCAGCGCACCTATGTAAAAGACCCCCTCAGTCAGCAGCGTAATGAAGGCAGGACTTGGGCGTGCCTCACACATGGGCACCCTCGACCCAAAATGGAAAAAAAAAAGAGCGTCCCTGACGAGCATTTGGACGACTTTACCCGGTCCTGTTTTTCTTATGACCAAGGAACAAAAAGGTGCCCGAACTGACCAGATGACCACCGAAGAGAATCGGGGATGACCTCCCTTTACTCTCCCAGTGATCACTAACCCCCTCCCACCCTCAAAAAATCTCTTTAAAAATCTTTTGTGCCAGCCTCAAATGTCATACTTAGGTCCATCACAGCAGTATGCAGGTCCCTGGAGCACTTTTAGTGGGTGCAGTGCACTTCAGGCAGGCAGACCCAGGCCAATCCCCCCCCTACCTGTTACGTTTGTGGTGGTAAATGTGCGCCCTCCAAAACCCGCCAGAAACCCACATCTAGGTGCCCCCTTCACCCGTAAGGGCTATGGTAGTGGTGTTCAGAAATCCGGACAAACAGGCAGATTGTTAGCCTCTCCTCCCCTTACTTACTAGTGCCCTGGTGGTCTAGTGACCTCTTCCGCCTTCAGGACAGGAAAGAGCCCCCTCTTTCCTGCCCGGAGCGCTGCCCTGCATGCATCCTTCCTGTTGCTGATCCTCAGCGCCAATTCAAAATGGCCGCCGAGAGTTGAAGTGACCTCGCGAGACTTCGGCAGCCATTTTGAATCGGTGCCGAGGATCAGCAACAGGAAGGATGCATGCAGGGCAATGCTCCGGGCAGGAACGAGAAGGCTCTTTCCTGCCCCAAAGAGGTTACTAGACCACTAGGGCAGTAGTAAGGTAAGGGGAGGGGGGTGACAGGGAGGGGGGGGCATGTGTCCTCCTTTTTGGGGGACAAAATATGGAAACCCTAAGTAACGGGGATACAAAAAGAGACAAAAAGAGGCAAATGGAACTGCTCTTTGGAGAAGGAGAGATGCTGGAGGAGACAGAGAGGGGCATAATCGAACGGAGCCGGCCATCTATATGGCCGGCCCCGGAAAGCGGCATACTCGACCGCATTATCGAAACAAGATGGCCGGCCATCTTTCGTCTCGATAATACAGTCGGGGCCGGCCAAATCTCAACATTTGGGCTGGTGTTAGAGATGGCCGCCATTGGTTTCCGGCGATAATGGAAACTAATGGCGGCCATCTCAAACCCGGCCAAATCCAATGCATCTGGTTATGGGAGGAGCCAGCATTTGTAGTGCACTGGTCCCCCTCACATGCCAGGACCCCAACCGGGCACCCTAGGGGGCACTGCAGTGGACTTCATGAAAAGCTCCCAGGTGCATAGCTCCCTTACCTTGTATGCTAAGCCCCTCAAAACCTCCCCAAAACCCACTCCCCACAACTGTGCACTACTACCATAGCCCTTACGGGTGAAGGGGGGCACCTAGATGTGGGTACAGTGGGTTTGTGGTGGGTTTTGGAGGGCTCCCATTTACCACCACAAGTGTAACAGGTAGGGGGGGAGGGATTGGCCTGGGTCCGTCTGCCTGAAGTGTACTGCAGTACCCACTAAAAACAGCTCCAGGGACCTGCATAGTGCTGTCAGGGAGCTGGGTATGACATTTGAGGCTGGCATAGAGGCTGGCACAAAACTTTTTACAATCTTGTTTTGGGTGGGAGGGGGTTGGTGACCACTGGGGGAGTAAGGGGAGGTGATCCCCGATTCCCTCCGGTGGTCATCTGGTCAGTTGGGACACTTTTTTGAGGTATGGTCCTAAAAATAAATGGACCAAGTAAAGCCGGCCAAGTGCTCGTCAGAGCCGGACTTCTTTTTTCCATTATCGGCCGAAGCCAGCCATCTGTGAGCCACGCCCCCGTCCCGCCTTTGGTACCCTGTCGACACGCCGCCTTTAACTCTGGCCGGCCCTGTGACGGAAAGCAGTTGAAGCTGGCCAAAATTGGCTTTCGATTATATCGTTTTGGCCGGGTTTAGGAGATGGCTGGCCATCTCCCGATTTGTGTCGGAAGATGGCCGGCCATCTCCTTCAAAAATAAGCAGGAGAGTGCTAGCCCTATAACAGGAGAGGAGAGACTGCAGGAGGAGGTTAGCAACGTGACAGGGGACAACAGAAAGGGATGTTTTGGTTGCTGCTTAGAGTTAGATCAACCTATGCTTAAACACCTGCTGTACCATCTGGAACTGGCCCGGTATCTAAGGTGTATGGACTGGTGTGGTATTACCTATGATGGAACAGGCATTTAAGGTGAATAAAAACATTATTTCAAATGTTTGGCCAGCTTTTTGTTTCTGGGTAATCAGTCAGGTGTTCTGCGTGGGTCATTGGCACTGGTCCATCATACAGACCATCTTTCAGAGCTACTGGCATATTATCCCGTAGCACAGAAAACATATTCTGTCATGCCAGGATCAAAGAAAAACAAGCTGGTTCATTTCATAGAACCTTCCAGTTTAATCTCATCTGTTTTAAGCCTTCTTTTCTCCAATCCTGCTTCACTGCCAACATTTTAGTGCAAGCTGACAGGTTTCCAGCAGAGAAGGCAGGCAGAGCGAAGTCTCCCCACACATTTTTCTTTGAATTACATTATGCTGCAGTTTTCGTCTCTTGTTAGAGCCACATTTGATGCTATAGTTAAGGCTGAAGGAAAAATACTGGCACAGCAGAACAGAATATATAAAAGAGCTGGTTACATTCTGTTTGAGTATGAGATTAAGATGCTATTAAAATGGCGAGGGCCTGGCAGGAAGTGAGTCAGGGACCAGAATTTCAAGAGCGAAGAACTCTTCTGACATAAAAATGGTAGAATGACTCCTTATGAAACCTGCAGGCAGTGGACGCACAATTCACACTGAACACTGAGTCAAAGGGGAATTTAGGGAAGGGGGAAAAAAAAAAAAAAAGAGGCAGAAATTCATTTTTCAGTCCTCCAGGTCTCGTACCTGCAGCAGACTAAAGCAAATCAGAACAAAAGAGAGGTTAAGCTATCCTTAACTCTATGTAAAGAGGCAGGAAATAGGGTTAAAGCAGTCACACATGTAATTTTGATTGCTTGTTTTACCTCATTATCATTCAACTCATTATTAGAAGTAACTGGATACATAGCAGAAACTAATTAAAAAAAAAAAAAACACACACACACACTAAATGGTACAGAAGTCTACTGAAACCTAGTTATCTTTGCTTTCCTTCACAGTTCTGCTGTGAGGACCCAGTAGGACTACTTCATTCCATTTAGTTATCACAAATACATAAAGTAGTGTGCAATGACTAACAGTAAGACGGGGGTTCTCGACCCAGACCTCGGGACACACTTAAATGGTCAGGTTTTCAGGACACCCACACTGAATATACAAGAGATAGATTTGCCTAGAATGGAGGAAGTGCATGTAAATTTATCATCTCAATCCAAACTTTTATAATGTCTATTAAATTAAGTAAAAAGATCTCAGTTGTTCCACTCAATGGATTCAGTTTATACCATCAAGTCTTATGCACCGGTGTCATCATTGGGTTTTTTTTTTATCCAAATCGAATGGTCTTACTCCACTTATCTCTCTATTATATTCTAAATTACTTTCACTTATCTTATTTTTGTCAGCATGAGGGCATGTTGTCCGACATAACTCATGTTTCGCAAGTACTTCCTCAAGGAGAACCCCCCCTTACATTTAGTCAACCACTTCCTGCCAACTCTATTGTTCAGACATTATAAAGGTTGTCTAAAGTCTAACAGTTTTTCCGGAGTGATTGTAGTATAGTACACTGTTGGAGTCAAACCAGATAGCCATACTGATAGTGCAAATGTATCTCATGCATATTCATTGTGGGTATCCTGGAAACCTGACTGGTTGGGTGTGTCCTGAGGCCTGGGATGAGAATCCCTGCAGTAAGGGGAAAGGGGATTTGCAATTAGCTCTCACTCTTTTGTCATTAGCTCAAGGTGAGCGACCGCAAGGTACAGTGTATAAGCCTCCGAGGATAGCGAATACAATCTAAGTTTGTATCTGAGACAATGGGGACTTAAGTGATTAGCTCAACATTACAAGGAGAAGCAGCGAGATCAGAACCCTGCCTTTCATGGTTCTCAGTCCACTACTCTAACCATTAGGATACACCTCTACTCTGCTATGTACATGAGAGAGAAAAGATCTAGAAAGTACGTTACCTCATGTGTATTCATAAAAACACTGCAAATAAAAATAGAAAAAAAGTGAAACAATTCTCTACCTTAATATTGGAGAACCACAGATCATTCTCATGTAAAGTAGCCACATAAAAGGAAGTGAGAAGACCAAGGGATACAGCAGTCATTCCTCCGACTGTGAAGGACAAACTCTTCCAAATTATTCTACCTGTGCAAACATACAATAACAAAACAAAAATAACTCCAATTAAATCAAATCACGTCTCACTGCGTCTTGATATATCACAGAAAGATGTGTGTCTAGAGGCAAAAACTAGAGGGTGTACACTGGAAACCACAACTGAATTATTACCATTGGAAAAACAGAGAACTCTCTGATTTTCATCATCATCCAGTCTTATCAAACCACAGCTTGCTAATTCTTGCATTAAATGTAAGGCATGGAATGGGAAGGGGAATGGCCATGATTGTATATTAACTTATCACATGTTAAATGTTAATGCAGATCATTTAGGGGTCCTTTTACAAAGGCATACTATAATTTTTAGCATGTGCTAAATGCTCTGGACACCCATATATTCCTTTGGGCATCTCTAGTGTATAGAACGTGCTAAAAACACTACCGTGCCTTTGTAAAAGACCCCCTTAATCCCACCTCAATAGATGGTGTTTAGGGGATTTGATATACCACCTTTCTGTGGTTACAATGAAAGTG
The DNA here is from genome assembly GCF_901765095.1 of Microcaecilia unicolor. Classification (NCBI taxonomy): domain Eukaryota; kingdom Metazoa; phylum Chordata; class Amphibia; order Gymnophiona; family Siphonopidae; genus Microcaecilia; species Microcaecilia unicolor. The sequence continues at coordinate 319,962,759 of NC_044035.1, read as the reverse complement.
GTTTATATATTACATACAGGCACCTGGGTTAATGGACGGTTAAATGATTTGTCCAGAGTCACAAGGGGCTGCAGTGGGAATTGAACCCAGTTCCCTAGGTTTTCAGGCCACTGTACCAACCACGTATACAGTCATACTTTCAAAGTATACAGGCGTATTTTCAACGCAATTAGACTTACAAACAAGCATATTTTCAAAGCACTTAGCCTTTCAAAGTTCCATAGGTTTCTATGGAACTTTGGAAGGCTAAGTGCTTTGAAAATATGCCTCCAAATTTGTCTAACTGCTTTGAAAATGGGCCCTGTATTGTCTTTTTGTTATGTGCATGGGCAGATGTAGGTCTTACTCCCAAATAGGTAACACAGAGGCTTTGAAGTTGTTGGATTATTTGTAGTAAATAATTAGCAGATTTTAGTACACACAGCTTCAGCTTTAGAAATGTTAATTTCTTTCTTCATCTCTCTCTCATTCACCCCTGAATAATTCACTGCTGAGTCACTTTAAAGTTGAAGTAACAAAACATCTGTTTACTCACAGTTTGCAGTTAGATTATAATCAGACAGGCTTATATATACATATTACTATACATTTGTATTATCAGCTCCTTCCATGTGCTTAGATGGTAATGGATGCTCACACCACCATAGATCCTCTCAGGTTAGGAGAGATCATGAGCTCCATGTGCTCCATGTGCTGCATGTGCTGCATCTACACCCCACACAGGAAGTTGCATAGCTGTGTGACCTCTCTAAGTAATTCACATCAGAGGTCACAGAGTAATAGCAGAGAAATAATAGGTGACAGGCAATGCATGTAAAAATACAATACATTCCAACAAACCCCTTCTCATGCATAACTGTCATGCAATTATTTATTCATACAAAGTCCAAGCTTTATACGCAGATTCACAAAATGTTCTCTGGGTAACGGTTTGGTCATGATGTCAGCTGTCATCTCACTGGTGTGACAATAGTGTAGACTGATGACCCCTTCTTTCACCAACTCTCGCACGTTGTGGTATTTCGTTGCGATGTGCTTGGTGCGTGACTGAACCTTGTCATTCTGTGACAGTCGGATGCAGCTCTGATTATCTTCCATTATCTGGATTGGTCTCTGTTCAGCTATTCCGAAATCCAGCAAAAGTTTTTCAATCCACATCAGTTCTCTGCACGCTTCTGATACAGCCACGTATTCAGCTTCTGTAGAAGACAAACTCACAATACTTTGTTTATGACTGGCCCATGAAATTTGTACATTTCCATACATAAACACATATCCACTTGTGGATTTATAATTAGAATGATCCCCTGCCCAATCTGAATCACAGTAACATATTAGTTTTGGATTACTATTGGCTGAAATCTTTAATTTACAATCAATGGTACCCTTTAAATACCTTACCATCCTTTTAACTGCAGTCCAATCTGATTTGGTAGGTGAGCTGACCCTTCTGCTCAAAATTCCTACTGCATTTGCTATATCAGCCCTGTATGTGGTAGCTAGATATAAAAGCTTACCTATGGCTGATCTATATTGGATGTTATCTGGTAAAGGTTCTCTTACTGTTTCATCCTTCAGAAAATCAGTGATCATGGGAGTGCTTACAACTTGGGCATCTTGCATACCTAAACTTTCAATAAGCTCATTTATTTTCTGCTTCTGGCTTAGAAGATAAGAACCATCATTTTGTTTCTCAATTTCTATACCAAGATAGTATGACACATTACCAAGTTCTTTTATCTCAACATTGTGGTTTAAATATTTTACAATGTCCTTGTACTCTTGCTCACTTTCGCTTGCAATGAGCAGATCATCAACAAAAGCTAAAATGTATGCATATTGTCCATTTGTGCACCTAGTGTACAAGCATTTATCTGCTTCACCTTGCTTAAATCCTAAATTTGTCAATATTTCATGCAATTTATCATTCCAACATTTTGCACTTTGCTTTAATCCATAAAGACCTTTGTTTAATTTACACACTAGCTGTCTTTGTTTTGTATTTATGAAACCTGTTGGTTGTTCCATGTACAAGTCTTCAGTTATATCTCCGTGAAGAAACGCTGTTTTCACATCAATGTGTTTGACTTGCATGCCTTTTGAGACTGCAATGCTCAGAAGTGTTCTGATTGTCGTGTGTTTCACTACAGGTGCAAACACTTCATCAAAATCTTCTCCATATTTTTGAAGATATCCCTTTGCGACTAATCTTGCTTTATACCTTTCCACTTTTCCTTGTGCATTCCTTTTTAACTTGAATACCCATTTGCATCCTATAGCTTTCTTGCCAGGAGGTAATTTTGTAAGAATCCAAGTATTATTTTTATGCAATGCATCAATTTCTTCTTGTGCAGCTTTACGCCATTCAGCAGCTTCTTCTGCTGGCATTTTCTCAATCTCATCCCATGTTAAGGGCTCTTGAGCTTCTGCTGACTTTGTTAGGTAAGACAGTCTTGGGGGTGGAACACCTTTGTTTTCCCTGGATGAGCGTCTGACAACAGGTTGGTCTGACCTTTCCGCATCCTCTAAATCTGAGAGTCCTTCTCCAATTGATTCCCCTTCTCCAACTGTACTGTCTTCTTCAATGATCCTTTCTGTGTCTGCTTCCTCTGCCTGTTCCTCGTTAGATACAGATGAGTTGCTTTCAGACATCTGCCTTGGTATGGCATTTATATACACTGGCATGTCTATTATGGTTCTAGTTTCATATTCTGGATGATAAGGCTCATCTGGGATAATCCAGCCTTTATCAACCCTCTTGTTTTCATCAAAATATGTAACATGTCTTATGCCAACAATGCCAGTTTTCAGATTCAAAATTCTATATCCTTTGTGTCCTGGAGTATAGCCAACTAAAATGCCCCTTTCTGTTGTGGAATCCAGCTTATGCCTTCTTTGCTTTGGTATATGAGCATATGCTGTACTTCCAAATGTTCTTATGTGTGACAGGTTTGGCTTCCTACCATGCCATGTCTCATGTGGTGTGCGCTCAGCGCCTTTAGTTGGCATTCTGTTTTGTAGGTACACTGCTGTGAGAATGGCTTCCCCCCATAGTCTTTTAGGGAGATTGCTATCTGACAGCATACATCTGGTCATTTCCACAAGTGACCTAAATTTTCTCTCTGCAACAGAATTTTGCTCTGGTGTATAAGCTACTGTTGTGATATGCTGAATGCCTTCTTGTTCTAGAAATGTGCGCATGCTTTGTGAAGTGAACTCACCACCATTGTCGGTCTGAAGAACCTTTGGTTTTCTTTCAAATTTATTGCTCACCATGGCTACGTATTTCTTCAGCATGTCTGTGACTTGACTTTTTTCTTTCAGCAAATAGGCCACACAGTATCTAGAGAAATCATCCAAGAATATTAGCACAAATCTGTTATTTCCCAATGATGGGATATTAAACGGTCCACATAAGTCACTGTGTATTAAGTCCAGCACTTTATTACTCCTATTTCCTGTGTATGCAGGAAATGAGGGTCTCACACCTTTTTGAGTAACACAGTCTATGCATTTCTCTATTTTACCAGCATCTGCACTTATCTGAATGCCGGTGGCCAGTTGCTTACTGTAAAGATCCTGGATCACCTTAGAATCACGATGTCCCAGGCGGCGGTGCCAGATTTCCAGACTACATTTACCATCATTCTTCCTTACTTGCGCCATATGTGAGGCTTCACCTGAAATGCTCAGTTTATAAACATCATTATGCATAAAAGCTTCAGCATACACTTCATCATTTTTAGAGATTGTGCACTTACTGTTTTCAAAATGAATCACAAATCCCTTCTTATCTAATGTAGATACACTAAGCATATTGCAAACTGCTTGGGGAATATACAAGACATCACTTACAGGAATTTCTTTAACTTCATTAGACACTTTGCATTTTAAGAATCCAATACCTTTTGCTTGGATCTTAGCAGTCCCTGCGTTTGCAGTTTTAAGAATACCTTCCTCTGGACACATTTCCTGAAAGAAATTCTTAGAATTGGTTAAATGGCATGTGCTCCCTGAATCCAAAATCCAAGTACTTTCATTTGAATTATTATTTACCATAGTCAAAGATTTTTCTGCCATTAGAAAGCCCTTGTGTTTATCTTTGTCCTTCATACATTTCCTGGTTTGAAAATTCTTTAGTTCCATTGGCTTAGGTGAGCTAGAGGGAGTGTTTTGTGTTTCCTTACACCATTTAGATACATGTCCCTCCTTTCCACATGAGTAGCAAATCAGCTTGCCCTTGGGTGGAGTTTTCCCATAGCTCCGCCTTCCTCTGTTCTTTGCCAAGAAATTTGTTTCATTTCTCTCTGACTGACTTTGAGAACACATCTCCTCAGAATCATTTATTATGCATTCCTGCCTTAGTTTTGATGTTGCCTGTTCAAAAGATTGCCCTTCAATGGCCTCATTTACAGACCTAAAAACATCAAACTTCTTTGATAGTGAGGTAAAAAGAAATGCTCTTTTCAATGCATCACACATGGGAATTCCAGAAAGTTCTAACTTTTGAAATGAAGACATAAGATACATAATGTGATCATTACATTTACTTTTATCCCTTAATTTGGTTTCATTCAACTCTGCCAGCCAAATTGGTTGCTGCTTTGCATATGTAGTTGCATACATAGTTCTCAGTTTATATAAAATGTCCTTTGGTGTATCTTTTCCCTCCACTAATATGGCTTGTTTCTCTGAGAGAGCTTCCAAAAGCATGCACTTCACATAATAGTTTGCATTGTCCCATTCAGCCATATTTTCAGCTGTTCTGTCTTTGTCTAAGCATATATTTAATCTTTTTGCTCGAAGGAGACATATGAATCTTAGTTCCCACTGCCGATAATTAAACTCAGTTAATTTAGGCACCTTGAGAGAATAGAAAAATGGTGAATTTCTTCCCTCAGCCATTTTCTTAGCCTTCTGTCTGCTGTGTGGGGGGAGAGAGAGACAGACTGAATCTTTCCTTTAAAACTTAAGAGAAAAATGTGGCCTTTTTTTCTGCCTGGTAATATTTCTCTTCTTTTTCAATTCCTGGCCCCTGGGCCCATAACCCTTTTGTTGGATTATTTGTAGTAAATAATTAGCAGATTTTAGTACACACAGCTTCAGCTTTAGAAATGTTAATTTCTTTCTTCATCTCTCTCTCATTCACCCCTGAATAATTCACTGCTGAGTCACTTTAAAGTTGAAGTAACAAAACATCTGTTTACTCACAGTTTGCAGTTAGATTATAATCAGACAGGCTTATATATACATATTACTATACATTTGTATTATCAGCTCCTTCCATGTGCTTAGATGGTAATGGATGCTCACACCACCATAGATCCTCTCAGGTTAGGAGAGATCATGAGCTCCATGTGCTCCATGTGCTGCATGTGCTGCATCTACACCCCACACAGGAAGTTGCATAGCTGTGTGACCTCTCTAAGTAATTCACATCAGAGGTCACAGAGTAATAGCAGAGAAATAATAGGTGACAGGCAATGCATGTAAAAATACAATACATTCCAACAGAAGTTGCCACATGATTATTTGGATAAGTATCGCACAAAAACTATAAAAGCTTTACTGCACTTTAGCAAAAGGGCCCCTTTAGTTATAATACAGAAATAAGATTATAGAAACATAGAATATTTCTTTATGTACAAAATTTGGATTAATAGATCACAAAATATATTTATCTGAAGTATGAACAAAGAACCTGACAAAAAATATATATAAGTATACAATGATACAAAGCTATAATATATAGTAAATGTAAGTTTTTTTTATTTTGAAACTGCAATCAGAGTCGGTACATTTTTACCAACGCTACAGCTCTGGTTCCAAGCACTTATGGGGGCGGGAGGGAGGGGCAAATGTCTGAAAAGAAAGTGTGGGCTGGCAGTGGATGAAAAACCAAAAATAGCAATTCCCTCTTCCTCGAATCTAAGTTGTACTTGTGCCCCTTTCACTCTTCACAAGGTCTGTGATTTACCCATGACCCTGAGTGCCAAACAGTGCTCATATTCAGCCCTGTGTCTTCAAGCCCCACCCAGGCACTGCCACCTACTGCCCAGTTTGACCTTCTCCATCCCTTTCCTGTATCTCTCTCTCTCCCACTTTTCCCCCCTTCCCCACTCCTATGCAGCAGGGCTGCTGCATCTTAGGTGATCTGGGGGTGTAAGTGGAGCTAAGTAAAGGCTGGGCTGGACTGATGGTGATCACCCTAATCATCAGTGAGTCACAGCACAGCTAGCAGTTGTGGCCCAGGGAAGAGACAAGCAGAGCAGAAAGTGGTTCTAAAATTCAGGCAGTAAAAAGGATTATGCTAGTGAAACCTGGAGAGATTTACATAAGGCTGCGAAGCGACAGCCAGTGGCAGGGTGCAGAGACACGCATTAATGTGACTATGCTCCTTCCCAACTTGCTGTGCTAGGTGAATTTACGTGCAATGCTAGGATATGAGCAGTAGTGAAGCAAAGTACTCATACATACTATCTGTACAAATGAACCTCTTCTTCTATTATATATGCAGTTTTTTTTTGTTACATTTGTACCCTGCGCTTTCCCACTCATGGCAGGCTCAATGCGGCTTGCATGGGGCAATGGAGGGTTAAGTGACTTGCCCAGAGTCACAAGGAGCTGCCTGTGCCTGAAGTGGGAATCGAACTCAGTTCCTCAGGACCAAAGTCCACCACCCTAACCACTAGGCCACTCCTCCACTGTTGCTACCATTTGAGATTCTACATGGAATGTTGCTATTCTACAAGCAACATTCCATGTAGAAGTCGGCCCTTGCAGATCACCAATGTGGCCGCGCAGGCTTCTGCTTCTGTGAGTCTGACGTCCTGCACGTACGTGCAGGACATCAGACTCACAGAAACAGAAGCCTGCGCAGCCTTCTACACGGAATGCTGCTAGTGGAATAGCAACATTCCATGTAGAATCTCCAATAGTAGCAACATTCCACGTAGAATCTCCAATAGTATCTATTTTATTTTTGTTACATTTGTACCCCACGCTTTCCCACTCATGGCAGGCTCATGGGGCAATGGAGGGTTAAGTGACTTGCCCAGAGTCACAAGGAGCTGCCTGTGCCTGAAGTGGGAATCGAACTCAGTTCCTCAGTTCCCCAGGACCAAAGTCCACCACCCTAACCACTAGGCCACTCCGGATCCAGTGTTGGAATACCATGGATACTCACCCAATTTCTGGCTCTCCTTTAATTATTCTGTGTTTTGACACCCTAAACGATAGGCGAGGGTGGGCCTGTGGAATAACACAGACGGACAAGGGATATAGGTGAACACAAGTGTTTTATTTAATTTAATCCTGAGGCCTGTTACGTCACAGGACCGAGAACAAGAGAGACAACGCTTCTGTAGTTCAATAAGCAGTCTTAAGCAGGCCTCAGGCTAGCAAGGCCCAAACACACACTCCCAGGTATCTGAAAACTATCAAGGACTTTCTGGCTGGCCAGCAAGTTCAGTACATAAAAACAGTGGAGCTTTGCCAATACAGGGAAGAACAAAACCCCAACCTGGACTGCAAGCTGCCTCAGGCCAACTATTTGTTTCTACAAGAGCACTGTTCTGTGTAGTGAATGGACATTTTGCTGTAGAAGATTGGTGAGAACTGGCATTACATTCATACCAGCAGCTTTGTGTGATTATGGAGCTCATTTTCAAAAGAGAAAAACGTCCAAAAGCAGCATAAATCTGCATTTGGACGTTTTTCTCACAAAAACGTCCAAATTGGTATGTTTAAAACCAATTGTTAGACGTTTTTCTATGAAGTCCGTCAGAAGTGCGTTCAAATCACAAGGGGGCGTGTCAGGGGCATGTTAAAGGCGGGATCTGGGCGTTCCCAACACTTAGTATTTTTTCACGGAGAGAGTAGTGGATGCTTGGAATGCCCTCCCGCGGGAGGTGGTGGAAATGAAAACGGTAACGGAATTCAAACATGCGTGGGATAAGCATAAAGGAATCCTGTGCCGAAGGAATGGATCCTCAGGAGCTTAGTCAAGATCGGGAGGCGGGGCTGGTGGTTGGGAGGCGGGGATAGTGCTGGGCAGACTTATACGGTCTGTGCCAGAGCCGGTGGTGGGCAGCGGGACTGGTGGTTGGGAGGCGGGGATAGTGCTGGACAGACTTGTACGGTCTGTGCCAGAGCTGGTGGTTGGGAGGCAGGGCTGGTGGTTGGGAGGTGAGGATAGTGCTGGGCAGACTTATACGGTCTGTGCCAGAGCCGGTGGTTGGGAGGAGGGGCTGGTGGTTGGGAGGCAGGGATAGTGCTGGGCAGACTTATACGGTCTGTGCCCTGAAGAGCACAGGTACAAATCAAAGTAGGGTATACACAAAAAGCAGCAAATATGAGTTATCTTGTTGGGCAGACTGGATGGACCGTGCAGGTCTTTTTCTACCGTTATCTACTATGTTACTATGTTACTTAGGAACGTCCAGATCCCGCCTTTAACACGCCCCTTGGACGTTTTTCAGCCATAATGGAACAAACAAAACTGTCCAGGACTAAAACTAAGACGTTTAGACCTGTTTTTATAACAAATATAGCACAAAAGGTTGCCCTAAATGACCAGATGACAACTGGAAGGAATCAGGGGTTCCCCCCAAACACTCCCCCACTGGTCACTGACCCCCTCCTACCCCCCACCAATGTGAATACAAAAATGATTTAGCAACCTCTGTGACAGCCTCAGATGTTACAGCCAGATCTATTTGAGCAGCATGCAGGTCCCTGGAGTAATGTGGTGGACAGTGCAGTGCACCAAGGCATGGGGAACTCTGGTCCCTATCTCCCTCTACCTGTCACATTTGTGGTGGAAACTTGTGAGCCATCCAAAGCTCACCAGAAACCCACTGTACACACATATTGGTAACCCCCTTCACCCATAAGGGCTGTTTCTACAGATGGGAAGTGGGTTTTGGGGGGGCTCAGCAGACAAAATAAGGAAGCAACGGTGAGATGTGTACCTGGGAGCATGTTTTTGAAGTCCATTAGGGTGCCCCATTTATCTCCTGGGATGTCTGGGAGACCAGTCTACTAAAAATGCTGGCCCCTCCTACATCCCAATAGCATGATTTTCTATGTTTTTCACGTGGACGTTTTTTTTTTTTAATGGACCAAAACACAAAACGTCCAAAGTACAAAACCTTGTTATTAACAGTATTTTCAAAAACAAAAGATAGACATTTTTCTTTTTGGAAAATTAACTTCTTTCTTATTCAGATTTTGGATGTTTTTTGCAAAACGTCTAAAGTCGGACTTAGACGTCATATCAAAAATGCCCCTCCACAGGTCCTAACTCTACAGCTGATTGGGCACCCTCAGTATCTGAATTTCTGTCACATCTTTTTTTCAGTTGTATCCCTCTCTCCAAGGAATTTACAATCTATGGGGGCAATTCTATAACTTGGCATCTCCATTTAGGAATGCTAACTCTCCCTCCTTCCCACACACCCCACATGCCAACATTAGTCTTAATACCCCCATCCCATAACCAAAAACCTCCATGGTAGTCTAGTGCCCTCCCAGTACCTAGAAGAAAGTCAGATGTGAGGCCCACTCACTCCTGTCTCTGGGTGCTGTCACTTTCAAAAATGGCAGCGCCCTACCCAGTGCATCCTGGGGCACTGCCATTTTGAACATGACGGCACCCAGCGACAGGATCAAGTGGGCATCGCTTCTGTCTCTTCTTATGGGTAAGGGGAGGGGGACACTAAACTACCAGGGAGGTCTCTTTCTATGGGACTGGGGGTGGGGAACTAGACTAATTTATTTTACTTTATTTCTTATTAGTCGCAAGCATTCCCACACTGGGTTCAGTGTGACTTTTATTAAGAGATCAAGTACATTGTTACATTTTAGACTCAACACATTTCAAGAAGAAAAACACTGTTACAGTTTAGGATCATAACAGTTGTACTTGAGGGGTATTATGGTGCTGTACACATTATAGGTCATTCCCTAACACATATTTTCTGAATAGATGAATCCAACTGTTTACGGAAAATTCCGTACTCTGATATTGATCTTATTGTCACTGGTATATCGTTGCACCATTTTCTCAATAGGTAGGATAAGGTTGTTGAGTGTACTGCCTTAAATCCGACACCTTTTGTTGATGGAAATACTAAATCCAGAATATTTCCTTTCATTCTTCTCAGTCTCTTTTTGGGTAGTATTATCCAAAGGTTTAGATATTCTGGCATTTTGCCATGTAGAAAATTAGTGTATCATGGTGCAGAGTTTAAAAATCCCTCTCGCTTCAAATGGTAGCTGGTGTAATGTGATGTACAAAGGAATTACTCTCTCGTATTTTGATTTAGAAAAGATCAGACTAGCTACAACATTCTGTACTGTCTGTATCTTTTTTCTAACTGATGTTGTACAGTCTACATATAATACGTTGCAATAATCGATTTGTGCAAGAATGAGAGATTGTACCAATAGTCTAAAATTGTCTCGGCTGAAGCAATGACTTAGTCTCCTGAGTTTTTGTGAGTACACTGAAGGTTTTTTTTATTCATTTGCTAACATTGTTTATCAAAGGTTAGGTATTTGTCAATTGTTATTTTCAGTTCTTTTTCAATTTTCAGTGGTATTCCATTGAATTGTAGTTGTATGTTTGACACATCCATGGTAGGTGCTGTGATTACTAAAAATCTTTCTTTTCTCACAATTCAGTTTAAGATATGGACATGATGCCCATTTGTCAACTATATCAAAAGGCACCTGAGAGGTCAAACTGCATCAGTGCTATTTGATGGCCAGTACTCACGATTTTCCTGAATTCGTGAACCAGTTGGTGACATCTTCTAGGTCTCCTTTCTGATTTGTTGGGATGGGAGCAAGTATAATTTTGCCAAGTTGTCTTGGAGAAGAGCCTGTATTTAAGGATTCTTTTATCCATGTCATTCCTAGAACGAGTGTATTTACTGACAAACCCTTCAGAAAGTTAACTGGACAGGTATCTCTAATTGGCATTGGGACTTTGAGTATTTTAGCATTAAATTCTTGAATACCTTTGTCTCAACAGGTGAAAGGTTCTGACTAGTTTCTATCTGCTGCACATTCTCTTTTCTTCTGTCTGGAGATAATTTCTTCGTAATCATTGAGATTTATTGCCTTCCCTTTTCCTGTATTTCTTACAATTTTTATTTTGTCCTCAAAGTGTTGTGCTAAACAGTTTGCAGTATGCTTGTTGTTTCTATTAATTCTTCTGGACTCATTAGATATTCCATTATCTGATATAGTGTTTTGTTTTTTTTAAATATCTGGTCTACCTTTCCCTATTTTTTCAGAAAAGTACTGCTGTTTGGCTTCGTTATTTTGAAATTTGTATACATTTATGATTCTTCTCCAGTCTTCTCTAGCTGTTTTACTCTGGGTTTTCCACCATATTCTCTCTAATTTCCTACAGGATTGCTTCAAGTTTAGTAAGGTTTCATTAAACCAATGTTTCTTACTCCTTGTTGTGACCTTTTTCAGTTTTTTAGCAGCTATTGTTTCGTTTTGGCTCTATAAAGCTGTTCCACTGGGTGATGGTTACTTGATAATCTGATTCTTTCAGATTTTCTTCCACTTTAGACCAGAAGACTTCGTTATCAATTTTTTTGCGTACTTCTCTTAATTCCTGTTTGGTTATCTTATTCTTTTTATCTAAGGGGTCTTCTTGCCAATATACTGGCACATGTGATTGGTAGTGGTCAGACCAAATTAGGGGCAACCAGCCTTTATCCTCATTTGGGTCTCAGAATCTGTACTCCAGTCTATAAAGTCAAGCTGGTGGCCTAGTTGATGTGTTCCTTGGGCTGGAATTATCTTCATGTTTATGTTTTCTAGAAACATTTTAAAGTCCTTGGTGTTTTTCTCATTCTCATCATCTAAAAGAAGATTTATGTCACCTACAATTAATTGTGCTCCGGGTTTTAGACTTTGAATCATCGTAAGTTCATAGAATTCTCCTTTGGCTTCTTTCCACTTCCTTGGAGTACAGTAGCATATAGTACATTGTAAACTACCTAGTAATGAAGCATCTCTGATCTTGCGTGATAATAATTCTAAGCAAGATGACTGATAACTCACCTCAATCTGAACATTATAAAATTTTTTTATACATTTTTGCCACCCCATCACCTCTTTTGGATGCACAAAATAAACGTGTGATTTTATATCCTCTGGTAAGAGGTCTCGTAGGACTGGATCCTCTCTTGATTGTGATCATGTTTTTATCACAAACACCAATCCAGGCTGTTCGAGTTCCAACCAGTCCCTCACTACTATAGCCTTGTTGACCAAGGATCTTGTATTGAAGTAGTAGCAGGGGACTGGCTAGACCTCGCTGTTCAATTGCTTATCTATTTTTACGTATTTCAGTGCATTTTTCTATTTTTTTCCCTCATGCCCTTTTTTAATGTTGGTTCTCTTCTATCTTTATTTGATATCTTAACCTCTGTTGGACTATTGTATTTCTCCAAGTTGGACGATGGAAGGCTTAGACTTCTAACATCCTCTCTCACAATTCTGCAGTAATAATTTAGGAGCCATTTCTTTAACCCATTCTGCCCTCCCATGGTTGTACTGACTATGCTGGCTATTAACAACATATGCCACCATAATTCGTCCAATTTGGAGCAGAGAGAGAGATTAGATTCTATCATGGAGTTCTTGTATCCTAGTGGGACTTACTTTTCTTGTGATGCTGGCTGTTCTTCAATTCTGCACCAGCCGCTGCGCAAAGGCACTCGATGTATTCTATAAACCCCGTGGAGATTTTAGTCTTTTTCTATAAAGTACACCTAAATGAAGGCATAATTTATAGAATACGCTTAGGCATTTTTCACTTCAGGGCCGATTTTTTAAGGGTACTATATAGAATCTAGACCTAAATGCTAAGCCCACTTTATTCTTATGGGCTAATTAGCATTTAGCCTGTGCTAAATCCGTTAGCACACCTTAGTTAAAGGACCCTTTAAAGATGCAACATATAAAATAAGCATACATTTGAAAAGCACAAACTAAATAACACGCCCGTATGTCAACAAATATGCAAAAATTTGTAAACCAAATCAACATCAGCAGCATATGACAGCAGAACCATAATGGCCAACCTCTATAACAGATGAAACGTGGATAAGAGCTCACACGACACAGAAAAATTCAAATAAAGGTGTCAAAATGAGAAATAGAGTGAATGCTAAACACACAAATGAAAAATCGTACCGAAACAAAATAAATGTGTGTATATAACTAAATGACTGCCCACATTTTCTTAAAGGGTTATGCAGCTGGCATCATGATTGAGGTCTGCAGTTTGTCTTTGTATAGAGGGTTCTCAAACCTGCTTGACCGGAGTTTGAGGTGAGCATTTTTTTTTTTTTAGTTTTCTAGAAGACAAGAGATTGAGATAGGAAAGTCATTAAATTGGAGGAGTGGCCTAGTGGTTAGGGTGATGGACTTTGGTCCTGGGGAACTGAGGAACTGAGTTCGATTCCCACGTCAGGCACAGGCAGCTCCTTGTGACTCTGGGCAAGTCACTTAACCCTCCATTGCCCCATGTAAGCCGCATTGAGCCTGCCATGAATGGGAAAGCACGGGGTACAAATGTAACAAAAACAAATTTGAATTGTTGTAGGAAAATTGAGGCAGGAAAGTTCTTTGATCACAAATTTAAATTTTGGCGGGAAATGTTTGTTAGAACAATTCTGACTTTGAAGGAGAGAGAATTCTGCAAGTCATATTCTGGACCTGGGGGGGGGGGATACATTTGTCCTCAGTGCCATTCTTTTTTTTTATATTAAACGTCGTTTGAATACGTGGTTTCCATCCTACAGCCGATTGTTCTGGGTTACTGACTTTGTGGTATCTCGTATCTCATATGCTCTATGGCACGGCTGGTTTTGTCAATGTATGACTGGATGCAACTGCGTAGGATTTTATAAACTTGGGAAAGATATTTACAAGTGTGGATGGCAGCTTTTCTAGTGTACTGTACGCTGTTCTGATGTTATTCTTCTGGTCTGGCAGTCCTTGGATGAAGGATCACTGCCAGTTTGAGAACCCACTATATACAAAGTTTGGAGAATGCTGTCAGGGCATAGAAAATGAGATTTTTGAACATTCCACGAATGCCATAGTTATGAACTAATATTTTATTTCAGACTTCTTTCAAGGAAATGTTGTAGTAAAGTAATTATAATTCAATTGGCGTTGCAAAGTTGTATTATGTTTCCTCTTTTCCTGCCCTAGAGCTTAACCAGATAGATGCTGTACAGGTGCTGGAAATTCATCAATTACCAATTTAACTGGGGTTTTTTTTTTTTTTTAAGAATCCTCTCAGAACACTATTTCCATGAGAGCAACATTACTGGTTTCCTTTGGCACATAAATAGATAAAGTTTCTGTTCATAAAGCTTATTTTTCTAAAAAGGACATTGATTTCTGTGGTCATAAAGTGATAATACTTCCTGATGTCCCATGAGCAACTCAAACTTTTATTTTTTTAATTTGGATTTTGCTCACACCTTTTTCAATAGTAGCTCAAGGAGAGTTACATTTAGGTACACTGGGTATTTCTCTGTCCCTGGAGGGCTCACAATCTAGGAGGAAACAATTTTTGCGATTACAACTATGTACCTTGGCCATAAGTGCTACCTTTTTTCTTAAATGTCCTTGTACATGCAAGTTACTTATCATATTTATGTTTAGCATTCCCAATTGGAATTGCTTCTTTTAAATAAGTTATTAATATATTCCATTACTTCCAAGATTTTCCTTGTAAGTTAAAGAAGAGGTTGTTGTAGTCCTTTATAGATTGATCATACCAGGGCTTGAGATGTATAGGACTAGATTTTATATATATATATATATATATATATATATATATATATATATATATATATATATATATATCACACACCTAAAAAAAATCAGCACCGAAATGAAATATGCCTTGGCATACTTTATAGAATAAACCAAAATGGTTTATAGAATATGCCAAGTGCCTGTCTGCGCAACTAAATTTAGTTGCAGGTAGTTACGCCAAGTAAATGACAGTGCCTAAATTATGTGCGGACTGGGATGTATTCTATAACCATGCACATACATTATAGAAACACCCTTTCCATGCCCTTTCCAACTATGCAATTTAGAATTTACACACATCACATTATAGAATATGCTTGAACAGTTCTGCACATAAATTCTAATTAATTCCAATTAGTGTCAATAATTGATTGCTAACTGGCAATTATCGACACTGATTGGCTTAACCACTTAAGTTGTGCACACAAATCCAGAATACGACTCGACTTGAAAACACAACTTAAGTCATGTTATATAGAATCCGGGGGATTGTGCTCTTCCCAGATCAAAGAAAGTTGTGGATTATAGATATTTGAACACTTCAATAAAATACAAATTTTTAAAAAACAGAGCATATAAATTTCCACATCTAATTTGTTTAAAACATTTAAAAAATATGTTTCTTCTCATCCATATTTGCTACTTTGATTTCTTTGGGAAATTACACTTTAAAACAAGACTTGCAATTGAAAAGGAACCTTATATCAACTACAGAGGGTACAATGATAGTAAACATCCCAACAACACCTCTGGCAAACCATAGAAGGATGACTTCTGTTTCATTATGTTTTGTGCACTCTGCTAGTAACTAGAGATTAGCAAATCTATCCTCAGCAATACAGCTCTCTTATTGGTACCCACCAGACTGCACTTTCTCCTCAGGCGTTCTATGCTTCTCTTGTGGCTGCTGATCCTCCTGAGTAGCATCCCAGGCTTTAGTCCCTTTTCTTTGTCTTAAGGTAGACATCCTGCCAGTTTTCACGGATAACTCTTACGATATAATACCCCTACACATAAAACACGTAGAGAAATACCAATATTCAAAATAGTCCTCCTTGAAAAATGTACATTCAAAACGCAGACGTCTTTTATGGCTGCTCCTGTAGACATACGAACAGCAAAATTAACTTCCAAATCAAGACCATTTCATTGAGGGCAGAGATACCAAGCCACGCGCATTCGACAGCTAGCTCGCGCACTCAGGGACTGGGGGATCAAGAGGTTCTCAAGCTAACCTCCTTTGGGGGACCCGTACTCTCCCCTCCCTTCCCCGTGCTCCTGCCATCTCTTCTGCCCGACAGGCGACAACGATCCTGTACCTCTCCCTCAGTCTCAGGCTGTTCACCCCCCCTCCCTACCTTCAAACTCATGCCTAGAATCCTTCTTCGCCACCGCCGGCTCCACCGATTTTCTTTCTTTAGTGCCCCGCCCCCTCGAACACAACTTCTCTTCTGTCTCTGCCTGGGCTGAGCCGCGTTCTGCCTAGTGCCAGAGAAACAGGAGGAAGTAGCGTCAGAGAGGGCGGTACGCCATCGCCTGAGTGAGAAAGGAGGAAGTAGTTGATTGGTTGGTTGGTTGCGTCGGTCAGAGCGGAGAACGAACCAGTCGCCGAAGAACGAAAGTAGCAGAATTTATGTGGGGGGGCGAGTGCGACCTCAAAAGACAAGTTGGAGCTTGGGTGGGGGATGCGGCGGCTGAAAGTTGACAATCACGGAGAGATGCTGGACTGGGGGGGTTGGGTTTGAGACAGAGGGAGAGATTCCAAACGAGATCGGAGGTTGAGGGTGTCGCTTGTGAGTTGAGGGTCTAATTTTTTTTTCGGTTTGCCTCTCACCGCACCTGGGGTCCATGCTCAGAACCTAAGCATTAACCGCCCCCCCCCCTCAAATTCTATATGATGCAACTTAAGTAGTATTCCGGATTTGCATGAACAACTTAATTAGTTAAGCCAATCAGCGCCGATAATTGCCACTTAAGCAATTATTGGCACAAATTGCCATTAGTTATAATTTATATGCACAACTAAGTAAGTGTATTCTAAAATGTCATGCGCACATATTCTAAGTTGCATAGTTGAAAAGTGGGCATGGAATGGGCGGGTCATGGCCATTTCTCAAATCTATTCACATTGTTATATAGAATGCACCAGGTCTGCCTAATTTAGGCATCGGGATTTATACCATACAATGGCCGATATGGCTAAGTTTTGCCTCCTACAGGCTGCATCAGGGACACTTGCACCTAATAATTTACAAGTCCAAATAAACCAGCAGGAATTAGCAGCCAAATAGCAGCAAATGTTCCAACGCACATAGTAACTCCTTTATCAGACTCAAACAGCTTTGGAACCTATGCACATACTTTTAGCCATCGAGTGGCGGGCACATTTCAGTCTGGAAAATTTACGCAGGTAACTGCTTTGTTATATGGACAAATTCCTTTGAAAATAGTCTCATTGCTTCTCTGTCTATATATAAAAAAAAAATATCATTCATTTCCAAAGCAATTTCATACTTAAACTTTTCTAGATATATACCTGGATACACCATCTGAAAAAAAAATCTCACTCTAGCTTACAGTTTCACTGTTTGGGATGGTCTGCGGGTGGAAGGGAGAGAAATTCATCAGAGATTGTTTTGATATCCCATTTTATAAAATTTCACAGTACTGAAGTAAAAGCACCACCACTGGACACACACAGTTTTCAGTGGACTGGGAACTGACAAAACTGTGGTGTATAATCGCAGGTGTAATCTATCAAACAATACAATAAAATAAAAGACGGAGGAAAACAAAAAGAAGGGGTGTAATTGCATGATAATCAAAACTCAATAAAACAACAACTTAAGGACAAGAAGAGTTGTGAATGCTTCCCACAGTGAAAGTGTTAACTAGACTCAGGAAAGGCTTGGCCAAAAGCCAAATCTTTACTCCCATTGTACATTTCTTAAGGAAGCTCTTAGAACACACATCTAGCAGCAGAACATTTCATAGGGAGGGGGTCAGGAAGCCAAATGGCAAATGATATGTCTGTTCAAGTCTTGATCAAGATGGAGTGAAAATAAGTAACAGATGAGCTAGGAATGACTATTTATTGCCAAGTGTGAAGCAGCATATTGGTTTTCCAATAACTTGGGGCTGTACATTTAGGTGACACCTGTCAACACTGGAGTACAGCCACCTGTGCAGTTCAACCAAAGCAGCATGGTAGTGGCATCTAACCAACTGTACCAAATGGTATGGGACAGACTGAAGGAGCAAGGCTTGATGGGAAGCTGGAAGTAGATTGATTGACTTACTTGGGAGGGGGTAGAGGCAAGCAGGCAGTCTGGGTGACTTTTTTGGGGGTAGAGGGAGCTAGCTAAGTAGGGGACCTAATTTACCAGCTGGTTGGGAGCAATGTCTGACTGGGCAGTAAGGGAGCAGGCTGGGTGTGTGAGAAGACTGGTAAGACAAGCTAGAGAGAGAGAGAGAGAGAGAGGCAAGGGTGGCTGTAAGAGGGAACAGAACACCTACCTCTCTTCTCCCTTCCCCTCCATTCTGGATTTCCCTCTATTCCCTGTCCCTAGATCCTTGCACTTCTTTCCCTACTTCCCATCCATGATTCGCAAATATCCCCATCCCCTCCCCTCGCCCCCTGCCCACTGAATATAGAATGGCTTCTTGGGGTTTTCCTTGAAGGGCCCTTTTACAAAGGCACACTGAAAAATGGCCTGCGGTAGTGTAGATGCGTGTTTTGGGTGCGTGCAGAATCATTTTTCAGCACACCTGTAAAAAAATGCCTTTTTAAAATTTTTGCCAAAAATGGATGTGCGGCAAAATGAAAATTGCTGTGCATCCATTTTGGGTCTGAGACCTTAGCGGTAAGGTCTCACGCGGTAACCGGGCGGTAATAGTCTACGTGCGTAGAATGATGATTACCACCCACGTTCCAGAAAATAAAAATATTTTCTGGTGCGCCTAGCGGACATGCATCAAAAATAAAATTACCGCAAGGGCCATGCGGTAGCCGGGCAGTAACTCAAAACTGATGCGCGTTGGGCGCACTTAGGTGCCTATGCTGCTTAGTAAAATGCCCCCTTAGTGTTTATCTGTACATTTCAAAACTGTGGTCAACTAATCTGTAACTTTGTGTGTGTGTCCATCTGGAATTAATGCTACCAGGACATGGTGGGGGGTTTTAGAATTTTGTATTTCACAATGAGGTTAGAATAGAGGGAGTTCGATTTTTTGTTGTTTTTGTTTTATATGGTTAGTTGTACAGGGAAGTATCCTAGTTCTGAGGTGCAGGATTTATATTGGGCTTGTCTAGCACACATCTTCGCAAGAATGAACAAGCCAGGATACTCTGGGCATGATCTTAATACTCACATTGGGGATAATTCAATAAATGGTGCCCAAATATGGGCACTGGGATGAGCTGCACTGATAGTATTCTGTAAAGGGCACTCTGCACAAAACAACCTTTACAGAATACTAGCTTAGCATGCATTTACGCCTGTAAAAAGGTGGTGTAAATGCTCGCACCCCACTAATAAATGAATTTTAACGGTCCAAATACATAAGTGGGGATACTAAATTCTCAAACAAAAAAACCCAGCTGTATCTAATAGTTACTTTTTCCTTTTTTCAAATTCAGTTCCAAACAGCATGACAAAGTTCTTGAAAAATTAAAATATTTATTTTCGCAAAATCCAATATATATCCTTGACTTTTACAAACATATTTCACTTCTGTAGAAAATACTTTAAAACACTCCAAAAGTAGTAATCCTTCATCAAATTATTTTCATACTTCATAGCGCACGGACACCTCCACCAACATGTGGCATGTTTCGCAAAATGCTACCTCAGGGTGTGGTCCGCCAAAACCTATGCTTGGAAGATCGCACATACTGCATCAGTGCCTGCCTCCTACTAATGGCAGGTGTGCAAATGCAGGTATTCTATAACATCACACCTAATTTCTGGGAATGCCCCTCCAATGGCCACACCCCCTTTGGAGTTGCACACTATGAACTTTAGGCACACATAGTGCAGATCCACATGTAATTCCTAACTG
This sequence comes from Microcaecilia unicolor, assembly GCF_901765095.1. Taxonomy (NCBI): domain Eukaryota; kingdom Metazoa; phylum Chordata; class Amphibia; order Gymnophiona; family Siphonopidae; genus Microcaecilia; species Microcaecilia unicolor. The sequence continues at coordinate 319,942,833 of NC_044035.1, read as the reverse complement.
CTACTACTACTACTACTACTACTACTACTACTTAGCATTTCTATAGCACTACAAGGGTTACGCAGCGCTGTACAAGTTAAAACATGGGGAAGGACAGTCCCTGCTCAAGAGAGCTTACAATCTAAAGGTAACAAGCTATGTAGTCAGTGTAGGTATCATGAATGGGGAAGGTGGTTAGGGTCCAAAAGCAAGGGAGAAGAGATGGGTTTTAAGTGAGGACTTAAAGATGGGCAGGGAGGGCGCATGGCGTATGGGCTCAGGGAGTCTGTTCCAGGCATAAGGTGATGCGAGGCAGAAGGGACGGAGTCTGGAGTTAGCGGTGGTGGAGAAGGGTACAGATAGGAGTGATTTGTCCTGAGAGCGGAGGTTACGGGTGGGGACATAGGGGGAGAGGAGGGTAGAGAGGTAATGGGGGGCTGCAGATTGAGTGCATTTGAAGGTCATTAGGAGAAGCTTGAACTGAATATGGTAGCGAATCGGGAGCCAGTGAAGCGACTTGAGGAGAGGGGTGATATGAGAGTATCGGTTCACGCGGTAGATAAGACGTGCAGTGGAATTTTGGACAGATTGAAGGGGGGATAGGTGGCTTAGCGGGAGACCAGCAAGGAGAAGGTTGCAATAGTCAAGACGAGAGGTAACGAGTGAGTGGATGAGGGTTCGGGTGGTCTGTTCAGAGAGGAATGGGCAGATTTTGCTAATATAGAGGAAGAAGCGACAGGTCTTAGCTGTCTGCTGGATATGGGCAGAGAAGGAGAGGGAGGAGTCGAAAATGACTCCGAGATTGCGGGCTGACGAGACGGGGAGGATGAGGGTGTTGTCAACTGCCAATTAAGTGCTTATTAACATCAATATTGTTAGCACTAATTAGCTAATTGGTTTACAGACTGATCTGGGATCCGTTCCTGACTTTGGGCAACCTATATACAGAATCCAGCAGATTGTGTCAACGGGCTTTCTTAGAGAGCTTGTACAATACTACAAACAGGCAACTTATTGAAATGACTGTGGAGGCTCTTATTAGAAGAGCAGATGGTACTCAAACAATTGGGACTAATTTTGTGTCTTTCTAGCACATGTTCCTGGTCTCTGATTGCTTCTCTTGCTATTTGATAATATTCAATCTTATCACACACACATGGTACAAAATAATCACTTGATACTGGCACTTCAACCAGCAATGCTGTTCTTGTAGTTTTCTCCTCAAGCACTATGGGCTCCTTTTACTAAGCGGCGGTAAGCCCAACGCGGGCTTACTGCTTGCTATACAGGAAGTACTGCCGGGCTACAGCAGCAACCCAGCGGTACTTCCCACCCCTAGTGCGCCTCATTTCCGGCGTTACAAAAATGTATTTTTGTAGCGCTGGAGTGTACCCGACAGTAATCGGGCAGTGCCACATGCTGCCCAGTTACCGCCAGGTTAACGGGGGAGCCCTTACCCCACCTCAATGCTTTACTTGCTGAATGGCCATTTCCTGTAGGAAAACGAGACTTCCCTTTTACCAGCTGCGGTAAAAGGGGGCCTCAGCACGCATGTAAAAAACACGCCGACGCCAGCGCTGGCCCGCTTTTGCCGGAGCTTGGTAAAAGGGGCCCTATGTTGGTTTGTTAAAGAGATAATCTCCTGAATCTGAGATTCCATCTCCCAGGCCCTTTCTCTTTTTCAGAAACAGACAGTCTTCACAGAACAATTAATATTTTATTTATTTATTTGCTGCACTTGTATCCCACATTTTCCCACCTATTTGCAGTCTCAATGTGGCTTACAAAATGTTATAGCAACATGTACACATTATAGGAAAGAATTTCAAAATATAGATACAGATTGGTACATAGAATATCAAAGCAATCATGTTAACGGAATAATAATTTTACAATTGTTACAAATAAGAGTGCATAAGTGTTATGATTGTGGTCATAACCCCTCTCAAACTTACCTTTTTCCTGGTGGTCAGCTTAGCTGGCTTCTGTTTCTTTTGTCTGTCCTTTCTGAGCAGCTGGCTCTCTCTCTCTGTGCTGGCAGCTTCCAGCAGCATGGGGCTAATTGTTTCACTTTACTACAGCTGTGTGTGTGGACTGAATTAGCTCTAACTCTCTTTGGGTGTACTGGCTTCAAGTGCTTCACGGTGCTGCATTGGTGTGGGTTGGGCCTCTATGGGTTTCAGTGTCCTCTCTGGGTCAGGGTGCTGTTGCCTTGGGCGAGGGAGTGTGACATCATCGGGGAGGGCCTTGATAAGGAAGGGGTGTTCTTTCCTTCAGAGCCTTTGCAACGGTTGTGTTTGCTTTAGGTAGGGTGGTGCAGTGTGCACTTCTGACTTTGTGTTTAGTTTCCCTACTTGCTTTTGCTAAGGTCCAGGTTAGTGTTAGTGCAGTGTGCACTGGTGTCTGTGTGTTTAGCTTTCCTGCTTTTCCCTTGTGGTTCCCCTGCTTTTCCCTCTTGGTTTTGGAAGCACCTTGTTAGTTTTGTGTCTAGCTTGCTAGGGTAGTGCTTAGGAAGCACCTTGATAGTTTTGTGTCTAGCTTGCTAGAGTAGGGCTTAGGAAGCACCTTGTTAGTTGTGTCTAGCTTGCTAGGGTAGTGCTTAGGAAGCACCTTGTTAGTTTTGTATATAGCTTGCTAGGGTAGTGCTTAGGAAGCACCTTGTTAGTTTTGTATATAGCTTGCTAGAGTAGTGCTTAGGAAGCTTGTTAGTTTTGTGTTTAGCTTGTTAGTATAGGGCTTAGGAAGTCCTTTTGTTAGTGTAGGCCTAGGAGTGCACTGGTTAGTCCAGTTCCTTGGAGCACTGCTGTCTCTTCTGTTTCCAGTCCTGGTCCTTGTGTCATCCAGTATCCGGTAAGTCCTGCCGGCCACTCGAACCCAAGGGCTCAACCCTTGGGGGGGGGGGGGTAGTGGCCAAGTGCAGGTGAAGCTGTACGGACCAGTCCAGTGCGCTCCAGTCCAGTGTGTTCCGGTCCGGTGTGTGTCCAGTCTGGTGCGCGCCAGTCCAGTGTGTTCCGGTCCGGTGTGTGTTCCAGTCTGGTGCACTCCAGTCCAGTGTGTTCTGGTCCGGTGTGTGTCCAGTCTGGTGTGCTCTAGTCCAGTGTGTTCCGGTCCGGTGTGTGTTCCAGGCCTGTGTCCTCCAGTCCGGGGGATTCCAGTCCATGTATTCCGGTTCACTGGGCAGTGCCTGCAGTCCCTGCCGGTGTGCTTGCCCAGTGTTGGTTGGTGGGTTTTGCCCGCTGCTGTCGCTCCTCGGCAGCAGCCCAAGGGCTCACGTTTGCTCCAGAGCCCGGCCCCGCTGGCTCTGAACCTGAGAACCTGACAATAGGTAAATCATATTGGATTGGAAGTGGATTGAAAGATCAACATAACATAATGATATCAGGACAAGATATAATATTCAGTCGTGAGGATGTAATTAGGATGAACAGATAGGAGGATTTCTTAATAGTTGTGATTGGAATAATTAGGAAGTCAGATCGTTATGGGGAATCTTTATTGTACGCCTTTATGAATAAGTAGGTCTTTAATAACTTTCGGAAGGTTGTCAGGTCGTGTGTTGTTTTTATGGAAATCGGTAATTCATTCCATAGTTGCGTGCAGGTGTATGAGAAACTGGATGTATATACAGACTTTAAGTCCTCTGCAATTGGGATAATGAAGGTTTAAGCAGGTGCATGATGAACTTTTATTCTTTCTCTCTGGTAAGTCAATTATGTCAATATGTTCTTCTTATTGTCAGTTAACAGTACATGTTTACATAAAGAAAGGCAAGAGAGAAGAAATGCAGGCAAATACTGCAAGCAAAAATTCACAAAGAGAAAGTGAGCACTGCCTCGGTTCCTTATCATATACAGAACAAATTACATTGTGATAAGTTTCCATACACCGTAACAAGATAGTATGTATAGTAGGTATGAATGCTCAAGGAGGCACTCTAACTTCAATTAAACACTTCCTGTAATAGTTCATCAGTCCTTGGCATTACACTTGAAGAATTTTAGCCTCTTCTTCCATACAGAAATGTTTCAACTATATGACGTTTGAGAATTTAGTTGCCTGAGCGATTGTGTGACATTTGAGGGTTAAGTAAAAGAAAGCCTGCAAAGACACTTAAGTACATTTCTTTTTCATCCTTGAACCTGAAGAGGGCCTTTGAAAAAAAGCAGTTCATTGCTGGACAAAGACTATTTCTAACATTTGAGCCGCTAATCACCCATCATCAAACAAAACAGTTTACAAACAGAAAACGTTGAATACTAGTGCCTCTCTTAGACGTGGTCATTCTACCAAAATCATCTCTAGATTAAAATGGAAAATTATTCATGAGGTCACACTGAACCCCGGACTAATCTTCAAATACCAAGACAATGTGGCGCAAAGATACAGAAACAATTCCCATCCTATTCGGTGCCACAGGCTTGCCCCAGGGTTGTGCAGTATGCTCCCTAATCCCCCCCCAACACAACTCTGGTCAGCTCCAACATGACCCTGACCAAATTCAACAGAACCCTAACTTCCCTTCAACACAATCCTGAACACCCTTATCAGAACCCCAACACAACCCTGAATCCCCTCTGATGATAGTCCCAAACCCCTGTTTGGAATCTGGGCCACTGACACAACCCCACCTCTTTCAATAAAACACATCTTTCCAAAATAAAACCCCCACCCCAGAGCCCAACCTTCCCAGATTTACCTGGGGGTCAACCTGAGTCAGCACCTAAATCCAAAATGGTGCCTAGCTATGACCCCTTTTGGTAGCACTGCTAGGGTCATTCGTCCCTGTATGCCACCTAGTGGTAGTACTGTGAGACTACTGGTAGGGGGTCATAGGCATCATTTTGGATTCAGACGTCAACACCAGGGACCACTGTCCTATGCTGATAAGTCCCAGGGGTATGGGAGAGGATTGGGTTATGTCAGAGGGGTGGGATTTTTGTGTCATGGCCCAGATTGTGAATGGGGGTATTGGGGATGTCAATGGGCAGTTCAGGGTTGTTGTGCTCAGGGGATTAGGTTGTCTTGGAGAAGTTCAGGGTTCTGTTTGGGGCCAGGGTCTGTGTCAGGGGGTTCAGAGTTATGTCAGAGGATCAGGGCTGTGATCAAGGGAGCAGGGTCTGTGTCAAGGTGTTGGGGATATTGGAGGTACCCGGGGGGGGGGGGGGGGGGGGGGGGGGGGGGGGGAGGGGTTACTGTCAGAGAGAGAGAGATGTTCAGAGTTAAGAAGTTTGCATGAGCCTGTGAACTGCTGTGGTGCAAACTGCACTTTGTTAGTTGCTTCTACAGCTACCTTTGTTTTGGTGCACAGTGCACTTTGCTGCATTTCATACTGACTACAGATATTATTTCAAGTGGACAATCCAGTACAATCCAAGAGACTCCTGATGCAGGCCTTGTCGGCAGAAACACAGCTGTGTTGAGTCTCGTTTGTTCCACAATAAGCTTTTAGAGCATCTGAAGCATCGTCTGCTTATTCTTGAGTCATCTTCGCTGTTGTATTGCACATTTCCTATTCTACAAGGATCTGTTTCTTCTGTGCATACATTGGGGATGGTGCGCCACCATAGCAGTGCTGAACAAATTCGGATTTATTTCTGAGTGAGCCTGAACTGCAGTGGCAGATAGCATGGCTGCTTCCACACTGTCACTTCAAGAAACGTGGTGCCATGCATTAACAGTGTGCCCTGTGCTATAAATGCATTTACTCCCTCCATTTACCACACAGGCCTTGCAGTTACCATACTTTTCTTTTGTTTTACATGTGCATTGAGTGCAAAAAAAAAAAAAAAGATTGCACTTTAGTAAAAGGGATCCTTATTTCACTAGAGTCCCAAAGATCCTAAAAATGAGATGGTAACATGGGCCGATTTAAGGCGGGGAAGAAGTTAGGAGCTTAGCACTGGGCACCTACAGTAAGCTTTTACATCTAAGAAAACAAATGGCAGGTGAATTTTCATCTGAAAACTTAGGATCCTAAAGGCTAGATTTACTAAAGCATACACTAATGTGTGCTAACATCGATAATGAACATTACAGTTTGCAATTAATTAAGAATTTGATATACTGTCCATCGTATACATCTCAGCAGTTTACACAGTTTAAAAATTAGAACCTAATAAAACAGAAAGGGATTTAAAGAGTTACACAATTGAAATGGTAGAAAATTAGTAAATAGAACCCATTGCATACATTGGGACCTGCAGTAAGTCACGTTTTAATGGTAGTGCACTTTAGTAATCTACCCCTAAGCTTGGATGAAAATAGGGGATACATTCAGGAGCGCAGCTTTCTTTTAATATTAGAGGAGTAACCTAATGGTTAGAGCAGTGGGCTCAGACCTAAGGGGGCCTGGTTCGAATTCCATTGCAGTGCCTTGTGATGTTGGGCAAGTCACTTAGCCATTACCTCAGGTACACAATTAGGGGCCCTTTTACTAAACTGCAGCAAAAGTGGCCCTGTGCTAGCGGTGGTGGCCGTTTTTGCGGAAATCTAGGGCCCTTTTACCACAATGGGTAAAGAGACCAAAAAATTAACTTGCCATGCAGTAAGTTTGCACATGCCATGTGGCCATTTCGGAAGGGAGCTCTTACTGCCACCCACCATTGAGGTATCGGTAGGAGCTCCCACGATACCCCCTGAGGAAATATTTTTTTAAATATTTCCGCTAGCACCGGAAATATTTCCACTGGGGGTGGAATTACTGCAGGCACCTGTGTTGGACCGGTGGTAGTTCCGGGTTGCCACGTGGGAACCCTTTAGTAAAAGGGCCCCTTAGATTGTAAACCTTCCAGGGAAACAGAAATACCCTCTACACCTGAATATACACCACTTTGATGGCTTGCAGGCAGTATATTGTTGCTCGAGGAGGTATCACTGGTTACTGAATGAAAGGTTCACATGAATTTTCACAGTATATTTATAGCTGAATCCTTTTTGTTGAATAATCAACATATATCCTTGTTGTCCGAGTTATTTATTCAATAAGGTTATCTAATCATGCTCAACTATAGACCATCCTACAAAATTCACAATTTTTTTTTCTCAGTCCCAAATAACACAGGGAAATGAAGCCACACATACAGCCAGGCTTTTGAAAGTACATTCACACACTAGTCACCAGCAAGTTGGTTTTGACTGCTCCTGAACAGATGGAGTAAAACTGAAGAACTCCTTTGCAGCTGAAAGGAGGAAGCAGTTGGCAGAGCAGGCTGTAGGGACCATCATCACTCCTGCTTCTGAGCAAAAGGCACAAATAAGAGCCCACTGTGGCAATGCAAAACACCCCGTTTGTGCCCCATGAATCAATACCGGTAAGCTGCCATCATGTATAGGCTTATAGTGTCTTGAATTGATGTTTTTTTTTATCACATAGATTCTTTGATAGGTTTTAATAATATGGTGGTGGTGGTGTTATATATATATCAGGGTGAACTCTGTTTCTCCTGAGGAAGCAAGGTAGTGAAATATGGATCTATATTAGAGGATAGACTTTAACCTGAAGATTTTTATTGCTGATAACAAAAGATTTGGTGAATCCTTTAATCTTTGGAGTTTGAAAGAGGGGTTAGCTTAACAGGGTTTAAAAATTTTTTTGGATGGCTTCTAAAGGAAAAGTCCATAGACAATGATTAAAATGACTTGGGGGAAATCCACTGCTTATTTCTGGATAAACAGCATAAAATGTATTGAACTTTTTTGGGATCTTGCCAGGTATTTGTGACCTGGATTGGCCACTGTTTGAAACAGGATGCTGGGTTTGATGGACCTTTGGTCTGTCCCAGTATGGCAATACTTATGTACTTATGGGGTGGTATCCGTAATGGGCTTTTCATAGAGCCCTATCAAGAAGGTTTGCTTTTGGATACCCTTGAATACATGATAATATTTTGGCTTGTTTCAAGTTATTTCAAGATACTGAATTTGGGAGCACTAACAGTTTGACCTTCACTGATTTCGGAACATTTTCATTGTGACATTGCTGTTATAAATTGTGGTTAGTAATAAAACATTTTGAGAGGTAGTTATGCCAATATTTTGTATTGTTATTTGAATGTTTTTACTGCTGTAATTTTCTATTGCTTATGTTTGATCTATTCTTACTGTACACCACCTTGAATGAATTCCTTCAAAAAGGTAGTAAAATAAATCCTGATTAATAAATAATAAAATAATAAATGAAAGCAAGTGGACCTCCCCCTTGTCTCTACTACTTTACATCTTACCCCTGTTCTTAATCCACTTCAATCCAGATTCACTCTTTACAGTGCATGTTGATGGTTCTCACCAAAGATCTTCTCACAGCCAAACTAAAGGTTTTACATAGTATATGGTGGCAAAGGACCAGCATGGCCAATCCAGTCCGCCTAGAAAGACAGAGTTGTACCTACAACTCTATGGGGGTCTTTTACTAAGGCACGTTAGCGTTTTTAGCATGCGCTAAATGCTAGAGAAGCCAATGTATTCCTATGGGCATCTCTAACATTTAGTGCAACACCTATTTTTAGCGTGCACTAAAATGCTAGTGCGCCTTAGTAAAAGACCTCCTATGTGTTTTACAAATGGATAAACAACTTTTCATAACGCATTTACAGATCCCCAAAATTCATATTTGATACTTGTTAAAAAGTTGCCCCTCCCCAATTTACACCCATTCGCCTTAAGTCTTCAGTCATGGCCTTGCTGTCTTATCCAAGGCAGCCTATTTGTTTTCCATTGTGTGTCTGTTCTGATTGGATTGTAGGATCCAAGGAGAAGAGATTCCTGCATAGGCCAATTCCATTTCAAACTTTTAATAAAAAAAAAAAAAAATCCTTTTCTTACAAAGAAATTAATGACAGCTCCTGGCATCAAATTCTGTTTCTACTCTCATATCTCCATGATGGTGAAAAAAAAATCATTTGTATTTTTATGGAAAATTCACTCCATGAAGTAGCTCCTGATCTTCGGGCACTATAGATATTGCTACGTGTCCTGGTAATCAACTGCTTAGACTATTGTAATTCCTTGTTGGCTGGAGTCCCACAATATCAAGCAGCTTCAGCTAATTCAGAAGACCGCTATCTGGAAGATACAATCTGTAACTCTAACTCATCTGTTGCAGAACAAAATATATATATATAATAAATATATATAAAGTTACATTTGTACCTCGCACTTTCCCCACACATGGCAGGCTCAATGCACTTACATATACAGGTACTTATTTGTACCTGGGGCAATGGAGGGTTAAGTGACTTGCCCAGAGTCAATATTGGCTGCCAATCTCAAGTTGCATTATTAGATCCTCTCAGAAAAACCTTCTAACTGTCACCTCTTTTTACTTGGCACATCCCAGACTACAGCCTTTATTTAGCTGGTCAGTCCCCACATTGTAGAATTCTCAATAAACCTGGAAACCTTCCATAGGGTTTTATACTCAAGCTTTTCAAGTGACTTAAATAGAACAGAATTAGAGATCAGCAATTTTTAAGAATCTTTCTTCTTTTTGGCGTCACAGTATAAAATTTTACTGAAAACATTGTGTCATTACTTCCACTTTTGTGGTTTCTTGTTCTGTCTTTTGGTTGATTTGTCCATTTTGTTCCGATTTATACATTTTTGAACCATAACCCAATTTGATGCCATTGTACGAAGCAATATAGCAAACGCCACCATGGATCTTTTGAAAACTAGACTGGCTAGGTGCATTCCAAGGACTGGGTTAAGAAACCCAGCCTTAGAGGAAGGGTGAGATATGGAGGCTATGACATGCATTCAAATAGCTGAACAGCATTAACAGTGCATCATGATCAACCCTTTTTTCAATTAAAAGGAAATCCTGCAACCAGGGGGCATATGATGATGCTTGGGAAGGATAGTGGCAGGTGCAACATCAGAAAATATTTCTTTCCACTGCAGCTTCTTGCGACTCTAGGCAAGTCACTTAGGGGGAGATTCAATATATGGTGCCTTAAAAAAAAAAAAAATTGGCGCTGAAATCAATTCCAACTAAGCGGATTCTATAATCAGTGCCTAGATTTAGGCACAAATTATACAATACGCTAAGCTGATATTTCAGCGCCTAAATCTACGCACATCCATTTACACCAACAAAAATGTGGTGTAAATCCCAGCGCACAGATTTAGGCGCACTGGGCCATATTTTATAACTATGCACATAAATTTCAGAACACCCACAAAATGCCCATTTCCCCACCCATAACCACACCCCTTTTTGCCTGCACGCATTAGAAGTTTGGCACATATAGTTACAGATTACGCTTAGCGAGTTATGCACCTAAATTCTAATCAGTGCCAATTAGTGCTCATTATTGCTTAAGTGGTATTATGCTGATAAATTATGTGCACTATTATAGAATCCACACGGATTTCAGTGCAGATCTCTAGGCGCGCTATAAAGAATCCAGGGGTTAATCCTCCATTGCCCCAGGTACAAAATAAGTACCTGTATATAATATGAAAGCTACTTTGATTGTAACCACAGAAAGGTGGTAGTTATTTATTTATTGCACTTGTATCCCACATTTTCCCACCTGTTTGCAGGCTCAATGTGGCTTACAAAACCTGTCATGGCATCAACATTTCAGGGTACAAAGATACATTTGGTGGTACAAAGATAGCAATAATATCAAGGCTAACAGTCAATCTATTAAAGCAATTACAGAAAGAAGACGATCAAAGTAAGGAAGGAGTGTTGATGTGTTGTGGTTTGTTATGGATTCTCGTGGTAGGCTTTGATGAAGAGATTTGCGAAAGTTTGTTATTTTGTTGTTTTCAAGTGGTTTATATCAAGTTTATATCAAGTGGGTATATCAAGTCCCATCCTCTCTCCTTTTCCTGGAAGAGGTGTGGAATGCTTACTTAAGAGTGGGTAGTGAAGACAAACTGTAAAAACTTTTGAGGCATGGAAGAGACATAGACGAACCAAAATATAGAACAGGAAAAGTTCTCTACGATGACGAATCACAGAAGGCAAAAGTAGACTAATAGATGATTTTTTTTTTTTTTTGCTCTGATAGTTTGTATCCAGCATATTCTGTTTGGTGCTACGTGATCAGTGAGTTGACAACACATATACAAGTAGGACTCTTCGTTTTGCATTCATTACTTGGTGTATTTATTGACCCCTGATGCAGACGCTTTTTAGCGTCGAAACACGGCCTGTGTCGGGTCGTTATCTCTGATATAATAAAGACTGTTGGACTTATGTCTCCAGTGGTGAATCGTCTATTAGTCTCTACTTTTGCCTTCTGAGAGGCATAGATGATCCTTAATTAAAACAAACCAAACAAACAAACAAACAAAAAAAGAGCAGAAGAATCAAATAAGCTGCTGTCTGCAAATAAGGTAACAACTGGAAACCCTAGTGGAACACAGGTGGTTCACATTGTTGCTGAGTCTGTCAGGCAGGACATTCCTTGTACTGAATGGATTGATGCAGTGGTTTGGGAGTGAGGGGACACGGTCAGGAAATATGTTTTCATTATAAAATGATGTTGCAGCTGGCTGGCTCACTGCTTGGTTTATTGTTGCACTTTGTGGCCGCGTATAGAAGTGGAGGGGTGCTGGGGTGAAATAAATAGGGTGGAGTGCAATAGAGAAAGACAAATTGCCTGGGATAAGGAATGATATTCTAGAAGCAGTGATGTTCTATGGCTGACAGCTGGAGTGGATCTTTGGAATAACTGGGCAGAGTCAATTAGTCTTCTTGTGCCATCATCTTCTAATTTATTTATTTATTACATTTGTACACCGCGCTTTTCCACTCAAAGCAGGTTCAATGCGGCTTACATAGTAATTGGGATTACAAAGTATTGGTGGAGAGAAATAAGTTGAATATTATCGGAGTAATAAAAGAAATAGGAATGTAGAAATGCAGGGATGAGGTGAGTAGGAGAAGTATGAGCAAGGGTACATGAGCAATTGGAGGGTAGATGAGGCGGAGGGGAATGGGCAAGAGTGAAGGAAGCAGGAGAGGTGTGAGTAAGGGTAGGTGTTTGCTTTGTTCTGCTTTCAAAGCCAAATACTATGTCAAAGAAAAACAGGGCAGAAACATTTATACACCTTTTTTAAACAAAGTTTATTACCAAAATACAATATTAAATTCAATACATGACAAACTTTTGTGAAGCAAAATAAGTTATTCTACCATTGTACAGTATTTAAGGTAGTTAAAGAAGTACTACAGACTTTGCCTTTTCCAGAACAGACAATCTGCTACTCAGAACATCACCCTACAAGATTTCAGCTTAAGGCATGCAGCTTTATGTGCTGGATAATCTTAGAAAATGCAAAACCAGACTGTTTTCAAATAAGATACAGTGTAAGAATCAACTATGGACTTTAAATGTCAGTTTTCTAAAAAGTTCTACAATTTGGCTACAAAAGCAGTGCCATAGTATTACACAATACTTTGCATTAAAAAAATACACATACACATTGTGAATATCAAACCAAAATGTCAATCAGTATTAAATAATTTTTATTCCACAGTATGTTGTACACCCAACATACATATATATTTAAAAAATGTATGTATATATTATAAGTGCTTGCGAAAAGTGAAATTACATACTAGCACAGTGGTTCTCAACCCAATCAGGTTTTCAGGATACACAAAATGAATACACATGATATAATTTGCAAACAAAGGAGGTAGTGCATGCAAATTCATCTCATGCATATTTTCAATGTGGATATCCTGTAAACCTGACTGACTGGGTGTGTCCCAAAGACTCCTGCTCTAGCTGAACATCCTTTATTGATTTTCAGGACTGGAAGATAACAAGCAGCTGCAGTGTGAGCTTTTGATTTACATTGGCAAGTGTGAACTGGTTCTGTCTGCAAAAGGGGTTTGTCAGAGGCATAGAATGGGAGCACTCCTATTGCAGCAAAATTAAGTGTCTTTTAACCAGGTCCATTGCCCAGAACTCCAGTGGGCTCCAACTGGGGAGCACAGTCAGTGGGTCTGGTGGCAGGGCCTTCTGTTAATGCCACCAGATGGACAGGCTCCTCCTCTGATACAGCTATATTAATGCTTAAAACTTTGCCCAGCACTGCTGTAGCAGCATGCCTCTGTCGAGGTGTATTGAGCAATCACCTAGGGTACGAGGCCTGAGAAGTGCCATCTTACTTGCTTCTTGTTGGCGTTGTTTCTACCTGTACAATCTAGGAACGAAAGGGCATTTTTAATCTACACACTACAGTCAATCACTTATGCGATTCAAAGTGTGTGCCTCTGCAACCTAGAACAAAACCATAAATAGGGCTTCTGGTTTTCATCCCTTGGTATTTATCCAAGAACACTGAAAACACTGCTGCCCCTGTACTTTAAAATTCATCTTGCCTGCCTTGTACCTAACTGCTTTGTCCTGATGTTTCCTCCTTAACCGTATTTACTCTGGAGCAGGGGTGGGGTGGGGAGAGAAGAGGACATAATAATCAAGGTGGTGTTGGGGATGAGAGTATAGTAAGGATGGGCTGGGGGCAAACAGTGGGATAGACAGGTAATGGCAATGGAGAGGTAGATGGGATCCCACTCTAAATAAAACCCACAGATTTTACATATCTACATAAAACTCTATAGGGCCCATTTACTAAAATGGCACAAGTTAATTGCTAAATTAAACACCTAATAAGGAATTTCCTATTGGGGGGGTGTGGTACAGGCTGGGACTGTGCCTTGCTGTTAACAAGGAGTTGCAAAACACATTAACTGCTGATATGGCAGATAATACAGTACAGTTATCGCCACCTTCAAAGGCAGAGTTAACGGCATTCCATGTTATTGGCTACGCATGATAATTACTGTTCTGCATTAACAGCATAGCTGCCTTCCTCAAAGTGCTGGAAAATTCCCCAAATGTTAAAGCAGAGATGTTGCAGCTACCGCACATTAACTTCCACAGTGAACACGTTACGATCGGCACAAGTTTGTAAATAGGCCCTAAAATAGCTAAAATAACAACAATCAGAATGTACAAATTACAAACATCTAAAAACAGAAGCCCTTAATTCAGTATTTAAAGCTGGGAGGGGCAGCCTGGCTTCTTGTACAGACAGGCTCAATAACATCTTAAGCCTAGATCAAGTTCCTTATCAACTCTACTGTACAGCGCTGCGTAACCCTAGTAGCGCTCTAGAAATGTTAAGTAGTAGTAGTAGTACTTAGCATTTTTAGTTTCCTAGTGCTCAAATATACTCTAAGCTCTTTTGATGCAGAGATACCATAACCATGGGGAATTATCTTACATAACACTGAAGACACTATATAAATACTGTTAATCACTAATAATTATTTTAAAATGCAGGATCCTTTATTGAAAATGTAAAGAGTGGTTATGGACCATCTTCATATTTCATAAGGTTTACAAAAGGTAGTTAAAATTACTTAGGATGCTCTGATTTTTTTATACTTTCCAAATTACTAACAAACATGAAATGTGTATTGGAAAGGGGAAGGGGGATGGGACTTGATATACTGCCTTTCTGTAGTTACAATCAAAGAGGTTTATATATTATATACAGGTACTTATTTTGTACCTGGGGCAATGGAGGGGTAATTGGCTTGCCCCGAGTCACAAGGAGCTGGCAGACTGCTTTTTAGGCTAATGTATTCTTAATAGACTGTGCCAGGTTGAAAGGGGCACCTAACCCTCTGTCACTGCAACACTTTCTCACAAGCACCACTTGGCACCCTTAAAGGCACAAGCGCTCCTGGACCAGCGATATTCAGAGAACTGTGCAATAGAATTGCTGCTGGCTAGGGAGGTAAAATATTAAACAGTTAGTTGGAAAGTAAAACCTGTTTAATTATTTAATTGTTCTATAGTTGCTGACAAGATAGGTACTTAACTAGCTTGCCTTTGAGGGATAGGCTAGGCTGCTGTTGGCCAGCCTGGGGAGTGTAAAGACATGGGAGGATAGCTATAGGCAGCTCTTTCTTGCATTTACCATTTAAAACAATTCAATAACTTAAATGGTTAACTTCAGAATGGTTATGTTTTTAATGCTGACCGATCCCTGCACCTTTAAGGAGTAGGTTTGATAGGATGTTGCTATTAGGCTGCAGAGTGCTGATCAGAAAATGCTGCTGGGACAGAAGATGGGATCCCACTATATATTAAGATAGCCCCTCCTTTCCCATCCCACTCAGGCTCATGCATTTAGGGGCACTTAAAGGAAAATATACCATGCTGCAACTCCATACAAACATTTGTTCTCAAGGACACCCATTGTATTGATGCAAACATTTACTGAAACAATATATTGTTTGGTGGGGGGAGGAAAGGAAAGGGGAAAAAGAAAGGGCTAAGATAAACCTGTTAAAATTCCTCCCCCCCCCCCCCCCGATATAATTTATTCTAGCTATTTGATATATTCATATTTTTTAAAGTCACACATTAATTGCCTTTTCTAGACATGCCTGAAATATAACCTTGGTTGAGACTGGTCACGCCTATTTTGTGGAAATGGACTATAATAAATACATTATTAAACAATATTTCAGTATTTAAATGTAATAAACAATTGACTTAGGCATCAGAAACATAATTTACATTAAAAAATATTGATTTAAACAGAAAGCATCAACAACTCTACTGAAGTAAAACCAGCAGGGCACTAAACACAGATTAAAATGTAACCATGTTTACAAAATATACCTCTTCAAAAGGTAAAATCTGCTCTGTTGACCAGATTCAATATCTTAACAAAGATCCTTAGAAAACAAATATGGAAATAGCACCATTTAGGATAGAGGACTGTAGTATATTCCTTTTTGATAAGAGAAAGCATTCATAACTATGATATAATAAATTAAAAATAAAAACCTTTGCATCACACTTTTAAAAAGACAAAGTACTTCACCGTACAAGGATAAATCCACAACTAAAGTGAGAAACACACATTCATGTACAGAGTCTGTCAGTGTTAGATGTATTTGGATAGTGCCACATTTTAACGGCAGATCTTCTAGGTCAATCATCCTACAAGGAAAAAAAAGGTCACCTGGATCCCAATAAAATGCAGCTGTAGAGGCTGTTTTAACATTTCAGCATAATTATCAAGTAATTTTTGCTAGTAAGAATGACCATAGACCTATTTCAGATAGTCACTTTTCTCCCTAAAAACAATAGTGGCCCTATCTTTACTACCTACAATGACAAATAGGAGACACTGTTTTGAAAATAAGACAAGTGAAAAACTTCAGTGGGCCAACATTTTTTCAGCTTAACCAGAAACAACAGCATAAGGTTGTAGACCATTTTTTTTTTTGGGGGGGGGGGGGGGGGAACTGGAGCATGGCTGTCGCTCCTATGACCCTTTCTTTGCCTGTAGCTCTGCCCAAAAGATATCATAATCCTAGGATTCTTAACTTCACCGCTGCCCTGGAGTGCGAACAAGAACACGCCTTGCAGCTTCTGAGGGTGCCTCTACTAGTCTTGACCTTATTATACCTCTTCTCATCTGCTGTTGCCTCAACCACAGCCCTGGACCATACCTTCCACTTCTGGTACATTGGGGATGCTGCCTTCAATCTCAGGTTAGTTATTTGACCACTCTTCAGCCACATACATCCTCCATACCTCTGGCTCCAAACCATTCCCCCTACTCCCCTCTGCATTCCACAGTTGAATGCTCATTCTTTACATAGCAAAGAGCATCTGGTAAATATATATTTACACCAGGCTCATTCTGACCTACTTTGCTTACTGAAAACTTGGCTATCTGATGGGGATTTGGAATTCCTCCATCATTCCTGCCTCCTGGGTATCAAATTTCTTTTCCAACGCTGCTCAAACAAAAAAAGGTGTGGGTGGGGGGGTTGCCCATCCTAGATTCTATTTCATTTTCCTTGAGTTTGATAAACTTGTTCTACTCCTTCACTTGAATATATTGCTGTTTGAGTTTCCTCCCTGTATCTCTCTCGTCTACTGCTGATTTATCAACCTCCTCCAATTACTCATCTTTCTTAGTAAGCCCGCTACAGTCTTATCTCAATCCATAATTTGGCCTCTCATTCTTCTAGGTGATTTTAATGTCCATCTTAATGACCATACTGACTCTACTACATAAGACTTCCTAACCTTCTTACACGATTCAGGTCTTATCCAGTTAATGTTGTCCCTGACCCAGTGTTGGTGCATGATCTGGTTATCACCTGAACTACATCAATCTCAAACATTTCTCAAATCACAGTTTCCCCTGTCTCTTGATTTCCTTCTCCCTCAAATCTCCTGCACTAATTCTGACCCCTCCTCCAACTTGCCCCCCCCCCCCCCCCCCGAAATTTAAAATCTCTTACTTTGGATATCTCTTAAAATTGTGATCAACTTCCCCCCACCCCCAGATTTTTCTTCTTTGCCCCTAGCTGACCAGGTCTTTTAGTGAAGCTCTACTCTTACCATAGCTCTAGAAAGAATAACCTGCTACACAGTGTCCCTCACAACCCTGGTTCATCATGGTTTTCATCTCTTGCATCGTCAACTTTGACAGGCTGAGTCTTAAGGTTACTCTTCAGGCTTTTAAAACATTTTCAAACTTGAATGATATACACCCTCACATTAAGAATCCTATAGACAACTCCTCCTTGGTGAATGACTACAGACTAATATCCAACCTTGAGCTATCACTGAAAAGACATGAGCTATATCAAAAAAGGATTCTAAGTGTCATTAGTTTATGGCAACACAACAGCATTTTCCAAAAGTGCCAAACACTGGAAAAACCTAACAATATGCACCAGGGGTAATCTAAAAGGTCAGTGTGGATTACAGTATCTTTCCCCAAAACTGTGGTATTAAAATATGTGATATTATGCTAGTTTGCTATCAGTAAGATACTGTTAGAACTGCACTACATTAATGGAGCAGGTATTCTGCTCCTCACATCACTGCAAGTTGTCTCACTTTAACTTTTTTTTTTTTTTTTCCATTTTTTAACTAGCACTTCAGACAGCATGAACAATTCTCAAAACTTCAAAAACCAAATGTTTGGGGAAATAGAACGTCCACTCTGAAGTCAGGTGAGGAGAGTAACCAGGAGTGTCATAGGAAACAGTCCTAGGGTCATTTCCACATTAGCACTAAAGACAGGCAAGTCTTTTTGCACATAATATAAGCTAGTGGATCCCAAAACTGGTCCTGGAGGCACCCCA
This sequence comes from Microcaecilia unicolor, assembly GCF_901765095.1. Lineage (NCBI taxonomy): Eukaryota > Metazoa > Chordata > Amphibia > Gymnophiona > Siphonopidae > Microcaecilia > Microcaecilia unicolor. The sequence continues at coordinate 319,924,697 of NC_044035.1, read as the reverse complement.
GCCAGTCAGGCTTTCAGGATATCCACAATGAATATGCATGAGAGAAATCTGCACGCACTGGAGGTAGTGCATGCAAGTATCTCATGTATATTCACTGTGGATATCCTGAAAACCCGACTGGCTGGGGTGCCCACAGGACCAGGTTTACGATCTACTGATATAGGCAACAGGACTGATACTGCAGAGGATATTCAAAAATTGAAAGGGATTTAAGAAACCTTAAGGACTTAAGGGTCAGCAGTAAAATTAATGTAAACCCCCCCCTGCATTTGTGTATTTGGAGTGCTGAAATCCTGAGAAAAAATACATGATAAGATATGAGGTACTAATAACTACATAACAATGAAGTGTATAATTATACTACAGCAAGAGGCCCTCACTGGATGCCCACCGGAAGGGTGGAAGGCCAGATTTTAGGACTAAGGCTGTAAAAATACCAGCTTGGTTTAAAAATCTATGACTGGCTGAGCAAGGACATGCTTTTCCTGTAAGTTAATATGTGTCCCCGCTTGGGATCCATCCACTGGAATAGTGGTGGGTCAATTTACATACCTTAAACAGCTTAAACTGCTAAAAGGCACTGACTAGGCCTCATTAGAATTTAGTGTGACATTCAAAAGCAGTGCAAAAGCCAAGATCAAGGAATTGATGGCTAAAATCCTAAGTCAGATCACAAGATGATATAAGACAGAGATGTCCATGTTTGGATGTTTGGATGTCCGTATCTAGGGAAGTGTTTACAAAAAGGGAGCTGTCCAAGAGAGGAGGGAGACTTTCCTGTGAGCAGGGTCTTGCTTAAGAAGCGAGCTAAAGACAAAACCATGTTAGCAAGATAGAAGCTACTCATTAGCATGAGCCAATCAGTGACAACCATGACATTAGCATAGATCCAATCAGGTATATCTACTGTCATATTATCCATATCCTGAAGGCACTTATAAAAATCAGGGTATTTCCTGGTTTGAGTTAGAGAGACAAGGGTTGGCACTCTCTCTCCAAGGGAAACCAATGTGTCCAACAAAATTGACAAATTTCCTAGTTGCTTTCCCTTGTAAAACCTCCAATTGGTAAAAGAAATTATAAAACATTAGCAAATAATTAACACCTGTTTGTAGCTTATTATATTCCTATAATTAATTGATTGTACATGCCTGTTGTCAATCACTGATTTGACTTATACCTTAGCAAATAAACTCCTCATTCCAAATGATGATTTGTGGGCTTCACTTAATGATCAAAGGCTGTAAGTATAAATGCATTGTATAACTTGTAATCTAAATCCAGTTTGTTATAAGGCTGGTATCTTTTCCTTAGACCTAACGTCTCCCTTAGAGGCAATAACTCCTTGATTACCCCAGTACTAGTGTTATTTAGAGATGGAGTCAGATTAAGGTCACTCTAGCCTTCTTGGGGGGGGCTCGGGACCCCCCAATTCTCAACAGAAGAATAGAGGGTTTTTGTTGGGATTGGGGGGGGGGGGGGGAGGTTAATCATAACTAAAGTCCGTTGTCAGTGTGTGCAAGAAAAAAAGGCAATAGTAATATCTTTTTAACAAACAATGATGTGATTTCATTTAGGTTACCATGTCACAAGGTCAAGGACATTTAAAGGGAGAGAAAAAGAGTAGAGGCAAGTCACAAATAAGGGCTGCTCTAAAGCCTATGAGGTTAAATCTAAAACAAAAACAAAAAAGGAGGTGAAAACCCTCACGAAACCGTGGGATATAAAACAAAAAGTGAGGAGAGTGGATGAGGATACCAACAATTGTATATTTATTCACTTAAAAATTAAAAGATAACAATGTACATGAAAATGACCCGACACGGCCGTGTTTCGGCCCAAAGGCCTGCCTCAGGGGTCTTTGCAACCTTGGTAGATGTAACTCGGAATGTAATACTCCTCTCCGAAGAGATGTCTACAATTGTGAAATATATTTCACAATTGTAGACATCTCTTCGGAGAGGAGTATTACAAGTTCGTTTTGCCTTTTAATATATATTTTATATATACCTTTTTGAAGAGAGCAGACCTAAGAGGATTGTGTCTCGTTATTTCCCTTGGAGTACACATTCCGAGTTACATCTACCAAGGTTGCAAAGACCCCTGAGGCAGGCCTTTGGGCCGAAACACGGCCGTGTCGGGTCATTTTCATGTACATTGTTATCTTTTAATTTTTAAGTGAATAAATATACAATTGTTGGTATCCTCATCCACTCTCCTCCCTTTTTGTTTTATATGTTAAATCTAAAACCCCAGTTATGTGTACCCTGGAAGAGAATGCTGCAATTACAGAAACTTTCAAACACCTCAAAAGTCATAAGAGGCAAGTATTCTTTAGTGGAAAAGAGGGACATGTTAGACAGCTGCAGAAGTAACAAAAAGGGTGACAGCTGCATGCACAGAAGGCAGTTTAAGATGCTATTGGAAATTGAAGGTGTGAAGCAAGCACAAGTGACCCTTTAGAACCAAGAATGCAGCAATAAACCAGGATGATATTGCAGTAGGTAGGGAAAACGAGCGAAGTGGTCTTTATCGCCTGTCAGTTTCTTCATTTCTATTCAGCTAGGGCCCTGAGAGGAAAGCGAATCCTTTTTAAGAATGATGTTAATAATTTCACCCTCATGTTCTTTCATATGATCCATTAAATGTTCTTTGCTGGTGGATTCAAACCCGCAAATACAACAGCAGAAAAGCAGGACACAGTACTCCATGCCAGGACGTGGCTGACTTGAGGTTTTAACTACATTGCATGAGGTATTGCTTGTTGGGTTAACTTTCTGACTTTCTTCAGGAGCCGCCACTTCACTGGTAGTCTGATTAAGTACCTCCGAAAATGGCACTACATTTTCTGAACTTGCAAAGATGGGATCAGATTTTTCATCAGTAACTTCTAGTAAAGTGTTGTCTTGAAGTTCTTCTTCAACCCTAAAATAAAACAGATAAGACTGACTATGACTTGATACTTATTTCCTAAATACAGTTTTTTTTTCCTGCAGTGTCAACTGTTGGCAACAGAAGTTAAAAGCAATAGTGTCTTGTTAAGATTTTAACCCAATACACACAAAAATTACACACCTACTGCTCTGAGATATCGCATCATTTATAGCCTTGTTCACTTGTTCGTAATTATAGTTTTGGTCACTGGCATGCTTCCACATATGGGATTTCAAAGAAGGAGGATGGCTACAAACATACCCACAAAGACAGCATCTGAAAAAAGTGATGTAAGAGATTGTATAAAAGTTATTTTGATAAAGAACAGGTCAATCATTTAGAATTCAGCAACATTCCAACAATCAGAAAAATGCAAACTGTACACACAACCCACTGCTATTTTGAAAACCCTGGATTTGATCCCAAAGTCAACAACATAAAATAGCTAACTGGGTTAGCCCGGAGATAGCAATTAGCACTCAAATGATTTAGAGGTGAGTTATGGAATGTGCCATTGTTGTTCAAGAGCCTACTGGGGTAAGGCTTTGTAGAAAGCTGCTTAAAATCCTCAACAGGCCTAATGCAAACATATTAGGAGCCCTAGGCAAACCTTTGCATTATGCCCCCCCCCCCCCCCCAACAGTCACGGTCATTCCAACACAACCCCCTAAATGGGCTATCTGAAAACTGAAGGAGTGGAGATGGACACAATAACTTCCAACAAGGGAGTGAACACAAAGAAAGTCTTTATTAAACCATGCACTAGAGTAGAGACCCAACAAGGGACCGTGTTTTGATGGATATGACTGCGCCACATCAGGGTAACAACTTTTTGATGTTCCTGTGGTGCAAAAGAAGTTGAGATGACCACAGTAAACACAATAAGCAAATCAAAACAGAACGCTTGCACCAGTGTGGTGCGAAAATCAAAGAAGTTAATGTAACCTTCATTGATTTTTGCAGTTTTGTGTCAGGTCTGTACTCTGGTGCATGGTTTAATAAAGACTGTCTTAGTGTTCCCTCCCTGGTTGGAAGTCATTGTGTCCAGCTCCACTTTTGTTGAACATTGGATATACTGCGGGGATTATTTTCTGTGTTTTTTTTTCTCATTGTTGCTATTTAAAAGTTGCCTGTCCTCCTCACTGTTGAAAGTTTGTGTAGTTGTTAGGACCTATTTTGCTTTGACAGCAACTGCCCTTTGGTACTCCCAGAAGCTGCTGCCCTAGGTAATTGCCTCATCTTGCTCAGTGGTTGGGCTGGCCCTGATCTGCATAGATGCATGGAGCTGCATTACCAACGAATAAAAAGAAAACAAGACCATCTCCACTCTATTTATCAATTCCACCAGAAGACCTTCATGTAAGATTGAACGATGAGCTAAGGGGAATGGAAAGGCCACCTGCTATACTAGGCAAATGGGACCCACCCCAAACAGTTTCTCTACCTGTCTTCTGGCAGGAAGGTAGAACACTTGTCAGGATGATGCAGTCAGGACAATAACATTTTTTTTGGTTCTTTTTTCAGGGGGGGGGGGGAGACAGGGCAGAACCTACCCTCGGTTAACTTTTAGGCCCCTAATCTGCTCCCCCTCACCCCAAAAACTGTCATGCTTTTAAATATTAAACTTTGTATATATCACATGCAAACAATGAGGGCAGTGTCCAAACTATTTCAAAATTGCTCACACTTTTTGCAGGGAAAATTATAGTCAAACAACCATCAATATATATGTAGCTGTCAGGACAATTATTTTGCTTTAACTGTAGCCCCCCCCCCCCCCCCCCCAGCTGCTGCCCTAGGCAATTGCCTAGTCCTGCCTAATGATGTGCTGGCCCTGGTAAGAACAGGTGCATGCCTAGAAAGTTTTAGGCACTTCCATGTTAGGAGCCATCGGAAAACTTCTGCTAGAGGTACGCCTACATTATGCTGGTTATCACTGGAGATTTCTGTGCTAATCATCACACATCTTATAAAGGGAAAGGGAGGAAGGGAAAGGGAAATGGGACTTGATATACCGCATTTCTGAGGTACTTGCAACTACATTCAAAGTGGTTTACACATATTCAGGTATTTATTTTGTAACAGGGGCAATGGAGGGTTAAGTGACTTGCCCAGAGTCACAAGGAGCGGCAGTGGGAATCAAACCCAGTTCCCCAGGATCAAAGTCCACTGCATTAACCACTAGGCTACTCTAAAGGGGAAACAATGAAAAGCAAATCTGTATGACTTGGGAAACGTGTTACAAATTACACTTGCCTTGGGGTCATCTTTGACTCTTCTCTCTCCTTCTCTGCTCATATCCAGCAGATTGCCAAGACCTGTCGTTTCTTTCTTTACAACATCCGTAAAATCCACCCCTTTCTTTCCGAGCACTCTACCAAAACCCTCATCCACACCCACCTCTCGTTTAGACTACTGCAATCTGCTTCTTGCTGGCCTCCCACTTAGTCACCTCTCCCCCCTCCAGTCGGTTCAAAACTCTGCTGCCCGTCTCGAGGGTCGCTTTACTCATACTACCCCTCTCCTCAAGACCCTTCACTGGCTCCCTATCCGTTTTCGCATCCTGTTCAAACTTCTTCTACTAACCTATACAGTGGGGGAAATAAGTATTTGATCCCTTGCTGATTTTGTAAGTGTGCCCACTGACAAAGACATGAGCAGCCCATAATTGAAGGGTAGGTTATTGGTAACAGTGAGAGATAGCACATCACAAATTAAATCCGGAAAATCACATTGTGGAAAGTATATGAATTTATTTGCATTCTGCAGAGGGAAATAAGTATTTAATCCCTCTGGCAAACAAGACCTAATACTTGGTGGCAAAACCCTTGTTGGCAAGCACAGCGGTCAGACGTCTTCTGTAGTTGATGATGAGGTTTGCACACATGTCAGGAGGAATTTTGGTCCACTCCTCTTTGCAGATCATCTCTAAATCATTAAGAGTTCTGGGCTGTCGCTTGGCAACTCGCAGCTTCAGCTCCCTCCATAAGTTTTCAATGGGATTAAGGTCTGGTGACTGGCTAGGCCACTCCATGACCCTAATGTGCTTCTTCCTGAGCCACTCCTTTGTTGCCTTGGCTGTATGTTTTGGGTCATTGTCGTGCTGGAAGACCCAGCCACGACCCATTTTTAAGGCCCTGGCGGAGGGAAGGAGGTTGTCACTCAGAATTGTACGGTACATGGCCCCATCCATTCTCCCATTGATGCGGTGAAGTAGTCCTGTGCCCTTAGCAGAGAAACACCCCCAAAACATAACATTTCCACCTCCATGCTTGACAGTGGGGACGGTGTTCTTTGGGTCATAGGCAGCATTTCTCTTCCTCCAAACACGGCGAGTTGAGTTCATGCCAAAGAGCTCAATTTTTGTCTCATCTGACCACAGCACCTTCTCCCAATCACTCTCGGCATCATCCAGGTGTTCACTGGCAAACTTCAGACGGGCCGTCACATGTGCCTTCCGGAGCAGGGGGACCTTGCGGGCACTGCAGGATTGCAATCCGTTATGTCGTAATGTGTTACCAATGGTTTTCGTGGTGACAGTGGTCCCAGCTGCCTTGAGATCATTGACAAGTTCCCCCCTTGTAGTTGTAGGCTGATTTCTAACCTTCCTCATGATCAAGGATACCCCACGAGGTGAGATTTTGCGTGGAGCCCCAGATCTTTGTCGATTGACAGTCATTTTGTACTTCTTCCATTTTCTTACTATGGCACCAACAGTTGTCTCCTTCTCGCCCAGCGTCTTACTGATGGTTTTGTAGCCCATTCCAGCCTTGTGCAGGTGTATGATCTTGTCCCTGACATCCTTAGACAGCTCCTTGCTCTTGGCCATTTTGTAGAGGTTAGAGTCTGACTGATTCACTGAGTCTGTGGACAGGTGTCTTTCATACAGGTGACCATTGCCGACAGCTGTCTGTCATGCAGGTAACGAGTTGATTTGGAGCATCTACCTGGTCTGTAGGGGCCAGATCTCTTACTGGTTGGTGGGGGATCAAATACTTATTTCCCTCTGCAGAATGCAAATAAATTCATATACTTTCCACAATGTGATTTTCCGGATTTAATTTGTGATGTGCTATCTCTCACTGTTACCAATAACCTACCCTTCAATTATGGGCTGCTCATGTCTTTGTCAGTGGGCACACTTACAAAATCAGCAAGGGATCAAATACTTATTTCCCCCACTGTAAATGTATTCACTCTGCTGCTCCCCAGTATCTCTCCACACTCGTCCTTCCCTACACCCCTTCCTGTGCACTCCGCTCCATGGATAAATCCTTCTTATCTGTTCCCTTCTCCACTACTGCCAACTCCAGACTTCGCACCTTCTGTCTCGCTGCACCCTAAGCCTGGAATAAACTTCCTGAGCCCCTACGTCTTGCCCCATCTTTGGCCACCTTTAAAACTAGACTGAAAGCCCACCTCTTTAACATTGCTTTTGACTCGTAACCACTCGCCTCCACCTACCCTCCTCTCTTCCTTCCCGTTCACATTAATTGATTTGATTTGCTTACTTTATTTATTTTTTGTCTATTAGATTGTAAGCTCTTTGAGCAGGGACTGTCTTTCTTCTATGTTTGTGCAGCGCTGCGTATGCCTTGTAGCGCTATAGAAATGCTATTTCTGTGCTAATCATCACACATCTTATAAAGGGAAAGGGAGGAAGGGAAAGGGAAATGGGACTTGATATACCGCATTTCTGAGGTACTTGCAACTACATTCAAAGCGGTTTACACATATTCAGGTATTTATTTTGTAACAGGGGCAATGGAGGGTTAAGTGACTTGCCCAGAGTCACAAGGAGCAGCAGTGGGAATCAAACCCAGTTCCCCAGGATCAAAGTCCACTGCATTAACCACTAGGCTACTCTAAAGGGGAAACAATGAAAAGCAAATCGACTTGGGAAACGTGTTACAAATTACACTTGCCTAGAAGTCAAATACACAAACTGGATTAAAATTTAAAGACGGGGTTAAGGAATACAAATATAATGACTTTTGCTGCTGCATACTTGTATTGCTCCATGAGCTGCACTGCTTGGTGCTCTTCAGGGTGGCATTTCATGTGGCACTTCAAACTGTTCATATTGGTTGTAGCAAAGTCACAAACTCGACACCTGAAAAAAAAAAAAAAAGACAAAGATTCCATAAGAACGTTCTTTTTTATTTATTTGTAGTCAGCTCACACTTTTCCAGTGGAAATTCAAGGTGAGTTACGTTTAACTGTAGTGGGTATTTCCCTGTACCTAGAGGGTTCACAATCTATCCCCTCTGTTTACTAAGCTCCGCTAGCAGCTGCCACAGCCCATTCAAAGTGAATGGGCTGTGTTGGCAATAGTGCATGACTTAGTAAACAGGAGGGGTACATTTGCACCTGAAGCAATGGAGGGTTAAGTGACTTGCCCAAGATCACAAGAATCAGTGATGGGATTTGAACTTTGGTCTCTCTGGTTCACAGCCTGCTGCTCTAATCACTAGGACACTCCTCTACTTTTCTCATGACAGGACCAGGGCTGTGGAGGTGGAATCTGAAGCAATTTTGGGTGGAATCAGTCTGTAAAAATGTACAGACTGACTCCACCTTCAAAATTAAAAATAAAAACAAACATTAATATGGTAAATTATCATTTTATAAATCTTTTTTATTGGTTCAGGTTCTTTGTTCAAACTTTAAATAAATATAATTTATGGTCTCTTAGTCCTAATTTTGTACAAAAAGAAATATCCTATGTTTCTGTAACTAATCACATTTCTCTTAGATTTACTGTACATAGTAAGATTCGGACAGTAGAAAGATAGAGGAGTCAGACTCGAAGATTTGGTGTACCAACTCCACAGTCCTGGAGAGGGCTCTAGGAGAATTTAGCATGCTACTTCTATTTTGCATCCCGATGAAGAGCTTAGTTTGAATATGCACACAGCACATGCACACTGGCAGGTCCAAGGTTGCATGTGCTGTGCAACTTCAGTGGCAGTGCTCTCAAAGTGCTTTTCTCCCCTCAGCGGTCCCGAGTCAGGATTTTAAAAGAGGCTTTACCTTTGTCAAAACGCAACTAGGGTTTTTTTTAGATCTCACTGCCTAAGCTAGAACTTTAAGAGTAATTAAATCAATTTTTAGAATAACCTGTAGTGGACTAATTGACCAACTGTATCTGGATCATAGGAGTCAGTGACTCAGATGTCTAGAGAAGCTAAGGCTGGGTGGGATTGCACCAAGTTTAACTCTTTGGGCATGGGGGGGAGTGACACCTATGACAGCAGTAAATGGACAGTGGGTCACTTTTGCACACAGCAACAAAGGACGTCTCCATTGTGTAGAACTGCATTGGCTGCCTCTTCCAATGTAAGCAGTGATGTTCAGCAGAAGTGTAACAGAAATCCTATGGTTATCTGCAATTATAAAATGATTTGCCTATCAATGTTTTCAGCAGGTTACCAATAACTACCAGGCTTCAGATCTGCTGGCCTTTAGTTTAGATTTTGAGAATATCCCCCATACTGTGCAAAATAAAAAGGCAGATGTAAATTTCAACAACTGACATTTTAACTCTCTCTCTCTTCGTATTTCTCCCATCTTTCTCTGTCTCCACCCATCCAGCATCACTCCCTCTATCTCTCTCCCCTCTTGCAGCCTTCTCAGGATGGCAGAGGTGGTATCGGTGGTGCAAGTCGGGTGGCAGGTTGAGGGCATGAGCGTCAGGGGTGCAGGGTGACACAGTAACATAGATGATGGCAGATAAAGACCTGTATGGTTCATCCAGTCTGTCCAACAAGGTAAGGTATGATGCGATACTACATATGCACGCTTGATCTTGATTTGTCCTTGCCAATTTCAGTGCACAGACCATACAAGTCTGCCCAGCACTGGTTTGCTTCCCAATTACTGGAGTTGCCATCTAAGCACTGCTAACTTTGTTTGGCTCCATTCTTTCCATACAGAATTCCTTTGTTTATCCCACGTGTTTTTGAATTCCATTACCGTTTTCATTTTCACCATCCTCTCCATGAAAAAGCGCTTCTTGAAGTTATTCCTAAGTCAGCCCCCCCTGCAATCTCAATTCATGTCCTCTAGTTCTACCGCCCTCCCTTCTCTGGAAAAGGTTTGTTTGTATATTAATACTTTTCAAATATTTGATATCTGTATCATATCAACATTGTCTCTCCTTTTCTCCAGGGTATACATCTTCAGGTCATCGAGTCTCTCCTCATATGTCTTGTGGTGCAAACAGCATACCATGTTTGTCGCTTTTCTCTGATCCGCTTCAAGTCTTTCTTACATCCTTAGTAAGATATGCCCTCCAAAAGTGAGCACAATTTGACCTCACCAATGACTTGTAGAGGGCCATCAACACCAATTTTCTTCTACTGGTTACACCCCCCCCCTCTGCAGCCCTGTGTCCTTCTGGCTGTTGCCACCACCTTGTCACACTGTTTTGTCACCTTGAGATCATCAGACACCATCATTCCAAAGTCCCTTTCCTGAACTGTGCTTAGCAATCTCTCACTTCCTATCTTGTGCCTCTCCTTTGGATTGCTGCACTTCTTCGCATTAAATTTTAACTGCCAGACCTTTGACCATGACCATTCTTCTAATTTTTGGAGATCTCTTCTCATGGTTTGTACTCCCTCTGGGGTATCTACTCTGTTGACAATCTTCATGTAATCGGCAAAAAGGCAAACTTTTCCTTCTAATCTTTCAGCAATTTCTCTCACAAAAATACTAAAATGGAATTGGCCACAGTAACGACTCCTGAGGCATTCCACTACTCACCTTCCTTTACTCTGAGCGAATTCCATTTACCATCAACCCTCTGCTACCTGATGGTCAATCAGTTTCCAATCCAGTTCTCCATTTTGGGTCCTAAGTTCAGTCCTCTCAGTTTATTCAGGAGTCTTCTGTGAGGATCCTTATCAAAGGCTTTGCTGAAATCCAAGTAGTTTACATCTAGCGAATATCCTTTATCCAGTTCTTCGGTCACCCAGTCAAAGAAATCAGTCATATTCATTTGGCAGGATTTTCCTTTGGTAAAACCATGTTGCCTCAGATCCTGCAACCTGTTGGATTCTAGAAAGGTCTCTCTCTTTTCCTTCAGCAACAATTCCATTATTTTTCCTACAAGCAACGTGAAGCTTACCGACCTGTAGTTTCCCCCTTCTTCCCGGTCTCTGCAGAAAGCGACAGCATGTACTTTTATGTGACAAAATGCTAAGTGTTTCTAGGGATGGGATATGCAAGTACTTTATAAAATATGCATTTAGTGTCAATATGCCAATTCGAACTGATGCATAATTACATTTGCCTGACTGGGTACAGATGTGCCTGCCTTCCTTAAAGTAATTTTATCAAAGCACAAAAGTGCATATGTTGTATAAAATAAGTACAACAAATACACCATGGCTGGATTCTATAAATGCTGTTCATAAACGGGTGCTGGAAAAGATCGGCTGTAAGTGTGATTCTATAAAGGGCGCATGTGTGTAATCAGTAAGTAAATATTAGCACCTACTTTACAGAATTACCTCATAAGAATGTAAGTATTGCCATACCTCATTCTAGGCTCCTTTTACAAAGCAGCATTACTGATTAGTGTCACACTGAATACAAAGAAGCCCATTTAATTCACAAGGCTTCTTCAAATTCAGTGCACGCTAATCAGTAGCGCCGCTTTGCAAAACAGCCCTGTGTGTTTTATGTAAAAAAAATTGTTTTTATATGGGTAGAGAATATGAAAGAATGTGTTTTCAAGAAGTATCTTACATATTCAGAAATAAGCTCTTAAGGGTGCAAGAATAAACCTGCAAATATAGTGTATTTGGTAGAGATTACATTACTCAAATAAACAAGCTAGAAAATTTATAAACCAGAAAATTTCAAATCAATATATTTATGTGCTTACCTGTATGGCTTATCCGAGTTATGGATTCTTCTGTGATTTCGTACGCCAACGTAAGTTGTACTTGTGTAGTCACAAACATCACATCTATACAGATTCTGAACTGAAGACTTATTCCCTGTGGAGTGAACATTAAGCACAGTTTACATTATAACTTTGGCATGCTTGTCATAACGCTTAAGAACCACCTTAATCAGATAAGTGAGATTTAAAAACTATGTATTTTTTAAGTGGGAGAGTTATCCTGTTGTTTTGACAATGGTCATTACATCAGGTCCTTTATTTAATTTACCGCACTGACTCTAATTATCGCCTGGGCTGTTATTAGAAACACTGGGTTTTCTGATTTCTAGGGTGGGCTATTACAGAGGCACCATTTCTCTCTTCCACCCTGCCCCCTGCAGTAACTGGCATTCCTCTCCTCCATCTTCTCCCCCCACCCCCACCCCCCCAATCACCAGATCTCTCTTCTTACCTCATCTCAAAGTTATGGTGCTGGGCCGATGTGGGGTGTTGAGCATTGCTGGGAGGGGAGGGGGTGATTATTGGGGGAATCTTGATTTGGTCTGAACACCAAATTTCCAGCGCTTTTTGGATTCTTAAGCAAGGGAGTGGGTGATTATTGGAGGTGAGTGTTTATTAAAGATAATATGGTATTTAAAATATTTATAATCTGACCATCCATATTTGATTGTGCACTGCACAGGACTATTAATAATAGCTGAAACTTACAGCAAAACAGATAGGTATAGGGCATGAAAAACCAACCAGGAGAAATTAGGCTTATTTTAATTTTCTTTCCTTTAGTTTTACTAGAACAGTCCAAAACCTGTGGGTTATGCCTGCCAACCAGCAGACTGAGACAGAGACCGATGACTTGTGAGTTGTGCCCTATAAGGACACTGTGCATGAAGCCACTTCATACTGAGTTTGCTTGACTTATCCACAGCAGCTGAATCTTGAAGCTCTGTGAATATGCTGACCACCAACTGAGTAGCACAAAGGCAGACGGTCTGCAAACTCCAAGGTGGAAGATAAAAAAAGCAGATCGTGTAAAAAGATAACTGAAGTTTATTTCAAACAATATACTGGTATAAAAATAGACAGCCCGACACAGGCCGTGTTTCGCCCAACTGGGCTGCTTCAGGGGCTATATAAGACTTCTTTATTACCAAATATAAGGCGCTCTTTGCTACCAGATATAAGGCGCATGTAAAATGTCCTATTAACCAGTGTATGAAGAATAGATCTGGTTTGAGAAAAAAACAGCTGAATCAGAGATGCCAAAAGCATGCCTTGCTAATATCGAATCAGTCTTACAGTCGCATATCTCCGAGGTAGCTTCAGCCATAGGATATTAGCAAGGCATGCTTTTGGCATCTCTGATTCAGCTGTTTTTTTCTCAAACCAGATCTATTCTTCATACACTGGTTAATAGGACATTTTACATGCGCCTTATATCTGGTAGCAAAGAGCGCCTTATATTTGGTAATAAAGAAGTCTTATATAGCCCCTGAAGCAGCCCAGTTGGGCGAAACACGGCCTGTGTCGGGCTGTCTATTTTTATACCAGTATATTGTTTGAAATAAACTTCATTTATCTTTTTACACGATCTGCTTTTTTTATCTTCCACCAACTGAGTAGTAAAGCTTTTAAGGTTCTCATATAAGCCTGAGCCTATGAGAGCAGGCCTACAGCTGCCGCCATGTACCCCAGGACTTGCTGTCATGTCCCCTACCTCAACGCAAGCGGCGTCCTCGGGCTGCGCGGGTCCCTCGACATGCACACTTGACTGGCACAGCCCTGAGCCATGTGTGTGTAGTTCTTCTCTGGCTGCAGGCTCATTGATTGCTTTGCTTCCATGCACCTGGGTCTGCTCTCTCTCTGCCTGGCTTCCCTTGCTTCTCTCCTATTGGTCTTCCGGTTCCTCCTTCCCTTGCTCTTGTCCTATGGCTGTGCTCCTTCTCCCTGCCGGTCCCTGCTGATGCCAGCACTTTATCAGCTGAGCTCTTCCTGGACTCCATGCTTCGGCTTCTACTTTGGTAGGTGTTACTTGCTCAGTAGTTTGCTTCTTCTCTACTTTGTCCCTCTTTGCTGACTTTGCCTGTACCTGGATTACTCTCTTGCCTGCTGCTTGCTATTGACTATACCTGTGCCTGGATTACTTTCTTGCCTGCTGCCTGCCTATTGACTTTACCTGTGCCTGGATTACTTTCTTGCCTGTTGCCTGCCTATTGACTTTACCTGTGCCTGGATTACTCTCTTGCCTGCTGCCTGCCTATTGACTTTACCTGTGCCTGGATTACTCTCTTGCCTGCTGCCTGCCTATTGACTTTACCTATGCCTGGACTACTCTCTTGCCTGCTGCCTGCCTACTGACTTTGCCTGTACCTGGATTACTCTCTTGACCTGCTGCCTGCCTGGCCGATACATTCACTACCCCGCTTCCAGCTCCATAAGTCCTGCAGGCCGCCCGCACCTAGGGGCTCAACCTCTGGGGAACAGTGGTCAGCGCAGGTGAAACCCGGGGTTGTCTGGCCACCAAGCAGAACCTGATCCGAGTACCGGGCTCAGAAGCGCTCTACTTGGTACAAGAACTCACAAGTCTGACACTTGCATATAGTCCCATGCTAGGACAGCTTTCTGCTCGAGCAATGCTCTGATCCAAGAATACAGTTTGGCCAACCGATGCTCTGGGAGAAAGACCATTCCTTATCTGGTGCTGAATCTTGCTAATACTCATGATCATGCGATTGCTCTTGCCAAAGGTTGACTATCCAACCCAAGGATCTTAGAAGCTGCAACATTGTGTCATTTCTCCCTCCTTTTGTGTACTGGCCCAAAATTAGTCAGTCATCAAAATAGGGATGAGCTTTGATCCCTTCTCAGCGAAAAGCACCATTACTACCACCATTACCTGGAAAACACCCTGCGCACTGTAGCCAATCTGAAGGGCATGGACCAAAATGGAAAATGCTTGCCTAGAATCGCAATTCGAAATATGTAGATAAGCCTCCTAGAGATCTAAGGATGTTAAATATTCTTCATCCTAAAGCACATAATATATAAAGGCACAGTTCATGTCTTTGAAATCTAACATAGGAAGAAATGTCCCCTTCCTTTGGGACCACAAAATAGCCCCAATCGAACCATAGTACTGGTTCCACACCTCCCAGGTTGAGGAGGTTGTGAAGTGAATTAATGACTGCTACCTTAGCTGATATATGGCAACACTAGAAAGGAGCCTGGAAGAGGGAGGGAAAATTCTAGTTTTTAACCATGCTTTTTGACATTCAAATTCCATTGGTCTCATGTGATTCAAGTCCATTCCTCTAGGAAAAGAGACAACATTCTAACTGTTCCCCTGAGAAACGGATCTGGAGGGCATCACTATGGCCCCTGGGAGGCTTCTGATGGACATGGCCCTTGAGATGTTCATCTCCTTGAAGGGAATACTGCTGCAGCTGAATCTAGTATGCCAAAAGACTCCTGACCTCCCTAGTCTGTATCTTCTGGCACTCTGGAACCTGACCGCAGACTTTGGCCATCCTCCAGCAATCTTTGTTGCATATGTTCCCCCAAGTCTCTCACAAACATTTCCAGGTATTCACCAAAAAGCAGTCTGCCTCTGAATGGAAGCTTGCTGAGACAGGTCTTTGAAGCTGTATCTGACACCGACTTACAGAACCACAAAAGCCTCCTTACAGAGATTTACTACAGTCAAACCTCTCACTGAAGCCCTAGTTTACCTTGTTGGGCTGACTGAATAGACTGTACGGGTCTTTATCTGCTGTCATCCACTATTTTACTATAGAGGGCATCAGCTACATATGCAAAACTCCACTCCAAATAGGAGGCGTCTGTGGATGCCTATACTTCTTCCCCTTTAGCTACTCTGGCCCTACTGGATCCACTGTAAGGAGGCTCTAGAAACACAAGTACTGAATCCTGTTACCTGGAGACTCGAAGCTGAAATATTAAATGATTGTTTAAGCAAGGTCTCCAATTTGCAATACTGTACATCCTTAATGTTTTTATTAGGATTTATTAACCTTTATGAACAGATTCACCCAAGGCAATGTACAGCAGGTCCAGTTTAAAATTAAAAACTTACAATTTTGTTAACAATAGTGCAGAGCATTTCTCTACCAGGACAATAGTCTTTCTGGTCACCAGAGTTACTAAGGCATCGACTTTAGACTATCTAAACTTCTCCTCAAAGGAGCAATGGATTCAAGCTTAGCGATGCCTGCTCTGATATCAAATAACTTAATGAACTGGAAATGCTTTGGATGACTTCCTAGTCCCCCCCCCTCCCCAAGAACTGGGTCTCCTAAACGATTCTACTGCACCAGTAGTACTAGACTGCTCAGTCTCCAAGATTTTGGCAATTACTACCGGCAATACCGGTTTAATGGTTCAGAATCAGCATGGGTTAATCCAAGGGAAGTCTTGCCTCACCATTTACTTAATTTGAAGGCGTGAATAAACATGTGGATAAAGATGAGTCTGTTGATGTAGTGTATCTAGATTTTCAGAAAGCTTTTGATAATGTTCCTCATGATTGACTCCTGAGAAAATTAGAGTCATGGGATATGAGGCAAGGTTCTGGTGTGGATTAGGGACTGGTTATTGGACAGAAAACAGAGGGTAGGGTTAAATGGTAATTTCTCTCAATGGAGGAGAATGAACAGTGGAATGCCGCAGGGATATGTATTGGGACTGGTGTTATTTAACATATTTATAAATGACATGGAAATTGGAAAGAGGAGTGAGGTGATTAAATTTGCAGATGACACAAAACTATTCTAGGTTGTTAAAACACGTGCAGACTGTGAAATATTGCAGGAAGACCTTAGGAAATTGGAAGACTGGGCATCCAAATGGCAGGTAAAATTTAATATGGACAAATGCAAGGTGATGCACATTGAAAAGAATAATCTTAATTGCTAGGGTCCACCTTGGGGTCCAGCACTCAAGAAAAAGATCTAGATGTTGTAGATAATACGCTGAAATCCTCTGCTCAGTGTGTGGAGGCGGACAAAAAAAGCAAACAGGATGCTAGGAATTATTAGGAAAGGGATGGAGAATAAGACAGAAAATCCTATAATGCTTTTATATCACTCCATGGTGCGATCACACCTTGAATACAGTGTTCAGCTCTGGTCGCCATAACTCAAAAAAGATAATAGTTAGAAAAGGTTCAAAGAAGAGCAATCAAAATGATAAAGGGCACAGAACTCCTCTCATATGAGGAAAGGCTAAAGAGGTTAGGGCTCTTAAAACTTGGAAAAAAAAAGAGATGGATGAGGGGAGATATGATTGAAATCTACAAAATCCTGAGTGGCGTAGAATGAGTAGAAGTGAATCGATTTTTTACTTGCTCCAAAAGTACAAAGACTAGGGGAAACTCAAGGACGTTACATGGAAATACTTTTAAAACAAATAGGAGGAAATTTTCTTTCATTCATTGAAAGTTAAGCTCTGGAACTCTTTGTCAGAGGATGTGGTAACAGCGGTTAGTATATCTGGGTTTAAAAAAGGTTTGGACAAATTCCTGGAGGAAGAATCCATAGTCTGCTATTGAGACAGACATGGGAAAGCAACTGCTTGCCCTGGGTTTGGTAGCATGGAATGTTGCTGCTAATTGGGATTCTGCCAGGTACTTGTGACCTGGCTTGGTCACTGTTTGGAAAACAGGATACTGGGCTAGATGGATCATTGGTCTGACCCAGTATGGCTACTCTTATATTCTTAGCTACTGTTGGATTATTCCTCTCTTCCAGAGGAAACTCTCCCTTTTCCAGCTGTTCTGGCATGGAACCGGCTCTCATTCTCAGAGATCCTCCCTGATCCAAAAAGAGGAATGGAAACTAGAGATTTGGGATTCCCAATTGTCTAGCACCTGCAAACAACTCCAATTAGACACAGTGGGTCTCTCTGCTGTTGCAGGAGCAGGGAGAGTTTTAAATTGCTGATACCCTTGAAAGTGCTTCAATAAAAATTAGTTATAAAGAAGTAAAACAAATTCAGGGTAAAACAGTCTCTGAAATGAGGGATCTCTCCCATCATATTCTCCATGAGCCCTGCTATGTTCAAAGGGACTCTCTTAAAAAAAAAACTATATCTGCAGTTTGAGCACTTAGTCCCAAAGAGAAATACCTTCTGGCATACACTTGTCTTCTACAGCATCACTTGAAGTTATTGGCTCATTACAAGTTATTGTTGACAAGTTATCCGGAAGACTGTGCTGATCTCGTTCATGATTTCTCAGCTGACTCTGAAAGATGTTGAATAAATTATTAATTCTGAGAATACACAGGTATTTGGAACAGAACATGTGCTTTGCTTATTAGGACTGAATACATAATGTATAACTATGATTTGGACATGGAGCTGCATCAAACAAAAAAGCATATAAATTAAAAAAACTAGGGCTGCATTCCGATTAAAAATTTCATTGCGATTAAAGGTATGTTATTTACTTATTTTCCTGCTGTTGTTCCTTGTGACTTTGGGCAAGTCATTTAACCCTCCCCACTGGCCAGAGTCATAAGGAAATGCAGTGGGGAAAGTAATATTTCTGTGTCAGAGGTGGAAATAGGACTGCATTTCTGAAGTAGGTTGTGAAAACTGTAAGGCTGTTTATAGCTATTCTGCATGCTGTTTTAGATTCTTTAATTTGTAATCTGTCAATTTGTATTTCTTATCTTTGCATTACTTTTTTATTCTTTACTTAGGGTTGCATTTTATTTGAAATCATGATTAATCGCATGATTAAAGGTATGTTATTTATTATTTCCCCACTGCAGCTCCTTATGACTCTGGTCAATAGGGAGGGTTAAAGTGACTTGCCCAGAGTCACAAGGAATTGCAGTAGGAAAATAACGTACCTTCAATCGTGCGATTATTCACGTTTACATATTTTAATCTAAGTGTAGCCCTAATATACCTTTAATCACGCGATTGTGATTACAAATTCAGGGGGTCTTTTAATAAGGCACGCCAGCATTTTTAGCAAGCACTAAAAATAGACGCATGCTAAACACTAGAGACAACAATGTATTCCTACAGGCGTCTCTAATGTTTAGCACATGCCTATTTTTAGCGCACTAAAAACGCTAGCGTGCCATAGTAAGGGACCCCTCAATCAAAATGCAGCCCTAACACACCTTTAACCGTGTGATTAATCGTGATTACAAATTTTAATCAAAATGCAGCCCTAAACAACAATAAAAAAGTAATGAAAAGATAAGAAATACAAACTGACAAATTATAAATTAAAGAATCTAAAACAGGATGCAGAATAGCTATAAACAGCCTTACAGTTTTCACAGCCTACTTCAGAAATGCAGTCCTATTTCCACCTCTGACAGAGAAATATTGGGGGTCTTTTATTAAAGCTTAGCTCGAGTTATCTGCAGCAGGGTCCATAGGAATAAAATGGGCCCTGCTGCATATAACTTGAACAAAACTTAGTAAAAGACCCCTATGTTGTAAACTGATTCTAATCTTGGACGCAATGGTTTAATCCTAATTTAATCACCCTCCTGGAAGCTGGAAATGTATACACGATCATTTATTAGAATTTTTACTTTGTCAATCTTCCTGTTTTCCTGCTTTGTTGTTTTTAAGTGATATTAATCTACTCCTTGAGGATAAGGCTGACCTTGATGTAACAGTTTTTATATACATCTTAGATGCTGGTTTAGTTCTTAATTCTTTTCAACCTACTCATGAGAAGGGTCACTTTTTAGATTTTTTGGCATCAACTCTGGATTCTTCTGCTTATCTTTCTCTCTCTGATGTTAGTTGAACCTCAGTGCCTTGGCTGGATCATTTTCTTTTCTGATTTTACACTTTTCACTGAACACTTATGTTGGTTGACCATGTCCTCATGTTGTATGTACAAGGAAAAGAATTGAGGCTGATTCTGGCAATTTGATTGTTCTTCACTTAGGTTTTGATTCTTCTGATCCACTGCAATCATATAACAATTGGCAAGAAGTGCTTTCTTCAACCAGGGATGATTTAGCTTCTTTAGTTAGAAAAACGATGGCATCAACTCATAATGGTATACACAGGATCTTGCGAGATTAAAAACTGTTTGTTGTCGCCTTGAACATTGCTGGTGTCGTTTACATGATTTATTGCGAGATATGAATGGAAAAAGGCTATGAAGTGCTATAAAGCAGCCGTTCATACAGCAAAAAAATCTTATTTTTCATCCTATATAGATGGTTCTTCATCTTCTAAACGGCTTTTTAGTACTTTTAGAAGTCTAGTACCCTGTTCTATGGCTGATTTTGATCATTTTGTTTTTCGTCAGCTTCATGTTTAGCTCTTTACATTTTAGCTAAAATAGTTAAGATTAAGGATCTTATACCCCCTGACTTACATGCTATTACTGATCTTCCCATTTCTGCTTCTTTGATTATCAAGCTGCTCCTGCAGATTGTGGAATAATTTCTCACTGGTTAGTAGAGATGAGATGAGATCATGTTTCTACCTAAACTCTCCATTTTATCTTGTTTATTGGATAGTTGCCCTTATCTTATAAAATCTCCATTGCCTTCAATTATTGATTGGCTTATAACTCTTTTGGATTCTTTACTGCAACTGGGGCATTACCCTCCTAGTTTAGGTGGAATTATTATTCTTCTTCTTAAAAAATCCAATTTAGATCCCCGTTTCCCTGCAAACGTCATGCCAGTTACTAGTATCTCTCTTTTGTTCAAATTTTCAAAAACAATTGTTTCAGGCCAATTAAGGTGAAATTAGGCTTTACCTGCTAATTTTCTTTCCTCTAGACCCTCCAGACCGGTCAAGACGCGTGGGTTATGCTCGCCTACCAGCAGAGGGAGACTGAGAACACTAACTTCAAACTATGTACATATAACCTGTGCCCATCCCACAAAAGCCAGTATACACTTAGCAAAGCAGAGAAACCCCCTGCAACAGTAACTCTGAATCTAGAACCCCCTGTGCCTGGAAAACCAATAGTCAACACCAACAGTGTGCTCAGACAGACGGAACGTCAAGCGCCCCGCTCTGTACAGTATTATGGGCGAAGAAACCTCTCCGGCCCACTGAAAGTAAAGGAATAGTCATAGCAGAACACGGCTCAAATACTTCTGATACTACCCATATCTCTGAAACTCAATAGGGCGGGCTCTTGACCGGTCTGGAGGGTCTAGAGGAAAGAAAATTAGCATGTAAGGCCTAATTTCACCTTCCTCAGTTACCCTCCAGACCGGTCAAGACGCGTGGGAAGTACCAAAGCAGTAGAAACTTAAGGGTGGGACCCTCGCAAAGCAGAAGACAGCACAGCCACTCCAAAACACGCATCCTCTTTTGCCTGAACATCAATCCTATAATGCTTCACAAAGGAATGAATGGACGACCATGCCACTCCCTTACAAATATCCTGCGGAGGAACAAAACTACTCTCCGCCCAGGAAGCAGCAACCCCCTGAGTTGAATGCGCCTTAAGTAGCGGGGGCACCGTACGCCGCTTCAACAAATAAGCCGAGGCAATAGCCTCCTTCAACCACCTAGCCAGAGTCCCCTTGGAGGCCACAGCCCCTTTCTTGGGGCCTCCAAACAAAACGAACAACCTATCCGAAGCCCGGAATTCTCTCGTTCTGCTCAAATAGGACCGAAAGGCGCGCCGAACATCCAACTTAGCCAACCGGCGCTGAGAGATATCTCCCGAACGATTCCCCCAACACCAGTAACGAAATCACTTGATTCACATGGTACGCCGAAACCACCTTAGGAACAAAAGAAGGAACCGTACGCAAAGTCACTTTCTCTTTCGCAAAGGAAAGAAAAGGCTCCCTACAAGACAAGGCCTGCAGCTCTGAAATTCTACGAGCGGAAGCAATGGCCACCAGAAAAACAGTCTTCAACGTAAGATCCTTACATGTGATGGACGCCAATGGTTCAAACGGAGGACCCACCAGAGTCTCCAAGACCAAATTCAAATCCCAAGGCGGAACCATCGGACGACGGGGCGGCCGAATCAACTTTACTGCCCTCAGGAACTGCCCTACGTCCGGAGAAGCTGCCAAGGAGACTCCTCGAATCTTACCTCTGAAACAAGACAAAGCGGAAACCTGCACCTTCAGGAAGAAAGCGAGAGCCCCCTGTCCAGACCATCCTGCAAAAACTCCAAAACCTCCATCACCGAAGCCCGCAAAGGGACAAAATTCCGTTCTTGACACCAACTCTCAAAGATGCGCCACACCCGCACATAAGCCAACGACGTGGACTTCTTACGCGACCGCAACATCGTATCAATTACCCTGGCTGAGAAACCCTTCTTTCTCAATCTGTGCCTTTCAAGAGCCAAGCCGTAAGCAAGAATGGAGAGGGGTCGGCCATCTCGATCGACCCCTGCAACCAGTCTCACCCGAGGCCCCGGGGAAACGGATCCTGCACTAGCAACGCATCAGATCTCCGTACCATGGCCGACGAGGCCAATTGGGCGCTATCAGAAATCACTAAGCCGGGATGACGACCGATCCGCTGCAACACGCGGCCCACCAGCGGCCACGGCGGAAACACATAGAGCAACTGCTGAGCCGGCCACGGCAGCACCAACGCGTCGAGACCCTCGGCTCGAGCATCTCTTCGACGACTGAAAAACCGAGCGACCTGAGCATTGTCGGCCGACGCCATGAGATCCAACACTGGCCGACCCCACTGCAACACTATCCGCTCGAACACGGAGGGATGGAGAGCCCACTCTCCGGGATCCAAGTGTGCCTGCTCAGATAATCCGCGTTCACATTGACCACTCCTGCTACGTGTCCTGCCGAAAGAGCCTGAAGATGAGCCTCTGCCCACCCCAGCAACTCCGCCGCCTCTACAGCTAATCCTGGGCTCTTCGTCCCCCCCTGCCGATTTACATAGGCGACAGCTGTGGCATTGTCGGAAAGAACTCTGACCGCCTTGCCCTCTAGCAGACTCTGGAAGGACCGAAGAGCCAACCGAATTGCTCAAGTCTCCAGGCAGTTGATGGACCACGACGCCTCTTCCGACGTCCAGCGCCCTTGGGCCACCTGCCCTAGACAATGCGCCCCCCAGCCTAACAGACTCGCATCCGTGGTCAGTACCACCCAATTCGGCACATCTAGCGGCATACCCCTCGCTAGATTCGGAGTGTGGAGACACCAACGGAGGCTGCGCCGAACAATCTCCGGCAGTGCTAGCCTCTCCTCCAAACACTGGGACTGAGGGGACCAACGAGACAACAACGCACCCTGCAACAGTCTCATGTGGGCCCTGGCCCAAGGTACTACCTCTATAGACGCAGCCATCAGACCTAACACCTGAAGATACTCCCGCGCCGCAGGCGCCCTCTGAGCTTGGAGCTGACGGATCTGAACCTGCAGTTTGGAAACGCGAGGAGCCGTCAAAAACACCCGGCCTCTCTTCGTGTCGAAACGGACTCCCAGATATTCTAGAGACTGTGACGGAACTAGGTGACTCTTGGCCAGATTGACAACCCAACCCAGCGACTGCAAAAAGGTCACCACCCAGGCGGTAGCCTCCTCGCTCTCCGACTGTGTTTTGGCTCGAATTAACCAGTCGTCGAGATACGGATGAACCAAAATGCCCTGCAACCGTAGAGCCGCTGCCACAACCACCATCACCTTGGAAAAAGTGCGAGGAGCTGTAGCCAGGCCGAACGGAGCGCACAAAACTGAAAGTGACTCCCTAACACCACAAAACGAAGAAAACGCTGGTGCGCCTCTAGGATGGGGATGTGTAAGTAAGCTTCTGTCAAATCCAATGAAGTCAGAAATTCCCCTTCCTGAACCGCTACAATGACAGAGCGCAACGTTTCCATCCGAAAGGAAGGAACCTTTAGAGCCGCATTGACCCTCTTGAGATCTAAAATGGGCTGAAAAGAATCCTCTTTCTTTGGAACCACAAAGTAAATGGAGTAACAACCGGTTCCTCGTTCTCCTGGCAGAACAGGCACCACAGCGTCTAAATCGACCAGACGCGACAGAGTGTCTCGCACTGCCCTTGCCTTGCGCCTTGAGTGACAGGGAGAGACGAGAAAGAAATCGGACAGAGGACCGTCGAACTCCAGCGCGTACCCGTCTCGCCCTATCTGCAGCACCCACTGGTCTGACGTGATTTGGGCCCACCTCTGGTAAAACAAGCGTAGACGAGCCCCCACACGCACCAGAGGCTGGACCCCCAAACCATCATTGCGACCCACGGGACGAGCCGGCCGCTCCCGAAGAGGCATCTCGCCCCCCCCCCCCGGCGGCCACCACGAAAGGACTGGGTTCTCTGAAAAAAACGACCCCTGGTCTCCCCGAGGACCTACCTGGCCGATACCGTCTAGCTTCCCGAAAACGGCCTCGCACCGCAGCCCCCCTAGAAGCCTTAGGCCGAAGCTCCGGAAGCTGAGGGATCTTAGCATCACCAAGACCCCTAACCAACTTATCCAATTCTTCTCCAAAAAGCAAAGCGCCCTTAAAGGGCAGCGAACACAACTTTGCCTTGGACGCGGCAGCTGCCAGCCAGCCCTGCAACCACAGGGCCCTTCGAGCCGCCACTGCGAGGGTCATGTTCTTCGCCGATGCACGCAATAAATCATACAGCGCATCTGCCAAGAAGGACGAACCCATCTCCAACTTTGCCAAATCCTGCACTAAGGCGGCTCTATCAACCTGCGGAGAATCTAGCAACCGCTCAGCCCAGCGGAAACATGCTCGAGCCACCAGACCTCCACAAACCGATGCTTGCAAAGCCAGCGCCAATAAATCAAAACTTCGCTTCAGAAATGTCTCCAATTTCCTGTCCTGAGAGTCCCGCAAGGCAGCCCCTCCATCCACAGGAATTGCAGTAGCCTTAGTCACCACCGTCACTATGGCATCCACGGTCGGAGGCTTTAAAGAATCTCTATCCTCCTGCGGAAGGGGATAGAGCTTAGCCATGGCCCGTGCCACTCTACACGGTGCCTCCGGCGAGAGCCATTCCTGCTTTACCATCTCTCTAAGGTCCGCATTCATAGGAAACGTACGAGAAACCGTTCTGATCCCCTTAACCAGCGGGTCCTGCTTTTCGGATGGAGCCGAATCTACTGCCGGATCAAATTTGAGCGTAGCAGACACTTGCTCAATAAGATCCGCCAACTCCTCCCTGTGAAAAATGCGGCCCACCGAAGGGTCCTCCCCAGGCACTGTCTCTCTATCTGGCCCAGACAAGGACCCCTCCTCCTCTTCCAGCGGACTAAAGTCACCCTCTGACTCCGGGGGAGAAAAACAGTCCAAGTCCTCGGCCCACTCAACACGTAGCCTCTTAGCGCTCGTGACCCCCGTCCCCAGACTAAGGGGATCCGTGCGCGACGGTCCCGCCTGCCAGGCCTGAAATAAGGACCAAACAAATTCTGGGGGGAAACCCATCCTTCCCGAAACGTCCCCTCCAGAAACACCAGCCACCGGGCTGCCCTGAGGTCCACCGACTATGTCCGGGATTCTCGGGGCCGAATCCAAGATGGCGGCGGTTCCCGCCAAAATCGGGACCGCCGCTGAACCGCTAGCCGGAGCCCCTGCAACCTCCTGCAAGGCCGGCGCGGGAAGCTCCGCCGCTAACACCGGTGGAGCGGAGGACTGGGCCTTCGGTTCCCCGCAGAAGCGGCAGGAACCGCCACTCGCATCGACCCCCTCGACGCGCGCAAAAACGGCAACGAAGCGGCTTCGCGACATCCTCTGTCCAAGGAAAGGAAAAAGGAACTCACCCAAAACAAGCCACTCACAGCTCACCTAGAATGGCTGACCAGCTCCGGCGCTCCGGAGTGCAGCTGCACAGCTCTCCACACCGTCTGGGTCTTTTAGTTGTCTTTTTTTTTTTTTTTTAACTTTATTGCAGCACAATTTGAGCCCTGCTGCTGCTATCAAATCCCTGGCACTCAAGGCTGCAATATAAGAACTGCAGCCGAGGCACAAAGCTGCCCAAACGGGAGAGCTATCTCGGGGGAGGGACCCGGCCACCCGGGTGTGACACCCCAGAGGGGACAATGGCAGGCCCCACCGGACCACCAAGCCCCAGCACACAGAGTTTTGGCCAGGCACAGGGATGCTCCACAGAAGAGATCAATAGACCAACCTAAAACTCTCAATTAATCCCTGACTCCTACCAGACCGGACAAGCTGCACAGGCTGCCTGTCTACCCTCTGCTGAGACTGAGAAAATGCTGGCTTTTGTGGGATGGGCACAGGTTATATGTACATAGTTTGAAGTTAGTGTTCTCAGTCTCCCTCTGCTGGTAGGCGAGCATAACCCACGCGTCTTGACCGGTCTGGAGGGTCGCTGAGGAACCCTCTTTTCTGGATAATCATGATGTTTAAGTCTATTGCAATTTGGCTTTAGAGCGCTCCATAGTACAGAATTAGCTCCATTAGCACTTGTGTCTGATGCTAGACTTCTTATGGCTAAAGGCAAAGCTCTTATTTTACTTCAATTTTACCTTACAGCTTCATTTGACACAGTAAACCATGATATTCTCCTTTTTAAACTGAATTCCATTGGTATTTCCAGTGTCTTTTTATGGTTTAAAGAGTTCTTATGTAATAGACACCAAGGTTAAAATGAAAGATGTCCTTTCGGATTCCTGGAAATCACTCTGTGGAGTTCCATAGGATTCTCCGCCGTCACCTATTCTATTAGGCAGCTGAAGCAGTTGTTGTTGCCCACTAACTTTAGGTCTGTACTACATTGTGTGATCACTCCCTTGTTTGATTACTGTAACACGTTGTGTCTTGGGTTAGCTCTAGGTAGGATCTGTCCTTTACAAATTGCTCAAAATAGTGCTGCTCGTTTGCTCACAGATACTTCTCACTTGGCTCAAATTATGCCTGTATTTATTTTGCTGCACTGCTTATCCATCCAGTGGAGAATCAGGTTTAAAATCCTGTGGCTTTAAGCAACGATGTGCTAGTTTCTGTGGCTAGGTCTATTAGCCTGCTCGTGCACTGCGTCCTTTGAACTTTTGCTTGATATTCCTTCCTTTCATCATGTTAGGCTGAGTACTGTTCGACTATTTCTTATACCCTTTAATTTAAGAGGTATGATTTTACTTCTTCAGTTCTGTAACATTTGAAGGCTTTCCTTTTTGCCCAGCTTTTACAGTGGTTTAAATTATATTATGTATGTTATGCTGTGATCCACTGAGAGTTGTAGGATTGGGCGGAATAGAAAATTTTTAAATAAATAAATAAATGTCTATATGACATTGATGGATTTTGGGTTTTCTTCATTCGGAGTAAAATTTTAGTCCTATGCAAATATGTTGTTGTTAAAGCTGATTAGTGAAGATCTGACTGATACTACATCTAAAGTCTCCTCCTGTATCTCTAAGATTAAATATTATAGTTCAATTCACGGTTATACATTGAACGCCGACAAGACCAAATTGCTTTTGGCTTGATTATAATGTTGAATTATGAACAATTTTTTGTTTCTAAAGTCTCTCTCTCTCATTTTTAGCCATCTCTCCTTTTTGTTCTTCATTCATATTTTTCTTTCCGTAAGAATTTTGGGGCCCTTTTACTAAGCCGCGGCAAAAAGTGGCCTGCGGCAGTGCAAGTGCATATTTTGGGCCAGTTTTTGCCTTGTCCTGGAAAAATGGTCTTTTTTTTTAAAGGGGCCAGAAAATGGATGTGTGGCAAAATTAAAACCAGCGCAAGCCCATTTTCAGCCT
This sequence comes from Microcaecilia unicolor, assembly GCF_901765095.1. Taxonomy (NCBI): domain Eukaryota; kingdom Metazoa; phylum Chordata; class Amphibia; order Gymnophiona; family Siphonopidae; genus Microcaecilia; species Microcaecilia unicolor. Next base: position 319,897,146 of record NC_044035.1, on the reverse strand, counting down.
GAGACCTTACTGCTACCCATTGACTTAGTGGTAAGGTCTCAAGCGCTACCCGGGTGGTAGGCATGCAGCATGCTTCCACTGCCTTTTACCGCCAAGTAAGTGCCACGCGGTAGAAAATATTTTCTGCTTTGTGTTTTTGGCGCATGCCAAATTCAGTATTACTGCCTGGGGCATGCAGAAGCTGGGCGGTAATGCTGATTTGGCGCGTGCTGGATGCGCGTAGGCCCTTACGTGCCTTTGTAAAAGGGTCCCTTAAAGACTTTTCTTTTCAAAATTTTTTGGGCTAGTTTCTTTTCTCTTTATTCATTTCTACTGTTCACATTTAATTTACGGTTTAGTTACATGCTTTGAACCACTGTACTGGAAGCTGGCAGGATACAAGAACCTCATTGCATTACAAATAGCTGAGAATCTGTATGCATCAAATTTATGAACGCCAATGTCTGATGTGGAGCCACAATTAATGGAAAACGAAGACTTTTTAAGGAGCAGTTCTACAAGTGGGCAATCCCTGATGCTGTGTGGTGAAAGCCTATCCTATAATAGCATCTGGGCACTCGGATTTCATTACAGAATGCTAGCAATTACGCATCTGCAGTTATACCAGCCATAGAATTGGCATAAAAGTGGTTGTATTAATGTGGCAAGGGCATGTGTGACCTATAGTATTCTGTAAGTTGCATAACTGGCACTGCTCATGTCCCTCCCTTGCGAGCAGCCCTCTTGCATTTATGGTGCTCTGTTGCTACTTACGCGTGTTAAGTGTACACTTATCCCCAAAGTGCACATTTTCTGTACATTTACACACTCAAGTACACGTAAGCATGCCTGCCCAGTTATAGAATTGCTCTTTTACTGTACAGCACCCTAGGATACTGATTTACTCTTAACTATTATGTATTCATGCATTTCTTACATGGTATAAGTGCTTTGTACCTACACCAGTGGTTCCCAAACCTGTCCTAGGGGAACCCCCCAGCCAGTCAGATTTTCAGGGTATCCACAATGAATATTTAGGAAAGAGATTTGAATGCACCTCCTCCACTGCATGCAAATCTCTCACAAATAATCATTGTGGATATCCTGAAAACCTGACTGGTTGGGTGTTCCCTCAGGACAGGTTTGGGAATTACTGCCCTACACAAATAGGACTAATTGTGTTCACAACAAAAGGTTGCTCAAGCCTTCGATCAAACATCTACTCAAATATCAGTGCTGAAAAACTCTATTAAGTTACATCACACATAAAGCCTACCCCCTGTAGTATTTACATTCACCATTTTATTTTCATAGCAAACCTATAACTAGAAATAATTATGAGAAAAGACCATTTTACCTTATAATAAAAGGACTCCTCACACTGTTTACAGTGATACATCCTGGTCTTACAGTGGTTTATCATATGGTTCTCTAAATCCTTGCTATTTTCAGCTATGTGTTTCACATATTGGGCACTGATACGGCTCTCTCTGTCGATGGACTCGTAGATGCTGTTTTATGTAGCCCTTGCTGCCACTGCTGTAATGGCACAGACGACAGCGATATGGCCTATCAACATTGGGGATATACTCAACTAGGTTACTTCCTGGCAAGACTGCATCGCTCGAAGGTTGGCACTGTGCATTGTCCTGCAACTCTTTCAAAATGTCTTCATCTGTAGTGTTCTGATCAGTCCGCTCTCTTAGCTTTTCAATTACTGTAAGCAGTGACATGCTGATGCCCATTTTAACAGGTACATCTGACAATTCAGGTTTTTTCCTTTTGGTGATTGACAAATTCAGAATTGCTCTGGTTTAAGCTATGTACTTCATCAGAAATGTTTCTAATGGAAGATGCCATTTTGGGGTGTGGTGTGTAATTTAAGTCTGTTTGTCCAGTATCTGGATCTGGAGAAGCAAATTCAGTGATGGCCTTGAAATTGGATCTTGTTAGCTCTGCAGCTCTAATTGGCATTGTCACAAGGGCTTCTGCAGCTAATGAATGCAGCCTTAAAGATTCCGAGTTTGTCCTTCTTCGCACTGGAGGGGCATTTTCATCTGCTACCATACTTGTGTTGGAGTTCAAATGACATTCCTGCTCTTGAGGCTCACTCCAGCCTATTATTACTTCTTCAAATGCAACAGTGCTTTTATCTACATGATACACTTCTTCAGACTTTTCACAAGCAACCTGCGATTCCTCCGGAATACAGTTTTTTTTCAGTTTTCATGTCACAATTCATCAGAAAAGGTTTCTGAAGGGCAGTTTTCTTCAGCACTTGGCAAACGTTCAACTATTACATTAACGTGACCTCTCTTATTTTGGCTGCAGCTAATGATTTTTTGTGCTGAGGAAAGAAGACTATCAGCCAGCAGGTTATCTTGCTCTATATAGATGGTTTCCTTCTCTACCAACTTGTCTACAGAGGTAACTGGCAAGGTTAGTTGGCCAAGACCATCTGTTGTCTTCACACTTGCTTCTGTTGGTAAAGAGTCACAAGTTAAGTGCCTTGAGCCACATATTGGGACCTGTAAAGACTGGCAACTATGGACACCACCCATTTTATGATTTTCCACGGATAAAACAACTGCTTCGCCTTCATGAGGTATGTGAGCTACAGTAGAGTCTGGCAAGCTTGCAGGTTCATGTTCTTCTTCAAATATAGGGTAGGAACAATCAACTTCTCCTGCATGTTTCCAGGCATGAGTTTTCAACATTCGTTGTTGGCCACAGGTGTAGCTACAGATTAAGCACCGGTACATGCCATACCCTTCAGAAGTATACCATTTTCTTCTACCTACACCAGACAGAGAGTCCGACTGAAGAATGTCTAACTTCCCAGGCTGATTACAACCTATTTTGTCATTACCTTCCTCCTGTCCCTGCCCTGTTAGATTTGACAGATTTAAGGCTTTTTGTTGTTGGACTTTCACTTGAATGGGATTCTTGTCAGTTTCATAGTGATTTCTGATGTGCACTACAAGTTTCTCTTGGCTCTTAGAGGTAAGCTGACATTCTGAACACATGAATATCACTTCATTTGGCTGATTATGCTGTTTTATATGTTCTTTTAGCAAATCAAATGAGGGGGATATAAACTTGCAAAGACTACACTGATAACACACCACCTTTTTATTGTCTTGTGAAAGACATTCTGTTTCATGAGTTGATTCTAGGCCCTCGTTAGTCTTTTTTGTAAAGGCAGATAACACAGTTGTTTTTGCTGGAATCTCAGCAACTGAATGGGTTCCTTGCGCAAGTAGCATGCCGTCTGGATAACTGCGTTTTCTCCCTATGAAAAGGCATCTCCCCGTCTTCTCCGTTTCAACTATTTACTTAGTTTTTGGATAACTTGAATTAATGTATCTGTTGTTTTACAGTTTTTCTGATCTTCAGTGCTATCCAAAGCGGGATCAATAATGGTTTCAGAAATTAGTACAGCTTCTTGTCCCTCAATATTTGGCACCAGCACCGCTACATCACAGCCGTCTTCCATGATATCTATACTAGAAGAAAAAAAAAGTATATGAAAAAGAGTGACATTTCCAAAACCTTCATCCACTATGAACCTCTTTTAAATGCCTGAAAATTTACATAACCCCCAGTCACTGATTTAAAGTTCAGAAATAGTGGTTGCTGCAGCAATCAGCAGCTGTGAGTGGGCATGCGCCTGTGGACCCTAGCTGACTGCACCAATTTCCAATCTAATAGGAAGATCATGTAGGAAAAGTAGATGGGTCCTTTGAATATGTGCTTAATGTAAGTAGCAGCTGGTTGCAAGTGCACTCCAGAGAGGGAGGAGTGGAAGTCCACGTAGGGGATGCGAGGAGGAAAAGCCCTGTTTCTCATAATGCTGTCCACTGATTGTGTCCCCATTTATTTATTTTATTTATTTGTAGCATTTGTATCCCACATTTTCCCACCAATTTGCAGGCTGAATGTGGCTTACATTTGCCGTAATGGTGATTGCCATTTCCGGGTAGCAGAGTTACAAATGGTATTGCGTTAAGGTGCTTACATACATGGTAGCAAACATGGAGCATAACATATATGGAATAGATCATGATATATATATATATATATATATACATATATAACATGTGCATACATACATGGTAAAGACAAAAATTGTGGTAGGGCATTAAGGCTCCTGAGTAGTAGATTGGTTAGTAACATGCATTATGTCATCGACTAAAGAGAGTCCCTATTCCGCATAAGGTTTAAGTGAATTGCTTAATCATTAATATCATAGAGGTTAGTCAGTCATGTGTTAAGAGTTCGGTTTTGTGTAGCTCGTATATAGTTTCGTATACTCAATTGATGGGAATCAGTGCATTAGGGCCACACAGCAGATATGCAGAAATGGTGGCTGCAATTCTGAGTTTCTTATTTATAATAGCTCTCTTAACAATAAAAGCATGAACTGTGAGAAATTTTGTGTATAATTATACTATGTCAAATCTATAACAAAAAATATGGCGTAAAGTAAAAGCACTCAGCTGAGTTTATGCCAGTGGTTCCCAAACCTAGTCCTGGAGGAACCTCAGCCAGTCAGGTTTTCAAGGTATCCACAATGAATATTCATGAGAGAGATTTGCATGCAGTGGAGGCAGTGAAAGCACTCTCTCTCATGAATATTAATTATGGTTCCCCATGGGAACCCCGCAACCCTACTTCTGTCCCTGCAGTACTCCCGACTCAGCGGGATCCCTGCAAACCCCGTTCCCATGCAGGTTTCTAGCACACACATACACAAAAAAATGACAAAGACAGAGAATGCAGAATATTATAGCATTCTTAAAAACTGTGCAGATTTTTAAAAAATTGAGTGCAGAATTACCATTTTTATTTGCAGAGAATTCCCCCAGGTGTAAACAATTCTGTGACCAAATTCTGAATGTTTACTTTTAGTTCACATTAAGATTCTTGCATACACACATGTAACCATTAGCTACAGAAAACTGCACAGTGAGCTTCCAGAGTAATTCTACTTGTTTGTCTTCAAACAGCTGCTAGAAATTTATACTGCACTAAACCAATGACAAATATTTTAGGATCTTTCCCTTATACTTAATCTAATGGCATATTACAAGAGGCTCAGAACTCACCCAATGGCTTAATGTCAAAGCTTTTACACTTAACAAGAAACAAGTGACCAACTAAGATTACTTGCTGTTTAGCAGTGGTTCCCAAGTCTGTCCTCATGGACCCCCAGCCAGTCAGATCTTCAGGATATCCACAGTGAATATTCATGAGACTGCTACATTTTGTTTGAAGGCATGACTAAATATGTAGCTAAAGAGGAGCCGGTTGATGTAATATATCTAGATTTTCAGAAAGCTTCTGACAAAGTACCTTATGAGAGACTCCTAAGAAAATTAAAAAGCCATGGGATAAAAGGCAATGTTCTGTTGTGGATTGGGAATTAATTAAAAAGATAGAAAGCAGAATAGGGTTAAAGGAACAATTCTCTCAATGAAGGCAGGTGAACAAGTGCAGTGCAGCAAGGATTTCTACTGGGACTGGTACTATGATCTGGAAGTGGGAGCAAGGGAATCAAATTTACAAATGACATGAAATTATTCAAAGTTGTGATTTCACATGCAGACTGCGTGAAATCACAGGAGGACCTTAGGAGGCTGGAAGACTGGGTGCCTGGACATCCAAATGGAAGATGAAAAACTTAGGGGCCCTTTTAAAAAGAGTTCTTATTTATTTATATATATATATATATATATTTTTTTTTTTAAATTTTTTTATTTTATTACATTTGTACCCCGCGCTTTCCCACTCATGGCAGGCTCAATGCGGCTTACATGGGGCAATGGAGGGTTAAGTGACTTGCCCAGAGTCACAAGGAACTGCCTGTGCCTGAAGTGGGAATCGAACTCAGTTCCTCAGGACCAAAGTCTACCACCCTAACCACTAGGCCACTCCTCCATATATATTAGAACTCGAAGAGGTACAGAGACGGATGACCAAGATTATAAAGGGGATATAATCACTGTCATATAAGGAAAAACTTAAGAAGTTATCACTCACTCCTCAGCTTCCAGAAGAGACAGCTGAGGGGAGATATGATTGAGGACTATAAAATCTTGAAAGGAGTAGAACAAGTAAACGTATAAAGTACAAAGACTAGGAAACACTCCATGAAGTTATGTGAAGGGGCATTTTCGAAAGGACATCCAAGTCTGAATTGGCATGTCCTGATCATAACGTCCCCCCCCCCCCCCCAAAAAAAAAGGTCCATCTTGCAGCCATTTTCAAACAGGAAATACAATGGGGTTTCCAGTTTGAAAATACGCGAGGATGTCCAAAAGAAACAGCCATTTTACAAACTAAAATGTCCATATTATGAACGCCAAAAATCCAGGAACAAGGGCATCTGTCTGGCAAAATGTTTACAGAAATAGCCACACAAGCATCCCTGCAGAGCAGAAAGGCAGTCTTGTGGTCAGTAAACCAGGGAACCCGGGTTCATACCCCCCCCCCCCCACAACTCTTATTTTAAACTAGTAAAAAAGGCCCGTTTCTGACACAAATGAAACGGGCGCTAGCAAGGTTTTCCTCGGAGTGTGCATGTTTGAGAGTGTGTGTGTGAGAGTGACTGTGTGAGTGTATGTGTGTGACAGAGAGAGAGTGAGACTGGGTGTGAGTGCGTCTGTGAGCATGAGTGTGTGTGCCAGGGCCCCCCCTCCCTCCCGCCGAGTTCCAAGGTCGTCCCCCCTCCCTCCCTCCCTCCGAGTTCCAAGGTCGTCCCCCCCCCTCCCTCCCTCCGAGTTCCAGGGTTGTTGTCCCCCTCCCTCCTTCCGAGTTCCAGGGTTGTTGTCCCCTCCCTCCCTCCAAGTTCCAGGGTCATCCCCTCCCTCCCTGCCTCCAAGTTTCAGGGTCCCCTCTCTCCCCTGCATTCATCCATATGCAAGCAACGTCCTCTGTGCCCTGCCCCCTCCATCCATCCATGTGCAACATCTCTCCCCTGCCCCCTCCACCTCCCTCCGAGTTCCAGGCCCCCCTCCCTCCCTCCCCCCCTCCGAGTTCCTGTGTCCCCCTCCCTTCCTCCCATTTCCAGGGCCCCCCTCCCTCTGTCCCTCCCTCCCAGTTCCAGGGTCCCATAGAACTGGGAGGGAGGGGGGACAGAGAACGTTGGAGAAGTGACGTTAGCAGGTGGTTACAATCCCAGTGACACACATTGGAACGTTGGAGGAGAACGTCAGCAGGTGGTTACGATCCCAGTGAGACACATTGGAATGTTGGCGGAGCAAACTATTATATTAGATGCTAAGGCTTCCAGGAACTGGGAAATACCTAGTATATACCACCTCAATAGCCTTCAGGCTTGTAGGTGTTATATATTTAGGTCTATTTCTGGAGGACTCACTAATTAAAGGAAACAAAACAAACACACACAAAAAAAAGCTGAAGTGGGAATTGAACCTGGGTCTCCTGGTTTATAGTCCACTTCACTGACCACTAGGCTACTTCCTCAGACCTTTCTGCTTTGTTCATAATGTCCATATTACCTGATGCTGTCATACAGCCTAGCATTCCTTTCCAGTTTCACTTTCAGGGGAGAGAGAAGGGGACAGCAACCACTGGGAGACTCACCAGGGGTCAAGCCTTAATCCCTCCAGTGGTCAGCTGCTCAGAGTACCTTTATGTAGCCTGGACACGACCAGATAAACATGTCTAAATTAAAAATGTCCTTTTTGGACTTGGATATTTCTTTCCGTTCTTCCCTGCTGGACATCCTCATTTTGAGCCCTCCCTAGTCTCGCCCAAACCACACCCACAACACACACCCTCTTGCTATTTGGATGAACTACAGGACGTCCAAATTCTGCCTTTACAAAATTGCAAAAAAAAAAAAAAAAAATTAATAATAATAATAATAAACAAATGTCCATGTGCTTTGAGAATGAATCCCAGAGAAGCTCAAAACAAATAGGAGAAAATATTTTATTTTTTCACTCTGCGTATAATTAAGCTCTGGAACTCTTTGCTGGTGCAAGTGGTAAAAGCAGTTAATGTAGCTAGGTTTAAACAACATTTGGACAAAATCCTAGAGGAAAAGTCCATAAATCGTTATTATATAAGAAAATATGTAACTGTTATTAAGTTAGACCTGGGAAAGTCACTGCTTACACTTGGGATTAAATAGCTTGGAATCTTGCCACTATTGTGGACTCTGGTGGGTGGCTGTAACCTGGACTGACTACTGTCCTGTTGGAAACAGGATACTGGGCTAGATGGACCCTGGTCTGACCCAGGAGGGAAACTTACATTCTTATGAGATAGATTTGAATGCACTCTCTCCACTGCATGCAGATTTCTCTCATGCATATTCATTGTAAATATACTGAAAATCTAACTGGCTGGGGAGTCCCTCAGGACAGATTTGAGAACCACAGCCCTACAAGATAATTATCCTCAAGCTTCACATGCACTAAGAAAGGGCAGGAGAAAGTAGACTGAAAGCTTGGACATGACAAAAATCAGAAAGCAATAGCAGAGATATGAAAATAAGAGCTCTCCAGTGATGCAATACTAACAAACACAATTCCAAAATCAAAATATTTTGCAGCATAGCCTGCACGTGAATATCTACCTATATATAAATTTATGCTAACAGAATTAGAGCATAATTTTGACATTTAAAACCAATACGATGCCTATATTTTCTTTAAACATGTAAGTCGGCTCATGGCAGTTGTGTGCTGAAGATTCTTGTTTACAAACAACGGCAACCCTGGTGTGCCATGTGCTACATAAAATAAGATGTTCTTTAAAGCTCAGCACGATCTTTACTGTGTGCAGCATTTAGTATGTTTACTTAGAGACAATGCAACAAAACGGTGAAAGACATCTATGCCAACAAAACAGTCTCATGCACTCTGTAGTTCTGACTCGTGTTAGAGTATTCATAATAGATTATTTCTGAACAATTTCTTTTCCAGAAATATCACTGATGTCTCAATAGGCGGCAATAATCTCTGCTCAGGGCACTGGGAGAGTTTAATACAGTGGAAACTGCCTAAAAACAGACATGGATTCAGCCCATTCACTTTCACTAAATGGAGAAGTGAGTTAAGAAATATTGTGAGTTATAAGACATAAATAACGAAACACTAACCATTTCCTTTTTTCTTCCTTTCAGAATGTTCCTAACAAGAAACCACCAACAATAATGTGGGCATTATCAGAGGTTAGAAAAAGGACAGCCTTCATAGATATATCTTTGTGGTAAATATAGGTGTAGTCTCATTTCAGAACGTAATTTTCACAGTTTAAGCTATGGCTTTCCAACTTTATTAAATTTTGGAAACTCTTTCTGGGAGTCTTCCCCAATAATCACAATCATATATACATTGAGCCTGCAAATAATTGGGAAAATGTGGGATATAAATGCAACAACTAAAACTAAATATCTTGAAAATTCATTATTATGCGCGTCTTTTAAGTTGGGAAATCTTTAATCCTCCCCCCTGTTTACAAAGCCTCGCTAGCGGCTGCCGGTTACACTGTCAAAATGGCCTATTCACTCTGAAATAGGGGGGTAAGTTTTCCAAAAGAAAATTTACTCACCGTTTGACCTTAACCTCCACAAAGGCTTAGTCCAAAAGAAATGGTTAGTAGTATTGTGTACAAGACTAGGTACAAATAGTAGCACTAAAGAAAGAAGTAGTAGTAAGTTTAAAGTAAAGGGAAGGTAGAACTAGTGTTAATATGTTACTTAAACATTAATCCCCGGATTCTAAATAGTGCGACTTAAGTTGCATGTGCTAATACAATCATATTGTGGTGTGCGTGCCACTTAATTAGTTAACAAGCCAATCAGTGCCGATAATTGTCAATTAAGCAATTGACACTAATTGGCATTAATTAGAATTTATGTGCACAATTGTAAACGTATTCTATAATGTGATGCGTGTAAATTCTAAGTCGCTTAGTTGAAAAGGGGGCATGGCCTTGGGTGGGTTGTGGGCATTTCAAAAATCTATGAGTGTTGTAGAATACACCCAGTGCGTGTCTAATTTAGGCATCAGCATTTACACTCAGTTTTACTTGGCATAACTGGCAGCGACTAAATTTAGTCATGCAGATGGGCGCACGGCATACTCTATAAACCATGTGAAAATTTACGCATACTTTATAGAATATACCTATGCATATTTTTTTTGGTGCCGATTTTTTAGGCATGATATATGTTTATTTGTTACATTTGTATCCCACATTTTCCCACCTTTTGCAGGCTCAATGTGGCTTACATATAACCGTTAACGGCGTTAGCCGATTACGGTCGGAACAAATACATAGTATGAATGAATACAAAGTGATATTGTGGTACACTGATCTAGTCCTAAGGGGGTAATTCTGTCAGGTCACCTTGAAATTTACATGCATAGTTATAGAATATGGCCCAATGTGCGTAAAGCTACGTGCTGGGGTTTACATCACATTTTCATTGTTGTAAATGGATGCGCATAGTTTTAGGTGCTGAGATATCAGCTGAGCGTATTCTATATACCGTACCTAAATCTAGATGCTGCTTATAGAATACGCTTGGTACTGATTTCACGCCAATTTTGAGGCGCCATGTATAGAATCTCCCCCTTAGCACACACACTTTAGGTGCCTAGCTTTAGGTGACCTGACAGAATTACCCCCTTAGGACTAGATCAGTGTACCACAATATCACTTTGTATTCATTCATACTATGTATTTGTTCCGACCGTAATCGGCTAACGCCGTTAACGGTTATATGTAAGCCACATTGAGCCTGCAAAAGGTGGGAAAATGTGGGATACAAATGTAACAAATAAACATATATCATGCCTAAAAAATCGGCACCGAAAAAAATATGCATAGGTATATTCTATAAAGTATGCGTAAATTTTCACATGGTTTATAGAGTATGCCGTGCGCCCATCTGCATGACTAAATTTAGTCGCTGCCAGTTATGCCAAGTAAAACTGAGTGTAAATGCTGATGCCTAAATTAGACACGGACTGGGTGTATTCTACACCCTACAACTCTCAGTGGATCACAGCATAACATACATAATATAATTTTAAACCACTGTAAAAGCTGGGCAAAAAGGAAAGCCTTCAAATGTTTAAAGAACTGAAGAAGTAAAATCATACCTCTTAAATTAAAGGGTATAAGAAATAGTCGAACAGTACTCAGCCTAACATGATGAAAGGAAGGAATATCAAGCAAAAGTTCAAAGGATGCAGTGCACGAGCAGGCTAATAGACCTAGCCACAGAAACTAGCACATCGTTGCTTAAAGCCTTAAAATTAGCCACAAGATTTTAAACCTGATTCTCCACTGGATGGATAAGCAGTGCAGCAAAATAAATACAGGCATAATTTGAGCCAAGTGAGAAGTATCTGTGAGCAAACGAGCAGCACTATTTTGAGCAATTTGTAAAGGACAGATCCTACCTAGAGCTAACCCAAGACACAACGTGTTACAGTAATCAAACAAGGGAGTGATCACACAATGTAGTACAGACCTAAAGTTAGTGGGCAACAACAACTGCTTCAGCTGCCTAATAGAATGCCCACATCCCTTTTTGCCTGTGTGCATTAGAAGTTCGGCACACTTTGTTACAGAATATGCTTAGCAACTTCTGCATGTAAATTCTAATTAGTGCCAATTAGTGCTCATTATCGCTTAAGTGCTCATTAAGTGCTCATTATTTTGTTAAGTTACACGCATTGTTATAGAATGCGCTTGGATTTCGGCACGGATCTCTAAGCGCGCTATACAGAATCTGGGGGTAAGTGCTTAATTGCCATTATAGAAATACTAGCTGAGTCCACAGTTATGCACTTAATTTTAGGTGTGAGCACTTATGCTAGCTCTATGGCAGCAGTTATGGCCGTAATGTAACTGACACTAAATCTTAGCTTGCAAATGCTTTGCAGGCCCCTGCCTCTCTTATGTCCCTCTTGAAGTTATGCACTATAGAAGTTAGGAGCTAAGACTATAGAACAGCACCTAAGTGCAATTTTGCACATACCTGCAAATTAGGGCCAATTAACTAAATCCCCAATTATTAGGAGTGCAGGAGTAGCTAATGGTTAGTGCAGCAGCCTGAGAACCAGGGAAACTGGAATCAATTCTCACTTGTGACTCTGAGCAAGTCAATTAATTCTCTGTTGCCCCAAGTACAAAATATACCTGTATACAACATGTAAACCGCTTTGATTGTAACCACAGAAAGGTGTATCAACAGCTCTTGAGCACATGCTCAGGCAAAATCCTCCCGCAGTTGTCCCTCATGCTCAATGCTACGGCTGTGCTTAAATTTGGATGTCCTTAGCACTGAGCACGAGGGAGCTGCTCAGACGCACTGATTGGGCGGAGCATCTGGGTATATAGGTTTTGCATGTTGTTTCTAGCATAGCAACAAAATGCAGTTAAATACAAATGCAAGTTAGTGCCAACTCCAATTATCAGCAATTATTGCTTGTTAGTGACAGCACCTAATTTGCCAATTCCCACCTAATATGAATCAGCAAACAACCGATCCTCATAAGTGGATATGGATTTTAGGTTTAATAACTCTCGCAAATCCAAGCTGAAGCTGAGTTCTGGTGCAGTAATTATTCCCCTGCCCAAGAGGGCTTACAGTTTAACACATTGATATCAAAGGGTCATGCATTTTATATACCACCTTTCTGTAATGCATCAGAAGCAGTTTAAATATATCAAGATTGTATTAAAAATTAATGTTACACTTTGATGTGTCTTTTCACTCCCATGCTAATTTGTTTTTAGTTTACTTCTGCGATAATAGATGATATATACAAACAGCAGTGAAGTAAAACTTCTCCACAGAGACAAATTAAAATTCATTAAAACGAATGTAATAGTTTTGAAGTAAACTGTTCTTCCATTTTATCCTTGGAAGCTCTCCAGTCGAGGGATGCCATGCCCTGGACCCTCTCCCCCATCAAGCCAGGGTATCCTGAAGCATGGGATCTGGGGCTGCAGTTTTCCCCCATCTTAGGGATTTCACATCTCTGTGCTGATTTTTCAAACCTTCCACTAAACTTCCATTTATACAAACAGGAATCAATCTTTAGCGCAGGCTGCGATATCAAAAATAAGTACACGTATACATACAACTCATTAAGTTGCATTTCAGAAACAAAGATACCAATTCACGCGCATTCGACTGTTCTCACACACTCACACGCCGAGCGCCCCCCTCCTCACACGCATTCGGGGATCGGAGGACCGGTTTCCCCTTCGCCTGATCTGTCATTCCTCCCTCTATCTTCCAGTCTCCTCCTCGTTCACGATAACCGCCCCCCCCCCCCCCCCCCGATCAAACTCATACCTGATGTTGTCCACTAACAATCCCACAGCTTTCCTTCGCCGGTGCCCCGTTCTCTACGATACACTACTACACAAGACACATCAAGCAACTTCTCTCTCCCCACATCCCGCCTTGCCGGAAACAGGAAGTTGCGTCAGAAGAGACAGCAAAGCATGTCCAAAATCAAGGAGATGGAAGAAAACAGGAGACGGGATGACGTTAAAAGTTGAAGCCAATTAGGTAAGACCCTGTTTCCCGTTCCTCGCGCAGCCATCATCTAGTACACTCAAAAACAAAGCAAGCAAATCTATGAGCTGCTTTATTTATTTATTTATTTATTTATTTACTTACTTACTTATTTGTTTGTTACATTTGTATCCCACATTTCCCCACCTATTGCAGGCTCAATGTGGCTTACATAGTACCGTAGAGGCGATATGCCGGAATGAACAAATACAGAGTGAGGTTATGGTAAAGTTCATGTGTGACACACCTAGTTACATAGTAGATGACGGCAGAGAAAGACCTGTACGGTCCATCCCACATTGGGAATCATAAGGATGAGTTAAGTTATGGCCAGTACAAGCTTTGGTTTTGTTGTGTTGCAGGGTTAAGGCATTTAAGTTGGATCCTTGGGGTATGCCTTTTTGAACAGGTTAGTTTTTAGGAGTTTCCGGAAGGTTAGGTGGTCATATGTTGTTTTCACGGCGCTTGGTAGTGCATTCCATAGTTGTGTGCTTATATAGGAGAAACTGGATGCATAGGTTGATTTATGTTTGAGTCCTTTGCAGCTTGGGTGGTGAAGATTTACGTATGTTTGTGTTGATCTTGTTGTGTTTTTAGTTGGTAGGTCTGTGAGGTCTGTCATGTATCCTGGGGCATTGCGGAAGATTTTATGAAATAATTCCAACCTAATAAAAGGAGTTTATATTATATGCCAAGTTAGTTTGAAGGTGTCCCATTCACTAAGAGGAAAAAACTTCCCCTACCTATAATAACTATACCAAATGGAACCTCAAACCTCCAAACAAGGGACCATTCCAATGGAATTTAAACACACCTTGTATAAAACGGAGTAGATTAATATCATAGGTTCCTCCCAAGAAGGAAAAAAAGAAAAAACACCCAGATGAAAAAACTCTAATTAACTGAGATAAAAAACGAATGGGATGAAAAAACTTTCTTTCCTTCTTGTACCTATAAATTGAATGAGCACCTAACCCAAACTAACCCGCCAAATCTACCCCCAGCCTTAAAAAAAAAAACCTACCTATAGAGCACCCCAGGGGAAAAGTAGAAACACTCAAAAGAGAATGTCAGGCAAGAATCAACCTGCCCACCTAAACATATAAATTCCCAAAGCAGCAAAAGGATAAACCTATAAATTACTTAGCTTGATTCAAAGAGGCTGCTTCACAAAAAACATTCCCCCGATAAGGTCTCCGGAACCTTACAGCAAATCTTCAGCTGATGAAAAAAATGCCAGCCCTCCAAATCTTCAACCGGTGAACAGCGCCAGCCCTCCAACAAGAGCGCCTTGTTTCGCCAACCTTATGGCTGCATCAGGAAGGGTGCTTACAATCACTCTTAGTCCATCTTGTCAAGAGCAGCAGACGACGCTGGATCATCTACAAGCCAAAGATGGAGCGTGAGCAGAACCTTCGAGATGAACTTAAATTTAGCACTCGCTGTTACATCATTACGTAATGACGTCCTCTCATATCCAATCATGTTTATCCAAGAGAATCAAGGAAACAGCCTGCCAAACTTATAACCACGTCCTGACGTAATGATGTCCTCATAAATCTAATCGTCCTGATCCTCCAGATACCATAGCCACAGCTGTATCTCAATAATAGGCATTCCACTCGATGTTTTTATTCAAGCCTTGTGGTGTGACTGTTTTGAGTACATAAATCCAGTGCTGTTCCTTACGCCACAGAATACTTTTAAAATCCCCCCCCTCTCTTACCCATGAATATTTGGTCAATGACCATACATTGTAACTGGTCAAACTGGTGTTGTGCCTGCTGACAGTGGTGTGTCATAGGAGCTTCCAACTTAGCATTGGTAATACAATGTCTGTGCTCTATGACCCTAGTTTTAAACTGGCGAGTCGTATGTCCTATATAAAGTAAATTACACGGACATCGAAAAAGATAAACCACATTTTTGGACTCACATGTGGTTCTGTGCTTCAATTTATATGTCTTACCATCCGTAGATTGAAACTCTGAACCTTCTATTGTTATAGAACAAATAGAACAATGTCCACACTTCTGGTGATAACCCTCCATGGGTGCTATATTAGTCCATACATCTGCCACGCTCAATTGGTCCTGTAGATTCCGATTTCGGGCAAAGGATAGCATGAGATAATGATCCTGAAATGCTTCTTGTGTAAGCATCACCTTCCAATGCTTTCTAAGGATCGCAGAAATCTGAGGAGATCTGTTTGTGAATTTCAAAACACAAGGAATAACCTTATCCATGCCTCGAGTTCTTTTAGATTGGTTATCCTGGATAAGGAACTCTCTATGTTGAAACAAAGCCCTCTTGTAAGACTGTTTAACAAGTTTCTCCGGATACCCTCTTTCTGTAAATTTCTTACGCAACTCCCCCGCCGATTTCTGATATTGCTGTGGAGTATCGCAGATCCTGCGATACCGCAAAAACTGCAAATAAGGTAAGCTGCGTTTCAAATGATAAAGATGCATGCTATCAAATTTAAGTAGAGAGTTTCTATCCGTTGGCTTTACAAAGACATCTGTTTTCAACATCCCGCCGTCCTTTTTAACCAAGACATTCAAAAAGTTGATACACTCCGAATGAAAATTACATTCAAATTTAATAGTGGCATGGCAACTATTAAGACTTAAAACAAACTCCCTCAACTGCTCTTCAGAACCCTGCCAAACCACAAAGACATCGTCTATATAACGACCCCAATACTGCACCCAAACAAACCCTGCATTGGTGTAAACATACTGTTTCTCAAATTGTCCCATAAAAATGTTTGCCACCGAAGGGACAAAAGAGGCTCCCATAGCTATTCTGGAAACTTGGAGATACAATTGATCCTCAAAAATAAAATGATTGTTATACAGGGCAAGTTGAGTGAGATGGGTCAAAAATTCAGTGGGAATTCAGTGGAGCAAAGCAGGGGCAGTGACGTAAGAGACGGGAGGAGCCTGCAGAGCCAGCAGCCAATGCTTCGAGGCTGCCTGCGGTGCCGCGTTTTTTAAAAACATTTTTTCTCGTCGTTAGCGTTAGCGTTGGCGCTCAGCTCAGTCAGCTGAGCGCTTCTTCTTTTTGTAGCGCTGGCCCTGCTGCTCATCAGGAAAAGCAGCAGTGGCCGGCAATGGGAGCTGGGGCTGGCGCGGGCCTGGAGGAAAAGTGGGTGGGCGGGCCAGAGCTGAAATTGGGTGGGCCTGGGCCCACCCAGGCCCACTCGTAGCTATGCCCCTGAGAGAAGGGCGCCCATCTTCCGACACAAATCGGGAGATGGGCGCCCTTCTCTCAGTGTAGCCCAAATCAGCATAATCAAAAGCTGATTTTGGGCGCCCTCAACTGCTTTCCATCGTGAGGACGACCAAAGTTCATGGGAGCGTGTCGGCAGCGTAGCAAAGGCGGGACTGGGGCGTGCTTAAGAGATAGGCGTCCTCGGCCGATAATGGAAAAAAAAGGGCGTCCCAGACGAGCATTTGGCTGACTTTACTTGGTCCATTTTTTCTTGCGACCAAGCCGTGAAAAGGTGCCCGAACTGACCAGATGACCACCGGAGGGAATCGGGGATGACCTCCCCTTACTACCCCAGTGGTGACCAACCCCCTCCCACCCTAAAAAAAAAAACTTAATTTTTTTTTTTGCCAGCCTCAAATGTCATACCCAGCTCCATGACAGCAGTATGCAGGTCCCTGGAGCAGTTTTAGTGGGTGCAGTGCACTTCAGGCAGGCGGACCCAGGCCCACCACCCCCTACCTGTTACACTTGTGGTGGTAAATGTGAGCCCTTCAAAACCCACCAGAAACCCACTGTACCCACATGTAGGTGTCCCCCTTCACCCCTTAGGGCTATGGTAGTGGTGTACAGTTGTGGGGAGTGGGGTTTTTTTTTTGGGGGGGGGGGGGGTTGGGGGGCTCAGCACCCAAGGTAAGGGAGCTATGCACCTGGGAGCAATTTCTGAAGTCCTCTGCAGTGCCCCCTAGGGTGCCCGGTTGGTGTCCCAGCATGTCAGGGGGACCAGTGCACTATGAATGCTGGCTCCTCCCACGACCAAAGGGATTGCATTTGGTCGTTTCTGAGATGGGCGTCCTTGGTTTTCATTATCGCCAAAAACCAGGGACGACCAAATCTCTAAGGATGACCATCTCTAAGGTCGACCTAAATGCTGAGA
The DNA here is from genome assembly GCF_901765095.1 of Microcaecilia unicolor. Classification (NCBI taxonomy): domain Eukaryota; kingdom Metazoa; phylum Chordata; class Amphibia; order Gymnophiona; family Siphonopidae; genus Microcaecilia; species Microcaecilia unicolor. The sequence continues at coordinate 319,879,438 of NC_044035.1, read as the reverse complement.
TTTGGGCGTCCCCGACCGTATTATCGAAACGAAAGATGGACGCCCATCTTGTTTTGATAATACGGGTTTCCCCGCCCCTTCATGGGGCCGTCCTGCGAGGACGGCCCCCGGAAAACTTGGGCGCCCCGTTCGATTATCCCCTCCATATGTACTTTTTGAAAAATGCTGTTTCCTTTGACAAGTTTCAAGGATGAACTGTGTTCTAGCTTTCTTACTGTTGGGTTTTAATGTGTCTGCTGTTGTTCAATGCAGACTGACTGGTTTTGAAATCGTGTTCTTGCCATTCTATTTTTGTTAGCTTTTCAATAAACATATTTGAATATAAAGCCAGAAGTTTTGAGTGTGCTTATAAAATGCTAATGAATTCTATTTGGAATGTATTTGAAAAAGTTGCCAATCCTGGTAAAAGTCAGGTGTAAGGAATGTGACAAGCCTAAATTTCAGACCGTGCAGGGATTAAAAATTCACCTGGCAAGGATGTCAACAGTGTCTGTCAGAAACAGGTTGCTGATAAGCATACTGAACTGGAATGCAAGAACGCCAAAGTCAACATTGCATCTGAACCCACAATGCCTGCTGATTTTACCCAGTCGACTCTTTCAACTATGATGGGATAGGAGGTAGTGTCCTACTGTGGATTAAAAACTGGTTAAAAGATAGAAAACAGAGAGTAGGGTTAAATGGTTAGCTACTTAATTACAAGGAACAACGCTGGATTTTTCAGTTTCATTCATTGCAGCCTTTGGGACTTAACTCTGAAATTGATTGGTGGTCTCTGATATGATTGACCGCTAAAATATTTTGCGGTCCAATCACGATGGGCAGTTATAATCAGTGGTGTGCTGGAGCAGGCTCTCACAGGCTCGCAAGAGCCGGTTATTAAGTTTTTAAGAATTTTGGGAGCCGGTTGTTAAAGTAAGGCCTTCCATGGCTACTTTAACAACTGGCTTCCAAAATGTGGGCTTGGGCCCACTGCTGAACTCTCTTTTATTTTGCTGGTGGGGATGCTGAGCCCTGCCAGCCAAGTAAATAGACTACTGCTGCTCCCTGCTCCTTGTTTCCAGCTCTGGGCAGCAGGCTGAGACTTCTCGAGCATGTGAGAGAAGTTCCAGCATGCTGCTCAGAGCAAGACGTTGGGTGGCTGCCAGCAAAGGTATGCCTAGCGTGCCCGCACAAAGGGAGGGAGGAGAGAGAGGCAAGTGTTGCTCCCCTCCCCCCCCCCGGCCACCCCTGGCCCTTCCAACTGCAGAGCTGGCTACGTCCGGAGAAAGAGCCTGTTGTTAAAAATTTATCAGCACACCCCTGGTTCTAATCCAGCTGGAAGCTATTTAAATTATTGGGTTGTGGCTAGATGCCATGGCCATCTTTTCTTCCTATGAGGAGTATGTATGTGATGCAGTTGTAAGTACTTCTGGATCCTATACTTTAGTTTTTTGTGGGGGGGAATTAGAAAATATGACGTTTTTATAGTTCTTAATAGATGAATTATCATTTGAATATGTTTTGTTGTTTAGAGAACCTCTTCCCTGAGGAAGTTTTTCGAAACCTGGCCAAGTCGGCAGAGGTTCTCCCTGGTTGAAAGTTCGCTGCCAACTTAAGTAAAGTGTGAGATGGATTAAGTTATAAATGAGACTGAATATTAGTAATGTAATGTACGGTAGCTGAAAAAACAAAAACCCAGTGGATCAATTAGGATTTGCACCACTACCATTGTTTCTAAAAGAAAGTAATGTTCTTATGGGGTGTGTTGCAGTAGAGTCTGAAGATCCCTCGGTATACATACAAGTATTTAAAAAAAAATTTGAATAATGATAAATTGGGTTGGATCCAGATTGTTATAAGGAAGAAGATTTGCAATGCTAAATGATATACTTATTCCTGAAGATTAATTATTCTTTAAATGAATGCTTGTTTGGGACATTATACTATTTGATGTACATTAAGTCCCCACATTGAACACAGATACGGTCTAGCAATTGCACAGTATCTCTAGGATAAGCAGCATAAAATGTATTGTACTGTTTTAGGATCTTGCCATGTACTTCCAACCTTGATTGGCCACTGTTGGAAACAGGAATCTGGGTTGACGGACCTTTGGTTTCTCCCAGTATAGCAATATTTATGTACTTATGTTCTTATCAGAGAATGACACAGGTAAAATCAGAATAGAATATTATTATGAATAGCTTTATTAGTTTAGTTCGTCTGTTTTATGTTGCTGTAATCTATCTTGGGCCCACTTGGGAAAGGCGGTTACAAATCGAAGCAAAAGTAATAGAAAATTACCATACTTAGGACCCTGTTTACCAAGGTGTGCTAGCATTTTTAGCGCACGCTAAAAATTAGGGTGCACTAATGCTAGAGACACCCACAGGAATATATGGATGTCTCTATCATTAGCGCCTTAATTATGCTAGCGTGCTTACAGCGTGGCTTAATAAATAGGGCCCTTCCACTGAAATTAAACAGCGCATGAATAATTTACATGAAGCATTACTTATAGGCAGGACAAAATCATTACTCAGCTAGAAGGTATAATTCCTTATGTTAGTGGTATCAATTTGTTGTTCAGTGCCTGAAACACACATGCCTTTTGTGTTACTGATTCAGTCTTCAAATGATTCTGTCCTTCTAAGGTTTTGTTTTAACTGCAACAGTGACATCTAGGGGTTGATTTCTGCTACAAGTTTCTTATATTTGATACATCTCTTCCATTCTCTCCTAAGAGGTAACAAGGGCGTAAGTTATAGTACAGCTGTCAAACTGTACTGGTGCAGAATGCTAATTTTAAAACCATTATGATACAGATAATATTCATTACTGCAGCATGCTTTCTGTTTTTTTCATCCTCAAGTATCTAATTTTTAAAGTTTATGGATTACACGTCACCACAACATAAATAATATTTTTCTCTTTCGCCTTTATAATTAATGAATTATTTCTACGAACCTATTCTCATTACTGCTTGAATTAAGATACTGTGTAGGGCACCGATAAAGCAATAATTGAATTATGGAAGAGACCTTTCTATGGTGCAAAATTAGATACTTAAGTACATAAGTATTGCCACACTGGAACAGACCAAAAGTCCATCAAGCCCAGCATCCTGTTTCCAACAGTGGCCAATCCAGTTCACAAATACCTGGCAAGATCTCCGCCAAAAATTTCAATACATTTTACGCTGCTTATCCCATATTGATCTGGCGCAGATACATTGATGGTATCTTTGTCCTTTGGAAAGGCACAGTAAGTGAATTAAAGAATTTTCATCAATGGTTAAACAGCTGCCATCCACGTATACAATTTACGTTTACCTTTTCAGATAGCATGATCCATTTTTTAGACGTAGAAATTACTTTACGTGAGTATACCTTTCACACAAGGGTATATACGAAATCTACGGATAGGAACACGATCTTAGAATATGGTAGCTGTCATCCGTGAACTCTCCGCAAAAGTTTACCTTTTTCTCAATTTCTACGTTTTAAGTGGATATGCACAGATGAAACTGATTTTCGCCAACAAGCTCATGCATTTGGCTCTAGATTATTACACCGAAGTTACCCTAAGGGAGTTCTTAAACAAGCATACACTAGAGCCAAATACCTGAATCGGGACTTATTATTACAAAGCACTACACCAGAGTCACAAGAAGATTCGGTTATGACCTTCATTATGAGATATGTACAAGGAGGGGAAGCAGCATCACAAATTATTAAACAACATTGGGACATCATGCGAGTTCATCCCATTTTTGAGAATTTCCGAATAAGAATGGCTTTCTCTCGAGCACGTAACCTCAGTGAAATCTTAAGCCCGGCTGATTTATCTTCAACTGCAGCAACCGACGATATCAGACATGGTAGTCATACAAAATGTAATAAAAGTGGATGTAAAACATGTGCTCTATCTATAGAAGCATCAAATTTCTGCCATAATGGCCAGATATACCAGCTTAGACATCAAACTACCTGTCGCACAACTCATATCATTTATTACATCAGATGTCCCTGTGGCAAGCTATATATTGGCAAATCTAACAGGTCACTTAATGCTAGAATGGTTGAACATAGATCGAGAATAGCTGCTAATAGTATTGGAGCTCCACTTGTACAACACTGCATCAAAAAACAACACTCAGTGGATCTATTGTTTGAATACGGTAGAGCCTCATGGACTTAACACGTATCTCCAATGGAACTGTTTCTTTTAATTAAACAGCTGACTGTGACGCAATGCTTAAATAGGCGGGGCTTAAAGGTTTTAAAACAAGAACGCCAGCGCCATTTTGACTGGTTTTATACCGGTATCAGATGCTGTTGAAGTGAGACCAGTTGCCGTTTTTATATACAAGGTATGCAGAAATCAAGAGTATGTTGATGGTAATGTTGTGTTCTCCGTGTTTCAGAGACATATGCCCTTGAGAAAGCAGTTGACTGCGAAACAGGGTCCTGTCGGGCTTACAACGATACCGGAGACTGCATGAATTTTCTATGTAACATTCTGTAGTAATTTGGTTTGTTCAGTCTTCCTGATAATGGAAAGGATATTCGTGAGGGGAGACAGAGATTTTGTTGATCCTTGTTCTGTATTGTTCGTGATTTATAAAACGACAGTTGCACAGAATATTGTTTTTTTTTAATACTTTAATAAAACGATATATAAAATCAGAACTGTTCATGGCTTGTTCAGATGGGATCTTACAGAGTTGACGGGGATGGGAACAGAGTTCACAGGGACAGGGATAGAGTTTACGGGGATGGGACGGGGCAGGGACAGATCTGATGAGGCCATTACTCAGACCCCTCTATATCTCACATTGTCACCACTGTGGAGTTTAGATGCCCACCACCAAAACTTTTTTACAGCACGTAGCCCAACCCCATGGTCCAGTGAACAGGGTGCAGCGGTGGCACAGGATGCCATCGTTCTGCTGGTGGAAGCCGATGAGGAGGATATTGGAGACACAGGCATGGCGGCATGGGAGCAGGAGAATCATTTGGAGCAGGAGACACAACCAGGGGAGGAACAACTGCATGAAGGTGAGGAAGTTCTTGTCCACCCTGAACATGAACAAAGAGAAGAGGGACAGACTGTTCAAATGTTGGTAAGAGAGATCATTGAACAGCAGGTCTTGCTCATGGAAGAAGTCACTGGGAAGCAGGAGGAGCTAGGGGGAGGGGAAGGGAGAAACATGGGGTCACTTTTCATGTTAATTTCGATCAGTTATTTGACTGTAATGCACAATGGGGGTGGGATGGGTGACAGGAGAGGGGAGAGGGGGAATGGCGGTGGAGAATTGACAGCTATGTAGTTGTCCCTAATATATAGCTCACCGTTGTCACAAAAAATGTGTCTGGATGAGATGATGGTCTCGGACCTCCTGGCCTCTCTGTCTTTTTTGTAGAGGTGGCAGATCATCTCGGGTCCTTGGGGTTCCTCATCTTCATCACTTTCCTCTCTGGCCTGGCACTGGAGTTCAGGCATATGGTGGGCTATCATCAAATTGTACAGCATGCAGTAGGCAACAAAGATGTTGCAGACCTTGGATTGCCTATACAATAACTGCCCCCCCCCTGAGCAGTTGAGACATCAGAACCAGGACTTTAGGAGTCCAAATGCCTGTTCGTTCACTGACCTGGTTGAACCTTGGGCCCTGTTGTATCTTTGCTCTTCTGTGGGTTCACTATGGGGGACATTAGCTACCTTCTCAGCGGATAGCCTTGGTCACCTGCATTGAGGACAGGAGAGAACAGAAGATGTTACAGAAGGGACACACAGCTTTTGTTGCAGATTATCAGGTTCCACAAACATGTTCTGTGGCATCCTCCAGACCACATGGACCAGAAGGGCGTGCCCCCTCCAAGTGGTGGGCTGCAGGTCCTCCTTTAGTTGCTCACACAGATGTACAATGGTTTCTCAAAGCAGCAGTGGCCTATACATTGCTCATCAGTCATATCCAGAAAGTTAGTTCTTGGCCAGTACACCCGGTGTGCCTGGCCTCGGCCTTAGCATCTCCTCTTTTGCCTCTGCTACTGTTGTACCATCAGCTATTCCATGAAGAGCAGCCATCACTCTCAACAGCAGTGACACACACACACACAGACACACACACACGAACACGCACACACACACACACACACACACAGGGAAAGGGACAGCAGGGGACTGGAAAGGGATGAACGGACAGAAGTGGAGGTGGTAGAGGTGAGAAGGGAGTGAGGAGGAGCAGCAGGGACACTAATCTAAGGAAATGGGTATAGTGTAGGATGAAAGCACATTCCAAGACCACAAAATATCACAAGAAGCACCAGAGAATGCAAATACACCCTCTCTGAGTCCCAAGGACAAACTCACCTACACCTAAAGGAAGGGTAATTTTTTTGCTTGGTGAACTGCGCCTCGTGATGGCCAAGGTGAAAGCCAATTACAATGTCCTCTATGGGGACGAAACAAACAGAACCAGCGCCAATACACAACATGCTATCCGGTGGCGCATCTGCCATAGGCTTAATACCATGTACCACCAGAACCGGGAGGTGGAGCATCACAAACAGCACAAGAGAGAGGCAGAGGGATCCAACAGCACAACAACCTTGGAGAGGGAGGTACTAGCCACAGTTGGCCCCGAAACAGCGTTTGGAGTCGGAGGCCGGGTCATAGCCTTCAGATGGTGAAGTAAGACTAGGTATCATACATTCCATATAACCATTGAATGTCTTCCAGATGGACATGTGATGGGACTTATGCAGAGACAACCTTTGGGTCACAGGGTAGCCTGTATTGTCAGGGAACTGGTCCACTGGCTGTTGATCCCTCTTTCCTGTGGCTAATCAGCGAGTTGTGTGGTCATATCTATCCAGCATGTCAAATGTGTCTCTGTCAGCCCTCTTTAGGCCTGGTTCCTGATATGTGACTACATACCAATGTCTGCCTATGTTTATGTAATTGCTATCTCCTCATGCAGATGGTTAAGCTGCTGAAGGTCAAACTCCTCAGGAGGAGGAAGGCCCAGTGCCAGCAGCAGCAGCAGCAGCAGCAGCAGCAGCACCACCACCACCACCACCACCAGCAGAGCTGGAAGAGAAGGAGGAAGTGGAGGGGGCTGAAGGCATCGATGCAGAGAATGGCCCCATGGAGGAGGAGGAGCTGGGGGAAGCAGACAGCCCTATAATAGATCCAGGCCACCCTAAGCAGGCTGACCCATTCTGGTGCACATCGCTCATGACATCCACCAGGAGCAAGGCCTGCTAAGGCGCTCAATTGGCATCTGAATCTTGTTAGCACCCTCCCCGCCTTGGGTGCCTGCCAACTCATACAAGGCACTCATGGTCTGGTGTTCTGAGTAGGCCTGTTCAGACAACAGTCCATTAACATCACAATGCAACATGAGGTGGCTGGCCTAAGGCTTGCACCTTCTCCCAGGGAGGTGGCCATGTTCCTGTGTCCAGGGAAGCCAGGGGCAGGTCCCTTCCACGTATTGACCTCTACATCTGCCTGCAGCTGCCCACAGAGGTATTTGCTGGTCTCCGTATCACAGGGATTCTGTGTGTATACACTGGCTATTGGTGAGGTGCGTGGACTGCAGATTGTGAAGTGCAGCAGCAATGATATGGACAGCAGTCCTGCCTTCTCCAACAGCCACATGGCACAGACATACCAAGTTACCCAGTTCTAGGCTGGAGATTTTAGGGCAGTCCTGGTTTTGAACTTACATCTCAGGGCAGTGTGGGATTTGTAGTGCCTGATCCTGCCCTTGAAATCAGTGCTGCAAGTCTCATAATGCACCAAGGTGAGGTGCTCAGAAATCTAGGATTGTCTCAGAATCTCCAGCCTGGAACTGGGTAACTTGGCATCTCTGAAACACTTTTATAGAGGAGGGTCAGGGAGGGGAGCAGTGGGTGTGGGGTCAGAGACAAAAGGTGATTGGGAACAGAGAATTGGACACAGGTAGGGCAGAGAGAGGTCAGAAAAGTGCATGGCAGAATAGCAAGGACAGAATGCAAAGGAACAGGCTGTATGGTGCACTGAAGGCATATATCCATCTGAATTCCTAATTACATCACAACATGGCAACACAATGTCTGAACCTCCAAAGAACAGACACCACTCACCTTGGCTGCCATAGATTGAGACACAGGCGCCCAGTATAAGAGGCTTGGGGAGGCTAAGCCTCCCCAACCACAGCAGGAGGGATCAGCTGTTTCTATAGAAATGCTAAATAGCAGCAGGCTGCAGCTGCAGGGAAAGCCTTTGTAACCAGTTGTAATTTGATTACCTGCTGGGAGAGCAGAGCAGGGGGGGTTGGCTGGACTTGTCCTGGGTTGCCATGGAGATATTTAACTAGGCTGAATTCCTGCACATGAGCACTTCATACCAAAGAGAGTTGCACTGACCCCTGAAATTTTAAAAGTGCTAAAAATAAGTTTTAAAAGTATTTGAAAGATCATTTTATTTTCATTATAGTGTTTGGAATATGTCCACTTTGAGAATCAGGTGCTCAACATTAAAAGTTTATATTTATTTACTTTTTTATCCCACATTAAACATGAATTAGGATGTTTTGTAGCTCTACATGAGAACTGTGATATTATGATCCCTTGTTTCATATTGTTGACGGTCTACATTTTCCGTATGGGTGGTATATTGGTGTATTAGGTTTTGCCCAGTGTAATATTTATGGTACAGTAAGGTTCTGAGTGTGTTTTTGCACAAAGTTGTGCATAGTGTTTTGCAGTTGAGCGATTGTGCTTAGAATATGCTTTGAGCAACCACTTTATTCTTTGACATATGATACATATCTAATATCTAAATTTAATAAAAGGTATTAATTGTGGCTTTTATTTTTGTTTATTTATTTTTTCTGTGTGTTATCAGACAATTATGGATTTAAGCTCCACCCCTGGCCCCACCCCTAACCCCACCCCCTTTAGCCTCCCCAAACAGTTGGGCCACCGACCGCCTATGGATTGAGAGTGCAAATTTTGATGTAGAATTCAGGGTTGCCGTTTCCACACAGAAAACAACTCTGTGTGTATGTCCTATGTGGCTAACATACCTGGTTTTCTTGGGATTTGAATTCACTACCCCTGACTAACAGGTCACCTGTTTTCCCCATTAGGCCACTGCAATTGCTCTAGAGCTGTAGCTCACATATATATCTCTGAGTGAAGAAGGGAAGATATCTCTGGGGGACAGCTGACTACAATCTGCAGACCCCCAACAATGAGGTTCCTAGGAGGAGTGAGAGAGCAATCAACTAAGTTGTTCTACTCCAGACTATAAGATGTCCTTCAATGTGGCAAAGGAGAGGTTCCATGAGGTCACTTTGGCAAAGAGCCTAAGGCATCCTTCTGAAGACCACACAGCCATGTAGCCCATTCCCAATATTCAACCTAAAACACCTCTTCCCAAAATACATCTGTCCGCAAGGTCTGGTTGTCAGTCCCAAAACAGTAGCACAGGGATGGTGGAGTAGGGAAGCTGTAAATCAGGTGGGAATTGAACCCTGGCTACCTGAACTTCAGGACTAAGTGGTTATCACTAGGCCAATGGTCTACAAACTCTCTTTAGTGTTCCAATGAGGGACCCATAGCACTGCATAAGATAGACATCCCAGATCTAGGGCCATGCACAAAGCCCCCTAGTAAGGGATGTGAGGTCCATTACAGGTTGTAACAGTTGTTTATACCATGGCCCAATCACCAAAATTCTGAGCAGGACCCTAAACCCTCTAGCACATCCGAGGTCCTCAATACATTTGAACCTCATCTAACCAGCAATGAAGGTTCGGGGAAAACCAAGATGAAAAGCATGTTGTACAGATTTACGCTTAAGCACTGAACAATGCATGCTCCAGCAGTTAGGCTTGTTCAGAGCAGGCCCACATATGCACGACCATTTTCTGTGCAGTTAGGCATGATTCTATAACAGTGTGCATACATTTTGGACACATCTTTTCATTATGCACCTTTTTGTGGTTGTGTGCTTTGGAATATAGTGCATTACTTTCTAGGATACGCATAAGGGGGATATGCGAATAAAGTCCAATTAGTGGTGATAACTGCTTGTTAAGAGTCAATAATCAATGTAGATTGGCTTTTAACTTGTGCACACCAAGTGGCAGTGCGCACAAATTTCAGTGCATATTTTTGGATGCCATTTATAGAATTTGGGGGTATATGCAATGCACTAATTCTAAAATCACTGTCCATTAATAAAATATTATCAAGGAAAAGCAGTGCTTGTATGGTATATACAGTATATATAGGAAATAACCAAGAAAATATAAAGAAGGGCTTTCTTCTTTACATTTGGGCCACTCTCAAAATCTTTATTTTTAAACAAATTCCAGATGATGAATCTATCTTATAAAGCAGAAAATGTATGTTTTATTCCAGAATGCTGGTAATTTGTTTGAAAATCAGAACACATTGTCAGCTGTCCACCCAAGCCACATGCAATATAATACGCAAAGAACGGTTTTCATGACAAACCACACCTTTTCCTGAACACCAGATGCCATGCCTTGGCTGCAAAATTTGGAGGTTAATACTTCTACCCTACAATAAGATGATTGCAAATCAGAAAAAAAGAGCTAATTGGTGCATATAAAGTCCAGCTGCAACTTTTATCTATCTAGGGTAGATAATAGAAGATAAAAAAAACAAATTAGCCTATCCGGTCTGCTTGATTATTGAGAACTAAAGATGTATCCCGGCTGCTGCTGTAGGGTATCGCTCCTTGTCAAGACTTATAAAAAGGGATATTGCTACTACTACTATTTATCATTTCTATAGCGCTACAAGGCATATGCAGCGCTGTACACCATACATAAAAAAGACAGTCCCTGCTCACAGAGCTTACAATATTGCAGTGAATAAAACCTACATATAGTGTATTCAGATATGCTCATAAAAACAAACCACAGGATTGCAATGCAGTTTCAACAATAAACCTTCAGGTGGCAGCAGTATTCCATTCACTGCTGCTAGCTACACTGTCCAGCAAAAAGCAGAAGTAAAATTTGCTATATATCAAACTAATACTGATTGTTATAATTTTATTAGTAGAGCATTAAGTCAATAAAATTTATCTGAAATGCCATTTGCACTGTATACAACTTTTACTACTTATCAAGTGCATTTTTAAAGTATGTTTGCAATAATCAAATAGAGAAATCTGTGATAAATTGTTGGCAAAGGACTGTTCTACTGGTGCAGTAAAAAAAAAAAAAACCCCAAACATTCTGTTTTCTCCTTAATTTTAAATGATTTTGTGAGTATTTGATTGTATAAAGCCCTATGTCTAATTAGTTTTTATTATGAGTGATCTAATTTCAATTGTTTGCTGCCAGTTGTCCTTTTTCGGTTTGAGAGCCGAGTGTTTTCAAACTTTTTTAATGAAGGAGAAAATATTTCCTTTTTTAATGATGTAGCTGTGGAACCAGTCAAAACTTGTATTGAAGAATTCAAAGGGAAGTAAAACAAAATAAGTTGCTACAGGCACCAAGAAACTTGCGGGCCATTAAATTATAAAATATGTGCATTAGCAGACGAGGAATGGCCAAATTTCATATTTCTTGTGCCATGAAACTAACTAAAAGTGCATTTTATGAGACAGAGAAATTTTCATATCGCGGTGCTTTGAAAAACCTCAAGAGTAGGTTACTAGGGCCACCCTAACCTTACCTGCAGTGTCATCCTTCCTTGTTGGGAAAGGTATGCATGCTGTGGACAGGAACATATTTTTCTCACATGGAAGGGGTGGTGGTGGTGGTGTTTGTGTAGGGGAAGTACTATACTTGCATTCATTTTTGCTCATAGAAATTCCTTCAAAAACTGGTCCCACAATACCTTGCCTTTTTAAGGTTCTGAGATGGACAAATGTCCAAAAAAATGCACTGCTGGTAAAAAGACATTTCATGCAACAATTTTAGGAGAATCATTTTTCCTAGGTAAAATGGAATGCAAACATCACAAATCTATAGCCTTCTGCAAGCAGTGAAATAAGTCCTGGTGCCGTCTAACATATTGCTGTGAAAGCAGGTGAAAAATGGTGGATGTGAATTAGCTTATGGCCTACACCAATGAAGGATTGATTCACCCACCTTGTAACTAGAAAGAAATGAAGGCAAATAGCCAAGTGGAAAGGCTAGCAAACATTTGCTATTTCATAGTAGGAGACCAATAGAAATAAAATAAAACTTCGAAAAGAAAGTAAGATGATACGTTTTTTATTGGACTAACTTAATACATTTTTTGATTAGCTTTCAAAGGTAACCCTTCTTCTTCAGATCAGAAATAAGCAAATGTTGATAAATAACAGTATATATAAGTGAAACATCAAAGCATTCCAGTGACAGTCTCACAGGATGAGGGTGGGGGTGGGTTAGCTGAGAGACAGGGAGAGCATGGATGAGGGACAGAGAGATATGCATGGTGATAAGAGGGTGACAAAGCAGTAGAATTTTATGGCTTATAATAATGGGCTAGAAAGCCCAGATATTTGTTACCTCATGTATGGTGGGTGTCAAAATATTTAATCATTTTGACTTCAAAGGTCTTACGTTCCTGGATTGTCTTAAAGTTTCCTTTTAGTATTCTCACCATAAAATCACTGATACAGTGTTCTGGTTTTGTAAAGTGCTGCCCCACAAAGGTGACATCCTAGTTGGCACTGACATTTTTCATATGTCAATCAGCCTTATTTTCAAAAGTGATGGGGACCCAGATTTCGACCCAAATTGGGAGATGGGCGCCCATCTCGCAAAGGCGCCCAAATCGGTATAACCGAAAGCCGATTTTGGGCATCTTCAACTGTAATCTGTCGCGGAAACGGGCAAAGTTGATGTGGGCGTGTCAGAGGCGTGGTGAAGGCGGGACTGGGGCATGTTTATCGGCCGAGGAGAGATGGGCGCCTTCGGCCGATAATCGAAAAAAAAGAAAGGCGTTTTTACCGCAAATTTGGGTCATTTTTTTGGACCCTTTTTGTTCACAAACAAGTCCCAAAACAGTGCCCTAAATGACCAGATGACCACTGGAGGGAATCGGGGATGATCACCCCTGACTCCCCCAGTGGTCACTAACCCCCTCCCACCATACAAAAAAAACAACTTTAACAACTTTTTTTTCCAGCCTGTATGCCAGCCTCAAATGCCATACCCAGCTCCATCACAGCAGTATGCAGGTCCCTAGAGCAGTTGTTAGTGGGTGCAGTGGACTTCACCTAGGTTGACCCAGGCCCATCCCCCCCTACCTGTTACACTTGTGGTGGTAAATGGGAGCCCTCCAAATCGCCCCCAAAACCCACTGTACCCAAATGTAGGTGTCCTCTTCAGCCATAAGGGCTATGGTAATGGTGTAGAGTTGTGGGCAGTGGGCTTTGGGGGGGATTTGAGGGGCTCAGCACCCAAGGGATGGGAGCTATGGACTTGAGAGGTATTTAATTTTTTTTAATTGTTACAAGTGCCACCTAGGGTGCCCGGTTGGTGTCCTGGCATGTGAGGGGGACCAGTGCACTACGAATCCGGGCCCCTCCCACGACCCAATGCCTTAGAGTTGTTTGTTTTTGAGCTGGGCGCCTTCGGTTTCCATTATCGCTGAAAAACGAAACCACCCAGCTCAAATCCGCACAAATCCGATGCATTTGCCGGGCACAAACCGTATTATCAAAAAAAAAGATGGGCGCCCATTTTTTTCAAAAATACTGTCTGTCCCACCCCTTCACATACCCGTTCTTGGACATAGATGCCCATGGAGATGGGCGTTCGCGTTCGATTATGCCCCTCTATGTAAATTAAATCTTGTCTTTAGCATCTGGCTTGTTTCTCCAATATAGCACCCTTCGTCACACTTTTTACATTGAATTGAATCAAAAAATGTATTGTCAGTCCAATAAAAAAGGTATCATTTTCTTTTCTATGTTTTCTTTTATTTCTATTGATTACCTTTAAAAGTGGACATGGCTACCACATCTCTCTACTCAACATAGTAGGAGACTAAATAGGATGAAAATGAGTGCATAATGAAGCATTTTGGCCTTACTCTGCTCTAAACTATGGAATTTCTTAACAGCCTTTTCTCAGTGTGCATGAGCTACGAATCAAAAGGTGTGAGCTATATCCAAAAAAATTCATCTGTTACCAGACAGGAAAAGTAAATTTTAGTTGCTAAAAGTGAAGAGAGCAGTAAGCACAGCTGAGTGCCATGTGTTTACAGTAACCTAATTGATTCAATAATGAAAGTTAAGGGGAGGGGGTGGCAGTACAGTGCAATCTGCTTAAGTGCGAGGGTCTGGGACCAAAGAAATGCTTGCAGTTAACCGGAGTGTGCATTTAACCGTTGTGACCCAAAGAAGCTTGACATCTGATAAACATATGTACAGTACTGTTTATTATTATACGTACAGTATACAGTCTCCGTTAACTGACGTTAGGCTTACTTGAAGTAATCAGTTATAGTCCTCTGTACACTATTGGGTCTGTGAGTTCCATAGACTACGTCTTTCAGACGGTAAAAACTGTCATAGCACTGACATCCAGTGGCCTCCAGATAGACCCGCACGGTGTTGCTCTTGCAAAAGTGACAAGAGGAGCTTATTTTATTTTTGTTACATTTGTACCCCGCGCTTTCCCACTCATGGCAGGCTCAATGCGGCTTACATGGGGCAATGGAGGGTTAAGTGACTTGCCCAGAGTCACAAGGAGCTGCCTGTGCCTGAAGTGGGAATTAAACTCAGTTCCTCAGTTCCCCAGCACCAAAGTCCACCACCCTAACCACTAGGCCACTCCTCCGTTTTGTATTATTGAATTAAGTCAGCATATGCCTCACTGCTCATTTCATCATCTGCTCCATCATCAGCCGTTGTTGCCTGCGTGTAGGCGCATATCTTGACATCAGTGCTGTCTTCAGCTGTTTGTAGATTGTAATCAACAGCTACGTAGCGATGGAACTCCTCTTCAGTAACACTGGCTGGGATGTCAATAACCTCTTCATCTAACGCGTTTGCAACAGCTGCATCTGTTTCGTCCCTCTCCACATCCTTAACAAAGCTTGCCAGTTTGTAGCAGTTCACAATGGTTGCCTGTGTAACATGATTCCAGGCTTCTTTCTGCATATATAGGGAATCCAACAGTGATAGATTACGAGCCAGTTCAACAATATGTTTATGCTTGCCAGTCTGGTCATCCATAATGCTCATCAGACGACGTAGCACAAGAGCCCGATAATGTTGTTTGAAATTGGCTATTATGCCCTGATCCATAGGTTGGATCAGAGAGGTAGTGTTTGGTGACAGGAAGACCACCTTGATGTTAGACAGCCTGACATCATCCCTGTGTGCAACACAATTATCACAAAGCAACAAAATCTGATGCTTTTGTGCCCACATTCTAGTGTCTAACTTCTTTAGCCACTGCTTCCAAATTTCCCCAGTCATCCATGAATTTGCGTTAGCCTCATATGACACAGGAAGATGCTTAACTTTCTTGAAGCAACGGGGCTGTTTGCTCTTTCCAATGATGAAGGGTTCCAACTTCTCACTCCCATCCATATTGCAGCAAAGGAGGATCTCAGTTGGTCCTTCGACGTTTTACCTCCAGTAGTTTCGGCATGTTTGAATGCAAGTGTTCCATCAGGAATCGCTCGCCAGTAGAGACTGTTTTTGTCAGCATTGAAAATGTCATGAGGTGCAAACTCGTTCAAGATGGTAGGAAGAACTGAAACAACCCAATTTTCTGCACCAAAGTCATCAGCGTCTTGTTTCTCACCATGCTGTTTCTTGAATTTTATGTTGTTCCTCTCCTTCCATCTTTCCAACCATCCAACAGTGGCTTTGAATTCAGTTAGTCCAAGACTTTCATCTAGCTGGGTAGCTTTCTCCATAAGCAGTGGACCACTGTCTGCTCCTGACTTGAGAAAACCACCGAAGAAGAGCATCTTCTACCTCCTCAAACTTTTCCTGCCCGTTCTCGTTTCCGGTGTGAATTTGTATTGTTTTGCCAGTCTTCCAGAAGCTGGTCTTTCTGCTTCAAAACACGTGAAATTTGACTGGGATTGACACCATAATCTTTAGCAATAGATGCTTGATTTGTTTGTTTTCTAATTTTTTAAGAACTTCTATTCGTTCAGCCAGTGTTAAAGTCTTACAGTTCTGCCGCGACGACAATGACAACCCCAGTGTACACATTCTTTCACTTATTCTGCCTGTGGCAGCTAAAGGGGCGGTAAATTTGACATCTCTTTGGTTGTCATGCGCCAATCGGCTTCCATATTCCGTGCACGCGCTTATGCGGAGTCTTCCCTGCAGAGGAGCGGTTTTAAACCACGCATGTAAGCGAATCTTGCACTTATCAGTGGTGCGCTAAACCGAAGTTTGTCCCCATAGAAACTGATGGCACCAAAAACGGGACCGAAGTACAGCATGCAGTTAAACAGAGCATGCGCTTATCCGACGTGCACTTAAATGGAGTGCACTGTATTTCCAAATGGATTAATTTTGTGCATATCAAACAGTAATGAACCTCACAACCTCACTCCTAAGCCAGAGTACATTGGGCATGATCTCAATCTCTTAAATTTACTGTTAACATCTTATACTTACATTGGACCAAACACCTTTCTGGAGTTTGTAGGATGTAATATGTAACAAGATGTGCTTGGAAATTGCTTTTCATTAGATTCATGGCACCCAGGGCACGATGGGAAATATTTCTGCATCTCTCTGCCATGTTTTCTTGGTCTGTGATTGTATTTCTTTAGGGCTGTACTGAATATTCATATTTGATTTGATTCGGTCCCGAATAGTGCCCTGAATATATTACTTGTATTCGGCCGAATAGTGATTTAAATTTGAAATGAATAATCCAGGGCTCTACTGTGATAATTCCTATTAAAATAAACACTTGATCTCTGATTTCACTTTGCTTCTTTTATTATTTGTTATGTTAAAGCTCAATGCCCATTTTTCAAATTCGTATTCAGCTGAATAATATTTTCATCATTCATATTCAGCCGAATAATAAAATATGCTATTCTGTACAGCTGTACTTAGGATCTTCTTCCTCTCCACGACATATAGAATAATCACTGGCTGTGATACTTCTACTGTCGATGCCCCCACCGCTGGTGGGGTTCATAAGACAAACCTTTGCTGGTCAAGGTAAGGGGTCTGGTGGCCTAGAATTGTATTTGGTTTTCTTTTAAAATGTGTTTTTGTTTACCTGTTTGGCTGGTGGTGAAGGGGTTCATTTTTTGGGACTACCAATGGTAGTTATGGACTCCTGAGAACCTCTTGGGGGTGGGTAAGTTTTCTTAATTAAAAAAAAATATTTTGGGGAGGGATAAAAGTGAAGGTTTAGATTTGGGGCAATTTTGAGGGTTTTAAATAAATTCTTGGAGCTGGGGTCGCTTGGGGGTGTACAGGAGGCGACGATGCTCATATTTTTTAGAGGGGAAGCCGGTGGTTCCTTTGGGATTTAAGGGGTAATTTTGAATAAAAATCCAGAAATATCTTTATTTGTGGGAATATGTTGGTGAAAACAGTACATCATGTGTAGCTTAATGGCTTTTAGTGGCTGTGGCACTTTGAGGCGTAATTTTGTGGTAAACTTCCTATGGGAAAAAATGGATTCAAAATGGAGCCTGAGTTTTAAAAGAAAGGTTCTATGAAGCTTAAAGAAAAAATCTGGAGTTCTATGTAAGAGGAGCTATTCATTGCGGCTAGTCAGATGACAAAACCAGGGCTGGATTGCCAGGGGAACAGCTTCAGTTTCTGTTAGACAGAAGAGCTGAAGACCCCAGGAGAGACAGACATGTGTCAGAGTTTGTCCTGTGTGTGAAAGGAATTTACATAGTAACATAGTAGATGACGGCAGAAAAAGACCTGCACGGTCCATCCAGTCTGCCCAACAAGATAAACTCACATGTGCTACTTTTTGTGTATACCTTACCTTGATTTGTACCTGTCCTTTTCAGGGCACAGACCGTATAAGTCTGCCCAGCACTATCCCCGCCTCCCAACCACCAGCCCTGCCTCCACCACTGGCTCTGGCACAGACCGTATAAGTCTGCCCAGCACCATCTCCACCTCCCGCCACCGGTTCTGCCACCCAATCTTGGCTAAGCTCCTTAGGATCCATTCCTTCTGAATAGGATTCATTTATGTTTATCCCACGCATGTTTGAATTCCGTTACCGTTTTCGTTTCCACCACCTCCCACTGGAGGGCATTCCAAGCATCCACTACTCTCTCCGTGAAAAAATGCTTCCTGACATTTTTCTTGAGTCTGCCCCTCTTCAATCTCATTTCATGTCCTCTCATTCTACCGCCTTCGCATCTCCGGAAAAGGTTCGTTTGCGGATTAATACCTTTCAAATATTTGAACGTCTGTATCATATCACCCCTGTTTCTCCTTTCCTCCAGAGTATACATGTTCAGGTCATCAAGTCTCTCCTCATACGTCTTGTAACGCAAATCCCATACCATTCTCGTAGCTTTTCTTTGCACCGCTTCAATTCTTTTTACATCCTTAACAAGATACGGCCTCCAAAACTGAACACAATACTCCAGGTGTGGCCTCACCAACGACTTATACAGGGGCATCAACACCCCCTTTCTTCTGCTGGTCACACCTCTCTCTATACAGCCTAACAACCTTCTAGCTACGGCCACCGCCTTAGATGTAGCTGAGGTGTATTGTATGCCTAAAAACCTCAAATTAAATGGAAGGTGGCAGAATAGTGTGATTGAGGATTGGTGACAATCTATTTCTGCTATGATTTTAAAGAAAAATAAATTCATAGCTCTGAGCTGTGTTTGAAGGTGTTGTGTTGTCACTATAGTCACTGTGAATCTGAGTGAGAGAGTATTGGAGTTGGGATTGATGGTGTATGGGAGAGAAATAATTTAAAATTTAAACCTTGAGTGAAATTCTTTTATTAAAGGTTCAAAGAGCCTATGTTTCTGACTGAATGTGGAAATTTTAACTGAGTGCGTAATTTTGTGATCAGTGCTCTTCTTTAGTTCAGGGCTCAGTATAAAAGGAAGGCCTGGAAGTAAGGGAATTGGTCATTTTTTTTTGTTACATTTGTACCCTGTGCTTTTCCCACTCATGGCAGGCTCTATGCAGCGGGCAATGAAGGGTTAAGTGACTTGCCCAGAGTCACAAGGAGCTGCCTGTGCCAGGAATTGAACTCGGTTCCTCAGGACCAAAGTACACCACCCTAACCACTAGGCCACTCCATTTAAATTTAATTTTCTTTTAAATTAGAGTGTCCAAATAAAAGGGTAAAAGAACCCCGTGTTGAGGTTTATTTCCTGATTAGGATAAGAAGGCAGGGTTTTTCTCTTTTTGAGTTTTTTTTATAGTGTTATTAAGTAGCTACCTGTGTAGCTGTGGACAACGTTGGATGTAATAAGGGCTCCACCATTTCAAGAAAGACCAAAACCAAAGTCAAGACAGAATCCAGCTAAGTGAATTACCTGCATGTACAAAGAGTGGGACTTTTGGGGGGGTTTGGTGAAGGAAAAGAGTGGGAAGTTTATTTAAGTCTTACTTACCTGAAGTTGCCCGGTTCTCACAAGAGGGTTGTGGATAGCCTGTAAAATAAAGAAATATATGCAAAGAATCATTTTCTTGAAAAAGGGGGAATATGAAGTTCAAGAATTGGTGAGATTAATGAAACAACATAACTGATTGTTAATGGTACTTATCTGATAAGTAGTGAATTTAAGTTGAGATTCATTTCTTCTTGAAGTTGGTTCCCTAAAAATTACCTGAAAAATAGATTTGTTAAATGGAAACATGGGGTTTCATGTGTGAAAGCCTGTGGTTACATTTTACAACACAAACTTTTGACTTAAAAGAAATACATTAAAACCTCCCCACAAATCTGGTGTCTGACTCATTCTGGAAAATCCTGTAATTTAGTTTATTTCCTGCACTACGAGTTTAGTGACTGAATCCCCTCACCGAACTGGAACAAGCTTGAGGTAACAGGTCACAACTACTGGGTAGAAGTAGAGCTTGTACACTGTTTGGGAAGGTGGTGGGGGGGGGGGGGGGGGGGTCACTATGCAGTCATTCACATACTTTATTGAAGGCCTGTTGTAAGAAATGAGGTAGTTTTGGGCAGGGCGGTCGGGTCCCCACTGCTCACCACCCCACCACTGCACCGCCGCCCCCCTCCCGCACATACAGCCACCCTGTCGCAGCTGCTGTCCCCCTCCCATACACTACGGACCCCTGCCTCAGCCCTTCAAGGGCCCTGGTGGTCTAGTGGCTTCTTCGGAGGCAGGAAAGAATCCCACTCTTTCCAGCCCACTGTCACTACTGTGCCTGGGGCCAGCGCCGCCATGTTTTCAAAATGGCTGCCGAGACTTCCCATGGTAGTCTCGCAGATCCTGGCTTTCTCGCGAGACTGCTGCAGAAAGTCTTGGCAGCTATTTTTAAAACACAGTGGCACCAAGCACAGTAGCGGTAGTGGGCAGGAAAGAGTGGGGCTTTTTTCCTGCCCCCACAGAGGTCGCTAGACCACCAGGGCCCTTCAAGGTAGGTCCACCGGGGAGTGCTGTAGTGTGCATCGGCTGGCAACTGGGCAGAGCCTCTGAGCCCTTGAGTACTGCCCGATTTCCCGAATGGTCAGTCTGCCCCTGGTTTTGGGTTAGGTACAGCAGCCTGGGGAACTGGGTTTGATTCCCACTGCATCTCCTTGTGACTCTGGCAAATCACTTAACCCTCCATTGCCCCAGGTACAAAATAAGTACCTGTATATAATATGTAAGCTACTTTGATTGTGACCACAGAAAGGCAGTATATCACATCCCAGGAGTGAGATCCAGAGGGAAGGGCTTCTTCTGAGAAGGGCATCTGATAGGTGTTGGGTTGCTTCATTTCCTTTGGTGAAGGACTGACCAGAAACGTCTGACTAGAAAAGTTCTCCCGCACCGCTCACTGCCAACAAGAGGCTCCCTAGCCCTCGTTGGCAGCTTTTATGCTTTCCCCTGTAGCACTGCCCCTTCCGGCTTCCCAACCAACGGCAAGGGGGTCTCCTGCCGCGTCATCTCAATCGCCGATGGGGAAGCCGGAAAGGAAGGGTCGCTCTGATGCAGGAGCTGCCGGGCAGCAGCCGCCATGCCCCTCGCCGGCCTACCTGAAAAGTTCTCTGCAATGACCTGAAAGGTGTGTAGAGAGGTAGTCTGCTCTTCAGGTAGCCTGTTCTCTTTCGTCTAAGGACTTGAACATTAAGAGAGAGGATTTTAAATTTGGCTTTGTAGAACACTGGTAGCTAGTGGTGTAGACCTGTCAGTGTCACACCATTATACAGCGTATTTTGGTAGATTAGGGGGTCTGTATAGCAGGGTCTCACATCTCACTGTACAAAGAGCATTGTTTTAATTTCAGCAAAATTCCTTTAAGAAATACCACACAGTAACTATTTTTCCTTATATGCAGTTGCTGGGTTACACACAAAGTAGTTCCTGTTTAGCAGGAGCAGGCTAAGGGGAACTTTTCTCATTGTTTGTGTAACTTGAGCCCATGAATAGCTTGTGTGATATAAACACGCAGTAGTTATCTTGAAATTAAAAAGTTAGAGGGACTATTACTGTATTAACCTGCATGAATCTCTCCAGGTTTATTTGCTTAACTATTTTTAATAAAGCAATGCAGTACCTAATAAAAATTTTGTTTGTTTTCGTCATTTGAGAGCATTTCCTCCAAGAACATATTGGAAAAGAAGGAGCAAATCCCAAACGGCATGTTGCTATTGAATATTTTATTATGCAAATATAGTTATTAAGAAGCAGTTACTCAGTTATAATGGTTCTTCCGAACATTTGGAGACCGTGCTTAGTAAACTAACCACAGTAACATATTAAAACCCCAAGCTTATTTAAAACATAAAACAAGGGAAGCGTATGAACCTTTTTCTGGTCAGAATTGTCTGGTGGTTTGCTCCCACAGATCTCTAGTTCTGCTTCAGTGGTTGCAGTGCAGTGTCAAATATTGAGCGTCAGAGTTTCATTTATGTCCTGTATGGTTTTTTTTGATATAATAATCTTAAAGGGCTTCATTTAAAGAGGTTACATTGGGGAACTAAATGGCTAAAATGAGGGTTAGGTGGCTGAATCACCTAGTTCTTCAGCTTAGAAAAATGTGTGCTTGTAATTTCACAGTGCACATACCTTTAACTGCATGAGTTTCAAATTAATAGGCTGTTTTTCTAAACTCGGATCTGAGACGTTTTTCTCTGCAGTGCGTCCAAATCACAAGGAGGCATGTTGGGGGCGGAATTTGGGCTTTCCCAAAACCTGGCTGTTTTTCTGCCATAATGGAACAAAGCAAAAACGTCCGGGACCAAAAGTTAGACGTTTTGGTCTAGACCTGTTTCAATCACCCTAAATCATAAAAAGGTGCCCTAAATAACAAGATGATTATGGGAGGGATTAAGACATGACCCCCCTTGCTCTCCAAGTGGTAACTGACCCCCTCCTACCCTCTACAGATGTGAAAGAAACAGTGCATACATGACAGCTTCAGATGTAATGGCCAGACCTATTAGAGCAGCAAGCAGGTCTCTGGAGCAGCCTAGCGGTCGGTGCAGTGCACTCTAGAGAAGGGGACCCAGACCCATGTCCCACTCTAACTGGTACACTTGTGGTGGAAAGTATGAGCCCTCCAAAACCCACCAAAAACTTACTGTATCTATATATAGATGACACCTGCAGGTATATGGGCTATTGTAGTGGTGTACAGTTGGGTACAGTAGCTTTTTGTGGGTTTTAGAGGGCTCACTGTACAATATAAGGGGGTAATGGTGAGATGTGTACCTGGGACCTTTTATGTGAAGTCCACTGCAGTGCCCCCTAGGGTGCCCCACTGCTCTGCTGGGACATCTGTGTAGCAAGTCTACTAAGAATGCTGGTTCCCCATAAATCTCAATTGTTTGTTTTTTTGTGCCTTTTTCCCTTGAACCTTTTTTTTTTCTGAAATTGGCCCTAAATGATGAACGCACTGAGCACAAAAAAAAAAGGAAATGGCCATTTTCAAAACTACAAGTTGGACATTTTTCTGGTTCGAAAATGGCCATGTTCACTACTGGATTTTTGGGTGTTTTTTGAAAAATGTTCAAAATCGGATTTAGACATCATATGGAAAATGCCTCTCATAAGCTCAGCTAAAAAAAATTCTGGTTGTGCTTTATTATCTTCCTGAGGCCCTTAAGAAGTTGCATAACCCTCCAGGTTCCCCTATTATATCTGCTAAGGGATTTCTATTAGAGCCATGTTCAATGTTTGTGGTTACATTTTTGTGTCCCTTCATTCCTTTGTTATCATCCTATATTAGAGAGTCTGTTGATATTATGGTACAGTTGGAAGCCTACAATGGGACTTTGACCTCTATAATATTACTTACAGCTGATATAGAAGCATTGTACACCAATATTCCCCAAATAGCAGCAACTGAATTTTTGGGTGAGGTGTTAGATCAGTGCACATCTGGCCTCGGATCACCTACTGGTTATTTATGTAATCTAGCAAGATTAGTGCATGACCATGGGTATCACACTACTTCCAGATGTGGCAAATCTTTATGTTGGTCATATAAAAAAATTGAAAAAAGTTTATTACATTAATTTGTGAAGATTAGTGGTTTGACTTACATTTTCATTTTGTTGGGTCATTTTGAAAAACATTTTTGCTGTTCTCACCTTTTCAACATCTTTAGCCTAGTGGAGATGGTTTATTGATGATGTTTTCGATTTGGCAAGTCACAGAAGAAGAGCTCCATCAGTCTTTTGTCTGGTGTAAATGCCTGTGATATCAATTTGAAATTATGTATGTATTGGTAGATATTCAAAATGATTTAACCAGCCTGAAACAACTGCTAACCGGTTAAATTGTTTGGGGCTGTCTGCTAATTTTCAGTGAAACTTAACTGATTATGGCCGCTGAAAATTGGTAGTTACCATCTAAGTGAAAACTGGTTATTTTGGGAGCGTTCTGGGGGTGGAGTCAGCAGTTGGCTGGTTAAGTGCCGATATTTCTCACTTAACTGGCCAGGTTAATTGAATAAACGGTACTGCATAAAACACAGTCCTTTGTGCAGTAATCTATAGCCACTTAATTTCTGAATATTGACTTAACTGGCTATGTGCTTGCTGTATGTGTGGTAAAACCACCTATGGCAGACTGAAATATTGCAAGACCTTAGGAAACTGGGAGACTGAGTATCCAAATGAGAGATGAAATTTAATGTGGACAAATGCAAAGTGATGTACATTGGGAAGAATAATCCAAACCATAATTACCTGATGCTAGGGTCCACCTTAAGAGTCAACGCTCAAGAAAAAGATCAAAGTGTCATTGTAGACAATATGCTGAAATCTTCCGCCCAGTGTGCAATGGTGGCCAAAAAAGCAAACAAGATGCTAGGAATTATTAGGAAAGGGATGCAAAATAAGACTAAGAATATTTTAATGCCTCTGTAGCACTCCATGGTGCGACTTCACCTTGAGTACTGCATTCAGTTCTGGTTACCGTATCTCAAAAAAGATATAGCAGAATTAGAAAAGGTTCAAAAAAGAGCAACCAGAATGATAAAGGGGATGGAAATTCTCCCATGTGAGGAAAGGCTAAAGAAGCTAAGGTTCTTCAGCTTGGTAGAGACAGCTGAAGGGAATATGATTGAGGTCTATAAAATCCTGAGTGGTGTAGACCAGGGGACATTCAATGAAATTACATGGAAATACTTTTAAAACAAATAGGAGGAAATATTTTTTCATGCAAAGAATAATTAAGCCCTGGAACTTGCTGCCAGAGAATGTGGTAACAGTGGCTAACATTTCTGGGTTTAAAAAATGTTTGGACAAGTTCCTGGAGGAAAAGTCCATAGTCTGTTATTAAGATGGACATGGGGGTAGCCACTGCTTGACCCAGGATTGATAGCATGGAATGTTGCTACTAATTGGGTTTCTGCCAGGTACTTGAGACCTGGAAACAGGATACTGGGCTAGATGGACCATTGGTCTGACCCAGTGTGGCTATTTTTATGTTATATTCTTTTTTTTTAATTTTATTATTTATTCATTTAAACAATATTTACAAGAAACATCTTGGTTAGGATAGAGTCAATAATAAGAATTACACAAAGTGAATATAAAAAAAAAAAAAAAAAAGAAAAAAGCAAAAAGGGAAAGAAAAAAGCAAATAAATCTTTACTTTTCAAAACCTTATGACTCTCAAGTCCATAAATGGGGATCCAAGATGAAATAATCTAGGGGAGAAATATAACACAAGAACTAATTAAACGGCAATTCTTGGTCTGCTAAGAAATTGTACATCTTCTTCTTAATGCTTCTCCATTTTAACTGAGGTTATCAGTGTTGAAACGTGAACAGGTTCAGTAAACATGTATTTTTTACCCCCAAGCCTTATTATGCACTTGCAGGGGTACCTTAAAAAGAAGGTACCCCCCAAGTGCAAAACCTCCGGCTTAAGGAGCAAAAATTGTTTCCTCCGTCTTCTTGTCTCCTTAGAGACATCAGGAAATGGCATTATTCTGAAACCCAGAAAGGGTTTCTCTTTATTTCGGAAAAACAGACGGAAAATCCAGTTCTTATCAGGCATCAATGCGACAGTCGCCACCAAAGTAGCGGCCGTTGCCAAGTCAGAGGTTTCAAGCAAAAGAGAGACTTCTATCGGTTTTTCTTGATCCAAATTTTTTCCTGGGACATAATATACTTGTGAAAAGGGTGGAAAATCCTTTTCCAAGATATTCAAAACTTCAGAAAAATAACGTTTCAACATATCCAAAGGAAGAACATTTGGTAACCTAGGAAAATTGACAAATCTCAGGTTATGATTTTTAGTGAAATTATCCAATATTTCCATTTTTTGCCTGATATTTGTCACATCTTTCAACATCGTAGTTTGTATTGTTTCCAACTTCATAACCCTTTGATCAATTTTTTCTACTTTTTCGTTCAAAACTCTAGTCTCTTTTTCCTTTTTTTGCAATTCCATTTCAATATGCTTTACTTTTGGTAAAACCTCATTAACTTGTTTAAGGAAAATCTGTCCCAGGTTAGACATTAAGTCCCACAAAACATCTAGCGTCACTTCCTTTGGTTTTACCGCTAACTCTTTAGGAAGTTCAAACCTTGCTGAAGACTGCTCACGATCTTCACTTCGACTCTCAGTTTCTCTCCCTTCATTTCCCACCGGCACTGTGGGCAAACTGCCCTCCATTCCCTCCTCAGATAGAATCGACGCTTCTCCCCGGCGTTCTCCTGGGTCCGTGCCTTCTTCCAAGGGGGACCCTGTCGGGTCAGAGAGGAAAGAACTTGCACCGAGGGGTTGGGGAGGCGGAGTTCACGCTGCGGGGCTCAAAGTTGTTTCAAGACCAGGGGAAGCCGAAATCTCCCTTTCGCCGACGTTCCCTACTGGTGGCATTCCGCATTCAGGTACAACTGCTCGTGGCCTCAAAAATTGGTCAATTGGACCCGGTAAAGGAGGTTGAGGCGGGGAAGCTCTGCCCGCTATTCTCCCCCTACGCTTCGGCATCTTGGGAGCGAGGTTCGGAGCGTCCTAACAGAGCGACGCCATCTTGGATTCTCACTCTCTCAGTTCTAGCGGGTATTATATTCTTAATTTATGAAAAGTTTCTTGTACAGAGTACAGACACTTTTCCAATTTTTGAATTTTATGTTTTTTTAAAATGAAATGTTTGCACAGCATGAAAAGGGCAGATGACTGATATTATGTTGTAAGGTTTGGATCTGTTTGTCCTGTAACTTTTGTATTAGAGTATATAATTTATGTTGCCTTTCCATCAAATGTCTGTCTGTCTGTCTGTCTATCTATCTAAACTCATGCTTTTTTGTTAATATAATTTTTGTTGATATTTCAATTGCCATAAGAACATAAGTGTTGCCATAATGGGACAAACTGAAGGTCCTTCAAGTCCACTATTCTGTTTTTAACAGTGGCCAAACCGGATCACAAGTACCTGGCAAGATCCCAAAAGAGTACAACAGATTTTATACTGCTTATCGTAGGAATATGCACTAGATGAAAATGTCTTACATACAGATGTAGTTCTGCATAGAATCAGGGACAAACCCAGTGCAATCCTATTGAATTCTGGAAGGAAAAAGGCCTCACAGAGCTCCCAGATTGCAACCATCCAATAGAGCTTAAACAGATCATGGAGATCTTCTGTTCATCATTGGCCAGAAAAAACCATTACCTCACCGGCAGCCCCTAGCGTGGCTTTGTAAAGGGGGGGGGGGGGTAAGACTGAAAATGATAATATTCTTTGAAACATACTTGAGCTGTGTACTACATTGTTATTAAGGAAGGCTAATCATAGAAGGGTTAAGAAGTAGAATAAGAGACTTTATAAACACTGTTTACATTCTGCCTCTGCCATATTTACTGCCTCTGTAACTCTTATTGTCCCAAATTATTTATTGAATAAGCTTTAATTAAATCTGTTGTTTCAGAACACCAGTCTTGGAGTGGTCTGCCTTATTGATTATGTGCAACGTGCAGTGTGTGTGTGTGCAACAACTACTAATGGCTTTCCTGTGTCTGTCAGTCCCGGCCCTGGTCCTGAACCAATAAATTTGTTATGTAAGTGGTCCCTCCATACAGTATCCGGGCAAGAACCCCCCTCTCCTTCCACTGGCTTTGAACTTACATCCCAATGCACTAAGGGATTTAGAGTCCCTTATTCTACTCTTTCGGAACCTGGTAAACTGGCAGCTCTGCCATCTCCAGAAATGTTATTTGTGTGTTCAAACCTTCAGTAACATCTCATTATTGATGCCTTTCCTTCAGGAAAGAAAAAAAAATGTCACCCCAAAAGACAAGACCTCAGGGAACAAAGAGGAAGAAAATATGCATTGTAATTTATCAACAATTGGGCTTGCGCATTTTTTTTCGGATGGGGTGGGGATTCAAGTCGCACTACCATGAATGCAGCATTTTATTTTCACCATTTTGTCCTGGTCCCACATTCCATGTTTTGGCAGGTAGTATGGGTACACCTGTGTTATCTTCCTAGGCATGGAGTACAGGCCCCTGAAGTATGTGTCTGCTCTGTGTAGTAAATGCTGGGCATGTTTCTTGCATTTACCACAAAGGCTTTGCACTAACTGCACCTTGGGTTTTACACTTAAGGTGCGGTTAAGTTCAAAAACTTACCACTCTTAAGTATACATGTTCCTAAGATTGCTATAGTCTTTTGGTATAGTTGTGCTATGTGTTCTTTTTCTGTGCATATCCATTAAGATAACACCCCCATCATGGACTGATCATTTTCTAATCAAATTTTCTATTAAGGACTACATAAAATAGATGGGCCCAACCATAGCTTGGAAGGAAATTTGAGACATAAGAAATCCTAGAGGCTTTGTCCTACCCCCATGTGGATGAAAAGATGATGACAGCGTCAGAACAGGTTGATATCTGGAAAGTATGCTTAGCAATGGCATTAGAAAAAAATGGCCCTTCTAAAG
The DNA here is from genome assembly GCF_901765095.1 of Microcaecilia unicolor. Taxonomy (NCBI): domain Eukaryota; kingdom Metazoa; phylum Chordata; class Amphibia; order Gymnophiona; family Siphonopidae; genus Microcaecilia; species Microcaecilia unicolor. Next base: position 319,850,916 of record NC_044035.1, on the reverse strand, counting down.
AAGGCCCTATGATCTATGCACAAACGTTCCCCATAGTTCTCCCCAGAATTATGGGTCCTTAAGCATTAAGGATGCCAGCTTGAAAGAAAATGGTGAAAATCTCACTTAGATGAAGACAGGCTCAACTGTCAGTCATTTTCTATAGAGTTAACAGAGAACTAAAAGTCAATGAGAACCTGCTTCTCATTGTGATGATTATCAGAAACAGGGGCAGTGGCGGGCATAATAGGAGTTTACAAAGCATGCTTGATAGTTGCATCATTGAGAAAAAAAAGAAGGCATTTAGTAGAGCTAAATCACAAAGGTAAAAACTTGTGTTTTGTGGGGCGTCTCAAAGCACTCACGTCTGTTGTAAAGCAAAAAGATGTAGAACTGTTACAAGAAGCCAAAAACCCCCCCAAACCCCAAAATTACACACAGAACTAGGATGATCAGAAAACAAAAAGTTATGTTGAACGATTTAGTAGTTTTGGAACAACACTTGGGCATTACAGCGTATAGACAGTGACTGGTACTATCTTTGTAAAACAAGTGACCATCAGCTATTTCTGAAGACTGTATATTTCTTACTCCATCATGACTATTTTTATGGTGTCTTAGATATCAAACAATTCTATGGCAAGAGAATTATCTGTAAGCATTGTGAAACACCATACAGTCATAAACATTCTCAACCAAGTCACCTCCACCTCTCCTTCCTTAAGTCCATTCTCTCAACCTTCCTTCAACCCCTGCCTCCTTTTCTTCCTTTTCTGAAATCACTGAAGAGGAAACTGCATATTTTCTTTCTTCCTCAAAACTAACTACTTGTTCCTTTGATCCGATTCCCACTCATCTACTTAGCACTATCTCCTACTGTCATCCCTTTTATCTGTTATATCCTCAATCTTTCTCTTTCCACTGCGACTGTTCTTGATGTTTCCAACATGCCATAGTCACACCATTCCTTAAAAAGCCTTATTGGACCCTACCTGTCCTTCCAACTATCGCCCCATCTCCCTCCTCCCTTTCCTATCCAAGATACTTGAGGGTGCTGTTCACCGCCGTTGTCTTGACTTGTTTCATCTCAAGCTATTCTTGATCCACTTCAATCTGGTTTTCGCCCTCTTCATTCAACTGAAACAGCACTTGCTAAAGTCTCCAATGACCTGTTCCTGGCCAGATCTAAAGACCTCTATCCTATCCTTATCCTTCTCGATCTGTCTGCTGTTTTTGACACTGTTGATCATCGCCTAATCCTTGATATGCTGTCCTCACTTGGATTTCAGGGCTCTGTTCTTTTCTGGTTTTCTTCTTATCTCTCCCATCATACTTTTAATGTATACTCTGGTGGATCCTCCTCCACTTCTATCCCACTTTCAGTTGTTGTACCTCAGGGATCTGTCCTGGGACCTCTTCTTTTCTCCATCTATACTTCTTCCCTTGGTACACTGATCTCATCCCATGGTTTTTCAGTATCACCTTTACACTGATGACTTCCAGATCTACCTCTCCACACCAGAAATCTCAGCAGGAATCCAGGCCAAAGAATCAGCCTGCCTGTCTGACATTGCTGTCTGGATGTCTCACCACCATCTGAAACTAAACATGAACAAGACTGAGTTTCTTATCTTCTCCCCTAAACCAACCTCTCCTCTTCCTCCATTCTCTATCTCTGTGGATAACAGTCTCATTCTCCCTGTCTCATCAGCTCATAACTTTGGGGTCATCTTCAACTCCTCTCTCTCCTTCTCTGCACATATTCAACAGACTGCTAAACCTGTCATTTCTTTCTCTATAATATTATTATTTATTATTTATTGCCCCATCAGGATTTACCGCTTTTGTACACAAAGCTATTGTAGTGGCTAAACAAGCAATACTCTCAGAATGGCTTACATACAACTACCCTACAGTATCGCAGTGGCGTGTGCGTATGATAACATTACTGCGGGTAGAGAGGGTGGGAATTACAGATTTTAAAACGAAGACTGGAGTGCGTTTCCAACTCACTTGGACTCCCTTTTGGAATACTCTGACTCCAACTGCCAGGAGTAGACTGTTAAACTTCTAAATATTGCCCTGTACCCTGCGTTATTATGTTCATTTGATGCCATAGCAAAGGAAAAAAAGAGGGATGGGAGGGGAAGGGAAGGGGAGGGAAGGTTAAGTTCTATTTGTTGGGGTAGAAGTACTATGTGTTAGTTTAGCCACATGGGGGGGAAAATATCAGACGTTCATACATGATGATGTTAACTTTTCTTCTTAAGTTTTGAATAAAAATGATTGAAACATATTATTTATTACATTTGTATCCCACATTTTCCCACCTCTTTGCAGGCTCAATGTGGCTTACAATACATCATGGATAGTGGAAATGAGAAGAGAGTAGACATATGGTGTTACATAAGGATTTTGGGTTACATGGTAATGGAATAAAAGATAGTAATATAATAAAAGGCATTATTAACGTTTCTGGATATATTTGAGAGTGTCACATATTTTGGTCTTTGTGGTATATCTTGTCGAAATTCATCCTTTCCTTTCTGAGCACACTCCCAGAACCCTTATCCACACTCTTATCACCTCTCACTTCTACTATTGCAACTTGCTTCTCACAGGTCTCCCACTTAGCCAACACTCTTCTCTTCAATCTGTTCAAAATTCAGCTGCATGACTTAAATTCTGTCAGTTTTGCTATGCTCTTATTAACCCTCTTCTCAAGTCACTTCATTGACTCCCTATCCGTTTCCGCATACAGTTCAGACTCCTTTTATTGACTTATAAGTGCATTCGTTCTGCAGCTCCTCTGTACCTCTCCACTCTTATTTCTCTCTACACTCCTCCCCGGAAACTCTGTTCACTGGGTAAATCTCTCTTATCTGCCTCCTTTCCCTCCACCACTAACTCCAGACTCCGTTCCTTTTATCTTGCTTTACCATATCCCTGGAATAGACTTCCTGAGCTGGTACGTCAAACTCCATCTCTGGCTGTCTTCAAATCTAGGCTAAATGATCACATTTTTGATGCTGCTTTTAACTCCCAACCCTTCCTCACTTGTTCTATACCCATGTTTTATCATTCCCACCTTAGTAATTCCCTTATCTCTTATTTGTCTTGTTTGTCTGTCCTAATTAGATTGTAAGCTCTGTCAAGCAGGGACTGTCTCTTTATGTCCAGTGTACAGTATTGCGTACGTCTAGTAGTGCTTTTAAATGATAATTAATAGTAGTAATATTAGTAAACACACATGCGGTTGCACTGTCATCTGTATTTATCTGACATGTGTATGGTTCAGATGGGTAAGAGAGAGAGGTGTCCTAACTGCTGACTGTAATGTCAGTCTAAAGAATGCTTAAAGCAGCATACAGCCCTGGCGTTCAAAAAAAAAAAGAGAAAGAATGCTTGACTAAAATATTTTGTGATAAGTGCGACTCTTACACAGAAAAAAAGCACAAATGTAAAATAAAAAAAATGTCTGGAATGTAGTGAACTTCAAAAAGCATTTGTGCTATATGGCACTGTTGGATAGATCTAAAACATCCGAAAGGTATATCGTTTATGACTGTGATTGTATGCAGAAGACAAGGATACACAGGCCCAATTACATCTTTGCTAAGGATCTTCACCAGGAGCATAAGTGGGAATTCAAGGGGTTGAGCTGCCTCTGTGAGTTCATTGGGACTTTTATTGCCAAATGGTTCAAGGACTGCACTTTCATAGCTTACAACTTGAAATGTAACAAAGAGTATTTCATCATTAATCAGCTGCCGCAAGAAAATATGGAGGCGGATTTGTTAGTGCGGGGTGGTAAGCTTTTACTAATCAAGGTTGACATGTTGGGCATTCGATTTATAGATTCTCTAAGTTTCTGCTCATGAACTTAGCAAACTCCCACAAGCCTTGGGTTTTCGAAGGCAGCAAAGGGTACTTTCCTCACTTTTTTAATACTCTGGAAAATCAAAGTTATGTGAGTGTAATGTCCAAAGAAAAATATTATGGTGTTGGGAGCATGATACCTGATGAGAAAGAAACTTTCACATGCTGGTAGAGAGAGAACAAGCATAAGACTTTTGATTTACACAAACAGCTGGCCTACTACTGCCAGCAGGATGTTTACATTTTACAGTAGGGTAATGTGGCATTTTCAAAAACCAGGGGAGACTATACACGATTAAAAGTCTTTATTTGGGAACATCAATGACTCCCAAATAAAGACTTTTAATCGTGTATACGTTTCCCCTACTTTGACGTAGGGATTGTGTATTCCTCCACTTTTTGTGACTGCTCCTGTATAAATTTTACAACAGGCTTGTGTCCTGTACAGAGAAGGAATTATGAAAATGACAGAGAGGGATACAGAAGTAGAAGAAACGCCACGTGGTGATGCAATAACCCCAAAGAATTGTATAGACCTGCTTCAATACATCACACTCGCTTCCCTGTGTATAGTCATGTTCAGGTATATGTGTGTAAAATCCAAAATGATAGTCCTACCACTGTTTGATAATTATCACTGACAGACCAAAAGATATTGAACCTCCAGTAACATAGTAACATAGTAGATGACGGCAGAAAAAGACCTGCACGGTCCATCCAGTCTGCCCAACAAGATAACTCATATGTGCTACTTTTTGTGTATACCCTACTTTGATTTGTACCTGTGCTCTTCAGGGCACAGACCGTATAAGTCTGCCCAGCACTATCCCCGCCTCCCAACCACCAGCCCCGCCTCCCAACCACCGGCTCTGGCACAGACCGTATAAGTCTGCCCAGCACTATCCCCGCCTCCCAACCACCGGCTCTGGCACAGACCATACAAGTCTGCCCAGCACTATCCCCGCCTCCCAACCACCAGCCCCGCCTCCCGATCTTGACTAAGCTCCTGAGGATCCTTTCCTTCGGCACAGGATTCCTTTATGCTTATCCCACGCATGTTTGCATTCCGTTATTGTTTTCATTTCCACCACCTCCCGCGGGAGGGCATTCCAAGCATCCACTACTCTCCATGAAAAAATACTTCCTGACATTTTTCTTGAGTCTGCCCCCCTTCAATCTCATTTCATGTCCTCTCGTTCTACCATCTTCCCATCTCCGGAAAAGGTTCGTTTGCGGATTAATACCTTTCAAATATTTGAATGTCTGTATCATATCACCCCTGTTTCTCCTTTCCTGTATGTGCTGGCTGATATGTATATGTCCCTTGGCCTCGAAGTACATCAGGCACACTCTAAGGGACGGCGAAGTATAGATGCGGGACAACTTTCTCAATGGTTATGCCCATGTTAATGGCATGCACACAGCTTTTGAATATAACGGTACTTTTACCATGGCTGTATAATTTGTTATGATTCTAAAAACCAGAATCCATTAATGGGCACAACCTTCAAGTCTCTCAGCTACCGAGCACAATGCAAAGAAGATTACCTAAAAGAGAGAGATTTTAAGATTGTAAGTTTTTGGGAACATGAGTAGGACAGGATGATAAAAGCAGGTAAGAAATGTGTAGCCTTTCTGAGCAGAGCTATGTTACCAGAATCTGTAGTTCCTCGGATGCCCTATTCTACCAGGCTAAGCAGGGTGAGAAAATACACTATTATGATTTTACCAGCGTATACCCTTTAGATTGTAAGCTTCTTCGAGCAGGGACTGTCCTTCTTTGTTAAACTGTACAGCGCTGCGTAACCCTAGTAGCGCTCTAGAAATGTTAAGTAGTAGTAGTAGTATACCATTTGTCAATAAAATAAAGAATACCCAATAGATCACCTGCAAATCATCTATGAAAATTTTGTCCCTCTCTTCGATTATTTCGGGCTTCTGAAATGTAAGATGTAGGGCACGTGATGTTTAGGTACCGCCTTATAGGCCCTACCATTTATGCATGGCTGTTTAGGCTCCAGGATATTTATGCCTGATTCTCTTACTCTGTCTCCTAGCTTGAGTTCCCTTTTCTTAGCACCCCGGCTGCACTCCCTCCCTCAGGGGTTGAAGGTGGTTGACATTGAGGCGTGGTTGTAGCTTGTCTCTTCTTGTGTATTATGAAGAACCGAATAGGTGGATTATACACTTCCATAGAGAGGGGATAGGCCTAAATGTAGACTCTGCCATTTGGAAGGGCAGCTTTATAAGACTATATTCATACTTAGGCACTAATTGTACAATTTATTATTTATTATTATTTATTGCACTTGTATCCCACATTTTCCCACCTATTTGCAGGCTCAATGTGGCTTACAGAGATCTGTTATGGCATCACCGTAACAGAGAAGAAATACAATTGGTGTTACAAAGGATAAACGAAAATAAGAGGATTAGGTTGTGTAGCTATACAGTGAGATGATCTGGATAAAGAAGTGTAGGGGTTGAGTTCTAGTCATTATTGGTTCTCGTGATAAGCTTTATTAAAGAGAGAGGTTTTCAAAGCTTTGCGGAAGTTAGTTAATTCGTTGATCGTTTTCAAGTGAGTTGGTAATGCATTCCACAGTTTCATACTCATGTAGGAGAAGCTGGACGTATGTGTTAGTTTGTATTTGACCCCTTTACAGCTGGGGAAGTGTAGGTTAAGAAAGGAACGAGAGGATCATTTAGCATTTCTGGATGGAAGGTCCACGAGATCTTGCATGTAGGTCGGGGCATCTCCATGAATAATTTTATGAACAATCGTGCATATCTTGAATGTGGTGCATTCTTTCAGTGGGAGCCAGTGTAGGTTCTTTCTTAGGGGTTTTGCACTTTCATATTTTGTTTTTCCGAATATAAGTCTGGCTGCGGTATTCTGGGCTGTTTGGATCAGAGCATAAATCCAGTCAGAAATAAAGAAAAGCAGCTTCAACTTTGATTATGTTTTATATATCTATAGATATAGATGTACACACATAGATATGTGGGTAATTCTCGTGATGGCATGGGTCATGGTCAGTTGGCAGATGTTAGCGAAGGATGCCCTCCCATGAATGTTAGATGATATGGTCAGTTTTGTTTTTTTCAATGTGATTTGTGTTCCACTTGAAGTCTTGTTGCTAGGGTCTTGAAACCTCTAGCTGACCAGAGATATTCTAGCCCAAAGCTTCCCAGAATGGAGTTGGGACCCCAAATGAGGGCATGACCCAGGAGGGCTTTCCATAGGTGCATAATTATTCTGCACTTCTAAGGGGGTCACACAATTTTTATTTTGGTTGCAATTATAGGGTTACAGTTGCAAAAGGATTGGGAAACACTCTCCTAGCCTCCATAGGGAAGGATTTTTTCATAGTGTCCTAAATGATACTGGCTTGTGTGATCATATAATACCTAATGTAGTGATAGTCTTAGTTTTTGTGATAAAAGGACTACATACCAGGTTGTTCAGGAGTCAGCGAGTGGAGACTCAGGACACAGAAGATGACAACCACATAAGGAGACTCGCTAGTTTAGGCTAATGACAGAATCTGGAACCTGGGGTCTGAAGTTTATAGTGAGTGAAGCACAACCTTGGTACTGAAAGGAAGAGAATCTTAGTTGTGTATCCATCAAAAATGCAGGAGTCTAGTTAGGTGAAGCTGCTCACCTGTGATCTTTGACATGGAGGCTAGCTCTGTGGGTGACAAGCATGCACAGTGCTGAGCGAGTGCCATCACTGTGTTTATGCATTGTGTTTAGCATTGCTAATCATTATGCAAAGTTGATGCCTATGACATGTTCAGGGCACCGACACCTGGGGGGAAAGTTTAGTCAAAGAAGAAATCTACCTACCACAAGCATTGTGAGAGACTCCGATGAGCTGTACATGTACCTGATTTCCCCGAATATGTTGTACCATCATTCAATCTTATAAATAATGATGATACAGTGTGTGTCACCTGGAAGCACTCAAAGGAGCTTTAGGCTTGCATACTTTTAAACATCAACCAGGTTCAGTTTGCAAGCTCTGAGAGATAGTGTAAAATGTAGACAGAAGGGACAGAAAAGTGAATAGATGGTTTTGTTGTTTTCACAGGAGGATTAAGCATGCTGTTTTTAGAAACAGAATTCTATAAAACAGAAATTCCATGCCCTGTGTGCTTGAAAAAAGAAACAGCTAGTCTGAAGGTTGAATTGCCTTTGGTTCTTCAAAACTCCTGTTGAGAGACAATGAGGAGTGAAGTTCTCAAATGGAAGGCTTTGTCATTCGCTCTTGGTGGATTGTAAAAACACACAAGGGCTGGGAAAAATGAAAGGAACCAAACTGTGCATGCTCAGTGCCTGCACAAACTGCACATGCTCTGTGGCTTTAGGGGCAGTGTCTGGTGATGGATGTCACTTCCCATCATGTGGTTTACTATACTTGCCACCATCTTTAATTTGTGCAATGCATGGTCACTGCCATCTTGGAAAAGGGGCATGGCTTGGGTGGAATTGTGATATCATTCCCTGTGACATCACCAAAAGGGACAGGGTTTAAGGAGAAATTATGATGTCACTTATGGTGATGTCATTAAAAGGGGGCATGTCTTAAGCAGAGTGGGCATGGTTTAGGTGGAGAGTGGGTGTGGCTTTGGGTGGAGAGTAGGCAGGGCTAAGGTGAATCCTTAATTCTGACTGGCTGACAACCCAGAAGAGGATGTAGCACCTGTCAAAATTTATTATGCAAATTAGGCTTGACAAAGGCTGGTGAATCTCAGTACTTACAAGGCTAATTTTATGGAGTTAGTATTAGTCATGCTCATCACTTCTGTGGTTGCGGATTATATGATTCTGCACATTAGATAGTCTTCTGGATTTAAGATACCTACCTACTGTGAAATGAAAGCACCAAATTCTTCATGCTTCTCACACATGTACAGTATAAGCTAAACATTTGGTGGTCTTTCTCATAAAGCATTTGGTAACAGACCTTAAAGATCGCAATATGTATAATTTGGAAGAAAAGATGGGAGGGGGAGATATGATAGAGATGTTTAAATACCTCCATGGTATAAATGCAAAGGAAGTGAGTCATAAGGACAGACCAAAGGTCCATCAAGCCCAGCATTCTGTTTACAACAGTGGCCAATCCAGGTCACAAGTACCTGGCAAGATCCCGAAAAAGTTCAATACATTTTATGCTGCTTATCCCAGAAATAAGCAGTGGATTTTCCCCAAGTCAATTGAAAGAAAGCTCCAGAATGAGAGGACATAGGATGAAAGTGAAGGGAGACGGACTCAGAAGAAACATTGAGGAAATACTTCTTTATGGAAAGGGTGGTGAATTTGTGATATGGCCTCCTGGTGGAGGTGGTGGAGATGAAGACTGTATCTGAATTCAAGAAAGCTTGGGACAAGTACTTAGGGTCTCTAGGGGAAAAGATAGTAGATGGTATGGATGAGCAGGCTGGATAGGCCATATAGTCTTTGTCTGCCTTCCTTTTTCTATGCGAAGAATGGTAAGAAACCAGAGAGCAAGCTAGCAGTCCTCCCTGCTGAAGGTTATTCCTACAGTTCTGGGTCATTAGGTGATGTTGCTTCCTCTGCATCCATGTGTTCTTTTTTTTTATGAACGCCTGGGTCTCTCTCTGAGTTGGTCTAGCAGTAATATAAAAAAAGAACACTTATAACTTTCATATTTCTTGGCATATTGTTTGTTTAACATTCATCACTAGTGTTCCGTCCCGCTTTGTTCTTAAATCAGGAGAAAAATATCTTTAATCTGTTCTGTGAGTCACCTTCAAGGAATAATGTGCTCACATTCTCAATGCATTCGGTTTCTTGCTTGGGTTTACACAATGTATCTTCTATGCTAAATCTTTTTCTTAGTGGATCTGTGGTAAACGGAAGGCCATTGGGATTATGATGTCCGATAAGTGCCTGAACTTCTTTTACTGAGAAAAATTGCACAGTATCCCCCTTCCATGTTATCTTTTTAGTTTTGCCGGGTATATTGTAGCCAAGGGCACTCCAAGAGAATGTAGCTGTTTTTTTTTTTCCAGTTTCCCGAATTTGTTGCCTTCTGTATATCAGCTCAGGGGAACAGCATGATCTTGTTTCTTTATATTTTGTGTTGTGGGTTACCTTGTCAGTTCGAGAGTAAGGTCTTTATTATGGAAATTCAATATTTTTATTGTGTCAATGTGGGATCTTCCCCTTTAGGGATTCAGGTTTCCTGGGATCTGATTGGCCCTTCCAATGTTAAATTCTGGCAGGAGTGTGGCCTGCTGGAAAAAAGCAAGTTTTTAACAAATTTTACTGGTGCACCTGCTTTGAAGCCTGCTGCACACTCAAGTAATCACAATTTACACCTCCTTGAGCTGTTTTCTGCATTTAGTCTTGGTGCAATCTTTTCTAGGATATTTTTGTGCATTCTCAAACCATTTTTAAGGATTCCCACATTGTGGTCGACATTCAAAGTGATTTAAGCAGCCAGAAATGGCTCCTTTCTGTTTAAATCACTTGTCTGGGGCTAAATGAGCATATTCAGTCAGTTACTGCCACTGGATATCAGCACTAGTCATTAAAGCTGTAGCTGGCTATTTTGTGGGTGGTCTGGGGCAGAGTCAGCACTTATGCTGTTAAGTGACAATATTTAGCATTTAACCACCTAGGTTAACAGTACAAATTGGACCACATAAAATTCAGTCCTATCTTTATCTGGTTTCACTTAGGTGGTTAAGTGCTGAATATTGCACTTTCAACCTGATAAGCAGGGGCGGCCCAAAGCAGGGCCGTCCTTAGAGACGGGCGCCCCCGTTCGATTATGCCCCTCTAAGTTACATACATAATTGTGCATTCTGCCCAGATGATGCCCATATGTATGAGAGATCAACCACAAAAAAGTGGAGGAACACTTTTTTGGCCATAGTGCAAACAAACCAAGGAGTGGGGTGGGTGGGCTCTTCCAAAGGAATAATTCTTATATGTGAGATTTTATTAAAAATACACCAAAGGATGCGGCACAGCAGCTGTGTTTCAGCAACCAGGCGCCTGCCTCAGGAGTCTAGAAAAGATACATATACATAGAACAATACAAAACATGTCGACTGTAAAAATGAAGAATAAAAATAGTATCTAAAAATATAAAATCTAAATCTGCACATAAACAACAACTATCAGAAACATTAAAAATTCAGAAAGAATACAAAATCATGGTATCATAAAAATCTTTTTGTAAAAACTTTTTTGAATTATTATATGTTGGCAGGGCTAAAAAGATAGAATGTACAGTAATACATCAAATTTACCTGATAGATTGCAACAAGAAAAATGTGTACATGACTCATAATATACAAACACCTACAAACCACATGCTATTGGGGATAAGCGCATAGTTACAGAATAATGCTTAGGTGCATTTGGCATATACGTGTGTATGTGTGCACATACATGCATATACGATGGTATTCTAAATATATATGTGCATAACTGGCATTCAAATGTTAGTGCTTACAATATAGAATTGCCCCTTCAATGTCTTTTGAAAATGTCCCTCGCTAACTACGTTCTTGTTAGTTCTGTTAGGAATGCCAGGAGTTTCTTAATGAAATTGCCTTACCTTCCTGTGCATTGACGTACAAAACTATAATAGTGTAATAACACAGAGTTTCTTATTAGACAGAATTTGCTAAGGGCCTGAAGCACTTACAGGTAAATTGGTAAATCTGTAACACTGATTCTAGGAAAAGTATTGGAGGTAAGGGAGGCTTCAGGCTATAGGGACATAGGAAATATTCTTTGCTGTAGCAGTTATCTGAATATTGACCTGTGCAGTACTAGGGCAGGATTTTTATTCTTACCTTTTTACATGTTGTCTTCAGCAATTGTTTTTTATTAATTGAAACAACATCTTAATTTGTGCTCAGCATTATTTAAGTTTCTGTCAATCTGGGCTCTAAGAGCTTAAAAGCATGTTGCTCCCCCACTCCCATCTGGAAGAGTTCCCTGGGATTGTACTGAGTTTATCAGGCCTCTGTATTCTCTGAAGGTGTGCTTCTTTTCCTACCCTAAATGGGAGTTGTAAACTGTAGTGGACAAAGGGGACAGACTTGAAAGAATGCAATGTCATCCATTCAGTGGGCTGAGATGCTCTAGAAAAGACTTCAGCAGTGACTTGTGAATGGCTGAAAATGAGAGAGAGAGAGAAAGAGAGAAAGAGAGAGATCTGGGACAGATAGGAAATCATGATGACACTTGGAGAATGAAAAGAATTGAGAAGGTCACCCAAGGGTTGAATATCAGGGGCTCTTTAGCTAGGTAAGTGTATATTGCATCCAACTCCTTCATATACAGACCTAGATTGGTTTCGTACCTTGAATATTAACAAGGAAGATCAAAGGGCTTCCATGATTAATGTGAACAAAAAATGAAAAAGACTGTAAGTTGTTTTGAATTGCTTCTAATTCCAAAGGATCTTCCTCCAGCAAGCTGTTTCAGCAAGCACTGCTTGGCACTAATAACTGTGCGATTCCTGTATAGTGATGGAATTCATTTGCAGCCAGCTACTGATGGCTTCTCATGCTGTTTTGACTACGATGACTTGTAATATGGAGAGAATAAAATATTCATAAATACTAAATCAACAGAACTTGCATTGTTTCATTGGAATATCATAGAGTATTACTTTACTATGCACCATTCTAATGTTAAATATTATAGAAAAATCATGGAGGCAATCATGGCTCTGGGTAATTTTAACCCACGGTGTCGGCAGCAATAATGAAAACAAAAGTTTGTGTGCACTTATGCTTTCATTATTGAATAAGGTAGAATTACCAGCCAACAGAACGCCAATAAATAAATAAATAAATAAAATAAACAATTGAACCTGGTTTCTTCGGGGGTAATTCTCAAAAGGTCACCAAAAGTGTGTGTACTATACCCTGGATTCTATATATGGTGCCCAGATTTGCGTGCTCAAATTTGTCCTCGTGCCTGAGATGCATAGAGGAATTAGTTGCTTAACAAGCTCAAGAGCATCAATAATTGGGTGCTAACAACGAGTTATGGATGTTAATTGGCACTCATTAATATTTGCATATGCATCTGTTTGTGTGCTTTTCTACAAGGCAGGGTGCCTAAATCCCACAGTGTGAATCTCAAAAGGGGGCGTGGCCACGGGAGTAGAATAGGCGTGTCAGGGATATTCCAAAAATTTGCACACCTAGTTATAGAATACTGGGTCAGTGCACCTAACTTGGGTGCTAGCATTTATACCAGGTTTCAGCAGGTATAAGTCTGGTGCCCAAAGTTAGGCACGAAATCCGCACTTAAGCACTATTCTATAGAGGGTGTGTGCCCTTTACAGGAGAGCGCTTAGTGCAGATTTTTTTCTGGCGCCTAATTTTGACAGTAGGGAGGAGCGAGCTTAGATATCTCCCCTGTTTTTTGACAGATTGGTGATAAATTCCCTTGAAAAAGCTTTAAAGTGAAACGTGGCTCTATGTCGGGGATTACGATGGAGTTGGAGATTTTAAACACAATGCACTAAGTTTATGGGTGATCTGGAGGCATCGCAGTCTGCGCATAACGCCAATTAAGATATGTCCAACCTCGAAGTATATCACTGATTGTAGCACTTTGAGCAAGCAGCTTGAAGTGTGAATGCGGGAAGGAAGGAAGGAAGGGCATGTGTGATGATGTTTGGCGACTGTGTACCCGATCCAGATTATTTGGTTTAATGGGCACGACAGAGTTACTGAGCACAGCATATTAAAAATTAATAAAAATTGGACTTGAGTAGACATAACACTGTATTCTGGTACTACAGAGAATTGGATAATTTCCTATGCCAGTTTTATGTTTGGGTCCCTCACTTGATTAGTGATTGCCTAATTTTGAGTGCCATTTATTGAATCTGGCCCTAAGCGTGAATTCTGTTATGGCAATTGTGTGTAAGTGCTAATTTTCTCAGGAGTCTCTCATGAGGAACTTTATCAAAAGCTTTCTGAAAATTTAGATACACTACATCAACCGGCTCACCTTTATCCACATGTTTATTCACGCCTTCAAAGAAATGAAGCAAATTGCTGAGATTTCCCTCAGCTGAACCCATGCTGACTCTATCCCATTAAACCATGTTTGTCTACGTGTTCTGTAATTTTATTTAATAGTAAGGCGTGAAGCAGATAGGAAATGGAGCGACCGTGAGGGAATGTAGGGGAGATAAGAGTAGAAAGATAGGAGGGGGAGTTGTCATGAAGCACCTTGAAAGCCAAGATAAGAAGTTTAAAATGGATATGGTAGGGACTAGGAAGCCAATGGTAGTGTGCAAGGAGGGCTGGTGAGCGTGAGTAACAATTTTCTAGATTGCCATTTGAATTACAGTCCATCAAAGTAGCTTACAATCTAAATATACAATTAAACAAGCAAAAATCAGACCAAACAACAAAACACCCAGTCATGCAAAAAATAATTTCTCTAAGCTTCCTGCCCTAAGGGCCTAGCCCAAATGTCTGTTGAAAGAAAACAGCCAGTTGTTTTTTTTTTTTTTTTAATTTTAGTGTAAGCAAGGAAGGCTTCTGGCAAACGAAAGAAACAGTGAATTCCAAAGGGGGGGGGGGGGGGGTCTGGCTAAGAAGGCAAACTTATATTGGCATGAAACCTCCAGCCATATCCTAGAAGGAGAGGGGCACTCGGGGCAGAAAGCAGAGAAGCCTGGGATGAATGGAGGTTTCATGCAGGGTAGTAAGATATCAACTAGATTGTTAGATATAAAGGCTGCTCAGAGTGCAATGCTCAGTTTACCAGTCCTAGGATCTTTAACTTGTTGTGGTTGGCCATGGGGAGTTAGTACTGTTACTTTGACAGGGGAAACACGTGGGATACTATTGGATGATCAGTAGCCTATTTTTTGTATTGTTAATCTTATGATTGTTATTTTTTTTTTTACATTGCTATATATTTTTACATCTGAAATTTGGTTTATTGTGCCTTCTTTTTGCTTAATTTTATCTGATATTTTGAATTCTGCTTTCAGCTTCTTTCAGGAAAAGCATATGCATTCTAAATAAAAATAGGTTATTATTATTGATCTTCTACACTTAGATGGCCCCATGTTGGGTAGCTGTTGATTATTGTGGAGGCTTTTAAGATGTCTTCCACATCTTTGATACTCCAGCCAGATGTCACTTCCAACTTTTGCCATGGTGACCTCCTTTATATCCTTTGGGTATTCTGTAATTGATCTGTCCAAGGAAAATACGTTGCAAACCAAGATTTAAAAACAGTCAGCTCAATATTCAGCTGTAGCAGTGAACATGTTTTTAAATGCTTGAAGCAGCTTTTAAAATATATGTCCATTTACCCCCAAATTGTATATATGGCGCTAAAAATTGCGCATGCCCAATTTGTGCATGCAATTTAATTGAATAATGAGCCAATTAGCGCCAATAATTGGGCACTAACAATCAATTACTGATGCCAATAGGCAAAAATTTACATTTACACCAACGATTTGGGTTTCTGCCAGGTACTTGTGACCTGGATTGGCCACTGTTGGAAACAGGATACTGGGCTAGATGGACCATTTGTCTGACCCAGTATGGCTACTCTATGATCTTATAAAGATATGCATGTATAAATTTATGTGTGGATCTGAAAAGAGAGGAGCATAGGTGGGTCAGGGGTGTTCCTAGAATTTGCTCACACTGTTATAGAATTTGTCAGATCTACTCCTAATTTAGGCATGACGATTTATACCAGGTTTTGGTTTGTGTAAATCCTCACACCCAACATTTTGGGTGGATCCCGTCACTAAATGCAATTATATAAACGGTGCTCAACTTTGAGTACTGTTTATAGAACAGTGCCTAGTGCTCATTTTTTTGTGCCCCTTTACTAAATTTAGCCCCTTAATCTCTAATTCTATACAAGTCACCAAAAATTGCACATGCAAATTTGGGCATGCACCTGATTTATGCATGCAATTTAATCGAATAATGAGCTAATTAGCACTGATAATAGGCTTTTTAGAAAGCAATTATTGGCACTTATTAGATTTAATTAGAACTTATGCACATAAGTTTAGGCACTGGATCTGCACCTAAATTGTACATACGAGTAAGAAAAAGGGGCGCGGAAATGCGAGGGCCATGGGCGGACCAGGAGGCATTCCTAGCATTTACATGTGTTGTTATAGAATATGGGGATATGCACCCAATTTAGGCGCATACATTTGCACCAGGTTTCAGTTGGGGCAAATGGTTGTTCCTAAAGTTAGGTACGATCCCTGAGCATAAGTGCTATTCTAAAAACTGCGCCTATCTTTAAGCATCACTTATAGAATAGCTCTTGTTTCAGCACCATATATAGAATTCACCCCTGAATGCTTCTCCGAATAAGCAGCAGCACTGAATATACATGGAGAAGATTTACCACCAGCTGCTACACATATAGGGGAAATTTAGGTGCACTGAGCATGCAGGGTGAGAGTCTATTCTAGAATGGCATCTGGGTGCCTTGATTCCATGATAGCATATTATTATAACCTGGCATCAGCATATTTAACATTTTGTGATAAAGTCACATCCAGGATAGTTGGGTTAAGGCAGCTTCAGTCTGAAATACAAGTCCCAGAAGGCATTGCAGGCAAGGAGCCAGGGGGTGAGATGAAGAACCCGGACTGGACTCCTAGCTGCAATAGTGGAAGGCAAGGGTGTAAGCTGGCAGGATGTGCAGATTGACTGCCACTAGGGGGAAAGAGATAGGAAACCCTGTGTGCAGGAGCTCATCATTAGTCTAATGCTCAACTCAGCTGGTATGGGTGTGGTTGAAGCTAATGGAAGGAGAATGATTGGTTGTGAGAGGAGAAGCCAGTGATTGATTAGGCAGGTGGGAAGGAGTCCCAGAGGAGAGAGAAGCAGAGGGAGAGAAGCAGTTGCAGGCTGAAAACCCTTGGGTAAGAGAGGTCCCTGAAGTACTGAAGCAGGCTGAAATCCCTTGGGTCTGAGGAAATCCCAAAAGTATTTGCAGGCTGAAAATCCTTGGGTAAGGGAGGTCCCTAAAGTATTGAATTTACCAGTGAAGCTAATGCAGGGTGAAATCCCTTGGGTATGAGAAGTCCCTAAAGTATTGAACTCTCCTGAAGGTAAAGAGAGTAGAAGGTAAAACCTGCTGCTTTGTGATTTGACTGTGATGATGAACTAAAAGAACTGCTTCTATTTGGAATTGAACTACTGTTTATTGTGCACTGGCTAAAGAGCCCAGACTGGAGCTGACTGTGAGCCTGTATTGAATCCTGATATGTGCTGATAGCCTACTGCTTAAAGGGGACTATTTGCCACACACTTTCAGGTGGCTTATATGTGCTTAAGATTGAAGGTGAATGCTGCTGTTGGAACTGTGTATCAGGTCTACTAGAAACCTGCATGGAATAAAGTCTTTAAGATTGAAGTTGCGGGTGGACATTTATTTCTTGACTGTACCAGGAGCCTGTGGCTGGAGGAGATTGTTCTATCCTTGGCTGCACTTAGAGGTACCTGGTTACAATTTACATGCCCACAGTTACTCCAGATGTAGACCTGGCATAACTATGGGTATGTAAATGAGTCAGGGATGTGCGTAACTTACAGAATTTGTAACTTACACGCACCATTACAGAATAGTGCTTGGGTGCCTTTCTTGGGTAAAGTGTACCCTTATGCATGAAAGAACAAGTATTCTTTATAATTATGCGTGCAATGGGAGTGTAAATGCAGGCACCTAGATTACAGAATTACTCTAATAGTGACGTTACCCAGCCACTGTACATATGGTAAATATTGGACTTGTCCTAAATGTATCTAAGGAGGAGGTTTTGATCTTGGGAAGTGAAGCAACTGATGTTTGGCCTGATTTTTGTAACTTTAGGTGATGTCTCTTTTAAAGGTCAAGGAAGAGATGGCGTTGTTGGGATTGACCTTAGATTGTAGAGTCAGTATGAAAAGACAAGTGTACAATGTTGTCCAAACATCATTTATGCATCCACATCTTTTGCATAAAGTGAGACCTGTGCTATCCTTATGTGATTTCAGAAATGTTGTTCAGAGCTTGGTTATATCGTGATTGGACTACTGCAATGCTTTGTACCTTGGACTAGTTGCTTCAGGTGTCAAAGCATTGCAAGTAGTCCAGAATGCGACTGCAAGGTTAATTGTGGGTGTGTCCATGTTTGTTCATACGACTCTGATTCTTAAACTGCTACATTAGTTACTGATAAATCAAAGAATTCAGTTTAAGGTGTTGGTACTTGTGCATCAGACTCTTTATTCGAGTGTACCTTTTTTTAAAATGTTAAACAGGTGTTAAGTGTCTACAGTCCAGGCAGATTATTGAGATCTGAGACTGCTCTGCACCTCTTTGTAGGTGATATGGTGAAAATTCATTATGCCAAGACCAGAGCATCAGCCTTTTCTGAGGCAGGGGTATCCATATGGAATGCTTTGGCAGGTCAACTGCGGTTATGTAGCAACACTTCACAATTTAAGAAATAGTTAAAAACACAGCTTTTTTTGTAACAGCTTTTTTCTAAGTTAGGTAAGCTGCTTAACATGATTATTGGGTTTTGGGGTAGCTCAGGATGAAGTAGCATGTGTAATATTTTGTTACTCTTTTATTATTATGTATGTTTTTATGGAAACCACCTAGGTTTAGGTGGTATAAACAATTTTAAAGTAAATAATAAATATAGCTGAGCAATTTAAATTAAGACCATTTTTTTCTCTGTCCTAAATTAAATTGAGTATCTGTACAGATGGCTCCTGAATATCAGTGCTATTGAGGTAATTCTCTACAGGTCGCCTAAAGGTAGATGTCTAAAGAGTTTGCACTAAGTGTGAATTCTATAAAGATAATTAAGCATGCAATTGCCATTATACAGGGTGAGGCATAAAAAGTAACCCCCCAGAGTTTTTTGCTGCTTTTTCAACTACTGCTTGGAATTTCAAAGTGAAATTTTACTTTATTTGTTGTTACTATCTACGTTTATGTGCTGAGTGGAATGAGATTATCTTTAAATAAAGCAAAATTACAGACTTTTTAGTATGTTCAAAAATGTTTGTACTGTAAAACTACCATTGTTTGATCCCCCCTCCCCTCCCCCAGCTTACTGGTGCCAGCTTATTGTTAATGATATCACAGTGATGTAGACTTTTGTCTGGGAAGAAATGTTGGAGGTCTGTCACAAGCTCCACCCAATGCCGCAGTCAATCACTGAACATATTACATATTCGCAGCAGGTCTCAAAGGTGGACAGCCTCTGGCATGTTAGAACAATGTTGGTAAGGGAAGTCAGCAAGTCAGATCCGTAACTTCGGGATAAGGATTGGCTGTAAGGGCTGGGTCGGTCGGGCTGGGGTGCGAAGCGGGGCTGGGTGCGCGCCGCGGCTGGACGAGGCACCGCCCCGCGTACCCCGTGGGGTGGCAGTGACTCTGGATGTGAACCGGGCACTTCCCATGGATTGCCCCAGCTGCAGCGGCCGCCTCTCCCCCGCCTTTGGAAAGTTCTTAACAGCCTTGCCAATTGGTCCCTATAGCAGGCTGTCCAAGATCACCTGCAGCCCTTCCTTCAGTTTATTTATTTATTTCATTTATATCCTACATGCTAGCATGTGCATTGGGGTGGGAAAGTGGGGCAGGCAGCGCAGTGTCAAATATGACTGCAGAAAAGATTCTGCTGGCGGGCCTTGGGGACCCCCACCAGCCCAGGTATGTGGGGTTGCGGCAGGAGTTGAGAGCGACGGGAAGGTGGGGCAACCCCTCCATAATTGAAGTCTGACTTTGCCTCTGAGCACCACTGAAAATTGTTATGTAAGTCTCTTTGAAAATTGGTCCCAGTCTGATTCATTTGAAGCCGTAATTAACTGTAGTCACAGGCTCTACATTTATTCATTTATTTATGTATGCTGTGAGGTAGAGGAGTAGCCTAATGGTTAAGCAGCAGGCCGGGGACCAGAGGGCCCAGGTTCAAATCCCACAGCAGCTCCTTGTGGGCTTGGGAAGCCAAGCCGCTCAACCCTCCTTTGCCCTGGGATAACCAGGGATGACACTGGCAACCTCACCCCATTTAAGACCTGCCACTGAAATGGTCACACTTGAGGGCAGCAGGGGCTAGAGAGAGAGATTTAGGCTTGGTATTAGCTTTGACATAAAGCTTGTTTTTGCTCCATTACAGTTTCCGTGAAACAGATCAACTCCGGAAAATACTTTAAAGAATTTTGTTGGCACCATTGCAGCAAACATATTTTTTTATAGGATAACCTCTGGATATATGTTGCTAAAATACATTGACTACCTGCTGTTGTTTTTCTAAAACGTGTCACCAAATCAACTCCAGTGTGCTTAAAACAGAGTCTCTATCAGTAGGTATGGTACAAGAGGGGCACATCGACCTCCCTTTTCTGCTTCTAGCTCCCCGTTCAGGAGAAGAGGCACAGTGATCAGCAAGCATGCAAATGATAGTGCTTAGCAGAGGAAATGATCAGTCGGTCTCATTGGAACAAGTTCTCTACAAATCCTGACTTATGTTGCATATTAACTGCACAGGCTGTATGATCCTTCTTCTGTATTATAGTTCCTTGTTGAACAGTTTCCTACTTCATTTGAAAATTCTTCCAGTGTATTACACTTTATAAAAATACAACATGCAGAGTTTTGATTGGAACCATGCAGAGAGAGGTACAATTAAGAATATGTTATAGAATAATGCATTTATATAAGCATGTGTGTGTGTGTGTATGTATATATAAATGTGTGTGTTTGTATGTATATCTATGGTCAATTTTGAGCAGGATGACTGGGAAATATTTTATTTATTTATTTAAAAATTCATAACCCGCTTAAACCTAAGCAGATCACATCAAAACATACATAATAAAAAAATATAATATAGTTACATACATATCACATAAAACAATAGTGCAACTCATCCAACATCATTGGTTTGGACCATACATTTAGGATAGCAATACAAAGATTATTAAACCTACATCCCTCAAAAAAAAAAAAGGCCTGTACAAAACGAGGTTTTTAGCAGCTTTTTAAATTGGATCTTACTTACACATAAATGCAACTGCCCTGACAACATATTCCAAAGGAGTGAGCCCTAGCATAATAAGTTGTGCACTAGCATAATCAACCCTAGACAGTGCCTCCACAGTAAGTCACATTGAGGGGCATAATCAAACGGTGCCGACGAAATCGATCGCCGGCGATCTATTTTGGCGGCACCGCAACAGCTGGCCAGAACCGTATTATTGAAAAAGATGGCTGGCCAACTTTTGTTTCGATAATACGGTTGGGGCCGGCCAAATGCCACAGATTGCTGGGTTTGAGATGGCCGACTTTGTTTTTCAGCGATAATGGAAACTGGAACCGGCCATCTCAAACCCAGCCAAATCCAAGGCATTTGGCCATGGGAGGGGCCAGCATTCGTAGTGCGCTGGTACTTCTGGATGTTTAGATCTTGCTGATCAGTTATGTTATGACTTACTTGTTCTGGAGTGCTGTATTTTGTGATACTGTTTTGAGAAATGTTCAAGAAAGACTTCATACAAATGAAAAAAGTCCCTGCTGTGCATTTCCCCTTGATGGCCGTCCCTGACGTGCACTTTCCTTAATAGCCGTCTTTCTCTTGATGGCCATCTTTCTCTCCGAAAGTGCACTTCTCTTAATGGCCGTCTTTCTCCCTGAACAGGGAAATCAAAAGTTTTTGCACACTGCTTTTTTTGTAGTAACAGTGGGATTACCACTGCATTACAAGACCAGTGATGTAACCACTTGGCCATAGCTCCACTTACTTGGGTGTCCCTCCCTTTTGATTATACCCCTCCAGGTCTCTCTCAGCCACTCACAGACAGCTTAACTCACTGTGATTGGCTGAGAGAGACCTGAACGGGTATAATCAAAAGGGAGGGACAACTAAGTAAGTGGAGCTGTGGCCAAGTGGTTACATCATGGCTCCTGTAATGCAGAGGTAGCTGGTTCAAATCCCACTGTTACTACTAAAAAAACTGTGAGCAAAAACTGTTTTGATTTCCCTGTTTGGGGAGAAAGCCGGCCATTAAGAGAAGTGCACTTTCGGAGAGAAAGACGGCTATTAAGGGAAGTGCACGTCAGGGACTTTTTTCATTTGTATGAAGTCTTTCTTGAACATTTCTCAAAACAGTATCACAAAATACAGCACTCCAGAACAAGTAAGTCATAACATAACTGATCAGCAAGATCCTTTTTTTTTTTTTTACGAGCTGGCCGACTGGCTTCCTCTCCTAGGATGGAAATGTTTTAAAGTTTTTTTTTTGGGTGGGAGGGGGTTGGCGACCACTGGAGGAGTATGGGGAGGTCATCCCCGATTCCTTCCGGTGGTCATCTGGTCAGTTTGGGCATCTTTTTGAGACTTGGTCGTGAAAATAAATAGACCAAGTAAAACCGGCCAAATGCTCGTCATCGCCGGTTTTCTTTTTTCCATTATCAGCTGCAGCCGGCCATCTCGTAAGCACGCCCACATCCCGCCTTCACTACCCTGCCAACACACCCCCTTGAAGTTTAGCCGCCTCCGCGATGGAATGCCGCCGAGTGTGTCCAAAAATCAGCTTTCGATTATACCGATTTGGCCGATTTTAGGAGATGGCCGGCCATCTCCCGATTTGTGTCGGAAGATCGCCGGCGATCTCTTTCGAAAATAAGCCTGATTGCGATCTCTGATCTCAAAGATTGCGCAGGATGATACACATGCAAAAGATTGGTAAAATACCAAAGCACTTTCCCATACAAAACCTGATGAATATAGACAAAACCTTGCACTGTATTTCATTAGCAACCAGTGCAGCTATTTCAAAATTGTGATTATGTGAGCAAACTTAGACGTACCCACAATCAATCTAGTTACAGAATTCTGAATAATTTGCAAAGCCTTCACCCAGTTATTCACAATTCCTAAGTACAATGTGTTACAATACTCTACTTTACTTAACACCAAACTCTGAACCACACTTCGAAAATCCACCATCGTCAACATTGGTTTTAACCTATGTAGCAAGCGGAGTTGATAAAAAGATGGCTGCACAACCCTAGCGATCTGATCTGCATAGTTTTAGCTTCGCATCTAAAACACCACCAAACAATTTAATTTCCTTCTTCACTAGCAATACAGTTTCATCAGATCAAAAGAAATGTGGCCACAACTATTCCATATCATTCCTCACAATCATAATCTAGACTGATCAAATTATTCCATTATTATGTGGTGCTATACATATTAAAATTAATTCTATACCCTAGGTGCCTGCATTACACATGCATTATATTGTAAGTCAGGTGTATCTCTGCTTTATTTAGTCAACCAGACTTACACCACCTCTATGGCTGGTCTAACTGTGGATGCCTAAATATTAGGTGCACCGATACCTGGTTATGCTAGTATTCTATAATGGAACCTGTGTTTCAGCAAAAGGAAAGAGTGCTGGATCGGCACTGAGGGATTAGTTTTGTTGATGTCACTTATACTGCTTTATATAGATACAGTAGTAATAAATCTAGGCATATTACCATGTTACATTACCAAATTGTTTACTGTAGGTGCAACTTACAAAAAGACTTAACAGACACCACTGGTAAGCAAGTTTTCAATGAGAAGGAAGCAGTGACAGACTCCTCCTTCTGTATCCTCCTCTGCCATCTTTGCTATCTTCCCCCCCCCACCCTGTTGTTATCCCCCATTCGTCCTCCCTCAATTTTGCAAGCAGAACTGAGGAAGATTCTCCTGAAGTTTTCATTTTGCATGCAGTAATGGATGTCTTTCCCCCTCCCTAGCACACCAACCCCTACGGCAGATCAGCTCTTGAGCTGGGACTCTTCGAAAAGGGCCCCGCTCTAGTACACCAGAAGCTTGACCCAGGAATAGATTCTAGAAGAGGTATGGCACATTGATGTGGACATCAGGTGTGTCATTTTATAAATCATGTTTGTGGGTAAAAAGCTGATTTACGTTTATAAATCGGCTCTTATAAAATTTGATCCTGCGTAAAAGTATATGTGGAGAGAGCCAGCATGTATTTGTGCAATTGGCATACTCAAGGATGGAGTTTGGGTGGACTCATGACTTACACATGTAAAACGTGTAAAGTACAGTACATGCTAAGGTTTCCACCTTTAAATCTAGGAGCAATTTCTGCAGGATTTGAGCTAGTATTTTATATAGACACATGGAGGGGCATTTTCGTAAGAAACGTCTAAGTTGGGATTTGGACGTCTTTGTAAAACGTCCAAATCCGGAGGCGAGGAAAAGCTAATTTTCAAAAAAAGATGGACGTCCATCTTTCGTTTCAAAAATACCTAGGACGTCCTTGGAATTGGACGTCCTTAGATTTTGACGTCTTTGACTTTCGGCGATTTTTGAAACCAAAGATGTTCAAATTAAAAATGTCCAAATGCAAGCCATTTGGATGTGGGAGGAGCCAGCATTTGTAGTGCACTGGTCCCCCTGACATGTCGGGACACCAATCAGGCACCCTAGGGGGCACTGCAGTGGACTTCATAAAATGCTCCAAGGTACATAGCTCCCTTACCTTGTGTGCTGAGCCCCCCAAAACCTACTACCCCCCAACTGTACACCACTACCACAGCCCTTATGGGTGAAGGGGGCACCTATATGTGGGTACAGTGGGTTTCTGGTGGGTTTTGGAGGTCTCACCGTTTCCTCCACAAATGTAACAAGTAGGGGGGTATGGGCCTGGGTCCACCTGTCTGAAATGCACTGCACCCATAAAAACTGCTCCAGGGACCTGCATGCGCTGCCATAGACCTGAGTATGACATCTGAGGCTGGCAATTAATATTTTTAATAATGTTTTTTGAGGGTGGGAGGGGGTTAGTGACCACTGGGGGAGTAAGGGGGGTCATCCCCGATTCCCTCCGGTGGTCATCTGGTCATTCCAGGCACCTTTTTGTGCCTTATTCGTAATAAAAACAGGTCCGGGTGAAAACATCCACGTTGTAATAATGGACGTCTCTGCTTTTTTCGATTATGGGTCAAAGACATCCAAGTCTTAGGAACGCCCAAGTCCCACCTTCACCACGCCTCCGATACGCCCCCTTGAAATTTGGATGTCCTTGCGACGGACTTCAGTTAGAGACATCCAAAATCGGGTTTTGATTATACCAATTTGGACGTCTCTGAGAGATGGACATCCAAATGCCGATTTATGCTGGAAGATGGACATCCATCTTTTTCGAAAATGAGCTTGATAAGCTCCTATATGTCTTTATAAAATACACACAAAATAGGTGCCCCCTGCCTCATTATAATATTATCCTCCAGGTGTCTGGTTGCTGAGTTGTAGTTCCACAGTTGCTTTCTTGAACGGATAGCCCACTATACCAATCTCTGAAGAACCAGGCCATTTGTCATTTGGCACAATGGTCACTTGGTGAGCATGGATGACTTATATGCCTCTTTTTATACCATGCCTCCATCTAAGTTGTGTACACCCATCAAGTTGGAAGCCCAGTATGGCAGAGGGTCATGATGATCCTGGGTAGTGTGTTTTTTCTAGCGAACAAGGTGCAGGTACTCAAATGCCAGGCTACCCTTCAGGGGTGGGGTGATCACTGAGAGACCCACCCCACAATAGCCAGGCCCCTTGCAACCAGTCACAGAATCTATGACAAGGCAGAATTGGTGTGTAGAGCCTGAGTTCTTTCATTAAAACTTGGGGAGCATGAGTCAATTTTAGCAGACAATGGAAAAGGTGCCGGTACTCAGTACCCTCCAAGTACCCCCTCAGAAAAAGCCCTGATCCTAGGATATCATGCTTTCTGTTACTTGTAGTACAGGTCTCTATGTGGCATTTTCAGGTGCATTTTGCTAGAGACTGTTGTGGAGTTTGTGTCTGTCACTCTCCCCAAATGCAGATGGTGATTCTAATGTCCACCCATGCACTTGTTTGTGACCTTTGTCAAGTGGCCGAGTGTGAGTAGAGAGGAGCAACAGGAGCCTGCATCACCACCACTTCTGCTGCTGATCTTCTTGCGGCTCCTCCTGTGGAAAGTGACAGAACTGGTGCAGGCTGGAGCCTGAGCAGCTATCTCTGTATTTCTGGGTCTAGAAAAGAAATGAAGGAGAATATGGGTGGATGGAAGAGGTGACAATCAGCTGGCTCCCTACTCATTATTTTTCAACTCTCACACTTTTGAGCACTGCTGCTGCTTTTTTTTACTCAACTATGTTGCAAGTGCTGTCCCCTTCCCTGCATCTGCTGCCTTGTTTCTCTCTCCTTACTGGAGCCCTCTCTGCTTCCTTCTTCCCTTCTCCTTGTCCCTGTAGGTGTTCTTCCTCCTCTATCCCATTGACTCACCCCTCTCTCTGTCGACTTTCAATTTGACCGAGAAAGACAAAGCACTCCTTTTTGGAATGTTGATAAGACGGACTTCATTATTTTCCTTTTATGACACTAGTTTCACTAGTAAATAGTCAATTTAAATGAGAATGTTAATATTTTGTTAAATTTTGTAGAGTTTCTCTATTGTAATGAAGGCCATGTGGGGATGTTCAAACACATGGTGCACTACAAAGTTAAACTGAAAATACATAAAAAAGATAGTAAGAAGGGGTGGGGGTGATATTATTAGGTAGGTTCAACTCCAGAAGACTGTCACCAAGAGGGATGTGGCCACCTAGAAACTGGACAGGAGCAGTGGTGTATAGCAAGTGCCACCTTAGAGCATCATAGAGACTGTAGGGATCATGGAGGGTCAGGCCAGTGGAGGCTTCCCACTGCTATTTATTTCCAGTTCGATGCTGACTACTGTCTCCCCTTTGCTGAAAAGTTAGCCATGCCTTCCAAATCTCTTCTTTATCGACCCTTCACCACTTGGAAAAAGAACAGAAGCCATCCTTTATGTGACGACTGTCTCTCCTTAGTGTGCCCGCATCTCACTGTCTCACCACTTGGACACAGAAGTGAGGGTGGGGTGGAAAGGAGGGAAAGAAACAGAAAGCTTGTGAGGATTTTTCTTTTGGAGCTCTTCTAGCTTCACAGTTAACCCTGCCAGTCCTGGGTTGCAGTAGTTCAGGCAACAAATAACCTCTGATGCAGATATATTGAAACATAGCAACAGTAAATAAGGCACCTTACAGATCAATTGGAACACCTCTATCCCACATAAATAGCATATCACAGAGGGTTAGGGGAAAATGCTGTCACCTTCTGTAGGCCACAGGCAATGAGTGACCTTTGTTAGTGGGGCCACATTTATATAAGAACATAAGAGTAGCCATACTGGGTCAGCCCAATGGCCTATCTAGCCCAGTATCCTGTTTTCGAAACAGTGGCCAAGCCAGGTCACAAGTACCTGGCAGAAACCCAAATCGTGGCAACACTCCATACTACAAATCCCAGGGCAATCAGTTCCTTTCCATGTCTGTCTCAATAGCAGAGGATGGACTTTTCCTCCAGGAATTTGCACAAACCTTTTTTTAAACCCAGCTAACCGCTGTTACCACATCATCCAGCAAAGAGTTCCAGAGCTTAACTATTTGTTGAGTGAAAAAATAATTCCTCCTATTTGTTTTAAAAGTATTTCCATTTGCCTTAAGTTCAGGAGATATGGCTACCCGTCATGAGGAAGCAGGTTGCTGCAGCATACATCTTCAATGGTTGAAGCAGGAAGTCCGAAGACCAGAAAGCAGAAGGATGTAATTGTGCAGGATTACAGGTTTTATTGACTGTTTTTGGAAGCTTCTCTGGGGACAGGTTTGTGAGTAAGTGATGTGTGGGTTGTGATCATTTATTGTGCATTAATTGTTAACCACCTTGAATGACCAAGGTCAGTGTGGTGGTATATAAGTGCTTGTAAATAAATAAACAAAGCTTGCATATAGCAGGATGAATCTGGCCAGGCCCTAGCTCTTGTTTGGAAAAAGCCTTCCTTAGCAGCGCTGGATCCTGAATGTGCCCTGAGAAAGGCAAGGACAAATCAAACTCGGGTATACATATAAAGTATCACATACCATCACATGTAAAATGAGTTTATCTTGTTGGGCAGACTGGATGGACTGTTCAGGTCTTTATCTGTCATCATTTACTATGTTACTATCAGGTTTATTTTTGAAAGAGAAGGGCGCCCATCTTTCGACACAAATCGCAAGATGCAGTGGCGTTCCTAGGGGGGGCTGACACCCGGGGTGGATCGCCGATGCGCCCCGCCCCCCGGGTGCAGTGCCCCTCCCCGGTGCAGCGTGACCCCCCCCGGTGAAAGAACCTCCCCCCAGGTGCACGCCGCTGGGGGGGGGGGGGGGTGCCACGCGCCGGTCAGCTTCCTTTGTTTCCATGCTCCCTCTGCCCCAGAACAGGTTACTTCCTTCTCACAGGGTCGCCCAAATCGGCATACTTGAAAGCCGATTTTGAGCATCCTCAACTGCTTTCTGTCGCGGGGACGGCCAAAGTTCACAGGGGCATGTCGGAGGCATAGCGAAGTCGGGACTTGGGTGTGCCTAACACATGGGCGTCCTTGATCGATAATGGAAAAAAGAAGGGTGTCACTGACGAACACTTGGACGACTTTACCTGGCCCTTTTTTCCTACAACCAAGCCACAAAAATGTGCCCTAAATGACCAGATGACCACCAGAGGGAATCGAAGATGACCTCCCCTTACTCCTGCAGTGGTCACTAACCCCCTTCCCAGCCTCTATGCCAGCCTCAAATGTCATACCCAGCTCCATGACAGCAGTATGCAGGTCCCTGGAGCAGTTCTACTGGGTGCAGTGCACTTCAGGCAGGCGGACCCAGACCCATCCCCCCCCCACCTGTTACACTTGTGGTGGTAAATGTGAGCCCTTCAAAACCCACCAGAAACCCACTGTACCCACATGTAGGTGCCCCCTTCACCCATAAGGGCTATGGTAGTGGTGTACAGTTGTGGGGAGTGAGTTTTGGGGGGGTATGGGGGGCTCAGCACACAAGGTAAGGGAGCTATGTACCTGGGAGCAATTTCTGAAGTCCACTGCAGTGCCCCCTAGGTTGCCCGGTTGGTGTCTTGGCATGTCAGGGGGACCAGTGCACTACGAATGCTGACTCCTCCCACAACCAAAGGGCTTGGATTTGGTCGTTTCTGAGATGGGCATCCTCGGTTTCCATTATCGCCGAAAATCGGGGATGACCATCTCTAAGGTCGACATAAATTTCGCGATTTGGGCGTTCCTGACCGTATTATCGAAACGAAAGATGGACGCCCATCTTGTTTCGATAATACAGGTTTCCCCGCCCCTTCGCCAGGATGTCCTCAGGAAAACTTGGGTGCCTCTTTCAATTATGCCCCTCCACATGTTACAGGGTACCTGGGAGGAGAGTGTAGGCTGCTGGGGAGGGGTTGCTGACTGTGGACAGCAGGCGGTGTGACTTCTTTCTTTTCCCCTGCTGTTTGTGAGATCAGATCTACAGGCAGCCACATCTGGAGAAGGTCTTGCAGTTTCATGCTAGGTTGTTGGCAAAAGAGAAAGAAGGTTGGCTATGTAAATTTGGGGAACAGAGCACTAGGCTAAGTGCCATCAATGGCTACAACCCTAGAAGCATGGAAAACTAAGAGAGTGGCATCAACCCTAGCAGTAGGGAAATGTAGAAGTATGTATGTACATTTCTGTGGATCTTGCTTGTTTTTTTTATTTGATGGAACTGATCTCACTGATTTTTTTTTCCATTTTTCATAGTTTTGTACCTTCTGGGACCCTGAAGTAGTTTTCACGAAATGCTGGCCAATGTTGGCCTGGGGGCATTCCTACATCTTCAGACTTCCGCCAGACATGTTTTGAGAGCTACATGTTTTGAGAACTACACATTGGTTCTAAAATAAGTTATCAGTTTCTGCATTTTGAATGTAGCTACTTTTTCTATGGGAAGGTTTTTGCCTATGATGAAGTGAGGTTTGTTTTTTTGACTGCTTTAGCTCTTTAAAAACTGTGTGTTTTGAGCTACTTTGAGACTTTTCTTCCCCTTTTCTTTTGTTAGCTATATGAATATATAATACTGCATTTGTTTAACTCTTATTCTTGGTTTATTTGATTTGTGGTTGAGGTTGATTATAGATTTTGGTTGTTTGGACAAAGGAATATCTATACCCCAACTCTGATCTCCATATGGAAATAATATTGGATTCTATCCATTTATCCATTCTATCACTACTCCCCTATCGCCTATATCTACCGACCCATCCATGCTATTCCTATGTTATATTTAATTTATTACCTTATCTAACAAAATTCTGTATAACCTAATACTATGTAAGCCGCATTGAACCTGCTTTTAGTGGGAAAGTGCGGGATACAAATGTATTAAATAAATAAATATCATTCTCAAAAGAATCAGAATATAGTCATATAATATATAATTTCCATGGAATCTGAAAACTAAATTCAGATAAAGCAAACTTTTTTTTCTTCCATAACAACTGGAACCAAAACAATATTTTTGAAGCTAAATGACTAGCCTTGCATGAACCAGCCTTTGAAACATACAGCCATTCCTTGAAATCTATCTAAAGAAATGGTTAACAAAGGAAAGTGTTGCATTGCGGTTATGCACGTAATATTCTCTTACTGTACTGCAGTTAAAATCAAATACTGTACATCCTAAAAAAGACAAATCGAATACATTTACTCAACTGAAGCAGTGTTTGCACTCTGCAATCACTGTTATGTTGCAAATTTAAAACTGCAGGAAATGAAAAACAATAATTGTTCCCATTAGTTTTACTTTTCAAGCTGTCATTGATCAAAATAAATTCACTGGATAATTGTGGGACATTTTTCTCATAGGGGACAGATTAAGCATCTGTGCTCATGCATTCCTGAGCCCTGTTCCCTACTGACATGGCTGCACTTGTGGTTGGATGCTTGCTTTTATTTTATACAGCCCTCACGACACTTAGGAAAACTTTAATAAATATCATATTTTACCACAACCCCATTTAACTGTCATGGACATTTTATTTCATTATCTTTCCTGTCACTGCCCATGGTTGAGCATTTGTAGGCTTAACAGAACTTTTTCCTTTACAAGTAGCTGAGATCACCTGTCTCATTAATTCTGTGGTCTTACATTTGGGCTTTTTAAAGGATTTGTCACAAATTCCTAATACTAAAGACTATCTGCAAGCAGTGGTGAAGCCAGAAATCAATTTTTGGGTGGGTCAATGGGTTGGGAGTGCACATGTTTCCTCTCCCTGCTCTCACCCCTTCTCTCCCACTTTGCTGCCCTCCGCCAACCTGCTGCTCCCCCACCAAACTTAAAAATCAAATACCTTAGCTGGCAGGGATCTACAAGCCCTGGCAGCTGAAGACATTGGTAGCCTGCTAAAGTTGCAACCTCCCCTTGAAAACTGAAGAAGGCAGCGCCACCAATGTGTTGAGCATGTGTGGATTTTAGCATTAGTGGCTCTGACTTCTGTGGTTTTCAATGGGGGTTCACAACTTTAGTAGGCTGCTGATGTCTTCAGCTACCAGGGCTTGGGTAGCCCCAGCAGCTACCCATGTCCCACCAGTGATGTGCCTAAGGTTAATGTGGATGGCACCAGGCTCACCCAGAGCTACACCTCTGCCTGCAGTATCCTTGTATGCCTTTGTATCGCTCCATGGTGTGATCACACCTCAAATATGTTGTGCAATTCTGGTCACCACAACTCAAAAAAGATATAGTGGAAGTAGAAAAGGTACAGAGAAGGGTGACGAAAATGATAAAGGGGATGGGACAACTTCCCTAAGAGGAAAGATTAAAGCAGCTAGGGCTCTTCAGCTTGGAGAAAAGACGGCTGAGGGGAGATATGATAGAGGTCTATAAAATAACGAGTGGAGTGGAACGGGTAGATGTGAATTGCTTCTTTACTCTTTCCAAAGTAGTAAATTTTAAATGAATCAGAGAAAATATTTCTTCACTCAATGTGTAATTAAACTCTGGAATTTGTTGCCAGAGAATGTAGTAAAGGCAGTTAGCTTAGCTGGGTTTAAAAAAGGTTTGGATAGCTTCCTAAAAGAAAAGTCCATAAGCCACTATAAAAATGGACTTGGGGAGAATCCACTGCTTATTTCTAGGATAAGCAGCATAAAATGTATTGTACTGTTTTGGGTTCTTGCCAGGTACTTGTAACCCAGATTGGCCACTGTTGGAAACAGGATACTGGGCTTGATGGACCTTTGGTCTGTCTTAGTATGGCAATACTTATGTTCTTATGTTACCCATGTACTGGTGTACTCTTGCCAGCCCCTTAAGTCATC
Organism: Microcaecilia unicolor; assembly: GCF_901765095.1. Classification (NCBI taxonomy): domain Eukaryota; kingdom Metazoa; phylum Chordata; class Amphibia; order Gymnophiona; family Siphonopidae; genus Microcaecilia; species Microcaecilia unicolor. The sequence continues at coordinate 319,818,775 of NC_044035.1, read as the reverse complement.
TGGGAATATTTGCAGGAAAGTGCAAATTCTGACCACTGTAGGTGAACTCTGTGAATATCTGCACCTAGTGAATGTTTTCAGCATGACCGTAAACTCCTAGATGATTTGTTCAAGCCAGCACTATGCTTAGTACCTTGCTTCTACTGAGTGACACACTGGGGCTTCCGTAAGGATTAAAACTACCCACTATGAATTCTGCTGTGGCTGTCTAACTCATAGAGTGGAGAAGTAGTCTAGTGGTTAGTGCACCAGGCTGTGAACTATCAAAGTCAGGTTCAAATTCCACCGTTCTTTATGAGCTTGGGCAAATCAATTAACTCTTCATTGTTTAAGATACAGAATAGTGCAGCTGAATATAAATCACCTTGACCTACTAGTGAAAAAGGTGTGAGCTAAATATAAATAGATTTCACCTGCTTGAACGCTGCATCTGGCAAGTTCCCAATCTCAGTTTAAATGGTGCAAAGAGATGAGTACTGGGAGATTATAGGGCTCGTTTTCAAAGCACATAGAGTTACAAAGTTATAAGATTAACCTATGTAACTTTGTAAATCTATGTGCTTTGAAAGTGAGCCTCACTGCAGTATCTAACTACCAAGCAAACCCTGGAAGAATGACAAGAATTCTGCATGAAAATGTATCTAGGAAACAGTTTATCTCATTAATCTTGATCTTTTATCATAGAGGAACCCCAGATGTTCTCTTGCATTTAGTACTTTGCTTTAAAAATACAAAAATTCTAAACAAAGTTTAGTGAATTAATAGTAGAACATTAGCTCAATGAGCTAAGAACCATGAAAAACATGGGCATGGATCACGTAGGTTATCAACTTGAAGAAGGGTCCACAAAATTCTCGTTTTTCAGCTGCATACCAGCAGCAAATTGTTTGATGCATCACCAGCTTAAGCAGTCACCTTATGCTCCTGAGAAAAACAGAGGCTTAAACCCCACTTCTCCCAGGGACATATGTTGAGCAGGTCAGGATCTGCTGACATTCAGCCTGTTCTAAAATACACGAGAAATGGACTTTCATGTGCTGGGTGACATCCAGGATGAATATCCATGTTACAAACTTAGGGCTCTGTTTACTAAGGTGCGTTATCATTTTTAAAGCACCTACAATTAGCGTGTGCGCTAACCGTGTAGGTGCTTATAGGAATATTGTAGGCATGTTCACGGTTAACGCGCATACATAGTTAACGCGTGTTAAAAAAGCTAATGCACCTATAACAAGCTTAATAAACAGGGTCCGTAATGTCTAAACTACGAAGGTACCCATTTTTAACTGTTTTGGGAACAAACATATTGCAAAGGGATTACTGATAATGATATAAGCCACCTGATCAGTTTTTGAAAAGGTGGGCTAAATATCCACATGCTAAGGCATTTTTACCATTCGAGTAAAATGACCAATTATTCTATTTTCACTGTTAATAGTAATGTGCTAATTTTCCCATTAGCGTGTGGGTATTAGTGTGTGAGGCCGTACCGCCACCCATTATGTAGGCAGGGAGGGCTCACGCCCTAAGCACGCCCTAATCAGCACGCAGCAATGTAGCTATACTAATTAGCACAGAACATGCCCACTGTCCACCTCCAGATCAGCCCCCACTGCTAAACAATACATTTTTTTTGTAGCTTGTGAGTAGTGCGTGTAGGTGTGAAAATTGCTGCGGGATTTCTGAGCACGCTCTGCGATAAGGCATTTTGTGCTGTGGTAAGCATGTGTTGCTTACCGCAGCTTATTAGAAGGACCCCTTAATAAATCTGACCCTTGTTTTGATATTGCAGTTTGTGAATAAAAGGAAGAAAATTCTCATTTTAAAAGGGAAAACAAAATGTATTTCATGCATACTACTGCAATATTGTAGACACAACTCACTCATGAAGGGAAAACAGAGATCTACACTTGGCTGTTTTGTGCACTTTTTTTTGAATAAGTACAAAGAGAGCAAAAATAAAAGTCAATTCCGGTGCCGATTTTTAAGGCGCCATTTATAGAATTTGACCCTATGGCTTTTGTGCATGCATTTTATAGAATACCGACTAAGGTCAGTTATATGTGTAACTGATAATTGCTGTCAATTAGCACCAATTAACACTACTTAGTGCCAATTACAGCTAGTTAACATTAATTACCAACCCATTATGATATTAAGTTACGTGTGCAACTGATCTAATTCTATCCCTTATACATGCACCTTTGTGCACTAAGCATAAAGTTGGAGGTGCAAGTTTATAGAATTAAGGGCTAGTGCATGAATTCACACATGCTGTTAGTGCACAAGTGTGATAACCATTATTGTGCTGGAATGACAGCATGCACTAATTCATGTACTAACTGCATAGGGAAATGGACAGGTTATGGGTGGGGAATGGGCACGGACTGCACATTGCAATTAGTGCATGGCATTTTGCTGCATGCTGTCCCTTGTATTGTTATTGTGATTTCACTTAGAGGGACATTCTACATATGGTGCTACTTCTGGCCGAATTTTCAGCAAGGAAAAGCATTCTAAAGGATGCAAGGTGCCGAATCAGGGTAGATATGGCAGATCTACATGAAAACATGCTTACACCCATTTATAGAATAGCTATGTGTTTCCGTGTGGATCTGCAGAGGGGCATGGGTGAGTCAGGGGCATTCCCTTAAAATGCGCACACTGTTATAGAATTTAAGGGATCCTTGCCCCACTTGTGTGCTGGAATTTATACCTGGTTTCAGTTGGAGTAACTCCTCACACCCTCAGTTCAGCATGAATCCTGACACTATGTGCTATTCTATGAAGTGTGTCGATTCTGGAATACCCATTATACAATACTATTCAGTGCTGATTTTTTTTGGTGCTGAATTTTGAGCACCATTTATATAATTTTCCCCTTAATGCCTACTAAACAGAAAGCAGTAAGTGCATTCAGCTAGATTAAAAACTGGTAATTTCTGTCATCACTGTACCTGTATAGAAACAAAGAAAATTCGAGCAGATAAAAGACTTTCAGGTCCATCTGTTCTGCTAAATTTCCTTATGTGCTGCAATGAAGTCAATGTTTAATCACTTATTATACTTGCGTATTGACAAATCCCTGTTTACAATAGACAGTGCTGTATATATAGACAGAACTGTACAAACATAATTATATTTAATAATGCCACTCCTAGACCAGCTCTGTTTACTCAGGTTGTATTTGATTATCCATACCATGCCAGCCTTGTGATGTATCTGGTCCCTGCTATCATAAGATCGTCACTGGAGTTTTTATTGGTTTTAAGTGCAGGCTTTGCTATTAACTCATGGGGTGGTTAATGATTTGCATTTTTAACCATTTCCTCATCTGAACTCTCTACTACTACTACTACTTAACATTTCTAAAGCGCTACTAGGGTTACGCAGCGCAGTACAGCTTAACAGAGAAGGAAAGTCCCTGCTCAAGGAGCTTACAATCTAAAGGACAAGTGTACAGTCAGTCAAATAGGGCAGTCAAATTGGGGCAGTCTAGATTTCCTGAATAGAGGCATAAAGGTTAGGTGCCAAAGGTGACATTGAAGAGGTGGGCTTTGAGCAAAGATTTGAAGATGGGCAGGGAGGGGGCTTGGCGAATGGGCTCAGGAAGTTTACTCCAAGCATAGGGTGAGGTGAGGCAGAAAGGGCGGAGCCTGGAGTTGGCGTTGGTGGAGAAGCGTACTGAGAGGAGGGATTTGTCCTGTGAGCGGAGGTTTCGGGTGGGAACGTAAGGGAGATGAGGGTAGAGAGGTAATGAGGGGCTGTGGACTGAGTGCATTTGTAGGTTAGAAGGAGAAGCTTGAACTGTATGCGGTACCTGATCGGAAGCCTTCAGAGATCCCCATTATTATTGGGTTTAGACACTACATACTTACACTCTTTCATTCAGTGTGCGGCAGCAGCCAAAACCCCAAACGGAATGTTAGCAATTATTAGGAAAGGAATAGAGAATATAACAAAGAACATTATAATGTTTCTGTATCGCTCCATAGTTCAACCAGACATTGGTCATTGTGCACACTTCTGGTCACTGCATCTCAAAACAGTAGAATTAGAAAAGGTACAGAGAAAGGTGACCAAAATGATCATGGAGATGGAATGACTCATATAAGGAAAGGCTAAAAAGGTTAGGGTCTTCAGCTTTGAGAAATACGGCTGAAGGTGGATATGATAGAGGTCTACAAAATCTTGAGTGGAGTGGAACTGGTAAACACAAATCAATTGTTTTATTCTTTTCAAAAAGTAAAAAAAAAAAGACCAGGGGACACAACATGAAGTTACATATTAATACTTTTAAAACAAATAGAAGGCTCCCTTATTTGGTACTTAAGCCCCACCCAAGGCACCGTCATATTGAGGCAGCTCTTGCAGGAAGAGGGAGTGCTTACTCCTGCTTCCATGTACTGGGGAGCTGAGGGGGTTTGTGGGGGCCATTAGACTTTCAAACAAGGGTGGGAGGAATGGAGGGAGGATGCAGCAAAGAGGGGGCTTCTACTTGTGGGGCAGGGGGTTGTTGGGGGTCTGCGACTAAAGGGGGGGGGCTTCTGTTTGTGGGGTGTGGGATCTTCGGAGGTCAGCCCCTTGTGTGAGAGGGAGAGGGACCATAAGCATGCAAATGCATGCTAGACAGGGTCTCCCCATTCCTCCCCAATGCCCTAGCAAACTCTAACGCCAGCTCCGATACTAGGATGAATTTTGGCCTGGACACATGTGTTAAGGCAAACTTCTTGGAGTGGCCTAGTGGTTAGGGTGGTGGACTTTGGTCCTGGGGAACTGAGGAACTGAGTTCAATTCCCACTTCAGGCACAGGCAGTTCCTTGTGACTCTGGGCAAGTCACTTAACCCTCCATTGCCCCATGTAAGCCGCATTGAGCCTGCCATGAGTGGGAAAGCGCGGGGTACAAATGTAACAAAAACAAACACAACTGAAAACATCTCTTTGATTGATGATTGTGATAGCAAGGAACTTGAAAAGAAAGTGAATATAAATATCTAGGAGTGCAGGAAGGAGCAATAATCCACATAAATTGCTGAGAGAAAAGATCAGTTAAAAATATTATAAGAGATTAAAACTGATATTAAAAAGTGCTTTAACATCACAGAATAAGATACAAGCCATCAATGAACTTCCAATTCCTCTACTCATACAGCTTTGAAATTGTAAACTGCTCTCTTAAATATCTTGAAAAACTGGACATACAACCAAGAAAAATCCTCTATGTCCATGAGATAAGAATCAATGTATGCAGAGACTGTACATTCCTAGAACTGTTGGAGAAATGGGCCTTATAGAAATAGCTTATACATTTAGGGGTAATTCTACAATTGGGCACCTCCGTATAAGCATCCCAAAGCCTTATAGGAGGAGTCTATTCTAGGATAGCAACCGGTGCCTAGGTTCCGTTATAGAATGCTAGTGTAATTCTATTCTATAGCATGTATTTATATCCCATTTCCATCAATGAAGAATCTAAGTGGGTTACAGTAAGATTTCTAAACAGATTCAAGAATAGAAAAATCCTTATATTATCTAATCACTCAAATATCTTTCAAAAAGAAAAGTTTTTAATGCTTTACTACTACTACTACTATTTATCATTTCTATAGCAAAACAATAGATAATCTGAAATAGTTCGTATTTGCTCTGGTATTGAGTTCCAAATTTTACTAGCTCAATACATAAACAAACTATCAAAGATTTTTTTTTTATAACGAACACTGTTAACTGATGGAAAACCCAGTAATAAAACTGAGTGAAAGCAAGAGTATCCTAAACGCTGCATAAACTATTAATTGGGAGAAAGGGCAATTCTCTTGCAAAATTCTAAAAATAACACAAGCAATTTTGAATTCCACCCGAGCACTCAGTGGCAGCTAGTATAACCGTCTAAACAAACATGTTACGTGATCAAATGGAGAGCAACCATAGATCATTTTTGCTGTAGTGTTATGTAGAAGATGTATTCTGTTGGTCACCAACAGGATACAGCTTCTACACCAGCATACAGAGCATTGCAAGAATAAAGTTGTGGCAGTATAATGGTCTGCACTATCATTTGAAATTGATTTGGAAAACAGACTGATCTATTTGCCCTTATTTGTAAAAATATCTTCTTGCTCAGGTGTGCCTAAAATTTAGAACTCCTGCAGTTTTATTTATTGAATTTATGTATTATTAAGACTTGTTATACTGCCATTTCTAGCCAGTAGTTCACAGCAGTTTACAGTAAAAGGTAATAACATAGAGCATGTAGAAAAAGAACTACATTGTTTAATAGGAAAGAAAAGACAACCACGCATTCAAAAGAAACAACAAAAATGAGACAATAATAGATAAAAAAAGACAACAGGGACTAGGTCTTACGTCTTTAGTCACAGTGAGAGAACCAAGAGCAACGTCCAATTAAGCAGAGGGGAAGGCTTGTTGGAAAAGCCAGGACTTAAGGCGTGGCTTTAAAGTTTTTCAGGGATGTTTCGGCTCTAATGGGAGAGGGTCAGGAGTTCCATAGGGCTGGTACTGCAAAGAAGAATGCCTGACATCTGGTTGATTCTAGGAGGGCTTGTTTCGGGTTTGAGAGAATGAGACGATGATTGTTAAAAGAATGGAGTGTGCAAAGGGCCAATAAGGGATAGTGAGAGAAAATGGTAGGCCAATACGGAGAGCTTTGAAAACAAGAAGAACTTTAAAGGTAATATGTTGTTCTACAGGAAGCCAATGATGAGATTTAAGGAATGGAGAGATATGGTTGGTACAACGGACATTACAGAGGAGTCTCATGGCAATGTTTTGTAAAGTTTAGATCTTTTTTAATAGGAAACAATTGCAGCCCAGGTAGAATATATTACAATAGACCATCTTGGAGGTGAATAAGTAAAGGATCAAAGCATGCAAAAATTATTACCTAAATACCGTTGAAGAATTCTTAGCTGTTGAAGGGTGAAAAAACATGATTTGCAAAGTTGAGAAACCTGAGAAGGATAACTGAGAATGCAAGAGTACACCAAGATAGCGAAAGGTTTATATGGGGTAATTCGAGTTCCAAATAAGTGTAGTGGGAATTTAGGAGGATTAAGACCTCATGTGAATCAGCAAGCTACTATCTTCTGTTTATTAATAATTAATTTGTGGTCACTGAGTCAATTGGATACTGAGCTTAAACAATCTTGAAGGGGAGCTAAAGATGGAGAGAAGGGATCTGTGGGCCAAATCAACAGAATATCATTGGATAAGTGTTGTGAGTGGACTCAGGAAAAAGTTAAAGAGCAAGGGGAAGAGAATGGAGCCCTGAGGAACTCCACAGGTTAATAGTCAAGAAGCAGAGGTTGAAGAGGCTGTGATAACCTTGAAGGAGCAGTCAGAGAGAAAAGAAGAAAACTAGGTTAAGACTGTTCCAGTGAAGCCAAGTGAAGAAAGGCAAGAAAGTAAAGAAGGGTGATCCACTAGATCAAAAGCTGCTGAGATCAAGGGAAATTGCGAATACAATACGGAGTTTGTCTAAATGGGAGTGAATTTTACTGAGGAGACCTGCAAGAACTATTTCAGTGTTAAAATGGGGAGGGAAACCAGATTGTCTAGGATGAAGGGCAGGATCGGGTGAGCTATTGCCGATTTCCACAGAGTTGGGAATTTACTGGATGAAGGGCTATTATTAATAAGAATTAGTAATTGTGGAATGGTACCAAGAAAAGACACTTTTAACCAGGCCGATGGAATAGGGTCCAGGCTACAGGATGTGGCCTTCATTGATGACAGGGTTTTGGAAAGGGAAACTAAGGTCTGGGGATGAAAGGAAGACCAAGAGAAGGTGCTGGGAAGGGGAGATGGAGTAAAGGCAGGGGATAGTTTGAAGTTCGGATCAACTGAGACTGGGATAGGATGGGAGTTAACTATGTGAGGAGGGGAAAGGGATATAAGATCTGAAATCTTGGTAGTGAAGAACAATAAGAGAGTCTCTGCTTAGGGCATCTGAGCTTGAGTAGATTTATAAGTTGAGGCGATTAAATTTCGATAAATACTGTAAAGTTCTCTAGACAGATTGGATTCTTTGGAAATGCGATTGGCGAAAACATTTCTTTTGGCATTACATAACTGATGCACATGACTTACAGTATTCTTTAAGTTCCATGCATAAATGGGAATCCTGTTTATGTCCAAAGTATTCTACAATTGTAGAATTGTAGAATACTTTGGAAATTGATGTGATTGATATTCTACATATTCCATAGGTCTCTAGTAATCCTGTTTATGTCCCATCCATATGTACACCCCCCTTGCAAATCTGCACTATGTAAGTTACACAGGTATCTTTCAGAATAACGATTAGGTTTCCTGCTGGTACTTTTGCAGGTATGTGTAAACTAATGCAATTGTTTATAATGTACATGGGGAAAATTGGGATGTGAAACTCCAGGTCTTGTCTTCAAGATCCAAGCGAAACCCTGCATGAGCTGGTCAGCTCATTGTAACCTCGTGCTCAGATTCCAGCAGTGTCAGGATGATCGATCGGTTGCTGTTATCCATGAATTCCACATGAACCTGGATACAGTGGCCTTGTGAACCTGCCCTGTCCAGCTCCTTGGTGACCTCCTCCTTCCCCAACCCGATCTTCTGTAAGTGCTAGCATTCTAGACATTTAGGTGTACAAGGAGCTAAAAATGTGGGTGTCTAGATCATAAATTGCCCTCATAGAGCTACTATCATAGGACTTCAGGCCTACTTAACAGCATTAATAGATCCAAGTGCATAAAAGCATTCAAGTGTGAAACTAAACATCCAGAGTCCATTTCCATCATTAAACTTAGATACGCATTCCAACAAGCAGAAGCAATGCATGAGAATCCATCAATACAGACAGGAAAGGAAACAAGGAAAAACAACTGACAAATGCACAAATACAATGGGAAATACAAAGTACTACTCCAGGAACATGGATCAAACCTGGAAGTGTGATTGGTTAATGAAAGAAGAAGAGAGTTTGGTAGTTACAGCCCAGGGCAGTGGATTACAGACAAGATGGTTCACAGCAAGCATAGAAAAAGCAAGTTAAATAGATGAAAGAAAGATGTGGAATGGGTTACTTATCTCATGGCTATTTATTTTTTTGGCTAGTGTGTGTGGCGGCAGCCAAAAAAAGCAAACAGGATGCTAGGAATCATTAGGAAAGGGATGGTACTGTAAATAAGACCAGGAATATTAAAATGCCTCTGTATCACTCCATGGTGCAACCTCACCTTGAGTATTGCATTCAGTTCTGGTCACTGTATCTCAATAAAGATATAGTGAAATTAGAAAAGGTTCACAGAAAAGCGACCAAAAACAAAATGATAAAAGGGATGGAACTCCTCTCATATGAGGAAAGGTTAAGGAGGTTAGGGCTCTTCAGCTTGGAAAAGAGAAGGCTGAGGGGAGATATGATTGAGGTCTTTAAAATTCTGAGTGGTGTAGAACAAGTAGAAGTGAATCGATTTTTTACTCTTTTAAAAAGTACAAAGACCAAGGGACACTCAATGAAATTACATGGAAATACTTTTAAAACAAATAGGAGGACGTATTTTTTCACTCAAAGAATAATTAAGCTCTGGAACTTGTTGCCAGATGATGTGGTAACAGCGGTTAGCGTATCTGGGTTTACAAAAGGTTTGGACAATTTTCTGGAGGAAAAGTCCATAGTCTGTTATTGAGATGGACATGGGGGAAGCCACAGCAACGAAAGGCAGTTCTAAATTTATAAGCATAATTTTTAAGCTCCTAAATTAGGATGAATTTTCAGCTGAAGACTTAGGGACCCGGTGGTAGTTTTGTTTTTGCCACGTGCTATTTCCTATGCCAGAAAATAATTTTGTATTTTCTAGCTTGGGGTGGGGTGGGGGGAATAGACGTGCCTGGCAATAATCAGGCAGCACTGCACGCTACCTGATTACTTCCAGATTAGCGCATTAGCCCTTACTGCCTACTAAATAGGAGGTGGTAAGGGTTCAGGCAGTAAATGGCCACATATCAATTTTTATATTAGTGCATGGCCATTAACAATTTCACGCACCCACACTACGGCAGGCCACTTTTTTTTAACATAATATAAGCATTGCCATACTGTTTCAGATCGAAGATCCATTAAGCCCAGCATCCTGCTTCCAACAGTAGCCAATCCAGGTTACAAGTACCCGGCAAGATCCCAAAACAGTACAACACATTTTATGCTACTTATCCTAGAAATAAGCAGTGGATTTTCCCTGAGGCCATTTTAATAATGGCTTATGGACTTTTCTTTTAGGAAGCTATCCATACCTTTTTAAATCTCCATTATCTACCTGCTTTTACTTCCAGAGGTTTAATTGCACATTGAGTGAAGAAATATTTTCTCCAATTTGTTTTAAACTTACTACTTTGTAGCTTCATTGTGTGCTCCCCAGTCCTAGTATTTTTGGAAAAGTGATTTATGTCTACCCGTCTTTTTCTTCAAGGTTAATCTGACCTTCAGGATTAGAATTGCCTATGGGTCCAGGGAAAAACTTGGCCTACCTGCTTCTGCTGCTTTTATATCTGTAATGAAGGCAAATGCTTGACACTGCTCTTGTCTTTCTTGGCCTGCCTGTGCTCAGTTTTTATCTGGCTGCCTCAATCATGCCCTCCCTGGTCTGCTTTGACTGAGCCACACCCTTTCTTCTTTGTATTGCAGGATTTAAGGTGGCTCTGTGTGAGTGTGTGTTGTTAAGGGGAACTGGTAACTTCCTATACACTCCATCATATTCAACTTACTGCATCTTTGGGTAATTAAAGTCTAGAGCTCTAGTAGTAACAGTAACCGTGCACATCTATACCATATTTTGGAAGAGGATACTGTTCAAGGGGACAGTTAATTAATTTTGGAAACAAATGTTGATAATAAAGGTTATGGGGCTCATTTTTGAAAGAGAAAAAACACCATAAAGCACCATCTGGATAGAGTTCTTCTCAAAACGTCCAAATCGGTAGTTTTGAAACCTATTTTGCAGGCGTTTATCTATGCATTTCATCTGCAATGTGTCCAAATCACAAGGAGGCATGTTGGGGGCATTTTGAAGGAAGGATTAGGATGGGGTTAGGGTGTGCTTAACACAGCCATAATGGAACACAACAAAAATGTCTAGGGTGAAAACGTCAATGTTTTTCTAACGAATAAGACACAAAAAGGTGCCATAAACGACCAGATGACCACTGGAGGGAATCAGGGATGACCCCCCTTACTCCCACAGTGGTCACTGACCTCCTCCCACTCCCCACAAAATGTGGATAAAAATAGTATTCACCAACATCTATGACAGCCTCAGATGTTATAGCCAGGTCCATTAGAGTAGCATGCAGGTCCCTGGAGTAGTGTAGTGATGGGTGCAGTGCACTGTAGACAGGTGGACCCAGGCCCATACCTCCCCCTACCTGTTACACTTGTGGTGAAAACTGTGAGCCCCCCAAAACTCCCAAAGAAACCCACTGTATCCACATATAGATGCCCTCTTCACCCATAAGGGCTATTGTAGTGGTGTACACTTGGAGGTAGTGGGTTTTGGATGGGTTTAGGAGGGCTTAGCAGACAAGGTAAGGGAGCAATGGTGAGATGTGTACCTAGGAGCTTTTATATGACGTCTATAGCAGTGCCTCCTAGGGTGCTCTCTTGGGATGTCTGGGGGACCAGTCTGCTAAAAATGCTAGCCCCTCCTACATCCCAATGGCTTGATTTTCTACGTTTTTCACTTGTACTTTTTTTAAAAAAATGGTCTGAAAAAATAAACACACAGAGCACAAAACCTTGTTATAAATGGTATTTTTGAAAAAAAGGTAGACATTTTGCAGTTTCGAAAATGGCTATATTTTCTATTTGGAGTTGGAACGTTTAGTGCGTCCAAAGTCTGACTTAGACATCATATTGAAAATGCCCCTCCACAATACAAAGGTGTAAATCTGAATTTCTGGGAAACAGTGCATACCTATACCATATTGTGGGAAGGGATACTGTTTAAGGGGACAGTACGTTATTTTGAGAAAGGAATGTTGAGGTTAAAGGTTATAATACAATAATGTAAAATCAGGTTCAATAGTACCTAAGTGAATGTACAGTTTGTGGAAAGAGTGTTTTCTATGAGACTCTGAACATATCAGAGTTGGTAAAAAACGTTATCACTGTATGTTCCTAATTCTGATTGTCTTCTAATCCTAGGATAAAGTCCAGTTTTAAGTTGAATACCACACAAAGTTGCACTAATTTTGTTTTCCATCCTAGGTTCTTTCCATAATACATAATGGCCATGTGAACTAGAAATTGCCATAGGTACCTGGAAGAGGGGTGGGATTATGGGAAAAGGACTGGGTCTCTTCACTTTGTGCCTTGTATACCTCAGGGGAATATTGTAACATCTTCTCTGAAAGAGGCATCATGATAGGAGCAAAAGCTTTGGCTTTTGATAATGATTTTACTTATTGATGTAAACTGTTGTGATGTTTTTACATTAAGAAAATTAACCTAAACTAAAAGTTACTGATGCAATATCAACTGAGCCTTTCCCACAATTTTGTGCTGCCTCTAGTCCCTGCTCCAGTGCTTGATCTAAATCCACAGGTTTTTCAAACCCTATACAGATTATGGGCCATCAAGAGCCCCAACCTCTTCACCTACTGCCACTTTCAAGATGCAGCAGCATGAGCTGAGTAGGGACAGGACATGCAGCCCTTTCCAGGATTTTTGAGAACTGGATTTGCAAACCACCACTGTCAATAGTTCATGTAACAGATGTGGATAGTAAGCCCACTAATGGGGCTGGTCCAGTGGCTCAGTCACAGTGCACAGCAGAGGGATCTTGGGTTAATTCCTGGTTTAAGATCTTCTGTTCTCTGGGCTGACTGGGGCTGTGGATATGTGAATGCAGGCCCTTGTTTGGGGGGAGGGGGAGGGTTTGGAATGAAGGGGAAGGGAGGAAGGAAGGCGAGAACCAGAGTCATTGCAATGGTGACATCTAGTGGCTAAATTCAGGGTCCATGATGGCGCATGGACCTGAGACAAGGATTGTCACAGTTATAAATTGACTAGTAAAAAATGCCCGTTTCTGTGAGAAATGAAACGGGCGCTAGCAAGGTTTTGCTGTCCAGCGACCCTCCTCTCCCCCAGCCCCCCCTGCAGTGACCCATGGCCAGCGACCCTGCTCTCCTCCTACCCCCCTCCAGCCACCCTGCTCTCCCCCTGTGGCCACCCATGTCGTGCGACCGTCCTCTCCTCCTGCTCCCTTGCAGCCACCCATGTCCTGCAACCCTCCTATCCCCCTGCCCCCTTGCAGGCACCTATGTGTAGCGGCGAGGCTTCTCTCCCCCTGCCCCGTTGCAGCCACCTATGTGCAGCGGCGACCCTCATCTCCCACTGCCCCCCCTGCAGCCACCCATGCCAGTGACCCTGCTCTCGCTCTGCCCCCCCCAGCAGACACCCATGTCTAGCGACCCTGCTGTCTCACCTGCCCCTCCATCCACTGCGGTTGTTTTTTAGGAAATGTTTGTGGCAGGCAGGAAAGATCCACGTTCCCTTCCTGGCCACGGCTGTCGCTGGCGCTCCATGATGCTAGTTACCTGCTGAAAATGGCCACCAAGGGGCAGGGGGAGATCGCGATTCATTGAGTGTCATTGCTCCGCCCTCGATGTCATCACTTGTGATGCGAGGGCGGGGCAGACACTCATGGGGAAACCAGATATCTAGACCGCTTCAAAGGTCCGGCTGAGGCTTCATTAGAACGTTGGAGGTGCCTTTTATATATAGAGATAGGTGAATTGGAAGGGGACATACATCAGGGGAAATAGCCCTCCTCTCAACTTGGTTCCAATTAAGACGGAAGAACAAGGGAGCAGGAGGAAACTGTCAGGTCAAAAATGAAAAGCCCGCAGCTGGAAGCAGATATGATATCAAGCAGGAACTGCAGATTTCTAGATGCTGATAGGAAGCCTGTAGATGTGGACAATGAAAAAATCTATATGTGAAAGGGACTATTGGTTAGCGAAGTATTTAGGAACCCTTTTCTAAGAATTTATCAATAAGCAGCTTCCACTGTAGTGTAAATTAATGCTAACTGTTAAGTCATTTCATGCAGTTTCATTTACAGCTATGTAGACAGCAGCTTGTTATGGGATATTTTTTCTACAGTGGACCTGAGTGCGAGCAGAAGTGGAGGGAACAGCAGCCTCCATTTCCCATAACTCAACATGATGGCATTGGCACAACAGGGAACAATTAGTGCTAAAATATGGAACCTGGACTGCACACTTGATTTCTTTGAAAATGTAGTATAAGTTGAAGGCAATCTTATATATTTGTAACTGAGTAATAAATTGTAACATATATCATACTATATTTTTTGGCATGGTTTGCAGACTTTTTTTTTTAATACTACAGAACTGAAACACCTACAGAAAAATAGACAATGCTAGCACAATTGTAAAGTTTATTTTCAGTCCAGGGTTAGAAAACAGCTAGCTAGTTTGCTACCATGGTGCCCAGAGTGAAAGGTTCAAAATTAAGGAGCAGGAAAGCAGACATCTTTTAACCGGTTGCTTTTCTGCTGCACATTGCACAGTATTTTAAACATTTTGAAGAGGTTTATTTTTTATTTATTTAATTTCTTATATTCCTCCTGCAAGCCCGAAAGCTATGTAGTTTCTCTCTTGTATTCTTTTCTTCTGTGATTATCTCTCAGCCTCCTCTCAGCTTTTCTTTCTTCTTTCCTCTTCTCTTTTTATCCTTTTCAAGGTTAATGTTGTAATCCACATTGTTCCAAGATTCTGAATAGTTTTGCAGAATCTCATGACCCCTGTCTTTCATCTTCTCAGGTAATTCTGTGATCCTGGAAACATTCCTTATCAGGTCTGCTGGAACTGCTGACTGCACTGCAGGACACTGGAGAACTGTGGTAGAATAAGCAATTACTAGAAAAAAAGGTTTCTTAAACAGGCCCAGCACTTGGGTAAACAGCCCCCTGGGAGAAAATTGACAATGGCATCCCATGACATTCTCTCTTCTCCCTCCAGGCATTTTCTCCCCTGTCTTCCTCCCTCCTGACATTTTCTTCTCTCCCTCCCTCTAGGCATTTTCCCTCTCTACTCCTTTCATCCATCTGTAGCTAGTCCTCCAACTTTGGGGCTGATATGATATCAGAACCCAAAGGCCGTGCAAAACAGTATTTACTGAGGTGTCTGTAGCTAAAATTCACACTGCCCTCTCTCTACCTTTTTCTGCCCATGCACACAGAATACAGATAAAGGGTCCCTAGCAGTGTTGTTTGAAGTACTAGGTCAAAGTATTTTAAATAAAAGTACAAATAAATGTATATTTTAATACTTAAGTAAAAGTAAAAGTACAGTGAACAACGCATTAAAAAATTTACTTAAGTGAAAGTAAAAAAGTTATTGCCTAATATAATACTTTTTCAGTAAAAGTAAAAGTACTACTACTACTACTACTACTTGACATTTCTAAATCACTACTAGGGTTACGCAGCACTGTACAATTTAACATAGAGGGACAGTCCCTGCTCAAAGGAGCTTACAATCTAAAGGACAAATGTACAGTCAGTCAAATAGGGGCAGTCTAGATTTCCTGAAAGGTATAAAGGTTAGGTGCCGAAAGCAACATTGAAGAGGTGGGCTTTGAGCAAGGATTTGAAGATGGGTAGGGAGGGGGCTTGGTGTAAGGGCTCAGGAAGTTTATTCCAAGCATAGGGTGAGGCGAGGCAGAATGAGCGGAGCCTGGAGTTGGCGGTGGTGGAGAAGGGTACTGAGAGGAGGGATTTGTCCTGTGAGTGGAGGTTACGGGCGGGAACGTAAGGGGAAATGAGGGTAGAGAGGTAATGAGGGGCTGAAGACTGAGTGCATTTGTAGGTAAGAAGGAGAAGCTTGAACTGTATGCGGTATCTGATTGGAAGCCAGTGAAGTGACCTGAGAAGAGGGGTGATATGAGTATATCGGTTCAGGCGGAATATAAGACGTGCAGCAGAGTTCTGAACAGATTGAAGGGGGGATAGATGGCTAAGTGGGAGGCCAGTAAGGAGTAGGTTGCAGTAGTCAAGGCGAGAGGTAATGAGAACGTGGACGAGAGTACGGGTGGTATGCTGAGAGAGGAAAGGGCGAATTTTGCTGATGTTAAAGAGAAAGAAGCGACAGGTCTTGGCTATCTGCTGGATTTGCGCACAACTGCAATGAATGCAACTATTGTTAACATTGTTAACATTTTTATCCCAATAATTTTATTGCTCTACAATTCAATCCACTTTGCTTTTAGTAAAACTAAATTGTTGAAAATGACAGCCACTCATTTGAATGTGTATGTGAGTTGTTAATCCAGCATAACTAAAAAGGTTCAACAACTTCACTAGCAGAAAGTGGATTACTTAGAGGGGCATAATTGAACGGCGGCGCCCATCTATAAGGGTGGCCATCTTTAAGGATGGCCCCGTAAAGCGGCGTCCCCGACCGTATTATTGAAACAAGATGGCTGGCCATCTTTTGTTTCGATAATACGGTTGGGGCCGGCCAAATCTCAACATTTGGGTCCACCATAGAGATGGCCGCACTTAGTGATGGCTGCCATTGGTTTTTGCCGATAATGGAAACTAAGGACGGCCATCTCAAAAACGGCCAAATCCAAGCCATTTGGTCATGGGAGGAGCCAGCATTTGTAGTGCACTGGTCCCCTCACATGCCAGGACACCAACTGGGCACCCTAGGGGGCACTGCAGTGAACTTCACAAATTGATCCCGGGTGCATAGCTCCCTTACCTTGTGTGCTGAGCCCCCCAAAACCCACTACCCACAACTGTACAACACTACCATAGCTCTTAAAGGGTAACGGGGGCACCTAGATGTGGGTACAGTGGGTTTTGGGTGGGTTTTGGAGGGCTCCCATTTACCACTAAAAGGGACCAAGTAAAGTTGGCCAAATGCTCGTCAGGACCGCTGTTCTTTTTTCAATTATCGGCCGAGGACAGCCATCTCTTAACAACGCCCCCATCCCGCCTTCGGTACACTGCCAACATGCCCCCTTGAACTTTGGCTGGCCCTGCGACGGAAAGCAGTTGAGGCCGGCCAAAATCCGCTTTCGATTATGCCGATTTGGCCGCCCTTGGGAGAAGGGCGCCCATCTCCCGATTTGTGTCGGAAGATGGGCACCCTTCTCCTTCGAAAATAAGCTGGATAGTCTGAAAAAAAGATCAATCAAATTCAGCCAGATTGAAATATTACTAATATCGTTTGACTGGGTCTGCAGATTATGATCAAGGGAATGATCGAAACACTTGGCTTCCATAGAGCAAAGAGTACTTTAGCATCATTATTGTCATTATCATCTGCATTAGAGGTAGTGCTGTCTAATTCATCTCTTGCACCTTCATCTTTGTTATCATCATTGTGCTGTTCAGTTTCAAAGAAGGTTTTCATAAAGTTGGAATCATTATCTGTTGTTGTTCTAACAAATTTTCATCTGATTGCAAACTCTGTGTTTGAAAACTGATGCAAGAATGTCAATCCAGTGGACAGTCACCCCAATGTAAAATTTCCCATAGGAGCCAGCTCTGTGCGTTCCAGTGGGTGCTGAGCACCCCCAATATTGAACAAAATCCATGTGTTGGGAATCCTCAATCATTTTGAAATGTTGGCTTGTATGATTCAGGCCCATTGGGGAATGGGGTTGGAAGGGAGGAGTGGAGTGAGAGGCATTGAGGCTGTATGGCTTTCACTTATGCCTATTAAATATATCTGCAAATAAGCTGCAAAGAAATAAGGGGCCCTTTTACTAAGCCACATAAGCCCCTATGCACGCCCAATGCACGTCAATTTGGAGTTACTGCCCGGGTACCGTGAGACCCAGGTGGCAATTTTGTTTTTTACACACATCCGCTATGCGCGCTGGAAAATAATTTTTATTTTCTGCGCATGGTGGAAACCAGGCAGTAATCGTCATTCTACGTGTGTAGATGATTACCGCATGGTTACCATTTGAGACCTTACCGCTAAGTCAATGGCTGGTGATAAGGTCTCAGACCCAAAATGGATGCGTTCCAATTTTTATTTAACCACATGTCCATTTTCAGCAAACTTTTTTAAAAAAGGACTTTTTTACAGGTGCACTGAAAAAAATGGATCTGCATGCACCCAAAGCACGTGCCTACACTAGTGCAGTCCATTTATCAGCGCACTTTAGTAAAAGGACCCCTAAAAGCAATGCTCAGTTTTGGCAACAGAAGAAAAAATTTTCACTATGACCAATATAGCCAGATATTTGATTTTAAGTGATCCACGCCTCTAAATTACTTAATGAAAAACAGTCATTCATAACGTTAGATGTTGTATCTGAAAGCAAATGTTCCACCCAGCAGTATTAGTACAGTAGTTATTCTAGGTCACTGACACTATTGCAACCATGGAAATTATAGCCATTGGTTTAAGTTATATGAAAACATGAACATGAGATAAGAGCAATCTTTCACAAAGAGTCATGATCCTTGTCAGCAAACAATAGTAAAAAAAATAACCTAGCAGTTTTATTGTCAAATCTTTTTGGCGGTAATAAATGTTAAAACCTAGGATTTAATATTGCCACGGTGGTTCTGTCACTGAACAGAAAAGCTTTTGGTTCTAGCAAAACTGTGATTTAAAACTGCAACAAACATCAAGTTTTAAATTATTTGTTGGTTCTTGTTCCCACAAGGTTTGCTGTAGACTCATGGCAAATACCGAGAGAAAGTTGAATAATGTTGGGATAACAGGAGGAAACAGCTGGAAAAGCATTTATTAAGGTAGTTAAAATTCAGAGAGTGTTCCATTTCAGACCAATGTATATGATTTTCTATGTCTTTGTGCCTATGGGAAACACTTTAAAAAAATAAATAAATCATGCTTTTTAAGTTACTGTCATTCATAGTACTAATTGGAAATAATCAGGGCCTTTTTTTCAGGGGGTACTCAGGAGTACTGTCTACCAGCACTTTTCTGCTGCCTGCTAAAACTGACCGATGGTCCCCTAGTGTCAATGAAAGAGCCCAATTCTGCCTTTTCATACATTCAGTGGCTGGTTGAAGGGGGTCTGGCTATTGTAGGGTGGGCCCCTCAGTGATCACATGCACTGCTGGCATTTGGGTACCAGCACTTGTTTTTTTTCTAGAAATTATTGATAATAATCAATAATGTATGCTATTTAAACCATTAAGTCAATGGTGGTAGCCTTCAATGTAGAACAGTCCAAATGATCCTAACATAATGCGCATTATGAGCAACAAGCTAAGGTACAGAAATGGAACAAACACCTGTGATATTTAGAAAGAAGCTATCATTCTGGGTCTCAACTGCTCCCTATAGAGGAAATGCTAAGGTACTGTCCATGGTATATCAAAATTAATCAAGGCATGCTTAGTGCCATACAAGAAAAGATCTCAGCACTGTTTTTGGTGCTAGATCATGAAGAAGATATTTTAATACCATCTAGGTATGTCCAATAGTTGGCTCAGTAATTGTATTTTGACTCTCCATACTGAACCAGTGAGAGCAAACAGAGATTGCCAATGCAAACCACATGGAGAAAATCTCATTCAAGTCATTGACTTGCCCATTTGATGACTTTCAGGAAGCATGGTGCCTTCTCCAGTTTCAACACCATCTCCATCTTCAGCTTCTGTTGCTACTGGAGTTGTTGTGGGAACATGAAATGGTAAAATTAGAACATCTTCTGACAAGTCACCAAAAGAGGATACTCATTTATGACAATTTCATTAGAGTATTTCAGTGTTGTTATATAATTCATTTTGCCATTTTATGTGGCTTTAGATAATTAATGTTCCTGAAGTAAGTTGTTCATTGTAATTTACAAAGGAATTACATTATTGGATAGGTTTTTCTAGGCAGACTATGCCTAGGTTTCTCTTATCCTTTTTTTCAGTTTTTGTATTCTCTACCTACTTTGCCAAAGCATAAAAATAATTGCTGACTTTTGTATCTCTTCACCTTCAGATTACATAAATAAATCATCTCCTTAGAATGTATTGAAGTGTGTTAGGGAGCTAAACAAACGCCATGCCAAAAACAGAAGGATCCCTATGACGTGTCAAAACGCAAAGCAAGAAGTAGGAAATGATACAATGACTTCCATTGAGCAAATGATGTCAGCATAATCTTTATTGAAAAAGCACCAAACCGGGACCCAACACGGCGGATAGGACCACCTGCCTCAGGGGTCAACAGCACTGTAGGATGTAAATACTAAGTCAATAATGTAAAACACTGAAGTCACAGTAGTGCATCCTACTGCTTGTTGTGCAGTCAAAAATCAATGATATGAGCTTTCCAGTGAGCAAAAACGCTACCACAGTACATGCACTACAAAAGCATTTTTGTAGTGCTTGCCCTGCTGTAGCATTTTTACTCACTGGAAAGCTCGTTTTGTGCTCAATCTAGCCCGAGTGTATACCTCAGGCATTTGATATCCTGATGGTGGGTGAAGGGAGAATCTACTGATGAGTCTGCAATCTATGATCCAACTTTAGGCTGAAAATGTAACACAAAACAGGTTCATGACTGAGAGAGTTCCTGTTTTATAACAACTTGCACTATCGATTTATGGCTGCACACTGTACAGCTGGTTGTGCTACTGTTTGACACCATAGACTTAGTATTTGTATCCTACAGTGCTGTTGACCCCTGAGGCAGGTGGTCCTGTCCACCGAAACAAGGTCCAGTGTCAGGTCCTGGTTTGGTGCTTGTTCAATAAAGATTGTGTTGATATCAATTTGCCCACTGGAAATCATTGTGTCATTCCCTACTTCTTGCTTTGCATTTTGAAGTGTGTTAGACCATGGAAGAAAGCAGCAACCGCATGAAATTCAATGTGTGATAGTATAATCTTGCAACTTCTGTACATAAAAAATATATAAAATATAAAATTAAAGAATTTCTATAGATATATAAATACAACTCTACACGTTGGAAATTAAATACATTGTATACATGTAAAAATTACAAATAAAATATAAAATGCTTGAGGCGGGTTTGGGGCCCCCTATGGTATGCCCTGTTGCCACCCCCTAACGCCGATCCTGAGTATATACCCTAAATAAATGGTGGATAGTTGTTTCTGGGGGCATAGTTTGTACGGAACTGGGGTGGCATTGTGATATACATTCATATTTTATAAAATACGCATGTACACCACTGTGGTTACATAGATCAAATGCTGGAGGGAGCAACCGAATACATAGAAAAGCTTTGTGAGAAAGTGCATTTTCCAGACTGCTCACAGGAATGAGCAGTCTGGAAAACGCAGTACCAAAGCAGCAATGGTAGAGCATGAGTGGAGGTAATCATCAACTGAGTTGGCTGCTTCTGAACTCAGATATCCAGACTGTAGAGCCAGGAGAGTCAGAGGAGGAGAGGAGCTCTAGCCAGCAAAACCAGGAGGCAAGATTAGGTGGGGAAAGTTTGAGGCTTGCTTGTAAGTAACTGTAATTGAGTTATGAACTTAAATGTTGCTCCTGGTTTATGGATAAGGAACTGCCAGCGTTTTGGACAGAGTCAGAGAAACAGTTTGCATGCGCTGTATAAAGTGTTCTGACTAGAAGCCACAGGTGCCCTGGATTAGAATATTGCCAGATAGCTGGGTGTAAGCAGAACATATTGCCAAGTAGCAACCTTCTAATTAAAATAACGCTGTGGCTCAGAGCTGGAGGTATGGCTGAGAGCTAGAAAAAAAGACTAAATGGAAATGTTTAGCCTGTCTGGGGAAATGTGCTATAGAAGTTTATTGTAGAAATGGGAGTATGCTGTAGAGGCAAGCAGCAATGAGATTGATGGTTAAAGTCACAAGCTGCAGTTTGGACCAGAGAAAGGGTCTGGTAAATGCTATAGTTTGAGAAAAGCACTTGGGATTCAGTTATGCAAGTTAGTATAAAAGTAGTTGTACGTTCCTTGTGGAAAGTCGATAAGAAAGTTATGGCAAACTCTCATTTAAAATATTCACTTAAGTTTATCAGTAAACCATGTTCATAGTAAACCAGTGTCCTGCTCATTCATGATGGAGGCCATGCTGAGTTTCTGGTTCAGAGAGTTAGGGGCCCTTTTACTAAGCAGCGTAGGTGCCTACACCAGGGGCGTAGCCAGACCTCGCTGGGAGGGGGGCCAGAGCCCGAGGTGGGGGGGGCACTGTTTAGCTGCCTCCCCTGCGCCCCCCGTGCCCGCTCGCCGCTACTGCCGCCGCCACTTTGGACCCCCCTGCTTATTAACAGCATGCCATTCAAGACTTGAACCCCCCCTCCCGCCACCAGCTCTCCCCCGCTGTCGCCGCCCGCCCCGCTGCCGCATCAGATACCTTTTTTGCAGCTGAAGAGAGTCTTCTTCAGCGCCCGAGTACGATCAGCTGTTTTGACGCCTTACATCCTGCATGGGGCTACATGCACTGTGCAGGACATAAGGCGTCAAAACAGCTGATTGCTGGAACTTCGTTGAACGAAGGCGCTACTCGGGTGCTGAAGAAGACTCACTTCGACTGCAAAAAAGGTATCTGATGCGGCAGCGAGGCGGGCGGCGACAGCGGGGGAGAGTTGGTGGCAGGAGGGGGGTTCAAGGGGATCGTCGAGAGGGGGGCCAGGGCCAAATCTACGGGGGCCCAGGCCCCCTCAGGCCCCATGTAGCTACACCACTGGCCTACACATGCCCAACGCATGTCAATTCAGAGTTACCGCCTGGCTACCACGTGGCGCGGGCGGTAATTTCATTTTTTACTCGCATCTGCTATGCGTGCCGGAAAATAAGTTTTATTTTCCGGTGCGTGGCGGAAATTGGGCAGTAATCGTCATCGTTCTACGTGTGTAAACGATTATTGCATGGTTACCACGTGAGACCTTACTGCTAAGTCAATGGGCGGTAGTAAGGTCTCAATTTTTATTTTGCCGCATGTCCATTTTCAGCAAAAATTAAAAAAAGGCCTTTTTTTACAGGCACGCTGAAAAATGTATCTGCGTGCGCCCAAAACACATGCCTACACTAGTGTAGCCCATTTTTTGGCGCACCTTAGTAAAAGGACCCCTTAATCTGGAGGGGAGGGGCCCCTTTATCACAATACATAGAGCACATATACACATTTATACCTTCTTCAGAACAGATGTAAATTTGTACGAGAGCACTTGTTCACTATAGGGGTTCGTTGTAGGAGTCTATTTTATATAATCGCACAGCGGCCTATGTTGCCTTTATAAAATACCCTATAAAAATAAAATTTCTCCACTTTACATCATATTTTTTGTTGGACTCTCAGAAATTGTACTTAAGGAGTTTCCTACATCAGTCTCCTATAAGTGTCTCCTATATCAGTACTTTATATTCTTCATTGATCCATTTTTTAAAACTTTTTTTTACTAAACTGATTATAAATGAAATTATGTATCCATAATTCCATGTAAAGTTTTCCAGAAGCTATTAATCTGACATAGCTCTATTTTTCACCAAGCTACTTCAGGGATACACTCCTAAAAATATAAAATTCACTATTAATGCCCGATCATATTTCATCATTTTAATAACTTCCAGCACACTTGTTTCTCAAACATGGTGGCAGTTTTTAAAATTTAGTAGATAAGTTTTATATCAGTTGATCCTACATAACTAATCGCATCATACCAAGTAAATCCATTCTAATTCTTCATTGAGTCTATTGGAAGACTTATTGGAAGATGTTGATTTATGAAGAGAGCTTTATGAAAAAGTGAAGTATAAATTCTTGAAAAAAATAGATCGTTATAGGAAAAAAGTAAACGGATGGATCGATGACGATGTGAACAACACCACTAAAAATGTTGGAACAAGTTTCCTAGAAGGTGCCTGTTGTCAAATGAAACTCTGAGGATCCCCGTTCATCATATAATGTTGAACTATGAATGTATATCTCAGTTAGAATGGTGATAGCATTGACTATCTGCGAATACAATAAGAAAGAGTGTTTGAGATAAGATTAAAATACGACACACAAGTAATAGCATTCTGAGCTCTGTTGTTAATTGTTAGTTGGACAGGTCCATAAACCACCTTCAATAGTATAAGCGCATTACTGCTATCATCCACTTGCAGTATGACCTGTGTTTTGAATGTCATTCATGCTACTTCTCATTGACAGTTCACGTATAGTCCTTCCCCTTTGCTATGTCATCTGTATCAAGATTAATAGATGCCAGTGCTTTTGTATCATGGCTGCAATTGCTGCTGATACACTATATATGAGACTCCCCCTCTGATACAGATCCCTCCTATATGCCCTTTCTTATGAAGCCACTGTATGGACGGTTTCATCACCATCGCAAATAATAAGGGAGAAAGAGGGCAGCTCTGATGTCTGCCCCTTCCCAGAAACAAAGGATCAGAATACTGCCCGTTAATTTTAACCCAGGCCTCTGGTTCGTAAGTTTTAAAAACTCATTTCACAAAATTTGGCCCAATCCCTGTTTTTCACGAAACTTCATACATAAATCGTCAATACATTCTGTCCAAGGCTTTCTCAGTGTCAATAGACACCAAAAGAGCCGGTACCTGTTCCTTGTGGGTTGCCAATTTAAGTTTAAGAATTTGTTTAATATTGTCTGCAGTCTGCTACTAGAATACAAACCCAGTTTAATCTGGATGTATTAACCTCAGAAGTACATCAGCAAATCTATTGCCCAAATATTTCACAAATATATTGATATCAATATTCAGCAAACAAATAGGGCACTGTGAACCACAGTCTGCCCCATCTCTGCCCAGTTTACGTAAGATAGATTCCTGTGATCCTCATGGAGCAGGGAAGACTGGCACCCTCTAATAACACATAAATAACCTGGTCAACAAAAGAGCTAGACTGCTTGCAAAGGTCTTATAAAATCCAGCTGACTATCCATCCAATGCAGGTGCTTTGTCCTCAAGTAGTTCTTTAATAACTTCCATCACCTCTAATGAAGTTATTTTCTCCTCCATCCCCTCCCTGGTGTCCTCAGAGATATATAGCAAAGCTACATGATTCAAATATGCCTGTACCCTATCTTCCTTTATTTGGGTATCTTCTGTATAAAACTCTCTACAAAATGTTTAAAAACTTTCCCATATCATTTCATCCTTAAAAACAATTCCCCTTGAGACCCTCTGATCTTCATTATGGTCCCATTTCCCTGCTTTGGTCATAGCTCGTGTGCTAGGAGTTTCCCTGGCTTATCCCCAAAGGTTTTCTGTTGCACCTGCCTTAACTTGAACTCCAAATCCTCTAGGTGGAGATGTATCTCAAGGCGTGTCTGTTCCAAGATACTCCTAACTTAGCATATTCCCGTTCTTTGATGTTCAAGCTCTTATCCTCTCCAGCCATTTCTTTTTGTCCAGCCTCCACTTCTTCTTTCTTATCCCCCCCACTTAATTATTTCCCTTCTTATACTATGGTGAGCCCATTCCATCTTATATCCATTCTTACCTATTAATGGACATGGGTGGGATGGGAGGAGAGTAGAGGAGAGAATCGCGGGATACGGATGGGAGGCAGGGCAGAGGAGAATCACTGGACATGGAGGGGATGGGAGGTGAGGGGAGAATCATGGGACACGGAAGGGAGGGCATGGCAGAGGAGAATCACTGGACACAGAGGGGAGGCCAGGGCAGAGGACAATTGCTGGACCTGGAGGGGAGGCCAGAATCCTGGGATATGGAGGGCAGGGCAGGGCAGGGGAGAATCACTGGACATGGAGGGGATGGGAGGCAAGGGGAGAATCGCGACACACGGAGGGGATGGGAGGCAAGGGGAGAATCGTGACACATGGAGGGGACGACAGGGCAGAGGAGAATCGCTGCACATGGAGGGGAGGTCAGAATCGTGGGACAAGGAGGGGATGGGAGGGGAGGGAGGAATCATAGGACATGGAGGGAAGGATGGGAGGGGAGGGAAGAATTGTGGGACATGGAGGGGAGGACAGGGGAGAGAGGAGAAATCGCTTAGACGAGAACCTTCCTAGAGCCCTCCTCCAGATTTCAACCCCTTCTTCCACCTCAATCTCACTGTTTTTTCTCCTTTGAAGTCCACTCTATCCGCCTTTTCTCTCCTCTGCCTCTTCGAATAGCGGTCATTTATCGTCCCCCTGATAAGTCCCTTTCATCCTTTCTCAGTGACTTTGACGCCTGGCTTGCCTTCTTCCATGATCCTTCCTCCCCCTCTCTCATCCTTGGTGACTTTAATATTCCTGCTAATGATCCTTCCAACTCTTATATTTCCAAGTTACTCGCTTTAACGTCGTCCTTTAATCTCCAACTATGCTCCACCTCCCCCACTCATCAAAATGGTCACTGTCTTGATCTCATCTTCTCCTCCAACTGTTCACCTTCTAGTTTCCTTGCCTCTGATCATCCCTCCTCTGATCACCATCTTATAACTTTCACACTTAAATCTCCTCCCTCCCAGTTCCGTCCTATCCTATCTAATTTATCTAGGAATCTTCACGATATTGACCCTTCATCTCTATCCTCCCATGTTTCAAACCTCCTCTCTACTCTGGCACCATCCACGTCTGTCAACGAGGCTGTTTCTTCTTACAACAATACTCTATCCTCTGCCTTAGACACTCTTGCACCTTTGATGACCCGCCCTGTAAGGCGTACAAAACCCCAACCTTGGCTGACTTCTAATTTCCGCTACCTACGTTCCTGTACCCGCTCTGCCGAATGCCTCTGGCGGAAATCTCGGGCCCTTGCTGATTTCTTACACTTTAAGTTCATGCTGACCTCCTTCCAATCTGCTCTTTTACGTGCCAAACAGGATTATTATATCCAACTGACCAACTCTCTTGGCTCTAATCCTCGACTTCTCTTCACCACATTGAACTCTCTCCTCAAGGTGCCCCCTCCCCCAACTCCCCCTTCATTATCTCCTCAGACCCTTGCTGAATTCTTTCACAACAAGGTTCAAAAGATAAACCTTGCTTTCTCTACCTCACCAGCTCTCCCTCCACTAGTCCATTCCCCTCTCTCTCCTTCCCCTATTCCCTTTCCTCCTTTCCTGAAGTTACTATTGAGGAAACTACACTTCTCCTTTCTTCCTCAAAATGTACCACCTGTTCCTCTGATCCCATTCCCACCCACCTTCTTAATGCCATCACTCCTACTCTTATTCCTTTTATGTCACATTCTCAACCTCTCACTTTCCACTGCGACTGTCCCTGCTGCCTTTAAACATGCTGTGGTCACACCTCTCCTTAAGAAGCCTTCACTCGACCCTACTTGTCCCTCTAATTACCGACCCATCTCCCTCCTTCCTTTTCTCTCCAAATTACTTGAGCGTGCTGTTCACCGCCGCTGCCTTGATTTTCTCTCCTCACATGCTATTCTTGACCCACTACAATCTGGTTTTCGCCCTCTCCACTCAATCAAAACTGCGCTTACTAAAGTCTCCAATGACCTATTACTGGCTAAATCCAGAGGTCAATTTTCCATCCTTATTCTTCTTGATCTTTCCGCTGCTTTTGACACTGTCGATCACAGCATACTTCTCGATACCCTGTCCTCACTTGGATTCCAGGGCTCTGTCCTTTCCTGGTTCTCTTCCTACCTCTCCCTCCGCACCTTTAGTGTTCACTCTGGTGGATCCTCTTCTACTTCTATCCCTCTGCCTGTCGGCGTACCTCAGGGTTCTGTTCTTGGTCCCCTCCTCTTTTCTATCTACACTTCTTCCCTTGGCTCATTAATCTCATCCCATGGCTTTTCCTACCATCTCTATGCTGATGACTCCCAAATCTACCTTTCTACCCCTGATATCTCACCTTGCATCCAAACCAAAGTTTCAGCGTGCTTGTCTGACATTGCTGTCTGGATGTCTCAACGCCACCTGAAATTAAATATGACCAAAACCGAGCTTCTCATTTTCCCCCCCAAACCCACCTCCCCGCTCCCCCCGTTTTCTATTTCTGTTGATGGCTCTCTCATTCTCCCTGTCTCCTCAGCTTGAAACCTTGGGGTCATCTTTGACTCTTCTCTCCTTCTCTGCTCATATCCAGCAGATTGCCAAGACCTGTCGTTTCTTTCTTACAACATCCGTAAAATCCGCCCCTTTCTTTCCGAGCACTCTACCAAAACCCTCATCCACACCCTTGTCACCTCTTGTTTAGACTACTGCAATCTGCTTCTTGCTGGCCTCCCACTTAGTCACCTCTCCCCTCTCCAGTTGGTTCAAAACTCTGCTGCCCGTCTCATCTTCCGCCAGGGTTGCTTTACTCATACTACCCCTCTCCTCAAGACCCTTCACTGGCTCCCTATCCATTTTCGCATCCTGTTCAAACTTCTTCTACTAACCTATAAATGTATTCACTCTGCTGCTCCCCAGTATCTCTCCACACTCGTCCTTCCCTACACCCCTTCCCGTGCACTCCGCTCCATGGATAAATCCTTCTTATCTGTTCCCTTCTCCACTACTGCCAACTCCAGACTTCGCACCTTCTGTCTCGCTGCACCCTACGCCTGGAATAAACTTCCTGAGCCCCTACGTCTTGCCCCATCCTTGGCCACCTTTAAATCTAGACTGAAAGCCCACCTCTTTAACATTGCTTTTGACTCGTAACCACTTGTAACCACTCGCCTCCACCTACCCTCCTCTCTTCCTTCCCGTTCACATTAATTGATTTGATTTGCTTACTTTATTTATTTTTTGTCTATTAGATTGTAAGCTCTTTGAGCAGGGACTGTCTTTCTTCTATGTTTGTGCAGCGCTGCGTATGCCTTGTAGCGCTATAGAAATGCTAAATAGTAGTAGTAGTAGTAGGCCCGTTTCATTTTTGATGAAACGGGCTTGGTTGCACTAGTTTATTATATTTATTTACTATATTTATAGCCCAACTATCACTTAGGCAGTGTACAAGTAAACATGCACAAAAGTAAAATAGCCATACATGATGCTGATTAACATCACTCCTTTATGTCATTTCCTCATCATTATATCACACGTAGGCTTAAACAAAGAATTGAGTCTTCAACGTTGTCAACTTTTATTTTATTTACTATATTTATAGCTTAGTAAAAGAACCCCTAAACTCTCCGTTGCCTCAGGCATCAGCATAGATTATAAGTCTTCTGGGGACAGGAAATGCCTACCCTGCCTAAATATAATTCACCTTGAGCTACAACTGAAAGAGGAATGATCTAAATCCAAATCCAAAGGAACCGTATGCATTAGGATGAAAGAGTCTGATGTGTATCCTGAGAGAAACCTCAGGGAGACAAAACAGTGCAAGAAGATGTGGTGACCAAAGCCAGAAGGATACTAGGATGCATAGATTGTGAGCTCACTAGGGAGAGAAAGTACCTATATATAATAAGTAAACCATAGAAACATAAACACAACCATAAGAGAGAGAAGGTGTTAATGTCCCTTTGCAAGTCATTTGTGAGGCTCCACTTGGAGTACTGTGTTTAGTTTTCAAGGCCATATCTCATTAAGGGCCTCTTTTACAAGCTAGTGCGGCTTTGTAAAAGAAGCCCAAAGTATTTAAAAAGACTTGAAGCGATTCAGAGGAAGGTGACCAAAATGATAAGGGGTTTGTGCCAGAAGACATGTGAAACAAACTTGAAGATCTGAAGAGAGGAGGGACAGAGGGAGATATGTGTTATTCCGGACGTGAGCCCTTGAGCCCAGGCCAAGGCCCAGTATAGGATTTAGGCCAAGACCTAGGGTGGACTGAACAGGCCCTACACACTACCCCAGCCACCAAATCCCGCACACTCACAACAGCCACCAGGCACCACCAGAAAGGGGAAGATAGAGCATTCAGGCGGGCCTCACGGCCAATCGGGAACCCACTCACGCAGAGACCAAGCAAGCAGGCCTCACGGCCGACCGGGAATTGAGTCACACTCTGGGATGGGAGAAAGAACAACAAGGGTTCCACACGGAACTGGGCCACAAGCAGCGCACACAGCGTACGGTAGAGTCACAAAGGGAAGAGTGAGAGGCAGAAAGACGCCTCTAAAGGAATACAAGGCTGTGCCACAGGCGAACAAGAAGACAGGAAGCCCCAGAAGGAACCACTCTAGGCTTATACTACACAGCCCTCAAGGAAAAAGGAAACCAATTATAGGAATACACTCTGGCTGAATCATTCAGCGCACAAGGGAACTAGGCTGTACCTACAGCATACAACAATACAGGGAGTCCCCACAAGGGAATACACTGGGCTGACTAAACAGCATACAAAAGGGAAAGGGAGAACTACCTAAGGAATATACAAAGGTGGCCCAACAATCTCCAAGGGAAAAAGGGAACTGCTAAAGGGAAAAAACAGGGCAGGGCAGAGCACTCAACAAACAAAGATAGAGGAAGCTGCCTTGATACACACAGACCAGAAAAGGAACGCTGCTCCCCGTACACAGGAGACAGCTACAGCAAACAAACAGAACTAAAACAAACAAACAAACAAACAAACAAACAAGAGCAGACTACAAGGACAGGGGGAGGTAGAACCACAGGGGGCAGAGCAGAAGCTCAGCAGAGGAGTGGCCTAGTGGTTAGGGTGGTGGACTTTGGTCCTGGGGAACTGAGGAACTGAGTTCGATTCCTGGCACAGGCAGCTCCTTGTAACTCTGGGCAAGTCACTTAACCCTCCATTGCCTGCCGCATTGAGCCTGCCATGAGTGGGAAAGCGCGGGGTACAAATGTAACAAAAATAAAAAATAAATAAACAAAGGGAACACCCAGGGAGAGAAAGTTAAACAAACAAACTAAAACACTCACAGGCTTACTCCAGACAGCACTACGTTAGAGAAGGAGAAAGCAAACCAGGTGTGGGAAGTGAGGCAACCAGGCTCATGCTGGGAGAACCCAGCACACACACACACACACACACAAACATATAGAAAGCAAGCACGAGGAGTAAGACTAGACTCCACCGTGCACACAAGCAACCAAGCACAGACTGGCTTCAGCAAGCAATCAGAGCAATCAAACGCCAAAGCAATGATTGCAGGGGAAAGGTAGGCTTAAATGGATCAGGCTACTGACGTCTACTGGCTCAGCCCCTGACAAGCCAATTAGGAGTGAGTCCCAGACCTTCCCCTGCCTATTCAGCAGAATCATAACATCATGGTACAGACACTGGATTAGGAACTGGTTGACGGACAGACGCCAGAGGGTGGTGGTGAATGGAGTTAGCTCGGAGGAGGGAAAGGTGAGTAGTGGAGTGCCTCAAGGATCGGTGCTGGGGCCGATTCTGTTCAATATATTTGTGAGTGACCTTGCCGAAGGGTTAGAAGGTAAAGTTTGCCTATTTGCGGATGATACTAAGATCTGTAACAGAGTGGACACCCCGGAGGGAGTGGAAAACATGAAAAAGGATTTGAAGAAGCTAGAACAATGGTCTAAGGTCTGGCAATTAAAATTCAATGCGAAGAAATGCAAAGTGATGCACTTAGGGAATAGAAATCCACGGGAGACGTATATGTTAGGTGGTGAGAGTCTGATAGGTTCAGACGGGGAGAGGGATCTTGGGGTGATAGTATCTGAGGATTTGAAGGTGACGAAACAGTGTGACAAGGCGGTGGCTGTATCTAGAAGGTTGTTGGGCTGTATAGAGAGAGGTGTGACCAGCAGAAGAAAGGGGGTGTTGATGCCTCTGTATAAGTCGTTGGTGAGGCCCCATCTAGAGTATTGTGTTCAGTTTTGGAGGCCGTATCTTGCTAAGGATGTAAAAAGAATCGAAGCGGTGCAAAGAAAAGCTACGAGAATGGTATGGGATTTGCGTAACAAGACGTATGAGGAGAGACATGCTGACCTGAACATGTATACCCTGGAGGAAAGGAGAAACAGGTGTGATATGATACAGACGTTCAAATATTTGAAAGGTATTAATCCGCAAACGAACCTTTTCCGGAGATATGAAGGCGGTAGAACGAGAGGACATGAAATGAGATTGAAGGGGGGCAGACTCAAGAAAAATGTCAGGAAGTATTTCTTCACGGAGAGAGTGGTGGATGCTTGGAATGCCCTCCCGCGGGAGGTGGTGGAGAGGAAAACGGTAACGGAATTCAAACATGCATGGGATAAACATAAAGGAATCCTGTTCAGAAGGAAAGGATCCTCAGGAGCTTAACCGAGATTGGATAGCAGAGCCGGTAGTGGGAGGCGGGGCTGGAGGTTGGGAGGCGGGGATAGTGCGGGGCAGACTTATACGGTCTGTGCCAGAGCCAGTGGTGGGAGGCGGGACTGGAGGTTGGGAGGCGGGGATAGCGCTGGGCAGACTTATACGGTCTGTGCCAGAGCCGGTGGTAGGAGGTGGGGATAGTGCTGGGCAGACTTATACAGTCTATGCCAGAGCCGGTGGTTGGGAGGCGGAGCTAGTGCTGGGCAGACGTATATACACAAAAGTAGCACACATGAGTTGTCTTGTTGGGCAGACTGGATGGACCGTGCAGGTCTTTTTCTGCCGTCATCTACTATGTTACTATTTAAATACTTGAAAGGTCTTACTGAACAAGCAAATCTTTTTTTTTCCCAAATGGGGAAGCTATAGATCTAGAAGACATGAAATGAAGTGTAAGGAGGTAAACTTGCAAAGCTACATCAGGAAATAATTTTCACAGAAAGGGTCATGGATTCTTGGAATACCCTACTGGTAGATGCAGTGGGTACAAAAACAGGAACAATATTTGATAAGGCATTGGATAAACCCAGAGGATACCTATATAGCAAGAGGATGGAAATGAAGAAAAATATAAATGACTCTCAAAAAGAGGCATAGAGGGATAACCTGCATGCAGCAGTAGGTACAACTCTAGCCACCTACCAGGCTGATTAGATGGACAATACTGATCTTGTCTGCTGTCATTTTCTATGTTACTATCTTACTATCAGCCACGAAAGGGGAAGTTACTAACACGGGTTACCAGTAACACAGTATTTTAGTATTAACCTAGTTTATTAGTAACTTAGGGACCCTTTTACTAAGCTGCGTAGGTGCCTACGCGCACCCAATTCGGAGTTACCGCCCAGCTATCGCATTGCCTGTGCAGTAATTTCATTTTTTATGCATGTCCGCTACGCACACCAGAAAATATCATTTATTTTCTGGTGCATAGCGAAAATCGGCTGGTAACTTCGACTTGACGTGCGTAGGCGATTACTGCATGGTTAACATGAGAAACCTTACCGCTAAGTCAATAGCTGGCGGTAAGGTCTCAGACCCAAAATGGACGCACGTCCATTTTTGTCCAAAATAAAAAAAGGCATTTTTTGCAGGCATGCTGAAAAATGGATCTGCGCGCGCCCAAAACCCGCGCCTACACTACCGCAGGCCATTTTTCAGCGCACCTTAGTAAAAGAACCCCTAGGTCTCATTGCACAAAATGGGACCTGTGCTAACAGTATGAGTTCTGGTAAAATAACCCATCTTAACTAGGGTTACCATATGGCTCCAGAAAAAGGAGGGCGGATTGAGCCAGCCGGGTTTTACTTCCATTGCTTTCAATGGAAGTAATTGAGCCACCCCGGTTTTACTTCCATTGCTTTCAATGGAAAGCAATGGAAGTAAAACCCGGCTGGCTCAATCCGTCCTCCTTTTTCTGGAGCCATATGGTAACCCTAATCTTAACAGTACCTCTTGTTGATAATTTCCCCCCCTTAAGAGGTAATGGTCCATAGAATGAGCTACGACTGTTGTTTTAGTTTGCATATCCTTGCTGCTGCAACATGATTGTTTCAAATGCCCATGATTGTCAGTTTCTCATTTTACTATTCCCTTTAAGCAACAATGGCTAATGGTGAAAGTATATGTTGAATAATAAAGACTATCAGCCGTTTAGGAGCCACAGCTCAGACCAGCTTAACGGAGTTGTTGTTCTGTCTGAACCAAGAAATACAGAGTCAAAGCAAAACATTACGGATACTATGAACTGCTGAACTACATTGAGGCTAAAACTGCTGTTGTTCAAAATATTCAAACATTGTTTTCAACGAAATTAGCTGATGCAGCTGGACGTGAAGCTATTTATAGCTTCCAAAGCCATGACAGGCACATCCAACGAAGAAGAACATTATGATCAACAAAGTGTGTCTGCCGGCACTGTCTCTCATCATAATAGCTCTGCTGTGAATCAGCTTGTTAAGAAGAAAACAACTTTTAAGCCACCAATCCTATACCCATGCCCCGTGGTGTAGCCAATCATATTATTTGTTTTTGAATCTTATGAATTTACATGGAGGCACCGATGAGGCCAATCAATGAAGTTATTAAAATGGACTAAATACAGAAGGGTTTCCATCTGCAAAATTCTCTCAGCATGGACTTATGAGATTTAGCTGGAATTTATGGATGTCTTGACTCTGCCTCTTGTTCAAGCTGTTTTTTCATGTATTAATTTGTTCATGAATTACATTTGAGGAAATGCTTCACCCTTGTCTCAAAGTGAATTTCAGTAAAACACAGTTGGTGTTGCTTGGCTGCCTCATACTAATGACTGGGGACCGCTCCTACCATGTTCCGCTACACCACCAGGGATTGAGTCAAGTAGGCCTGAGGAGGGCCTACAGGGTATAGGGGAAGGGGGAGTTTTCTTTGGCGGGGGTTATTCATTGGGGACTGAGGAGGCTAGGACTACATATGTTTTGTTATCAAATATTAGGAAAGACACCCAAAAGGGCCACTGAAGTGAAAAAGGGAATACGAGAGCTTAAATGTGTTGAAAATGTGTCTAAACTGGGGCTATTACTTTTTTGCAAGTAAGCGGGTCTCGGGAGATTGAATTAAGCTCTTCATTTAATTAGCATCTAGCCCTAGCACCTGGGGCATGTTATTCCTTTAAAGTTTTTCCTATATTTTTTCTCTCTTTAAGTCTTGGATCCCATTATTGTGGACTTGAGTTTAATTTACTTTCCTTAGGAATGTTTAATGGAAAGGTTGGTTATTGTATCTTATTAATTTTTTTCATACACTTTTCTGTACAAGTTTATTGCTTGGAATTAAAATCTGACCTTTATAAATAATAATAAAAACAAAAGAAAAATGGGGGCTATTACACTATCATCAGTAAGCTCTTAGGGGATAAATAGATTTCAAATTCTTCAAAAGAAAATAATTTTTTTTTATTCAGATAGACCTATTGTGAAAGATGCTGTCTGTAGAAACAGAGTAGAAGAATGGTTTAAAAAAATTGAATCCATAGAGTCCTAAAATTATGCAACAATTATCCAGTGAATATAGCTATAACAGTAAGGGGCCCTTTTACTAAGCTGCGGTAAGTGCTATTGTGGGATTGCTTTTGTTTCACTTTAAAGGTTGTCAGACTCCAGACGCAGGGATTGTTGCTGAAACACGGCCGTGTTGAATCCTCCCAATGTGATACCTTTCAATACATTTTTTAAATTTCAGACCATTGGAATCTTTTTGTTTTTGATGCCTCACTTCTTTTTCTTTTTGTAATCCACCCAGAATCTTTGAGGCTGTGACAGAATATAAGTATCTGTGGGACCCTTTTACTAAAATGCAGAACATCTAGGCTTAGCACGTTCTAATGCAGGACTTTCTCGTGCGTTAAGCCCAGACTTAACACAGAACTTTGTCGGGCATTTCTTTTCTTTTTGCAGGTCATGTGTTAATGTTATCAGCACCCGATACCTGCAAAATAAAATTAGCAGCAAGCACTTACCACCTCCTGAATGTGGGGTGGCTGTACACCCAATGAATATGCATGTGATCAGGTTGTGAGGTTATGTGGAGTCAACTGTGATGGTGCTACAGGCCTTCCAATTAACTCCGGGTGCTCAGTTACCGTCACCTACATTCTGAACCTCTGCTTCTTCAGTACATTATCCAGACTGCTACTTTCCAACATGAGCTCACTTCCCAGAATTTGTATGAGCTCACTTCCTTTCAGAGCTCTCATATGCTCTCTGGAGCTCCCTCTAACACCAAACTG
Source organism: Microcaecilia unicolor (assembly GCF_901765095.1). Classification (NCBI taxonomy): domain Eukaryota; kingdom Metazoa; phylum Chordata; class Amphibia; order Gymnophiona; family Siphonopidae; genus Microcaecilia; species Microcaecilia unicolor. The sequence continues at coordinate 319,782,837 of NC_044035.1, read as the reverse complement.
CTGTATCACATTAGACTTGCACCTTTGGTTTTCTTTTCACCTAAACCTACCCTGGATGTAATTTTAGAAACTTTAGATATCTATCTATCTATCTATCTATCTATCTATCTATCTATCTATCTATCTATCTATCTATCTATCTATCTACCTCAAAAGTGGATTTCTATATGTGAAATGCCTTAAACATGTTGCAGAGATTTTAGAAAAGGTGCTAATTATCCATGTATACAGCAATAGGCAGAGTTCTATTTATAGATGTGTAGTCTGGGTGGTCCTTCAAAGTAACCATGCATTGGGGCTTTGATGAATTCATCATGGGTGAGATTTTCTCAGCTCCTGAGTCACAAATCCATCTCCCTGGGACAAAGATTGACTTTCTGAAGAAGTCTTCCTTTGTAGCTATTGTGTGCACGCGTTTACAAAATTCACCACATACACATGTCACAACTGATTATTAGGTAGCATTATGTACCTATATGTGTCCCTCGTATGCAGCCTCTCTTTTTGGGTATGTACATTTATGCTGAAAATATGTTTATATGGTAAAAATGTTGAAACAACAAACCAGAACCACAACACAACCAAGAAAACTGGAAACAGAACCCCTATGTGTAGACCAGAAAAATCCAAGAGTAAGGGTGAACCAAATAGATACTGATTTTGGCGCCGTGATTTTGGCAGTTCTGATGGTGTCTTTGCTACACACTGCAGAGCTAAGTAGACCAGTGTTCTACAGAGTTGATTTTGCACTGACTTACATAAGATACCCTCTTTTGAGTGAGCAACCCCTGAGGCAGACGGGTGTTCCCTGTTGAAACATGGCCCTGTATCGGGTCTCATGAATGAGTGGTGCCCGATAAAGATTCACACTTTTTTTCATCTGGTTGGAAGTGTCTATTTGGTTCACCCCTACTCTTGGATTTTTATGAAACAATAAACCAAACAGGAACAATAAAGCTTTTAAGTATTTTACAAAAGAGAACTAACTCTCTCTCCCCAGTAACCCACTTTTATCCTACACAGCCATCCCCAGAGTACAATATCAAACTTCCAATGGAGTAAACTACCAAACTTGGTAAATCCTACTACATGCAATTGGAGTGAGTCTTAAAAGGGTTCCCAAACCATTTGAAAGAGCAGTCCTCGTTGAGAATTAAGTTTTCTAACATCTCTTCCCTTAAAAAAGAAGTCATCTGAGTTCGCCATTGCATTAACGAGGGTACATCCAAAAATATCCAGGTTAACAGGATACATTTTCAGGCCAACAAGGTGGCCCTCTAAAAATCCGTAGGTGTTGGAGAGCAGATGACAAAATGGTCAAAAAGCAGCCCTTGGGTGACACTCAACGTAAATTTCTATAAACACATAATATGGGCACATAGTAGATTCCAAAACATGTGGGCAGAGCCAAACCATATGACCCAAGGTTGTTTGAATTTAGGACAGGCATCCAATGTACAAAGAAAAGCTTTGTAATCTCGACGAGGTGAAAAGTATAAATATTTAAGAAACTTGAATTGCAGTTCCCACAGCTGAACATTTTCAGTAGCACGTTTTGTACCTGTCAAACAAGATTTAATGTGTTCACCATGTACCTCATACTGAAGTTCTGTGACCCACAACTGCGCTAATTTATCATAATCATAAGGAACAATTTTACTTTGCAAGTACTCATGGTGGTAGGACAAAGGTGCAGGAAAGTGAGCATCTAAAACTAAAGCAAAAATAAGTTTCACGGACCTCCTCTATTAATTGGGCTGCATCTAGACCAGAAATACAGAGGGGCATTTTCGAAAGGACGTCCAAATCAGAACAGTGATGTTCAAGTCAGAACGTCCCAAATGGAAGACCATCACACATGTATTTTTGAACAACAAATATGTCAAGCTTTCTTGTTCAAAAATACATGAGATGGATGTCCATATGCTGGAAATGTCCAGCATGAATATCCATTTTACAAACTGGAATGTCCAAATTATGAACAGGGGAAAAACAAGGGACACGGATGTCTGTTTGGTTAGCACTGAATATTCACATAGCTGGTTAAGTTACAGCCAGCCAAAAAACACCCCAGATATTAAATGCTGGTATCCAGCATTTAATACAGATATTAAATGCATTGAATATCCAGGGTCAGCACCGGCGGTGGCAGTTAACTGGGCTGCCTTCTGCCGGCTGAATATCGGGGTGTGTGTATATGATATGAGTAGTGTTTCTTGGGATGCTGCTAAATAATGCCTTAGAGTTCACTTGATGACAGATTTCTAAGTAAATAGTCTGCCCAACAGCTGACCTGCATCAACATAAACCACATACATACTTAATAGAAATACCAATATTTTAAAATATAGTTACATTATCCCATATCTTAAACTTGACCAGACATAAGTCTACTATAATTGCAAGCATCTCAACACACATGGCAGTATCCTGCAAAATAATTATAGCAATGGCATATATCCTTCAAGCTTTGCTTTTTAACAAATGTAAATCATATACTGTCAACATCAAGATTTTTTTCTCACCTATTGTGGACTCTGTAGCATACAAAACTTAGCTAGAATGTTTCCTCCAACAGCTTTTCTTAGAATAAATGTATTCAGATTATCCAAGAGCACCTCAATAATAGCAACACAAAATCCCTTCCCTGTCGGATATTTTGTAAAGTAACACTAAATACAGCGAAGAAGCTTCTCAGATTCAGAGCCTATGTTGCAAACCTTAACAATAGTGACGTCTGAGACCTTTTCCTCCTACCGCTAGTGATACAGTGAACTAATTTGTCCACTTTGGTGTTTTATTATAGACTCAGGGGTCCTTTTACTAAGCCACGTAAGCGTCTACATGAGCCCAACGTGCAACAAAATGGAGTTACCGCCCGACTATCACGTGGCTCTTGTGGTAATTTCATCTTTGGCGTGCGTCCGATACATGCATTTGAAAAATATTTTTAATTTTCAGATGTGCGTAATGAATGTGCAGAAAGTGGCATTTGGCGCACGAAGGTCATTACTGCCCGGTTACCGTGTGAATCTTTTCCGCTAGGTCAATGGCTGGTGGTAAAGTCTAATACCCAAAATGGACCTGCGGTAATTTTCATTTTTGCCACACGTCCATTTTTGGCCAAAACTTTTTAAAATGCCTTTTTTTTACAGGCACGCTAAAAAATGGATCGTCGCGCACCCAAAACCTGTGCCTACACTACCGCAAGCCATTTTTCAGCGCACTTTTGTAAAAGGACCCCTCAGTATTCATCAAGCTTTTATGAAATATTGGTCTAGTTTTAAATGGGTGAGTTTAGACATCCATTTCCCCCACCTACATGACCTATTCTGCTTTATTTTACCAGTCATAAAGTGCATTGATCATCTCAGGATGGGAATGCGTTATAAGATAGGATGCTAAACACGGTGCCTTTTTTATCAAGCCGCACTAGCGGTTCCCAAGCAGCAATACCGACGGAGCCCATTCAAAATGAATGGGCTTTGTCAGCATTACCGCACTGGGAGCCACTGGCGTGGTTTCATAAAAGAGACCCACAGTATTTAGCTTTTGTAAACGTATGAAAGAAGGGGACTAAAACATCAGCAAAGCTTAATCCTTAGACAATTTATTTCCTTGGAGCCAAGTTTACTGTGAAAAAAATGCATCCTGGAACGATCTAATCTGATACGTGTCCATATTACTGAAAAGAAGTGAGTGAGAAATATAGCAGACTTAAACAAAAAAGATAAATAACTGCTTGTAACCCTACAAATTCCTTAATTTGCTTCCTCTCATCATATGAAACTTTGATTTGATCAGGTCATGGCACAGAAAAGGCTGTACCGTAATCATTTAAAAATTCAAACATTCTTGAGCCTTTTTATACGCTCTGTTCATATCTATCTTCTTAGTCCTTCATTGGGCAACGCATTTGTATTGATAAATTGTAGGTATTGGAAGATATTGGGGGAATCTCTTCATAAAGGCGGTTAATAAATCCCAATGAATAAAAATAAATAAAATATTGTACACTTCAGGCACAGGCAGCTCCTTGTGACTCTGGGAAAGTCACTTAACCCTCCATTGCCCCATGTAAGCCGCATTGAGCCTGCCATGAGTGGGAAAGCGCGGGGTACAAATGTAACAAAAATAAAATAGATCCTATTGGAGATTCTACACGGAATGTTGCTACTATTAGAGATTCTACATGGAATGTTGCTATTCCACTAGCATCATTCCATGTAGAAGGCTGCGCAGGCTTCTGTTTCTGTGAGTCTGACGTCCTGCACGTACGTGCAGGACGTCAGACTCACAGAAGCAGAAGCCTGCGCGGCCACATTGGTGATCTGCAAGGGCCGACTTCTACATGGAATGTTGCTAGTGGAATAGCAACATTCCATGTAGAATCTCAAATGGTAGCAACAGTGGAGGAGTGGCCTAGTGTTTAGGGTGGTGGACTTTGGTCCTGGGGAACTGAGTTCGATTCCCACTTCAGGCACAGGCAGCTCCTTGTGACTCTGGGCAAGTCACTTAACCCTCCATTGCCCCATGTAAGCCGCATTGAGCCTGCCATGAGTGGGAAAGCGCAGGGTACAAATGTAACAAAAATAAAATAGATACTATTGGAGATTCTACATGGAATGTTGCTACTATTGGAGATTCTACATGGAATGTTGCTATTCCACTAGCAACATTCCATGTAGAAGGCTGCGCAGGCTTCTGTTTCTGTGAGTCTGACATCCTGCACATGCAGGACTTCAGACTCACAGAAGCAGAAGCCTGCGCGGCCACATTGGTGATCTGCAAGGGCTGACTTCTATGTGGCATGTTGCTGCTACTATTGGAGATTCTACATGGAATGTTGCTATTCCACTAGCAACATTCCATGCAGAAGCCTGCGCGGCCACATTGGTGATCTGCAAGAGCCAACTTCTACATGGAATGTTGCTAGTGGAATAGCAACATTCCATGTAGAATCTCCAATAGTAGCAACAGTGGAGGAGTGGCCTAGTGGTTAGGGTGGTGGACTTTGGTCCTGAGGAACTGAGTTCAATTCCCACTTCAGGCACAGGCAGCTCCTTGTGACTCTGGGCAAGTCACTTAACCCTCCATTTCCCCAGGTAAGCCACATTGAGCCTGCCATGAGTGGGAAAGCGCAGGGTACAAATGTAACAAAAAAAAAATAGGATGAAGATAGTTCAGAAAGTAGAGCCCTGTGGGTTTGCATATCATTACACCTCATTCATTCCTTGCCTCCCCAAAACTGTCAATTTCTGCATTATTGCTATTCTGCTGAGAAATGAAGGCAATTGTTCTTAAGTTGAACAGCTGACTTAATATGCTGACATGCTTGGGAATTTTGAGCATCCTGGTTAAACTGGGGCACCAGTAGTTCTAGCAAAATGACATTCAGCTGGGAAAGCATTGTTAATTAAATGCCTGCCGTTCATTTTGCACATTTGTATTTAGAAATAAGACAACTCTGACCTGGTTTGATTGCCTTTCTCAGCAGAACAGAAATAAAGGAAAAATTGTGCCTTGCACTCATTAAAAAGTTGTTGCTAGAGAGAGATGTGAACAGTGCTATTATTACTAACTGGAACTGCAAAAGATTTGCAATCAAATGTGTATTTCTAAAACACACCACTGCTATTCCCTCTCCTGCTTTTTTCCCTTGCCTTTGTCCCCCCTTTCTTATCCTTTGCCATCACCCCATCACTCTCTCCCCCTCCCCTCTACTTCCTTTAACTTGTTTCCCCAGTACAATTCTTCCTTCTTTCTTTCCTTGTCCCTCTCACTCTGTACCCCTCCCCTTGTTCCTCTTTCTCTTCTTCATTTTTCTCCTCAGTATTACTACAAGGGCAAACAGTTTTCTCCAGAATCTCAGCCTCAGGGTATCTACCCATGTTACATTTCTGGTCTGCAGCCTTGCCCTCATGCGCACCATGAGTGTGGTCTGTACTGCCCCTGGAACCTGCTGGGGCAGTAGATGACTCATGCAAGTATCTGGCTCTGTGGCTTTCAGACCTGTCTGATGTTGTCTCTGCATCCCCCAAATACTTGAAACAGATGAGCTGCTGCTGGCACATACGTGCCACACCTTCACTGAAAATAGCTGTCTAGTTGTGCTAGCAGAGTGGAGGAGTAGCCTAGTGGTTAGAGCACCAGTTTGGACACATAGCGGTGGCCAGTTTAAATATCAGTGTTACTCCTTGTGATCCTGGGCAAGTCACTTAACCCCCCATTTCCTCAGGTGCAACTTAGACTCTGAGCCCTATAAGGACAGGGAAATACCCAGTTTACCTGAATGTAACTCACCTTGAGCTACTACTGGAAAAAAGTGTGAGCAAAATCCCAAATCTATAAATCTGAGAATACCACAGTGTCTGCCTAGGAAATGTGAGAGGCTGCAGTACCATCAGTGGCCACAACGCGCCAGTACTGTCCGTTAATAAGGAAAGGGGATGATGTGTGCTTGCTATACCACCTTTCTGTGGTTACAATCAAAGCAGTTTACATATTACATAAAGGTACTTATTTTGTACCTGGGGCAAAGGAGTTTTAATGACTTGCCCAGAATCACAAGGAGCTGCAGTGGGATTTGAACAGGGTTCCCCGAACACTGCACCAACCATTAGATTAGGATACATTGCCACCTTGTGATCTCTTTTGGATTGCTCTGCCATATGAGGCAGAGTTCATAAAGATATTACAATATCCTTGCTGTTGATTGGGTGCTTTGCCTTTTCTCCCTTCTTCTTGCTGATGGCACTAGTGCTGCCAGCATCAATAATGGGTTACTACCAGTCTGGTACTGATACAGAACTTTTGCTTTCTCCTTTCTTCACTGGTCCACAATCAGTGAGGGGCTTTACCTCTTCTTTCCATTACTCTTCTTTATTCAGTAACCCAGTGGGAAGTAGTGTAGATAGAAGGAACAGGAGATAGGGAGCAATGAGTAGCTTATGGGAAAAGATGGACAGGGAGGAGCTGTGGGAGGGAGGAGTTGTGAGTAGAGATGAGGAAAGCTATCAGGGGAAAGATCGACGGAGACAGAGTTAGTTGATTGGAGGTTGGAGGGATGAAGAAACCAATGGAGCTGGAAAGTGAGGTGATGGAATGGGGTAGAAAGATAACGTGAATAACTATACAACAATATAACTTATATTCCGTAGCTGACCTCATGGTTCTGCATGGATTACGGCAAAAACGAAGCTGGACATTTACCAGGAAAACACAATATCATCAGAGAAATAGATACAATCAAATTTACCCCATCCACTATTTCCCTCTATAAGCTGGAAACAAATAAGCATAAAATTAATTGCTAAGATATCAAGAATTTATACAAAAGTTGTCACAACTGTCCTATGTAATTAACCTACACCACTAAGAGATATTATCCTCGAAATAAATGTGTCTTAAGCTGGCTTCTAAAATGCATATAATTGACTGCAGAAAACGGTAAAGTTAAGATATCTTTAACCAGTCTAGTTGCTTGAAATGAAGGTAATTTATCAACTAACTTAAACCTCTTCTTGATTTTTAAAGATGGATAAGAGAACAGGTTAAATGTTCTTGTGATTTTAGTAGGCATCAGAAATACAAAATGATTTAAAAAATATGATGGAGCAGAGCCTAAAATAACTGTAAATTGTAAGCTCTCTTGAGCAGGGACTGTCCTTCCCCATGTTTAAACTTGTACAGCGCTGTGTAACCCTGGCAGCGCTATAGAAATGCTAAGCAGTAGTAAGTAGTAGTAGTAACTGTAAAAAGAACTCTCGCATGTACAGGAAGTCAGTGAACTTTCATGTAAAAAGTTTATATACTATCTGATTTCTTCAGAGTAAATTAAATGTAAAGCAATGTTTTGGATAGATTGAATCTTTTTGAATATTTTGAGCAGCCCAGATAAATGATATTACAATAGTCTAAAAGACTTAATACTAGAGATTGGATTATAAAACAAAAATGTTCCTGATCAAAGTACTTACATATAAGGCGGAGATGTTTTATGATGAGAAGGCCTCTTAGTCAAGATATTAACCTGCGACTGCAATGTCAATCTAGAATCAAGGAATATGCCCAAAATTCAAATTGAAGAAGAAAGGGGTTATGTTATTTGATTGACTGTCTAAGGAATTATTAATAAGCATAAATTTCATTTTCTCCATGTTTAGTTTTATTTTATGCAGTTGCATCCAATTTTCCAGAATATCAGTAATATTTTGAATTAAATGAGAATGTAAAGAAATTGAAGAGTCAATAGGAATTAACACAGTTATGTCATCTGCATAACTGTAGAGACAAACACCCAGTTTCTCTAAAGGATAACCTAGTGAGTGTACATAAACATTTAAGAGTATGGGGGATAATGGGGAGCCCTGAGAGACTCCACAGAGGTTAGTTCATTTATCCAAGAGCTTATCATCCATTCTTACTCTATACGAACATTGTGTGAGAAAACCTCAAAACCAATTGTGAACTTTACCAACAATACCCATACTCTCCAATATGTGTAATAAAATATTGTGATCCACTAGGTCAAAGGGCGCTGGATAGATCAAATTAAAGTACCAATGCTTTTTTTCCTTCACAAAGTAGTTGGTGGGCATTATCTAATTGAGAGCAAATAACTGTTTCAGTACTGAAAGATGACCTAAAACCAGACTGAGAAGAATGTAATGGATTATCTGGACCAACATGTTATATTACATTCGTAGTCTGGTTAATCCATCAGATAATCCATCAATTGCAGAGCCATCAATCCCTCCAAAATCTTAACGAAAAAAGGGATAGATGCTATTTGTCTATAGTTAGAAATTATGGGGCCCTTTTACTAAGCCACGTAAGCGTCTACGCACATCAAAATGGAGTTACTGCCCGACTACCACTGGCTCTTGTGGTAATTTCATTTTTGGTGCGCATCCGATATGCTCGCCAAGTGGCATTTGATGCGAGTAGGTCATTACCGCCCAGTTACCATGTGAGACTTTACCGCTAGGTCAATGGCTGGTGGTAAGGTCTCAGACCCAGAACGGACGTGCATCAATTTTGATTTTGTCACATGTCCATTTTCGGCAAAAATAAAAAAAGGTATTTTTTGTAGGCGCGCTGAAAAATGAATCTGTGTGCGCCCAAAACACACACCTACACTACTGCAGGCCATTTTTCAGCACACCTTAGTAAAAGGACCCCCAGGTGACTTGGGGACCTGTTTACTAAGCCATGCTGTAGGCGCACATACTTTTTAGCATGCGCTATAAATTAGTGTGCGCTGATAGAGAATGGGTTTCTCTATCTTTAGCGTGTGCTAATTTTTAGAATGTGCTAAAAAGTTTGCACGCCTACAGTGTGGCTTAGTACACAGAGCCCTTGCTTCTTTATAATTTTTCATAATCATGGTGATCATAATTTTACCCGTGAACAAAAACATCCAGCAGCTAATAATGTTTGTAAGCAGCAAAATAATAATAGCTTAATGTGACAGGAAGTTGTTTTTAAAACATATGGAGGACAGGTGTCTAAAACACAGTGGGAGGCTGCATATTTTTTATAAAGAGAGTTAACAGTAGACCAAGTTATAGGAGAAAACTCCATCCAAATTTTATCTATGGAAATCTGTGATGTAGAAATACAAAGAGATTCCCAGTCAGATGAGAGACCATGGGGGTAATATTCAGCCCGTGGTGGTCAGCATTATTTTATTTTATTTATTTTTATTAATGCATTTTTGAAAATTACAAATTTCCTATAAACTTAAAGAAGAAAAAAAATGCAGAAATTCACCATATTTAACCAAATATAGAGATTTTAACAAAAAAAAAAAAGTCTAAATATAGTAACATCAAAATAAGCCATCAGCCCACATCAAGAGAGAGGAGAGCATAAAAATTCAAGCAAAACCATAAAGCAAAGCAAAGCAAAGCAAACAAACAAACAAGATTAATCTTGAACTACAAGTGCTGCAATACACTACAACTCCTAACATAACACCTGCCAATTTCAAGAACAGTCTTGCAAAGATTTTTCCAGTTCCAAAGAATAAAAAAAAAAAAAATAATAATAAAAAAAAAAATATATATATATACTGCTTCTCATGATATGTAGTTAAACTCTTACAGGGGAAATGGGAAAAAAAAGAAGCTCCCTTGGCACTTACATGACCTTTAAGAGCCCAAAAGGCCTTCCTTTGCAACTGGGTGGATCATGAAACATCAGGGAAGATTTGAATTGTCTTTCCACAAAACGAGACAGACTTCTTCTTAAAATAAGATCTTAAAATAGCTGCTTTATCTACTTCATTTAAGAAGGTGACCAGCAGGGTAGCTCTGGTCAAGATGGTATCAGTAGCGTCCTTCAAAACGACAGTGAAATTAACTCTTCCAGTGGGACTTACTCCATAGAATTCATCCTGTTGGTCAACTTCTTGTAAGCATTTTTTGAAAGGTAATAACACTTTGCCAATACAATACCTTCAGAATTAGACAAACTCAAAACCTCTTTGAAATATTTCCTAATCAAAATTTCTGCAGAGAGGAATCATGTTACAGGAAAATTAAGGAATTTAAGGTTCCTAATTCATAGAGAATTTTCAAAAGCCTCTTTTAAAAAACCTTTTTTTTTATAATAGTCTGTCCTAAATATGGCAAGAACATATCAGGAACAAGTATGCATATTTTATACCACATCTGCTGAATATCGCTGGCAAGCAGCTAGTGGATAGCCGGTTATATTGTGCGATATATCCGGCTGTCTGCTGATTGTCAGCCACACTTTAGCGGCTATATTTGGCTGCGTGAAAACATGGGATATCTTTGGCTGGTTTGAACATACTACTACTACTACAAATCATTTCTATAACGCTACCAGTCGTACGCAGCGCTTCACAATTGAACATGAAGAAGAGACAGTCCCTGCTCAAGAGAGCTTACAATCTAAATCAGGACAGACAGACAGGACAAATAAGGGATATCGACTTAGCCGGTTATATTCAAACCAGCCAAAAACAAACTGGATATCCAATGCCAGTCACTGGAAACGGCCCAGCATTAAATATCTGGGTTTAATGCTGTGGGAGTTAGCCGGGGTAACTCCTGCGGTCTGAATATCAGCCCCTTTGTCTTTTCCATACTCAACTTTAGTTTAAAAGATGTTGCCCATAACTCCAAACACTTTAAGCTCTGACTAATCTTGGGAAAGTCAGTCTGGATTTATATTCAAAAGGAATACAAATAGTAATATCTTCTGCATAGAAAAATGGGTGTAGACCTAAGGCCTCCAATAAAAAAAAAACCCCCAGTGGTGCCATGAAAGATTAAATAAAACCTGGAACAACGGAAGCATTATTGTGGCAATTCTATAACTTGGCATCCAAACTGTGGGTACCAAAATACAGTCAATTGGCGCCAATTCCATAACTGGTACTGGCACACCAAAATGTATATAGAAACATGACGGCAGATAAAGGCCATATGACCCATCCAGTCTGCCCATCCTTTGTAACCCCTAACTCTTCCTGTTCCTAAGCGATCCCACATGCTTATCCCATGCCTTTTTAAATTCTGGAACAGTCTTTGACTCCACCACCTCCACCGGGAGGCCATTCCACGCCTCCACCACCCTTTCTGTGAAATAATACTTCCTTAGGTTGCCCCTAAGCCTATTCCCTCTTAACTTTGTCGTATACCCCCACATTCCAGAGCTCTCCTTCATTTGGAAAAGGCTCTCTTCCTGTTCATAAATGCCCTTGAGATATTTAAATGTTTCTATCATGTCTCCTCTCTCCCTCCTCTCTTCCAGTGTATACATGTTGAGGTTCATAAGTCTGTCCCTATAACTTTTGCATTCAAGACCACTTACTAATTTTGTAGCTGCCCTCTGGACTGACTCCATCCTGTTTAGTATCCACTTACAGCAGATCAAAGACTGGCATAAATGGATGCATGTAAATGTGCAAGTTACGCACTCGTTTATTATAAGGTGCTCGTGCCAGTGGGAGACACGCCCATGTCCTGCCCAAGCTCTACCATGTATTCTCCCCCCTCACAGATGCTCACAATGCCACTTACATGGGCTTGTATAGATTAGTGCTTAGGCCAAGTGGGCAGGTAAGTGGCAATTAAGGTACTATTCATGCATGTGGCGTCTAACCACTGGCGCACAGTTATAGAATTGCTTTTTAAATGACTAAAATATTTTAAAACTACTCTTAAATTTTTATTTATTAAAAGTTCACATGATTAATAATACAGAGATCCTTTTACCAAGCTGCGGTAAAAAGGGCCCTGCGCAAGTGGTGGGGGCTGTTTTTGCCACACACTGTAGCCTTTTATACCACAGTGGGTAAAAAGGCCAAAAAAATGGCATGGTCATGTGCTAAGATTTCACTTACTGCATGGCCATGCGGTGGGGGGGGGGGGGGGGGGGGGAGAGCTCTTAATGCCACCCATTGAGGTGGCATTAAGGGCTCCTGCACATACTCTGTGGTAACTGGGTAGCATGCGACACTGCCTGATTACCACCAGGTTAGCGCCATGCTGGAAAATAGCTAGCTATTTTCCCTAGTGTGGCAAATGGCATGCGCTGGAGTTTGAACTACCGCCAGAGCCCGCGCTGGGCCAGTGGCAGTTCCAGATTAGCACGTTGGACTGTAGCATGCGATATCTTTCCACTGGAGATGCAGGTCTCTCAGGCTGCATTGGTATCATCCCGGTCTCTATAGCCCCTCCCTTGCAAGTGAATGGAGGTAGAGAACTCATCTTTGGGGACTGATAAACTTTGTTATTCAGTATTGGGAAAGTCTGTGTCTGACCCACGGGTGTAGCCAGACAGCAGATTTTGGGTGGGCCTAGTCAAGAAGTGGGTGGGCACCTAGTGTTCTCCTCCCCCCCCCCCCCCCCCCCCCCGCAATGTGATGAGGCCAATATCAGCAGCTTAGGAAGCTTAGACTGCTGAAGTGGAGAGCAGTGTTTTCAGCACCATCAGAGGGAGGTCTTCAGCTGGCGAACTTGGGATCTCCACTAGCTAGCACTAAATATGTGCTGCTGTTGGGTGGGCCTGAGCCCTAAGTGGAAGGGCCTCGGCCCACCCAGGCCCACCTGTGGCTACGCCACTGGTCTGACCCTGGTATTACTGTAGGTGAAAGTAAATGTTTTTGTGGAGCTATGGAAAAGGAAGAAACAGACAACAAATTTGCCTTAAATATGCTTCAACTCATAATCTGAAAAATTGGAATATTAATGCTAGTCATGAGCTCTGGGAGTGGGATTGAACAATTCTGCAACTAGAACCTTCTTTCTTTCTTTTTAAATCACAGTTTTAGTTGCCTAAACCCCATTTCAAGAGTATTTTTTCTTCTGTTTTGAGGAGCAGGGGTGGCTAGAAATAGTTAAATGCAACATTTCTGGGGTTTTACCTTTGCAGTTTTCCCTTATTTCATTCTACCACCATCAACTGTGTTGATTTACACCAGGCTGAGGAGCAGAGCCAGTTCTCTGAAACTGAACCCTTCAGTGAAGATCTACAACCAGCACTTATACAAAGTAGAATTGCTTACTTTTCTCCCGGTATGCAGAACAATGGTCTAGGATTTCTCAAAGACAAGATCGGTACTAGAATTTTTTTGCACTGTAGCTAAGTCCATGGGTTACCTGGCCAGTAAAGAGCCAGCTCAAATACTTGTATCACCAAAAGGGCTTTTTACTGAGGTGATGGTGGTAGATTTTTAGTAGTAGGTCAGTTTGTAGTTTCTACTGAATAGGGGATCTCATTTTTTTGTGTACTTTTAATATTTCAAAATATGCAGGCAGATTTTATAGTACATGGAGAGAGAGGAATTCACTAGAGGCTCTGCCAAACATTAAATAGCCTCAAGTTAAATAGGTACAGGACTGCACATTAAAGTCCCTTTCGAAAGATACATGTGGGTAAAACAAATGTGGAACCCCAAATCTTCCCTCCCATCCACATAAATGTAAGAACAGCTTTTTAAAATTGCTGTTCCCTCTGTAAAAAGCCCCAATCCCAGCATCATTGGCCCTCTCCCAAGGCACCTGTTTGCCCCTATGGCAACAACCCCCTCCTGTGGTTACAACCACCCAAATGTCAGCCTCCTTTGTGGCAAACCTCTGATACACGCTTCCCACCACAGATAGGCAAGCACCCACCATACATTACCCTCCTCTGAGGATTGATTCTTTGAAAAATGTCCTCTGGCAGCCCCTCATTCCTCACCTCTGATCCACTCCTTGGGCTTACTGGGGTCACTGGGGTCCTCTCTCTCACACCTTGATGATTGGGTCTTTCAAAATGTCTATCAAGACTTTTTTCCTATATATGGAAGCCTGACCTCCTAGTGCTAATACTAGAATATTACCACTAGAGGTCTTGGCAGCCATTTTGAGAGATGTGGTCAATGAGTCAGCGTGCTTGTCTGACATTGCTGTCTGGATGTCTCAACGCCACCTGAAATTAAATATGACCAAAACCGAGCTTCTCATTTTCCCCCCCAAACCCACCTCCCCGCTCCCCCCGTTTTCTATTTCTGTTGATGGCTCTCTCATTCTCCCTGTCTCCTCAGCTCGAAACCTTGGGGTCATCTTTGACTCTTCTCTCTCCTTCTCTGCTCATATCCATCAGATTGCCAAGACCTCTCGTTTCTTTCTTTACAACATCCGTAAAATCCGCCCCTTTCTTTCCGAGCACTCTACCAAAACCCTCATCCACACCCTTGTCACCTCTCGTTTAGATTACTGCAATCTGCTCTTTGCTGGCCTCCCACTTAGTCACCTCTCCCCTCTCCAGTCAGTTCAAAACTCTGCTGCCTGTCTCCTCTTCCGCCAGGGTCGCTTTACTCATACTACCCCTCTCCTCAAGACCCTTCACTGGCTCCCTATCCGTTTTCGCATCCTGTTCAAACTTCTTCTACTAACCTATAAATGTACTCACTCTGCTGCTCCCCAGTATCTCTCCACACTCGTCCTTCCCTACACCCCTTCCCGTGCACTCCGCTCCATGGATAAATCCTTCTTATCTGTTCCCTTCTCCACTACTGCCAACTCCAGACTTCGCGCCTTCTGTCTCGCTGCACCCTACGCCTGGAATAAACTTCCTGAGCCCCTACGTCTTGCTCCATCCTTGGCCACCTTTAAATCTAGACTGAAAGCCCACCTCTTTAACATTGCTTTTGACTCGTAACTGTCAGGTTCTGTCAGGTTCTGAGCCCGCGGGACCGGGCTCTGGAGCAAACGTGAGCCCTTGGGCTGCTGACGAGGAGCAACAGCAGCAGGCAAAACCCACCAACCCACACTGGGTAAGCACAACGGCAGGGACTGCAGGCACTGCCCAGCGAACCGGAACACCTGGACTGGAATCCCCCGGACTGGAGGACACAGGACTGGAACACTGGACTGGAGCACACCAGACTGGAACACACACCGGACCGGAACACACTGGACTGGAACCCGGACTGGACCTAGGCTTCACCTACACTTGACTGCCTTCCCCCTCAGGTTGAGCCCTCGGGTTCTGGCAGCCGGTAGGACTTACAGGAACCGCAGGAATGAAGGTCCAGGAGTGCCCCCTGGCCCCTAGGCGATGGCAAGGCAGACAGGCAGGGAATGTCCGGGTTCTGGCAATAGGTAGGTTCAAAGCAATGGTCACAGAAGGGCTGGAAACCCACAGAGCAAGAACACAGAAGGGCAGGGAACCTACAGAGCAATAAACACAGAAGGGCTGGAAACCCACAAGCGAAAAACACAGAAGGGCTGGAAACCCACAAAGCGATAAACACAGAAGGGCTGGAAACCCACAAGCGAAAAACACAGAAGGGCTGGAAACCCACAAAGCGATAAACACAGAAGGGCAGAAAACCCACAGCGCAATAAATACAGAAGGGCTGGAAACCCACAGAGCGATAACCACAGAAGGGCTGAACACCCACAGCGCAATAAACACAGAAGGGCAGGGAACCTACAGAGCAAAACACAGAAGGGCTGGAAACCCACAAGCGATAAACACAGAAGGGCTGAAAACCCACAGCGCCATAAATACAGAAGGGCTGGAAACCCACAAAGCGATAAACATAGAAGGGCTGAAAACCCACAGAAGGGTAGGAGACCCACAGAGCAATAAACACAGAAGGGCTGGAAACCCACAAAGCAATAAACACAGAAGGGCTGAAAACCCACAGAAGGGTAGGAGACCCACAGAGCAAATAACACAGAAGGGTAGGAAGCCCACAGAACAATAAACACAGAAGAGCTGAAAACCCACAGAGCAAAAGACAAGGAAAGCAAACGTGCTAACAGCACACTAACCTCGGGACCTAAAGCACTGCGGAGGGAATGGCAATGCAAAGGCCAGGACTGTAGTCTTCAGGTGACTAATAAAGCCCATCAAGACCAGAGCCACAGCTGCAGCAATCACCTTGCAACCAAACAGAGGCTTGACACACAAAGCAGTCATTCCATAGGAAGGAACAGCGGGAGCCATCTTGGAAACTGGCAAGGAGGAAGAGGCGGCAGCCATCTTGGAAGAGGCATAGCCCACACAGGTGAGGTTCAGTAGGGCAATCAGCACACAGAGCCAGAGAGAAACTAAGACAGAGACAGACACAGAGACAAGCAGAAGCCAGCACAGCCACTGACTCCCAGAAACAGGGTAAGTATGAGGGTGGTCACGGCCACAAACGTGACAGTACCCCCTCCTCAAGACCCCCCTCTCGGTCCCCCTGAGGAGTTCAGGTGTCCAGGGGTAACTATGGTGAAACCTCCTGATGGGTCTCAAAAGCCCGACATAGATCACTGGACTGGAAGTCACAAAGAAGTTCCAAAGTGGCAGACAGGAGCGGAACTTGTCAACAGGAGGCTCCTTCCAATCCCCGCTGGGCCAACTCAGGAACTTGGAAGCATCAAGAGGAACCTCATTCAAAAGGCACCCTTCTCCGAGGGACCCCAGACTGAACTCAGGAAGCAAACCGGGACTGGGACCCGGACTAGAGTCAAAAAGCAAACCGGGCCTGGGACCCAGGTGGGCGTCAGAAGCTTGACTGGAACTGGAACTCAGAGCAGGCTCAGCATCTTGGCTGGAAGTGGAACTAGGAACGGACTCAGCATCTTGGCTGGAACCGGAGCTAGGAGCAGGGTCAGCATCTTGGCTGGAACTGGAACTTGGAACAGACTCAGCATCTTGGCTGGAACTGGAGCTAGGAGCAGGGTCAGCATCTTGGCTGGAACTGGAACTTGGAACAGACTCAGCATCTTGGCTGGAACTGGAGCTAGGAGCAGGCTCAGCATCTTGGCTGGAAGTGGAACTAGGAACGGACTCAGCATCTTGGCTGGAACTGGAGCTCGGAGCAGGGTCAGCATCTTGGCTGGAACTGGAGCTTGGAGCAGGCTCAGCATCTTGGCTGGAACTGGAACTTGGAACAGACTCAGCATCTTGGCTGGAACTGGAGCTCGGAGCAGGGTCAGCATCTTGGCTGGAACTGGAACTTGGAACAGACTCAGCATCTTGGC
Organism: Microcaecilia unicolor; assembly: GCF_901765095.1. Lineage (NCBI taxonomy): Eukaryota > Metazoa > Chordata > Amphibia > Gymnophiona > Siphonopidae > Microcaecilia > Microcaecilia unicolor. The sequence continues at coordinate 319,765,333 of NC_044035.1, read as the reverse complement.
TGGAACTGGAGCTTTGAACAGGAGTTGAACCGGGACTGGGACCCGGACTGGAATCAGAAGCTTGACTGGCAGGGCCCCTCAAACTGGACTCAGGAGCTTGGCTGGGAGCGCCCCGCGAACTGGACTTTAACTGAGGCTTGGCAGAACACACCCTTTGGACAGGGATCGGAGGCTCGAGCGGAAGCACCACTCGAACTGGCCTTCGGAGCTTGATTGGAGGTACCCTCCAGACTGGAAGCGGAGGTGCCACCTGAACCAGCCTGTGGACTGGCATCGGAGGCTTGGTTAGAAGCCCCCCTCGAACTGGACTCAGTGGCTTGACTGGACGGGTCACTTGAACAAGAACCGGAGACTTGACCCGAAGCGCCATTTGCACAGGAATCTGACGCTCCATCGAAGGCTTCCCTCGGACTGGACTCGGAGACTTCAAAGGGCGTGCCATTTGAAGGAGGACTGGAGGCTCGACCCGAAGCGCCACTTGCATAGGAATCTGAGGCTCCGTCAGAAGCACCCCACGGACTGGACTCGGAGACTCGAATGGAAGCGTCACCTGAACTGGCATCGGAGGCTCGGTCAGAAGCGTCCCTCGGACTGGACTCTGAAGCTTGGCTGGACGTGCTGCTCGGACTGGATTCAGAGGCTTGTCTGGGCGCGCTGCTTGAATGGGACTGGACCCCTGCTGGGCCCAGAGCATGGAATTCCCAAGACGTCTCCTCTCTGCGACAGCTTCAGGAGTATCCCACAAAGCTGGATTCAAGACCAGGCTGCGGCGATATTCAGCGAGCGTGATAAAAGGGTCCATATCTGAAACTGGGTTTTCAGCGATTCCAAGCCACCGGACACGTTTTCTCTCAGCTGCCGCTTCAGGGGTCTTCTTCAAAACAGGATGAGACAAAAGTTTCCCACGATACTGACGAAGAGTCATAGAAGGATCAAGAACAACGATGGAGCTGGACCCCAGCTGGGTCAGCTGGGTGGGGGTTCTTGCCGGGCTCATGGCCTTTGCATTCTGTCAGGTTCTGTCAGGTTCTGAGCCCGCGGGACCGGGCTCTGGAGCAAACGTGAGCCCTTGGGCTGCTGACGAGGAGCGACAGCAGCAGGCAAAACCCACCAACCCACACTGGGTAAGCACAACGGCAGGGACTGCAGGCACTGCCCAGCGAACCGGAACACCTGGACTGGAATCCCCCGGACTGGAGGACACAGGACTGGAACACTGGACTGGAGCACACCAGACTGGAACACACACCGGACCGGAACACACTGGACTGGAACCCGGACTGGACCTAGGCTTCACCTACACTTGACTGCCTTCCCCCTCAGGTTGAGCCCTCGGGTTCTGGCAGCCGGTAGGACTTACAGGAACCGCAGGAATGAAGGTCCAGGAGTGCCCCCTGGCCCCTAGGCGATGGCAAGGCAGACAGGCAGGGAATGTCCGGGTTCTGGCAATAGGTAGGTTCAAAGCAATGGTCACAGAAGGGCTGGAAACCCACAGAGCAAGAACACAGAAGGGCAGGGAACCTACAGAGCAATAAACACAGAAGGGCTGGAAACCCACAAGCGAAAAACACAGAAGGGCTGGAAACCCACAAAGCGATAAACACAGAAGGGCAGAAAACCCACAGCGCAATAAATACAGAAGGGCTGGAAACCCACAGAGCGATAACCACAGAAGGGCTGAACACCCACAGCGCAATAAACACAGAAGGGCAGGGAACCTACAGAGCAAAACACAGAAGGGCTGAAAACCCACAGCGCCATAAATACAGAAGGGCTGGAAACCCACAAAGCGATAAACACAGAAGGGCTGAAAACCCACAGAAGGGTAGGAGACCCACAAAGCAATAAACACAGAAGGGCTGGAAACCCACAAAGCAATAAACACAGAAGGGCTGGAAACCCACAAAGCAATAAACACAGAAGGGCTGAAAACCCACAGAAGGGTAGGAGACCCACAGAGCAAATAACACAGAAGGGTAGGAAGCCCACAGAACAATAAACACAGAAGGGCTGAAAACCCACAGAGCAAAAGACAAGGAAAGCAAACGGTGCTAACAGCACACTAACCTCGGGACCTAAAGCACTGCGGAGGGAATGGCAATGCAAAGGCCAGGACTGTAGTCTTCAGGTGACTAATAAAGCCCATCAAGACCAGAGCCACAGCTGCAGCAATCACCTTGCAACCAAACAGAGGCTTGACACACAAAGCAGTCATTCCATAGGAAGGAACAGCGGGAGCCATCTTGGAAACTGGCAAGGAGGAAGAGGCGGCAGCCATCTTGGAAGAGGCATAGCCCACACAGGTGAGGTTCAGTAGGGCAATCAGCACACAGAGCCAGAGAGAAACTAAGACAGAGACAGACACAGAGACAAGCAGAAGCCAGCACAGCCACTGACTCCCAGAAACAGGGTAAGTATGAGGGTGGTCACGGCCACAAACGTGACAGTACCCCCTCCTCAAGACCCCCCTCTCGGTCCCCCTGAGGAGTTCAGGTGTCCAGGGGTAACTATGGTGAAACCTCCTGATGGGTCTCAAAAGCCCGACATAGATCACTGGACTGGAAGTCACAAAGAAGTTCCAAAGTGGCAGACAGGAGCGGAACTTGTCAACAGGAGGCTCCTTCCAATCCCCGCTGGGCCAACTCAGGAACTTGGAAGCATCAAGAGGAACCTCATTCAAAAGGCACCCTTCTCCGAGGGACCCCAGACTGAACTCAGGAAGCAAACCGGGACTGGGACCCGGACTAGAGTCAAAAAGCAAACTGGGCCTGGGACCCAGGTGGGCGTCAGAAGCTTGACTGGAACTGGAACTCAGAGCAGGCTCAGCATCTTGGCTGGAAGTGGAACTAGGAACGGACTCAGCATCTTGGCTGGAACCGGAGCTAGGAGCAGGGTCAGCATCTTGGCTGGAACTGGAACTTGGAACAGACTCAGCATCTTGGCTGGAACTGGAGCTAGGAGCAGGGTCAGCATCTTGGCTGGAACTGGAACTTGGAACAGACTCAGCATCTTGGCTGGAACTGGAGCTAGGAGCAGGCTCAGCATCTTGGCTGGAAGTGGAACTAGGAACGGACTCAGCATCTTGGCTGGAACTGGAGCTCGGAGCAGGGTCAGCATCTTGGCTGGAACTGGAGCTTGGAGCAGGCTCAGCATCTTGGCTGGAACTGGAACTTGGAACAGACTCAGCATCTTGGCTGGAACTGGAGCTCGGAGCAGGGTCAGCATCTTGGCTGGAACTGGAACTTGGAACAGACTCAGCATCTTGGCTGGAACTGGAGCTCGGAGCAGGGTCAGCATCTTGGCTGGAACTGGAACTTTGAACAGGAGTTGAACCGGGACTGGGACCCGGACTGGAATCAGAAGCTTGACTGGCAGGGCCCCTCAAACTGGACTCAGGAGCTTGGCTGGGAGCGCCCGCGAACTGGACTTTAACTGAGGCTTGGCAGAACACACCCTTTGGACAGGGATCGGAGGCTCGAGCGGAAGCACCACTCGAACTGGCCTTCGGAGCTTGATTGGAGGTACCCTCCAGACTGGAAGCGGAGGTGCCACCTGAACCAGCCTGTGGACTGGCATCGGAGGCTTGGTTAGAAGCCCCCCTCGAACTGGACTCAGTGGCTTGACTGGACGGGTCACTTGAACAAGAACCGGAGACTTGACCCGAAGCGCCATTTGCACAGGAATCTGACGCTCCATCGAAGGCTTCCCTCGGACTGGACTCGGAGACTTCAAAGGGCGTGCCATTTGAAGGAGGACTGGAGGCTCGACCCGAAGCGCCACTTGCATAGGAATCTGAGGCTCCGTCAGAAGCACCCCACGGACTGGACTCGGAGACTCGAATGGAAGCGTCACCTGAACTGGCATCGGAGGCTCGGTCAGAAGCGTCCCTCGGACTGGACTCTGAAGCTTGGCTGGACGTGCTGCTCGGACTGGATTCAGAGGCTTGTCTGGGCGCGCTGCTTGAATGGGACTGGACCCCTGCTGGGCCCAGAGCATGGAATTCCCAAGACGTCTCCTCTCTGCGACAGCTTCAGGAGTATCCCACAAAGCTGGATTCAAGACCAGGCTGCGGCGATATTCAGCGAGCGTGATAAAAGGGTCCATATCTGAAACTGGGTTTTCAGCGATTCCAAGCCACCGGACACGTTTTCTCTCAGCTGCCGCTTCAGGGGTCTTCTTCAAAACAGGATGAGACAAAAGTTTCCCACGATACTGACGAAGAGTCATAGAAGGATCAAGAACAACGATGGAGCTGGACCCCAGCTGGGTCAGCTGGGTGGGGGTTCTTGCCGGGCTCATGGCCTTTGCATTCTGTCAGGTTCTGTCAGGTTCTGAGCCCGCGGGACCGGGCTCTGGAGCAAACGTGAGCCCTTGGGCTGCTGACGAGGAGCGACAGCAGCAGGCAAAACCCACCAACCCACACTGGGTAAGCACAACGGCAGGGACTGCAGGCACTGCCCAGCGAACCGGAACACCTGGACTGGAATCCCCCGGACTGGAGGACACAGGACTGGAACACTGGACTGGAGCACACCAGACTGGAACACACACCGGACCGGAACACACTGGACTGGAACCCGGACTGGACCTAGGCTTCACCTACACTTGACTGCCTTCCCCCTCAGGTTGAGCCCTCGGGTTCTGGCAGCCGGTAGGACTTACAGGAACCGCAGGAATGAAGGTCCAGGAGTGCCCCCTGGCCCCTAGGCGATGGCAAGGCAGACAGGCAGGGAATGTCCGGGTTCTGGCAATAGGTAGGTTCAAAGCAATGGTCACAGAAGGGCTGGAAACCCACAGAGCAAGAACACAGAAGGGCAGGGAACCTACAGAGCAATAAACACAGAAGGGCTGGAAACCCACAAGCGAAAAACACAGAAGGGCTGGAAACCCACAAAGCGATAAACACAGAAGGGCAGAAAACCCACAGCGCAATAAATACAGAAGGGCTGGAAACCCACAGAGCGATAACCACAGAAGGGCTGAACACCCACAGCGCAATAAACACAGAAGGGCAGGGAACCAACAGAGCAAAACACAGAAGGGCTGGAAACCCACAAGCGATAAACACAGAAGGGCTGAAAACCCACAGCGCCATAAATACAGAAGGGCTGGAAACCCACAAAGCGATAAACACAGAAGGGCTGAAAACCCACAGAAGGGTAGGAGACCCACAAAGCAATAAACACAGAAGGGCTGGAAACCCACAAAGCAATAAACACAGAAGGGCTGGAAACCCACAAAGCAATAAACACAGAAGGGCTGAAAACCTACAGAAGGGTAGGAGACCCACAGAGCAAATAACACAGAAGGGTAGGAAGCCCACAGAACAATAACACAGAAGGGCTGAAAACCCACAGAGCAAAAGACAAGGAAAGCAAACGGTGCTAACAGCACACTAACCTCGGGACCTAAAGCACTGCGGAGGGAATGGCAATGCAAAGGCCAGGACTGTAGTCTTCAGGTGACTAATAAAGCCCATCAAGACCAGAGCCACAGCTGCAGCAATCACCTTGCAACCAAACAGAGGCTTGACACACAAAGCAGTCATTCCATAGGAAGGAACAGCGGGAGCCATCTTGGAAACTGGCAAGGAGGAAGAGGCGGCAGCCATCTTGGAAGAGGCATAGCCCAAACAGGTGAGGTTCAGTAGGGCAATCAGCACACAGAGCCAGAGAGAAACTAAGACAGAGACGGACACAGAGACAAGCAGAAGCCAGCACAGCCACTGACTCCCAGAAACAGGGTAAGTATGAGGGTGGTCACGGCCACAAACGTGACAGTAACCACTTGTAACCACTCGCCTCCACCTACCCTCCTCTCTTCCTTCCCGTTCACATTAATTGATTTGATTTGCTTACATTATTTATTTTTTGTCTATTAGATTGTAAGCTCTTTGAGCAGGGACTGTCTTTCTTCTATGTTTGTGCAGCGCTGCGTATGCCTTGTAGCGCTATAGAAATGCTAAATAGTAGTAGTAGTAAGCAAGTGGGCATTATTCCTGCCTTCCCTAGATCCCAGAGACCACCAGTATACCTGGGGAGTGGATTGGGGGGTGGGGGTTGCCAGGGTGGGGAGGCCACTTCTTCACAGATTCAACCCTTGGAGGAGGGTAGTTGGGCTTGGGTGAAATGTAATGTGTGGGTGCATGCATGCCCACATGTGTGTGTGTGTGGAGGCTTATATCTGGAGAGGTTTACTGCAGGGGGTGGGGGCTTGCATCAGGAGGGGTGGTAGAAAGGATGCTTTGGGGGGAGCAGGGGGGGTTGGATGTCAGAGGTGTGATCGTGGAAGATTGGAAATTGGAGGGGGAGGTCCCACACATTGGGATTTACAGCTGCTGCTTACAGCAGGCACTCATTTATCCTTTTCAGTACAGTCAGATGGTGATTTCCTGTGTGAGATGGGGAATCCACATCTGTCTTATATTCGGGCCCAGGACACTGTTTCTTCCCACCCTACCCATGCCTCCTTGACCTCTATATGCAGTCAGCTTTCCCCCATGTAAATGGCTTCTGTTCTGAAATGCCATTTATCCTCATACATGACTCTTTTCCAACATGACAACTCTCAGTACATCAGAAAGATAATAAAAAGAGCATTAGCACTGTTGAAAATAATAACTTGAAGGATAATTTCTAACAGGTGCTGAGTAAGTAGTAGCATTTTATATAGTTAAAAAAATTATTGTATAGTACATACCAACAAGATTTTCTTTTACACATAATTATTATCAGTTTTTATTGTTTGTTTATATTATTGCATTTTTGTATGAAAGGAAGAGGGATTACTTTGGAAAACTTGGGCATCTGAACTGGTGGGGTGGGGGTGGGGTGTGATAACCTGCATAGAACAAGAATAATGACCCTAACTATTTACTGGGGCAGACTAGATTGGTCGTTTTGATTTCTATCTGCCGTCATATAATGCTACTACTGTTTTTCTGTTTTGAAACAGAGTTATTATGTCTGATCATCCTCCATCCACCTACGTTTATATTCTAAGATGAAGTTTGCTCCATCAGAAAATATAATTACTGCCTCTGGCAAAGAGAGTAAGGAATTTTTCTGAGTCACACAACATCGTGGGTCTTTGAACTGGCTACCAGGGGCTACTCTTACAGCCAATGACTGGCCCCCCTCAGTTTCTTTCTGCAGATATTTTTCTTGTGCACAAGTGCCATTAAAGATAAACCAGCACTGTCAGTCATGCTGAATACATTGGGGAATTGAGTCATTACGAAGAAGTCTCCATGGACTCACAGTGCATAATCTGGCCTCATGGTATCCTTATTTATTATCTTCACAGAGACCTAGAATATGAAGACAGATAGTAACTGTAAGGCCCATGCAGCCTGCTTATTTTCTCTTCCTACTACTGAATTTATTCAATCTCCGGCTTAGCCCCCACTTCCCAATAACTAAATGCAGGATGTAATCAAACTCAGAACTAAGGATTATTAAAGGCGCTCACTCTCCTTAGGACATGAATGTAGGTCTTATGGTTATTTTCGGTCGCTGTTTTTCATTTTTCATGGACATGCTGAATAATTGCAAATATGTGAAGCTGAGATTATTTGTACATAAAATGTTATTTCATGTATTTCATGACTTGTCCTATACGTCATGGTCAGGTTGTACCAGGGTATCTCAACTCAGTCTTCAGGATACACGTGACCACTCAGGTTTGTAGGTTACACACAATGAATACGCATGAGATAGATTTGCACAGAAAGGAGGTAGTACATGCCAGGGGCGTAGCTGCTATGGGGCCACGGGGCCAGGGCCCCCAAAGATTTGGCCCTGGACCCCCCTGCCAACGACCCTCTCAACCCCCCCTCCCGCCACCAACCCGCCGTCAACCTGCCGTCGCTGTCTGCTACCTTTGCTGGCGGGGGACCCCAACCCCCGCCAGCCGAAGTCTTCTTGCTTTGTTTGGTTTCTGAGTCTGTCTGACGTCCTGCACGTACACAACGTGCAGGACGTCAGACTCACAGAAACAGAACGAAGCCTTGCGATCTGCAGGGCTTCGTTCTGTTTCTGTGAGTCTGACGTCCTGCACGTTGTACGTGCAGAATGTCAGACAGACTCAGAAACCAAAAGAAGCAAGAAGACTTCGGCTGGCGGGGATTGAGGTCCCCCGCCAGCAAAGGTAGGCGACGTCACGGCGATGGTGGCCGGGCCACAGTTGTTGGAGGTGGTTCCGGTGGTGACGGGGGGGGGGGGGGGGGGTGTCGGCAATGGCAGCAGGGGGGGGGGCTAAAATGTGCCCCTCACCTCGGCTCTGGACCCCTCTAATGGCGAAGTCCAGATACGCCCCTACATGCAAATTTATCTCATGCATATTCATTGTGGGTAATCTGAAAACTTGACTGGTTAAGTGTGTCGCAGGAACTGGGTTGAGAACCCAGGGTTATACTATACTCTAAGATGCCCTTTTAGTAAAGGGTTGTTGTGTGGCAATGGGCTTGCTGTGTGCCAATCGAGAACTACCGCCAGCCTAACGCGGGTGCCGGTGGTAGTTCTGCCCCCAGCACATGCCATTTCTGGTGCTAGTGGTAATTAGGGAAAAATATTACCGTAGAGGTTTACCTGGTGGTAATTGGGTAGTTCCACGTGCTGCCCGGTTGCCACCTGGTTAGTGCGGGAGCCCCTACTGCCACCTCAATGGGCGACGGTAGGTGCTCCCTCCAAAATGGCCATGTGGCACGTGCAAACTTACTGCACGGCCATTTCATTTTTTCCAATTTTCACCTGCTACGATAAAATGGGCCCTAGCTCATGGAAAAAAATGGCTGCCACCACTGGCAGAGGGCCCCTTTTACTGCAGCTTAGTAAAAGGGCCCCTAATTTTGCTGATGTCTAGAGTATAAATCTATAAACGGCATGTGAATGTGCTCATCTAGTCTATTTGCCTCTTGTTAGTGTTTGTTGGATATGAAGAGAGGCTAATATCGTACTGATTTTGTCTATGTTGCAGTTTCTATGCTTTAGTCCAATATACTCAGGGCTTTTTTTGAGGGGGTACTTGGGGGTACTGAGTACCAGCACCTTTTCCATTGTCTGCTAAAATTGAGCCATGGTCCTCAAGTTTTAATGAAAGAGCTCAGGCTCTACACACCAATTCTGCTTGTCATAGATTCTATGACTGGTTGCAGGGGGCCTGGCTATTGTGGGGTGGGTCACTCAGTGATCACTCCACCCCTGAAGGGTGGTCTGGAATTTGAGTACTGGCACGTTTTTTGCTAGAAAAAACTCGCTGAATGTACTAAGATGCAAATGGAGCCGCAAATGTAAGAACACATGCTAAAATGCCAAATAGCGTGTGGTATTTTGTACACGTACGAAGCAATACCCACTATCACATATCCCAAAATAGCACATGCTATTTGGCCTATTATTATTAATTTAGATTTTTGCTCACACCTTTTCAGTAGTAGCTTGAATCTTTCTCTGTCACAGGAGGGCTCACAATCTAAGCTTGTACCTGAGGAAGTGGAGAGTTAAGTGACTTGCCCAAGATTACAAGTAGCAGCAGTGGGATTTGAACTGACCACCTCTGGATTGCAAGACCAGTGCTCTAACCACTAGGCCACTCCTTCACTCCGCACTGTTTTGCACTTATGCACAACATCTTAATGAATTCAAAAATCATGCCATTGATCTTATTAGGGATTCATGTAAAGATGAAAAACATATGGATAATCATGCAAAACTGCAAATTTTTTTTTTTTTGGAAAACAGAACTATATCTCTGGAGGGATATTTAATTATTTTTTTCTTTGCAAAAAAAGTCCCTGATTTCCCATGGACTTTTTTTTGCAAGAAAATGCGCAGAACATCAGTTTGCATAATAGTTAAATGAATCAGCACAAGAAAAGCTCCTGCAGTACTGGTGCATTCCTGTAAATGACCTGCAGGTTAGTATACTGGGTTCCTAGGGGTGTTTCTTCTCCTTTATATTTAAACAACTGTACCGAGTTCAATCAACTTGGAGAGTGCATTGGAAAAACTTGGGCAGTGGAAAAGTTGGGGATTTTTTGCCATAGGAAATGCTTTGAGACTCAAACTGAAGATAGGTAGAATGCAGTTCCTGCTGATTGAACACATGTTTTGGTACATTTTTCTATATTTTTAAAAAATGTAATGTCCTGTTAGCTTTTGCAAATAGTTCCTAATATTTTTGTTTAGATACATTTGCAAATTATGTGTACTTTTCATTTTATTTATTTTGTTTTGTGGTTAAACTCTGTGCTCTCTATTGCTTGAACATAATTTGGAATTCTTTGATTATACCAACCTGTTTAAAAGGCATACCCTACCGATCCAACTTAAATGCCTAATCTCTGCAACACAACCAAACTAAAGCACGTAATGGACATAACGCGACTCTTCCGTTCTCCGATTCCCTAATGTGGCTGTGCCACAATGAACCTGATCTTACCACAACATCACCCTGTATTTGTTCACACCGGAGCCTGCAAAGGCCTCTCACAGTACTATGTAAGCCACATTGAGCCTACAAATAGGTGGGAACATGTGGGATACAAATGTAATAAATACATAAATAGTGTTCAATTAACATAATGGTGTGGCTCATTAAGAGAAAGATCAGTAGTAGTCATACATATTCATTACCTTACAAAAAATGATTACTCTGTTTTCATACAAACTGTACTGTAAATTCAGTTTGGTCCATTTTTATAGATGGTGGTTTGGGTTCAAATACTAGTAGCTCTCACTTATAAAAAAGTTTTGCCTCTACAGCAAGCTTTTCTTCAGCTTCTCTGTTAGCATTCTTTATCAGTGCCTTGTATCTATCTTGCCAGTGCTTATGCTGCTTTATAGTTTTTTTTTTTCATTCAGATCGTTTTTTTCATCTTTTTGAAAGACATTCTTTTGGCTCTACTAGCCTCTTTCACCTCACTTTTAACCATGCCAGCTGTTGTTTGGCCCCGTTTGGCCTTCTGCTACCTTTTTTTGATATGTGGAATACAACTGCTCCGGGCTTCCAAGATGGTATATTTTAAACATGCCTGACTTAAACTCTTAACCTTTTGTTGCTGCTCCTTTAGCCTTAAATAAAACAAAACAAGAACATTTTCTTCATTTTTATCATAGTTGCCCTTTTGAAAGTTAAATGATATTGCAGTAGATTTCCTTAGTGTTTTCACTCCAGCTATTATGTCAAATTTGATCATGTTATGATCATTATTGCCAAGCAGTCCAAATGCTAAAACAGAAGCTACCTTTAATTGCTAGCTGTGTTCTAAACTGATGTTATGGGTAAACTCTAAAACAACAACTTTAAATACTAACTATACTCTAAAACAGCTTTATATGAAACTCAGAGACTTTAAATGCTAAATTATTCTCTAATCTGTCTTTGCTAAATAAGAAGGGTAACAAATAAAAAAAGGCACAGGAATTACCTATGTAACCTCAACTCTACCTTTTCCCTAGTTTAAGTGCGATTTTACAGCAGGGAACAGTGTTGTTCAAAGCACTAGGTCAAAGTACTTAAATAAAAGTAAAAATAAATGTATATTTTAATTCTGAAGTACAATGAAGAACACATTAAAAACATTTACTTAAGTGAAAGTAAAAAAGTCACTGCCCAATATAACACTTTTGAGTAAAAAGTAAAGTACTGAAAACTACAGAGAATGCAACCATTGTTAACTTTTTTTTTATCCCAACAATTTATTGCTCTACAATTCAATCTACTTCGTTTTTAGTAAAACTAAATTTGGAAAATTGCTGTAACTCATTTGAGTGCGCTTGTGAGTCATTAATCCACCACAGCTAAAAAGGCATTCAACGACTGCACTATCAGGAAGTAGACTGTTCAGACTGATAAAAAGTTCCTTCAAATCACGCCAGGTCGCAATATTACTGATGCCTTTTCATTGGGTCTGCAGGTATTGATCAAAGGAATCTCCGTCTGAAACACTTGACTTCCTTATAGCAAAGAATGCTTTATCATCATTGTTGTCATTATCATCTGTATTAGTATAAGTGCTAATTCATCACTTGCAACTTCACCTTCATCTTTGTTATCACTGTCAATTACAGAGAAGGCTTTCACAAAGTTTAATATGGAATAATGGAAATGAACCACGAAGTTAGGGCATATTGCCCACTACGTTGTGATTGTCCTATTAATCAAACAGAACACCGTCTGTGAAAAAACCGCCAAAAGTCAGCGTTCTGTTTGATTAATAGGACAATCACAACGTAGTAGGCAATATGCCCTAACTTCGTGGTTCATTTCCATTATTCCATATTAAACACATAAGAACCATTCTGACCCCTGAGGCAGGCGTTTGTACGCCGAAACACGGCCCGTGTCGGGTCATTTTCACATTAAAGGATGACCGTTTTCTCTATCCTGAAGGCCCAGTGTTGCTTTTTTTCTGTTTCTGTTTATGCTTGTATGCTGCTTTTACCCTCTCTTCTGTGACCAAATCTGAATAGGAAATTTAGCCATTTTCGAAAAAGCAAAACGTCTAGATTTTTTTTTCCAAAAAAGACCACATGCAAGATGTTTTTGTGCTCTGTGCATTTATCTCCTTGGAAGTATACCAATATAGACCTGATTCACAATGTGACTGTACAATACCAATGTGCTTAGTGAATCAACAAATAACACCTATGTACTGGAGCGTGTAGTGCAAAAGAGTGGAAACCTCATACGAACTGTGGCACTGCCTGGTGTATTCAACCAGAAAATAATTAAGGCTCACAGTGAAAAAGTAATTGTGGGTAAAAACCTCTCTACTGGGCACTTAGTAAATATGATAGTGGCAAAAATCATCTAACCACTCATCCTGTCTCAATAATTTAGAAAGTGGCCAAATAGCCAACACTTATACTGCTTGTACTGCTGTGTAGCTTAGCTCCGAGGGATGGGGCTCAGACCAGGCTAAAGTTAAATGCCCTGAGGTTGAACAGATAAGGGAGGCTGCAAGTGCAGAGGACCTAAGGGTATGGCAAGCAGGGCTGCAGTACCTGGGGAAAGCCTGAGGAAGAAGAGTAGCCTTAGCAGGTAGTGCTACCCCTTAAGTGTCAGAGCAGAAGAGGATTGAGGTAGGACAACTTTGTCTTACAACCTGGTAGACAATGTGACTTAGGAAGTCAGTGAAAGTAGAATGATGGGGTTTCCAGGAAGAGACAAGGTAGTTGAGTTGCCTGGTGGAGGGGTAACCAAGTGCATGCTGTGTTCCCACAAAAACAGCCCACTGGAGAGAGAGCTTGTGACTATAAGATGTGACCTTTCTATGTTTATTTACCTCTGACCTATAGAGAGAACAGGTTACACATTTCTCTATATGTAAATAAATGGCACCCAGACATTATGGACCATACAAAAAAAAACCTGTCAAAAAACCCCAACAAAACAGACTAAAACAAAAACAGACCATGACAAAAAAACCTTCCCAAAAAAAAAACCTATACAAAAAACCCCACAACAAAACAAATTTATGATTCTCACTAGATGCCAAGTGTGGATAGTGAAGTCAAGTCGTAGGCAGGTGCCAGGACTTTCAAGTGACAAGCCATGGACTTTCTCAGTAATTTATGGCTCCTCCACTTCTTTGTACCCTTCAAATTCGTACCATTCAAAATAAATCTAATTCATCAGGCCCTTTTGTCGGGAGCAGTGGCGTAGCCACAGGTGGGCCTGGGTGGGCCAGGGCCCACCCATTTAGGGCTCAGGCCCACCCAACAGCAGCACACATTTAGTGGTAGCTGGTGGGGATCCCAAGCTCCGTCAGCTGAAGACCTCCTCCTGATGGTGCTGAAAACATTGCTCTCCACTTCAGAAGTCTGAGCTTCCTTAGCTACTACTACTACTACTTAGCATTTCTATAGCGCTACTAGGGTTATGCAGCGCTGTACAAGTTAAAACATGGGGAAGGACAGTCCCTGCTCAAGAGAGCTTACAATCTAATGGCAACTGCGCATGCTCAGTTTTCAGCACATGCCTGCTGCAGGCTGCCAAGGTAGAGAGCAGTGTTTTCCTGCCAGCTGAGATATTTTTTTAAGTTGGTGGGGGAGGGGGGAGAACACATGCCCACCTACTTCTTGTCTAGGCCCACCCAAAATCTGCTGTCTGGCTATGCCCCTGGTTGGGAGTCTATTTTGTCAGGGACTTTTATGTCGGGAACTTTTTTGTTTGGAGCTTTTTTGTCTGGTTTCTTTTGACCTGGTCCGGAGGTCACAGAGTTGATGAGCTGTCTCAGACAGAAGACAGAGGTGGTTACCCAGCTGCAGGAGCAGGTAACCTATATGAAATCCTACACTGAGACACTGCAGAAGTGGGAACAGGGGCTGCTTGCTGAAGTGGAGAAGGCAAAGGAGCTCACTTGGTTTGTATGGGAGCAACAGGAGAATGACTTGGTTGAAGTCAACTAATCACGTGAGCAGTGCAGGCAGCTGGAACTTCAGGGAGAAAAGCTGTGCTGCAAGGAAGCCCAGCTTAGAAGAGAATACCTCATGCTGATGGAGGAGAAAGCCAGTTGTGCCAGAGTAAAGGAAGAAGTAACCTGCAGGTTGCAGGAATTGCAAGGACAGGAGAGAGAGCCAAGAATGCTAAGCAGCTGAACACCAAGATGGAGAGCTGACAAAGCAGCAACAAGTGGTCCAGGATTTGAAGTTCTAATTTGGCCAATTGACAGTCCAGACTGAGGACTATCAAGCCAAAGCAGAGGCTACAGAAGCTGATATAGAGCAACTACAGCAAGAATTGGCAGCAACAGTGCCATGGTAGCAGTATACTGAGCTGCACGGGCAGCTAACTGAAGTCTTACAAAGATGTGAGGAGCTGAAAGCAGGGACACAGATGCTGGAGGACCTGAATGCTAGGCTCCAGGTTGAGCTTCCAAGAGGAGAGGGTCTGTGAGAAAGAGAAAGCATCCCAGTTAAAATGCAGTAGGCTGGCAGAAGTGAATGGGTTGTTGACCTGGAAGCTGATAGAATTGCAAAAATAAGATGTGCATAGAGTATGTCAGTATGCAGGAGCAACGATAAAAGATGGCATTGCTGGAGAGTAGAATGCAGACAGTGCAAGGCCAGGTGGCCCAGAGACAAACCCAGCTGACCCAGACAACAGTCTCCAGGGGGGAGACCTTAAAGGAGTTGAAGTATATGGCTATCCAGCTCAAGAAAGCTGCTCAGACAAAGGTTCAGCTGGATAACCAACTGAAAGAGGTTAGGAGGAGAGTGAAAAGAAAGGCAGGATACAAAGGACTCATTTCCTGACTCACACCAGAGAAATATCTCTCCAAATGGAAGACTTAAAGAGAACAAATGGAGGAAGAATCAGGAATCACAATGAATATGGAAGAGGGCTTACAGATGACCAGCCGAGAGTTTGAGAGGGTTCATACGTAAATGTACTGGAGACAGAGAGTAGATGCCAGGAAGCGCTAGTCCGAATAGTTACAGAAATGGTTCAGTGGCGAACCAGGTATGTGTTAAGTGGGTGACCGATATAAGAAGGGCCGCACTGGATAGAGAGTGGCCTGACCAGTACTGAGAAGGATGGCCAGTGTCCCTGAGTTCTGGAGAACAGTCAGCAAGAATGCAGGTGTATTGAGTTGCTGTAGAACTATGAGGAAGCCACCATGAAGCAGCTAAAGTACATTATGATGACGTTTTCACAGAATGGAAAACCCATTTGTTTCATGTTAAAAGAAGTATTTTATTTATTTATTTATTTTATTGCATTTGTATACCACATTTTCCCACCTTTTTGCGGGCTCAGTGTGGCTTACAATAAGTTGTGAGTGATAGAAATACAGTTTGTTACTACTCGGTTATGGATTACATTGTGAGGAGTTAAGTGAGACAAACTCAGAGTATTGTTAAGGAATATAACAATGGAAAAGAGCAGTTAAACATCGTGGAACAACGGGAAACTAAAAGGGGCAGTACATAACAACAAGAAAGCATAAGGCAGTACAGTTGAAGGCCAGCTCAAAAAGGAGTTTTGAGTGAAGACTCTGCTGCTAGAGTATAAAAAAAACACTTGAGGAGCGGCTAAGAGAAGCCAGGAGAAAAAGGGAGGAAAGACAACTGGAAAAAGCACAGATTGCTAGCCCGGAGTTCATGCTGCCTCATGAGTGCTGTGAGTTGGAACCCTGAGAGCAGATGATGATGTTGGGATTGTAAGTATCAAGTCAAGAAGAATGCAACCTCACTGACACAGAGGAGGATGGTCAATCCGATATCCTAGAGGTGGGGACAACAGTGAAGACTGCTGACTTGTGGAGTGAGGTGCTTCAGGAAGATGATAGCAGCACCATAGAAAGCGTGGAAAGTCATCACTGTGGAAAGTAACCATCCCATGAGCCAGGTGTTAGGAGTTTACCCAGAACCTGGAGACCAGGGTACATTTACAGCAGGCAAGGATAGAGAACAGCTTATAGTCAGAGATGATGAAAGCAATTTCCTGCCTGAGAAGGAGGAAGGCTCTCAATGGGAATCCAGTAGCCCAGAAGAGTATGCCAGTATAGGGAACCTTATGAGTTAGTCACAGGAATGGTGACTTAGAAATGGAGAATTGGCCTTCAGCTGTGGAACCGGACAATGAGTTCAATAAGGAATGTCCACCGTACAGAGTGGCTGTGAGAAAAGAGAGAATGCAAGGTCACCTAAGGGGGCTATGGAGAATGAAGGGGATGATATACTGGAAGATGGGGTGTTCCAGAGGTGATGACCCTTTTCAGATGGAGGAACGGTGGCAACCATTGGAGAGGATGGTTGTGGTGCAGCCCATGGATGTTCTGGAGATGAGGGATGATCTGTGGCCATTGGTATGATGGGGCCCAGTGGCTGCTGTGTTTACCTTGCCCTATTCACGTGGGGGTGCTAGAAGCAGGGCGTGTTCATGGTGGTAGGTTGATTATGGCCCAGGGGCAGTCCTGGCAATTCCTAGTGGTTGTAGGGGTCCGGGATGCCCTATGGGATGGTTACCCTCAGCTCTTTGGGGGGGGGGGGGGGTGCCCCTGGTTGTAGCAGATGCTCAACCTTTGAGGGTTGAGCTAAGAGTGTGGGTATGTGAGGGAGTGGATGGTATAGTGAAGAGCACTCTCTCACTGATGGTGCAGTTCAACCACCTTACAGCAGATGGTGCTAATCTGCTGAGGTTGAGTCAGAGGGGCAGGGCTCAGACCAGGTTAGAGTTAAATGCCCTGAGGTTAAACAGATCAGGAAGGCCCCAAGGCAAGAGGTTTCCAGGAGGGAGACCCCGGTTGCAGAGGACTCCAAGGGTTTAGCAAGCAGGGCTGCAGTACTTGGGAAGAGCCTGGGGAAGAAGAGTGGCTACCTCGTAAGTGCAAGAGCAGAAAAGGATTGAGGTAGGACAACTTTGTTTTACAACTTGGTAGACAGTGTGACTTGGGAATTCAGTGAAAGTGGAAAGGTGGGAATTCCAGGAAAAGACAAGGTAGCTGAGTTGCCTGGTGGAAGGGTGACCGAATGTGTGCTGTGGGCCCACAGGAGCAGGCCACGGGAGAGAGAGCTTATGACTATAAGTGACTTTGTATGTTTACCTCTGACTTGTGGAGAGAACAGGTTACACATTTCTTTGCATGTAAATAAATATTTTCCTTTCATCTTTAACCCCTGTATGGCTGTATTTATCAAGGGCCCAGGCCTATCTGCTAGTTATGCTATCACAAGATAATTACTGTTCATGTTGTTCTATATTGGATTGGATTGCAACTTGTCTGTTTCCCCCTCAAATGTAGCTTCAAGTGGGATTATGCACATCGTGAAATACTTGCCCATTTTTTCTTTTGGTAAAAGATACAGACATCATTGAACCTGGAGTTCTATTTCAATTAAAAATTAATAAAAAGTTAACAAAAGCAATTTCTCAATGGAAATGATGGTGGTTGTCTGGAATGGCTTTCCAATGGATGTAGCTTGGGCAAAAGACAGTAACAGAATTGAAGAAAGTTGCACTAGTTGTGGAAAGTCATATATAAAGTCAATAAATTGAATCAAATCATGGCCTAAGGCCAGTACAGTGAATCCTTAATTATGAGGAAGTGATGCTAAAGCTGGAGGCCTGGAAACCAAGTAAGGCAATAGTTCTCAAACTTGCTTTGGGGGACCCCAACCAGTTGGGTTTCCAGGATATCTACAATGAATATGCATGAGGCAATTTTGTATGAAATGTCTTCACTATACTGCTTTCCAAGATGGCCGCCGACTAACGGGCAGACGATCCATCAGCTCCGTATCCCATCTCGGAGCCCGCCCGTTGTCTGACAGGGCATTGGCCTGATTTTGATCCTTGGGGTCTGTGGAGATCTGGGGCTTTTCTTCGCTCCTATTTTGGTGCAAGTTATTTCGGGGAACTGCAGGCGTTCTTTGCCAGCCTGTTCGCTTTGACAGGGCAGTTGTAGATGCCAGCGATTTCTGACTTCAGGCTCCGGTTTCCTCCGCTCTGCAGGACAAGCCTGGTGCGCCCTGCTTTAATCTAGAGTCGTGCACAGGCTGAACATCGCGTTGGCAGCAGGACTGGGGCTGCATCGAGTCACCTTTTCGGTCTGCAGCCTGCTACTCGCCGGCTCTCCTTCCTTCACAGCAGCCACTGCAGAACTCTCCGGCTCTGCTTCCTCTCAGCTGATCGTTGCTGAATTCGCCGGCTTTCACACCCTTCACTGCAGCTGCTGCTGAAATCATCGCTATGCCTCCTCTAAACTGATCCCTGCTGGAATCGCCGTCCTCTGCGGGCTTCTCCAGAGTCGACTCTTCGTCCGTGGAGGAGGACTCTGGCTCTGACGGTTGGGGATGTAGAGGACGACCGTTTGGTCTGCCATTTTGAATCCTGTGCCGCTGACTCCATTGTAGAGGATGTCTGCCTCCGACTTCGTCCTGCCTTTGCATGCAGCTGCTGTTACTCCAGAGCTTCATTCGCCGTGCTGGCCCTGTTCACATCAGACTGGATTTCTATACTTCCCCTTGGTCTACCTGGGCCTGCTGCCCATCTTTGTCTCCCTTACCTCTCCCTTCTTATCCTGTTCTTCTGCTCTAAATTTTGAAATGTAACTGTAACTACCTATTTTATTGTTCATTGTAAGCCGCTTTGGGGCTGCAAAATGTGGCAAAAGGCGGGGTATAAATGAAAATAAATAATAAATAAATAAATATAGAAATTT
Organism: Microcaecilia unicolor; assembly: GCF_901765095.1. Classification (NCBI taxonomy): domain Eukaryota; kingdom Metazoa; phylum Chordata; class Amphibia; order Gymnophiona; family Siphonopidae; genus Microcaecilia; species Microcaecilia unicolor. The sequence continues at coordinate 319,746,162 of NC_044035.1, read as the reverse complement.
ATCTCATCTATATTAATGTTCATATCCTAAAAGACCAAATGGCCTGGGGTCCCCCAGGACTGGTTTGGGGACCACAGAAGTAAGGTCTTATCGTGCCTCTTTATTCTTTAATCATTGCTTGATAGACTGTTAACAATCCGTGTTGGTGAAAGGAAAAAAGAACTACAATTTTGATAGGTCAGATGAAAAAAAGAAGGTGGAAGGGTAAACAGATACAGGGTAGATGTGAACTGTGCCACTAACCCTACCACTCTGGACCTAACTTAGGGTGCTCGGGAAAGCTAAGACAAAAATACATATTTTTAACAAGGCTCTAAAACGGTGATAAGAGATCTCAGCTCTGAGATTTGAGAGCGGTATATTCCAGAAGGATGGGACCATAAAAAAAATGCAGAATGCCTAGTGGATTGGAGTCAGGCACAATGGACTGCAGGAATGGATAGCTGATTCCCTGTAGAAGAGCATAAGGGGCGAGCAGGTCAGTACAGATAAAGGAGGGGAAAGACAGGGAGGAAAGATAAAGGGGAGATCCCAAGCATAAGACCTTTTGGGGAGAATTGGCAGACTAGATGTATCCTTTAGGCTTTACCTAACATAGTAACATAGTAGATGACGGCAGAAAAAGACCTGCACGGTCCATCCAGTCTGCCCAAGAAGATAAATTCATATGTGCTACTTTTTTTATTTGTACTGTCCTCTTCAGGGCACAGACCGTATAAGTCTGGCCAGCCCTATCCCCGCCTCCCAACCACCAACCCCGCCTCCCACCACCAGCTCTGGCACAGACCGTATAAGTCTGCCTAGCACTATCCCTGCCTCCCACCACCGGCTCTGGCACAGACCGTATAAGTCTGCCCAGCACTATCCCCGCCTCCCAACCACCAGCTCCGCCACCCATTCTAGGCTAAGCTCCTGAGGATCCCTTCCTTCTGCACAGGATTCCTTTATGTTTATCCCACGCATGTTTGAATTCCGTTACCGTTTTCATCTCCACCACTTCCCGCGGGAGGGCATTCCAAGCATCCACCACCCACTCCGTGAAAAAATACTTCCTGACATTCTTCTTGAGTCTGCCCCCCTTCAATCTCATTTCATGCCCTCTCGTTCTACCGCCTTCCCATCTCCGGAAAAGGTTTGTTTGCGGATTAATACCTTTCAAATATTTGAATGTCTGTATCATATCACCCCTGTTCCTCCTTTCCTCCAGGGTATACATGTTCAGGTCCGCAAGTCTCTCCTCATACGTCTTGTAACGCAAATCCCATACCATCCTCGTAGCTTTTCTTTGCACAGCTTCAATTCTTTTACATCCTTAGCAAGATACGGCCTCCAAAACTGAACACAATACTCCAGGTGGGGCCTCACCAACGACTTGTACAGGGGCATCAACACCTCTTTTCTTCTGCTGGTCACACCTCTCTCTATACAGCCTAGTAACCTTCTCGCTACGGCCACCGCCTTGTCACACTGTTTCATCGCCTTCAGATCCTCAGATACTATCACCCCAAGATCCCTCTCCCCATCCGTACCTAGCAGACTCTCACCGCCTAACACATATGCCTCTCTTGGATTTCTACTCCCTAAGTGCATCACTTTGCATTTCTTCGCATTGAATTTTAATTGCCAAACCTTAGACCATTCTTCTAGCTTTTTCAGATCCTTTTTCATGTTTTCCACTCCCTCCGGATTCTCTGTTTTTCATGAGCTGGTGGTAAATATCAGCAACAGAGCCCCTATACAAACTTGGCTGGCTCTGCTCCTGATTTTGAGTGCATTGCCTTATGGTGCAATTCACTTGACTTTTGTATCCAGCCCAGACAACATTAGTGTCATTACGACCATGTAATTAACATCCTTTGCTCAAGAAGCAGACTTGATAGATTTAAGGGCGTATTTTAATTTAAAATCTATCAGTACAGAGATGGGGGGAAATAGCTGCATTGTTTGTGGTAACAGATATATTTATTGCAAATGATTGACCATCAAATAGGCAAGACTGGTTCATTATTTTAGATTGATAGCTAATCACTGTCCCCCCCACCCCTTTTTTTTTATTAACCCTATTCCAGTCCTATATGTGGTGGTTGTGAATTAGCTGTGTGCCTTTTTCTACCTATCAGCCATTTGTAGACATTACAGTAGGTGTACGGAATGGTAAATACTTGATGTAAAGTCTGCAGTTTTACTCCACAACCAGATTGTAAAATATGAAATGAATTAATCATAACTGGGAAGAATAATGACACTTTTTCTCTTATTTTATCTTTAGTGCCCTTCAGATCATGTTTTAAAACCTTCTACATCTGGTGTACAGCATATGAGGCGGCGGCGTTGGTAGTGGATAGCAAGAGGCAAAGGTCAGACCACAGCCTGCACAAATACTGCTCCTTGGATTTATTGTTTTAATTAAGAGTGTGGCAGTTCATCATAAACTGTTTATGGGGTTTTTGCACTGTGCAGCATTTTGAAATCAGCTGTTTTAATGAAAATATAATGTCATATCTGTCAAAGTTCTAAATATTTTGAAAGTGAAATATAGAAACAAGAACTTTAATTCTGGGGTTTACTTGTATTAGTGCACTGCATTGTTTTTAAATCCCTTAAGAGTGTCATTTTGCTGATACTGAATGGTCCCAGGAACAAAGGCTGTGCTGCAGCTGGTTATTTAAGAGAGAAAATACACACTGAAAGTTAATGTATTGAAAAACCCAAACCATCGGTGTTTGTGCTGTAATTTTAGATGGAAGAAAACAAGTCCAGGGTAGGAGGGGGAGGGGGTGGGGGGGGGGGGGGGCTTGGCACGCTATAGAATCCTGATTAGAGAGAGATGAAATGGAAAGCTTTGTTGGAAGAAGAAAAATGGATCTGCATTGGTCAATTTAAGGTTGTGATGTCTTCACTTTAGAATCTTTGTAACTAATTATTTATAATGACCCCAGATATGATAGGTTTTTTGTGGACTTGTATGGCTGAGCAGTTTGCAATCCTAGCAATTTCCCACTTCGGTTATTATGCACTCATGTAGATACAGTGTGTGCGGCATTCTTGGATGCATTTGTTATGAAGGCCTGATAAAATATTTGTATAATCTGAAAACTGTATTTTTGTACTACTCTCTGTTGAAAATAGAAATTAAATTTGTCATTAGATTCTGGGGCCACAGTAGTTGACTGAGCAGGGTAATATATGTTGCATTCAGTGTTATACTTGGTCAAGTTCCATATATATTGTATTCCACATTATTTTATTAACTTTAATATCTGCACTTCCTATTACCAGACGTGCCTCTCATTCAAAGCACAGAGGCACAGTTCTCTAATCAGAAGTGACAAGCTATAAACTTTCGTTCAGCCATTATTCAGTAGCCTAGAGCTAAGAGCCCTGTTTCTTTGAAAATGTTTTGAATTGGGTTATTTTTATTGAAGTATTAAAGTAATTCTTCAGATTTTAGGCTATTATTTAAGCACTTTTGGGAGAATGCAATAACCTCTGGATTCCGTGGTCTTTGTTACGTTAACAAGTGAGCTTCAAAGTGATGATTTTTTTTTTTTAAGAGAGCTTCTCAGCAAGTGTAAACCTATTTTGACTGATTGAAACTAACATTGTGTAGGTAATTAGTTGTTACTGGTGTACTAAATTAATTTAGACAAACATGGAAGTGCAAATTCTAAATGAGTCACTCTATATAGATTGAATGTTTATAGTAGATTATGTATTCTGCTTAACCAGCAGTCACTGAAAAATCTGTACTCATATATCTTTTATAATATGTTGATGTGCATTTTGATAAAGTAGCTAACTTATTGGATTTGTGCCTGATAGCAACAAATCTGCAGTTGATGGGCTAAGGACGTCTTAAGAGTTTGCGATACCAGAGATATATAATGCTTAGATGCACAGTCTTTAATTGACAAACTTTAATGATTACAACTTTATATTGAAAATGTAGCCATGGGTGGAATGAGATGGTCGAGCTCATTTTTTTAGCTGAAAGGCTCCTCTGTATCTAACAAAGGAAGAGCTCGTTAAAAATGGAAATAATGGGATAATGATCACTATGAGTTGCTCTGTGTTTCATAACGATATTCCTACTCTGACTCACTAGGGACCAGATTTTCCGAAGCGTTTCCACCATTTTCAATGTATGGCTACTCTCTCATGGTTCTAATTTAAGAAATAAATTGAGCATATATTGATTCGTTCTTCTTTGGACACTATGATTGGCCAGTTTTGCCTTTTGGGTGTTGGAGCTCAGATATCTAGTCACATGTTGATTGGTTAAAATAATTTGAATTAGGTCATTAATAAATTAGTCCTTTGCCACGGGGCAGTATTTTGCCACTTCTACTCATTTTCCATGACTACTGCCAAATTATTTCCTTTGAGGAAAGTAGCCATGGAAAATAAGCAGACAAGTAACCAAGTCCTCAGACTCTGTTAAACGATCAAACATTCTACCCTGTTAAATATCTTGTAGAGAAATCTTTGTGTACACAGAAACCTATCCACATTATCTGTATGTGAAGGACTGTGGCTAACATCTACCAACATCACTGTTAAATCTGTAGTGCTTCTTTTAAAGATGCTCTAAATTTATGAGCCTTACTGAACAACTTGCATCATTTATGTTAAAGAAGAGAGCGTTAAATATTTGCTGGGCTGCAGTCTGAAGGCAGCATAATTAGAAATGATAATAAACTGTTTTCAGATGGATAGGTGTAGATATTAATATGGCTTCTTAAGAAGCCAAGATTTTAACAACAATCTCTTATGAAAATATATGGTAAGGAAGAATGAATAGAAAAATCTAGAAATATATTAAGATATATGTGCATATGTTGAACATTACCACTATATACTAAGTATATTGGGAATATATTTCAAAATATTTCAAACATTGTTGACCTTTGTTATAAAATACTGGGCTGAGGGAAATATATTTGCATAGATTTAGTAATATATTGTAAATAACTACATAGGACAGTGTGTATTTTTCCTTAAGATGCAGCATTATAAGCAAGACATTAAATTATGCCTATCAGACAAAGCAACAGAATCTGAACATTTTTTTTATAGCACATTCCATTGGTAAGACATCTTAGCTTCTAAAAAGCACAGGCATTAACTGCCTGATTCATGTGGTGACATGTGCCATATCCACATGTGTTATGGATCTCCCAGGAATAAGAACAACATAGCAAAATTATCACCTTGGGATGTTTGCTGAGTGAATATTTTACAGACATACTCCTTTTATATTTATATAATAATTTAGTGTTATGACAATGTTTTTTAGCAGTGCTGGCAGTTTTTCTTTTTTATAATAGTATTATATTTGTGAGCCTAATAAGTGCACATGGGCTAAACCACAGGAAAAAGTATTTTTCATAATTCCTTGGGGTACTAGCAGCAAAGAACCATATTGGTATAAGAAATTTTTAATAAAAGGTCAAGCAGAACTTTCCAATGCTTGTCATGATAGGAATAGCAATTTGAGATTATTTTTTGTTAGTTGTGCATTATAGAAACAGAAAATTTATGGTGTTTGCAGTACGAAAACTGCTCTAAACCTCTTGCACGCCACACTGTACTCTTGCACACCTTTCCAGACATTCAGTCTGCGTTTCTGCAAAAGTCCTGAAAAAAATATAATTAAAATTAAAAATATTCTTATCCTGCAATAATCATGGTAAATCCACTGGAATTTTGTATTATGCAAAGAAAAGAAAAACAGTATTATTCTCTTAAAACAAAGTTGGGTTTTAAGATAGGGTAGTTTTTTTTGCATATCATACTACACACAATATGCTCAGGGGTTGATGTACAAAACTAGATTAATGGCTGCTGATAATGAAATCCAAAGGAACTGTATATTGCTACAAAGTACATGCATTCATGGAAATAGTAATACAAAAGCTTAAATACAAGACCTGAAGCCATAGTATTGAGATAATGCATCTGGCATTCACCTGGTTAGCAGACTAAAATCAGCTGCTAACCAGGTAAATCCTGGCTCCACATATTCTCTGCCTACCAGACCACTCTGGCATTAGATAGTGCCACCGAGTGTCTCTCTGGATTTTCAGTGACAGTAACTGGTTATATGTTGTTGACAATCCGGGGATCACCTGGTCAGTGCAATTTAACTGGTCAGGAGCTTCTCCTGCTTGCTTAGATCATTTTAAATATTTTCTCATAATTCTTTTGAACCTGCCTCCTTTCATTTTCATATAATTAGGTCCAGATTTAGGCCCAGGTACACAGAACTCTGAATTCCGAAGATCCCAATTCTCTGGTCTAAAGGAGACTGATTCCACTTGCTCTAGGACTGTGCTCTGTGCTCTGTGATCTCTCGGATAGAATCTTTTCTTCTGACCGCTCTGGAGTCCGACTTATGGGTGATGGATGCTAACATATTAAATCCAGCCTTGCATATTCCTTACTAACTTGTACACTTTCTGCACCTTTTTAAAACATATTTTCTTAATGCAAATAGCATTTTTCATTATTGATTGCCCAACAGAATTTCACAGGCTTGATTATGGCACATCAGATTGAGAAATGCCTTGCACTGACCTTGACTAGATAACATATAATGGAGATCCCAAAACCAATGAGTAATTTTGAGAGCTTGTGAACAAAGTCCCAAATTTAAAGGGCTATTTTCAAAGAACTTTACCATAGCTATGGATTGGGAGAAGATATGAAAATAAAGAATCTTGTTCTTGCTTTCACTACATTTATGACACTTACAAACAAGAAGTAGGCTGGATATGATTTATCTAAGATCACATGTTAACTATCTGGAGTTAGGACAGAAAATATCTAGCAGACAAATCTTCACTAACCATTTTCATATCATGTCTATAAACTGTGCAAGTGTTTCAAAACACATACTAGACAGTGGGCATTTTAGTATGTTCATAGCGAACATTTGTGTTTTGACTGAGAGGGAATTTGGACACCTTATAAAAAAATAAAAATCTAAGCCTTAACATGCATAGTTCCCCCCTGAACATGTTTTAAAAAGCAGTTTCCAATATTCAGGCATTTTCAATATGACGTCTAAATCCAATTTTACAAAAAACATCTAAAAATCCAGAAAAATGTCCAACTTTTTGTTTTGAAAATGGCCATTTACTAGATGTTTTTGAGCTCAGTGCGTCTATATTTTAGAACCATTTTTGAAAAAAAAAAAAAAAAAAGGTCCGAGGGAAAATGCACAAAAACAAGCCATTGGGATGTGTGTGTGTGTGTGTGTGTGTGTGGGGGGGGGGGGGGGGGGGGGGGGGGGGCAGCATTCTTACTAGCCTGGCCACACAGACATCCCAGGAGAGAAGTGGGGCATTCTAGATGGCACTGCAGTGGACTTCACATAAAAGGACCCAGGTACACATCTCACTGTTACTCCCTTGTATTTTATGGTGAGCCCTCCAAAAACCACCAAAACCTTACTATATCCAACTATACACCACTACAATATATGACAGAGCAGTATAGTATCATAGGAGCCAACTTTTCAAAATGATTGGGGGTGCTTAATTTTTTTTTTTTACAGGTGGTGCATTTCTCCCCCTTCCCTCCCCTCTCCCCTCGCTCTCCCTCTCCTCAGAGTTCCAGGCCCCCCTCCCTCTCCTCAGAGTTCCAGACCCCAATCCCTCCCTCCCTCCTTCCTCAGAGTTCCAGACCCTCCCTCTCCTCAGAGTTCCATACCCCAATCCCTCCCTTCCTCCTTCCTCAGAGTTCCAGACCCCCACCCTCCCTCCCACCCTCCCTCCCACCCTCCCTCCGAGTTCCATCCCCTCCCTTCCTCCAACTCGAGTTCCAGCCCAACCTCTTCTCCCACTCCCACAACAGTCCTTCGCCTGCCCCTCGCCTTCCTGCATGCCGCCCATAACTTAAAAGTCATCTTATCGAGGTCCTGGCGGCAGCAGTAGTGAAAGGTGAGCACGAGCAGGCTCGGGGAGTCGGTGCTTCAGCTTACCTTCCCTTCGCGTTGCTCTCAGCTTTGCCTCTGGTCCCGCCCTCATTTCCTGTTTCTGCAAGAGCGGGACCAGAGGCAGAGCTGAGAGCAATGAGAAAGGAAGGCAGGCTGAAGCGCCGACTCGCTGAGCCTGCTCATGCACGCCTTTCACTACTGCTGCCGCCGGGACCCCGGTAAGATGACTTTTAAGTTATGGGCGGCATGCAGGAAGGTGAGGGGCAGGCAAAGGACTGTTGTGGGAATGGGAGAAGAGGTTGGGTAGCGGGCTGGCTCCTGGGGAACTTCCGGTTCCGGTGGGGAAATATTGGGGGTGCTCGAGCACCCATAGCACCCACGGAGTTGGCGCCAATGTGTAGTATAATAAAGCCTTCCAGATGAAGTCTAAGAGAACTCTGAGGATGAAGCAAGAGGTCAATCTTTGTTGCAGGATCAAACTAAATAGGGACTTGACATGATGGCGCATCCTTGGAGTTCTCTTGGACTTCATTTGGAAGGCTTTATTGTACTACTCTACTCTGTTGTTTCATCTTTTGGATTTGCATAGGGTTGTTTCCAATTCTCCCTTCTTTTTTTCACCACTTCATTTGGCCTTATGCCAGCAGGAGTCACCTATATATAGGTATTTAGTGTTTTTTGGAAGGCTCAACCGCAAAACCAAATGGGGTTCACAATTTCCATAGGAGTTCAACAGCACAAAAGGAAGTGGACAAGAGACCAACTTCAAGAGATCAAAACCCAAACTTTATTCGGACCCTACACGGTCCGTGTTTCGGCTTTAAAAAAAGCCTTCATCAGGGGTCGATCAGTGAGTGCACAGTTGTATACTGATTGACAGTGGAGCACATGAATGTACTGTCTCGCACCAACAGGTTCAAATTAATTCGAACCTGTTGGTGCGAGACAGTACATTCATGTGCTCCACTGTCAATCAGTATACAACTGTGCATTCACTGATCGACCCCTGACGAAGGCTTTTTTAAAAGCCGAAACATGGACCGTGTAGGGTCCGAATAAAGTTTGGGTTTTGGAGCATCTTACACTGGTATTTTGATTGATCTCTTATAGTTGGTCTCTTTTCCACTTCCTTTTGTGCTTTTGGAAGGCTCACACATCCCACCACAAGTGTACCAGTTGGAGTGAGAAATGGGCCTGGGTTCCCTTCTCTACAGTCCACTGCACTGACCACTAGGCTACTCCTGGGACCTGCTTGCTGCTCTAATAGGAATGGTCATCATATCTGAAGCTGTCATAGCGCCTGGTATGTACTGTCACATCTTAGGGGGCTGGGAGAGGATCAGTGGCCACTAGGGGAGTAAGGGTGGTTATGCCTTAATCCCTCCAGTGGTCATTTAGAGCACTTTTTTTGTCACTTAGTCATGATTGAAACAGGTCTAGCCAAAATGTCTGAATTTTGGCCCTAGATGTTTTCATTTTGTTCCATTATTGCAGAAAAACGTCTATCTTTTGGTGCCACCCATGTCCCACCCAAAACACACACCCTTGAAATTTGGATGCACTGTGGAGCAAAATGTCTAAAACTGGGGTGTTGAAAATCATAACTTGGATGTTTTTGAGAGAAAAATGCCCATTTTCCACCTTATGACTTTTTTTTGAAATTTTTTGTTTTGAAAATGAGCCCCTATGGGTCCTTTGCAATGAACTTTACAATGCATGCAAAGTATTATGATATGCATTTGACAAGAGAAAATGATTTTCTGGCACAGTCAAAAGAATTGGACAGCGATGTGATCGAAGATGTAAAGTGCGATAAAGGGGGAGATGTTTTTGGTAGAAGATTTTTTATTTGTTAAATGTGGAAATAATAGTAGTGAGAGACTGGGTTTCTTTTCAGGGATTCTCCTCAGGGAGATCATTCATTTGTGGTGCAGAAATCAAAGCCTAGGGTGGGGGTGCGGAACCTTTGGATGATTGTGTCTGTTGATAAAAATACAGCAAAACAGTATGATAAGGAGGTGGGCAGAGCTAGAAGGATTGTAGACTGCATAAAGGAAGGTATAACTAGTAGAAAAAAATTTGCAATAGACCTAAAAAAAGGTTTGAGATGGTCCAGAGAAGGGACACTAAAATGGTACAGAGTCTGCATCAAAAACCATATGAAATGAGACTAAAAGATCTAGAAGCAAAGTTACTTACCTGTAGCAGGTATTCTCAGAGGACAGCGAAACATGTATTCTCACATACGGGGTGATTTCATCTGACAGAGCCTGGTGTGGACACTGCCCAGAGGTCTTTGCCAGCGTCCCACCATGCATGCCCGGGTCCTGCAGTAAAATACTATAACCAAAGGAATAAACTCCAAGGGGAAGTGGGAGGGGATGTAAGAATACATGTCCTGCTGTCCTTGGAGAACACCTGCTGCAGAAGTAACTTCGCTTTCTCTGAGGACATTGTTTCTTACATATGGGAATCACTAGATACCAGGCTCATCGAAAGCTGCAACATTAGGCTGTGAGAAACTCGTAATGGTGAGTCCCTAGAAAAGCAAATAGCACGAAACTATATACATACTAGCAGTGAAGGTGCAGAGTGGGACATAAAGAAATGAGCCTAGGAGGGTGGAGTTGGATTCTAGACACCAAAGAAAGACTGTAGAACTGTCTGTCCAAACCAACTGTCACATCGGGACACTGCTCAATGCAGAAGTGAGATTTGAATGTTTAGACGGAAGCCTATGCTCCAGCCTTATAAATCTGATCTATTTGACCTCAGTAGGGCTAGCGACTGAGCCATGGCCCTGACAGTGTGACCCATGACATCAACTCCAGAGCCAGCCCAACCTGTGCAGAAGTGAAATAACGCAGTCCACAAGACAATTGGACTAATGTCTGCCCTTGATTTGTTTGGATTAAAAGAGACAAAGAACTGGGTGTACTACCAAAAGGCCTAGTTCTCTCTAGGAAAAAAGCCTAGTCTTATGAGGAGCCCACAGCGTGGAGTGCATTCTCACTGGAATGGGCATGAGGATTGGGACAGAATGTTGGTAGGACGTATAACTGATTAAAATGAAATCCGACAGCAGCCTAGGAAGGAATTTAGGGTGCATACGAAGTATTACCCTGTTGTGATGAAATATCATCTAAAGCGCATCCGCCACTAGGGTCTAAAGCTCACTGACTATGTGAGCTGAAGCGACCACCACAAAAAAGCAAGAGGTGCCAGGTCAGGTACTCCGATGACAGGAATCTAGTGGCTCAAAAGTGTTTTTTTCAGCTGGGTGAGAATGATGCTGAGACTGCATGTCACAGTAGGAGACTTGAGAGGGGGCTTTGTCAACAGGAATCATCATAAGAAGAAAAGAACTAAAATCTGCACAGACAGCCTACCCCCAAGACAGTGAAAAGCACTATTCACACTAAGGTGAACACTTGCAGAGTTGGTATTCAAACCAGACTCGGAGAGGTGCTGGGGGTATTCAAGCAGTCCTTGTGTGGGGAAAACAGGAGGGCCCTGCCTCCACAATGTATGGCAAACCTCCTCCATTTAAAAATATAACTCCTCTTGGTAAAAAGCTTTCTGGAAGCCAGCATGACCATAGAGACACCATCAAGCAGCTACAATGAGGCAAAGAGTACACTCCCTACATCCAGGCCATAAAGGCCAGGGAATAGAAGGTGGGATGTAGAAGAGACCCCCTCTAAGAAATGAGGTTGGGAAACAGCACTTCAGAGTAGAACTCCAGAATTAGAGGGTACAAGATCTGCCTCGGTTAGCACAGAGCAATGAGAATCATGGTTCCCTAGCTTTGTCCAAGGATGAACAAGGTCTTCCTTATGAGAGGAATTGGGGAAAACATATACAGAGGTCTTATTCCCCAAAGCAGGAGAAAGGTATCTGATGCCAACCTGTCATGTGACTTGAGCCTGGAGCAAAACTGAGGTATTGTGTGGGTGAGGTGGGTGGTGTGTCAACAAGGAAAAGTGCCACTTTCAGAGGAGCTGACAGGCAACACCTCAGAAGCTTAGCTGAGATTAGGTAGTAGAGCCAGTGGTTGGAGGCGGGGCTGGTGGTTGGGAGGCGAGGATAGTGCTGGGCAGACTTATACGGTCTGTGCCCTGAAAATGACAGATACAAATCAAGGTAAGGTATACACAAAAAGTAGCACATATGAGTTTATCTTGTTGGGCAGACTGGATGGACCATGCAGGTCTTTTTCTGCCGTCATCTACTATGTTACTATCCAGCTTATAATCGAAAGTGATCGCCGGCCATCTTCTGACATAAATCGGGAGATGGCCGGCGATTTCTTAAAAGCGGCGAAATCGGTATAATCGAAAGCAGCATTTTTGACAGCATCGCCATTTCCCGTTGCTTCGCCGGCGAAAGTTCAAGGGGGCGTGTTGGTAGATTAGCGAAGGCGGGACATGGTGCCCCAACTGACCAGATGACCACTGGAGGGAATGGGGGATGACCTCCCCATACTCCCCCAGTGGTCACCAATCCCCTTCCAAACTAAACAAATAAAACTAAAAACCTTTTTTCCAGCCTGTATGCCAGCCTCAAATGCCGTACCCACCTCCATGACAGCAGAATGTGTTGTATCCTCCGACAGCCTTTCCCTGGTTGCGATGTGGCTCTGGGGTGAGTGTGACACCTTTTCTGTTAGGTGCCCTGCAGAGAGTCACATTAGCAATGCGTTGTGGTGGGTGTAGGGTACTGGGCTCTACTCCCATGGTGCTTTTCCCCCCTGCTAACTGGGTCAGAGTGTGCCCTGTTTTGTTTCCTGTTGTAGTCCATGCGGTAGTGGCCATTTTTGTAAGCCAGTTTAGTTCCCTTTCCTGTGTTACCCACGTTAGAGAAGGTAGTTCTTACCTTCAATAGTGCTGAAAGAGGGCATTGTACACCATTGTGCCAGCTCTGACCTACTGCTAATCTTAGTACCAGGGGACTCTTTGCCAGTGGAGCACAACCTCTGATCTGCAGTTAACTGTGAGTAAACGTGCTTATTTCAAGAAAGGACTTTTTCAGAGAGATTAGTCTTCAGGTGTGAACTGGTGTGCCAAAGTTATACAGCAGCGATAAGTCCTAGAGGCTGTATGCAGGTCCCTGGAGCAATTTTAGTGGGTGCAGTACATTTGTGGGTAGTGGGTTTGGGGGGCTCAGCTCCCAAAGTAAGGGAGCTATGCACGTGGGAGCTTTTCTGAAGTCCACCGCAGTGACCCCTAGGGTGGCTGGTTGGTGTCCTGGCATGTAAGGGGGGCCAGTGCACTAAAAATGCTGGCTCCTCCCACGGCCAAATGCCTGAATTTGGCCGGGGTTTGAGATGGCCGACATAACTTTCCATTATCGCTGAAAAACAAACCCGGCCATCTCAAACCCGGCGAACTCCACGGCATTTGGCCGGGCTAAACCGTATTATCGAAAAAAAAGATGGCCGGCCATCTTTTTCGATAATACGGTTCCGGCCAGCTGTAGCGCTGCCGCCAACATAGATCACCGGCGATCTATTTGGCCGGCGACGTTCGATTATGCCCCTCCATGTTACCCATATTGAGAGACCACTCATGGGGTTGGATCACCCTGACAAAACAACCAAAAAAGGAGGGAAAAAACCTCACGAAGCCGTGAGATGTGAAAAAAGACAGTGAGGTAAATCCAAGGATAACAAAGGAGTCTTATTAAGATACTTAAAAAGCCGACCCGACACGGCCGTGTTTCGGCCCAAAGGCCTGCCTCAGGGGTCTTGGTAAATCTACATAAAAAAACAGACACGAACAAATATTGTGTTTGATCTGAAATGATTACATGAATAAATGAGTAAAATAATTATAAAATAAATTATATATTAAAACATTTGAGTCATGAAAACACATAGTTGGATCACCCTGCTCAGTTCGGTTGCCAGGCTGTTCTTTTTCCCTGCCAAGAATGAGACTTGGAGCAGTATCTTGTGGCTGGTAGCCCTAGTTCACATTCCGACTGCTACCAAACATAGCGGGTAGGATCTTGGATTTTTCTGCCTGTCTACATGGTGCATAGCTACCTGATTGCCTGGTAGAGTAAGCTTAATTGGGTTGGACAGCTGATTTCTAAAAGCTATCAGTGCATTTCAAAATGTCCAGAGTTCCAAGAGAGTGAATTTCTATTTAGGCACTCAGATGGACCAAGTACCCTGAGTTTGACGCCCATCTACATTTGTCTGCAGCCCAGAGTGGATGCACTCATGGAAATTTCGAATGGTAATCCCTTGATCAAAGTGGTCCAGAATGTGCTCTAGCAATGACTGAGACAGGTCCGGGGAGATAAGGATGATATCTGTAAGGTCCTCCTTAACTTGCTATGACTGGGAAGGTAGCGTCCATTGAGCATCTTTGAAGAGTAGGCATGTAACGTGTACTGTGGAGGCCTTGTGGCCTAGCAGCTTGAACTTTGAGGAGCTGCGACTAGCTAGCTGCTGCATACTTAACTGTTGATGGCGATGAGGGCATTTGTCTTAGCTTGAGGCAGGAAGGCCTGAGCTGATACTAGATCCAGCAGGGCTGCATTGTACAAGTGGGACTCAGGGTAGTTGATAAGAAACTGCAGGAGTTCCAGTACTCAAATAGTTCTATGCATGGACACCTTTCCTCTATGTGTTTTTGACTGTCCACTTACCCAGGTAGCAGGTACCCAGGTCGAGTATCCTGCTCAAATCTGTAATGAGATGTCATCACATCACAGCTTTGCAAATCTCCTCTATGAATGCTGACCTCAATGGGCTACCGACATAGCCATGGCTCTGACATTATGAGCTTTGACATGTACCTCCAGCTGGACATAAGTAAAGGAGATGGAATCTGCTAGCCAATTGGAAATTGTGAGATACTTTCAGACTCTTCTGAGCTACAGGAAGTGAGTGCATATGTCCTTAACATCCAGAGAGCATAGCAGAACAGTCACCTGAATCATGAGAAGAAGGGTGCCTAGGGAAATCACTCAGGAGTCCCCCTTGACTAGATATTTGTTTGTGGCCTTGAGGCCCAAGATGGGAGGAAATGCCCCTCCTTGCCCTGGTGGAATGTTTTTTACTGCAATTAATCTGAAGAAGGGCAGAGAGCTGCTCTGCTAATACATCTTTGTATAGAGAACCAAGGTATGAAGGTCACGGTGGGCAAGCTGATGGTCTTCTTTGCCAAGTCAGATTGTATTTGAGCTGGTCTATCTAAAAATCTCACCAGTTGACGGTTTCAAAGGCTCAGCTTTCTTGGGAAAAAAATATAACTTCCACCCTTTCTGCAGATGTTCTGCGAGTGCTACTTCGAAGGCAGCTATGCTCTCCAGGAAGCAGTCAAAGGTTTGCTCTCTGCTATGACTGGGAAACAGATTGGGTCTCCTGGGGATGCTATCAACATGGAAGGGAGCATTGGAACTGGGCCTGTTGAGTGTCACGGTGCTCCTTTGGACGCCAGCCTGCTCACGTGCTGCAGCTCCATTTGCTGGCTGATTCTGGCTTCCTAGGGTGCACATGCCAGAACTCTTTTTATGCTCCAGTGGCAGTGATGCCGGGGGACCCTACTGGAGCATCATATCCTGCTAAGCAGGATTTAAAGAGGCTCCTGATGTTGTTCCACTGCCTTTGCAATGGGTCTCATGAATCTGCTTTGCCTTGACTCTGCCTGCCTTGCCTTGACTCCTACCTGCCTTTCCTTGATCCTGCCTGACCTGCCTTTCCTTGATCCTGCCTGCCTTGCCTTGACTCCAGTTTGCCTTGTCCTGACTCTAGCCTGCCTTGCTTGTCTCCTGTCCAGTTAAGCCTTGCCTGACTTCAGTCCACCTTGCCCAGTCTTGCCTGTCTCCAGCCCAGCTTGCCCAGCCTTGCCCATCTTCAGCCCAGCTTGTCCAGCCTTGCCTGTCTCCAGCCCAGCTTGCCCAGCCATGCCTGACCCCTGTCCAGTTTGCCTTGTCTCTCTCCAGTCCAACTTGCCTAGCCTTGCCCCAGCCTGCCTTGCCTGTCTCCTGTCCAGTTAAGCCTTGCCTGTCTTCAGTCCAGCTTGCTTAGCCTTGCCTGTCTTTAGTCCAGCTTGCTTAACCTGTACACGCTCCCTTGCTGGGTGCTGGGCCAAGCAGCAGATCAGTCACCCAGTCAATCAGATAGCCAAATTTCCAGGGTCCAGCAGAGGCAACAAGATGAACTGATGATTTGAGAACAGTGGGAGCCCCACAGGAGAGGACTCAGACACACTCTCTATTTCTGCAAGACCTGGGCCATCGCCAGCACCTTGGGGACGGGGTGGGATAGGTGGATCCCAGAGGGTAGGAATACTGCCAGACACATGTCCCTATGGTTTATTTTCCCCTGGGACATTTTTATTCAGCTTGAAAACCTCTAGCTCAAAGCCATAATTGAACCAGAGATTTAGACGTTTTTCTGTTTTGATTAAGGCTATGTCCTAGACATTGGACGTTTCCAGCAAAAGGTCTCATTTTGAATTTAGACATCCTATCGAAAATGTCCCTCTATCTGCTGGATTCTATATATTGTGCCTAGCGTTCACATTCCATAACAACGTACGCAGTTTAATTGGCTTAACAAGCTAATCAGCGTTTTTAATAGCACCTAACAAGCAATAATGAGCATGACTTGTCAATAATTAGAATTTACATGCATAACTCGCTAAGCGTATTCTGTAATGAACTGCACCTAAATTCTAAAGTGTGCAGTTCAACAGGGTGTGGCCATAGGCATGGACATGGGCATTCCCAAATTTACGTGCATTGTTATAGAATATAGCCTGCACTCCTAATGGTATGGTTTCTTCATTGGGAGTTCAGAATATAGAAGTAATCCTGACAGATGGAGAAACTGGACCATTGGGAGTTTGGAATATAGAAGAAGAGTCGTGGTGCAATGGCTGCTGGGTGGGTCTTTACTCACTCGGCAGCCATCAATTAAGTGTTAATTCATGTTGTACCTTTACATCTTAGCTGCTTTATTTTGAGAAATGATATAATGTTTTGAGAAGAAACTTTATGTTGTTAAGAACCAATTGCTTGAGAAGTGTTATATTATATCTTGGAAAGCTACACTGAACTATTTGACCAGCAGATTTTGTGACCCACAGAGGAGCTGTATTAAGGTGCTTACCTCAATTCAAAATAGTTGCTGGACAAAATAGTATCCCGACAATAGCTAAATTTGGTGCGTCTCTTGATTTGTAGACTATCTTCTTCATTGAATAAAGCATCCTCCTTCTGAGGGTTCTTTCCACCTTCTCCTAGCCATTGTCTCATTTCTGCAGTCCACAACAATGCATAGTTTTAATATCATGAGCAAAATTTGAAGATTTGTTTAATACTTAAAAATTATTGGGTGGTAGAATATTTTTTTTTCTATGAAATGGTTCATTATTATTATCATAGGAGCCAGTTCTGTGGGTGGTGTGGGTGCTTGAGCACCCCCAATAATGAACAAACTCTATGACTGTGTCCAGGGAGAGACAATTGTTTTAGGTTTAGCACCCCAATAATTTGTTAGGTTTAGCTTCTATGATTACTGTTATTATTATCATCATTCAAATGGCAGATGAAATTTAATGTACACAAATGCAAAGTGATGCACATTGGGAAGAGTAATCAGAATCATAGTTATCTAATGCTAGGGTCCACTTTAGGAGTCAGCACTCAAAAAAACAAACAAACCTAGGAGTCATTGTTGACAATACACTGAAATATTCTGCCCAGTGTGAGGTGGCGGCCAAAAAAGCAAATAGGATGCTAGGAATTATTAGGAGAGGGATGCAAAATAAGACCAAAAATATTATAATGCCTCTATATCACTCCATGGTGCGACCTCACCTTGAGTATTGCATTCAATTCTGGTTGCCGTATCTTAAAAAAGATGTGGAGGGGCATAATCGAAAGGGACGCCCAAGTTTTTCTGAGGATGTCCTCGCAGGATGTCCTCGTGACGGGGCAGGGAAACCCGTATTATCAAAACAAGATGGATGTCCAAATTTTGTTTCGATAATACAGTCGGGGACGCCGAAATCTGGAAATTCAGGTCGACCTTAGAGATGGTCCTCTTTAGACTTGGTTGTTTCTGATTTTCGGCTATAATGGAAACTGAGGACGCCCATCTCAGAAACGACCACATGCAAGCCCTTTAGTCGTGGGAGGAGCCAGTATTCGTAGTGCACTGGTCCCCCTCACATGCCAGGACACAAACCGGGCACCCTAGGGGGCACTGCAGTGGACTTCAGAAATTGCTCCCAGGTGCATAGCTCCCTTACCATGTGTGCTGAGCCCCCCAAAACCCACTACCCCCAACTGTACACCACTACCATAGCCATTATGGGTGAAGGGGGGCACCTAGATGTGGGTAAAGTGGGTTTGTGGTGGGTTTTGGAGGGCTCACATTTACCACCATAAGTGTAACAGGTAGAGGGGGATGGGCCTAGATCCGCCTGTCCCCGCACTGCACCCACTAAAACTGCTCTAGGGACCTGCATACTGCTGTGATGGACCTGAGTATGACATTTGAGGCTGGCATAGAGGCTAGCAAAAAATATTTTGAAAAAATGTTTTTGAGGGTGGGAGGGGGTTGGTGACCGCTGGGGGAGTAAGGGGAGGTCATCCCCAATTCCCTCTGGTTGTCATCTGGTCATTCCGGTTCGGGCACCTTTTCGTGGCTTGGTTGTAACAAAAAAAGGACGAAGTAAAGTCGTCCAAGTGCTTGTCAGGGACGCCCTTCTTTTTTCGATTATGGGTCGAGGACGCCCATTTGTTAGGCATGCCCAAGTCCCACCTTCGCTATGCCTCCAACACGCCCCCAGGAACTTTGGTCGTCCCCGCAACGGAAAGCAGTTGGGGATGCCCAAAATCGGCTTTCGATTATGCCGATTTGGGTGACCCTGTGAGAAGGACGCCCATCTTCCGATTTGTGTCGAAAGATGGGCATCCTTCTCTTTCGAAAATAAGCCTGATAGTGGAATTAGGAAAGATTGAAAGAGGAGCAACCAAAATGATACAGGGGATGGAACTGCTCCAGTATGAGGAAAGGCTAAAGAGGCTGGGGCTCTTCAGCTTGGAAATGATATGGCTGAGGGGAGATATAATTGAGGTCTACAAAATCTTGAGTGGAGTGGAACGGGTGGAGATGAATCAGTTTTTCTCTCAGTGAAAAAGTACAAAGACCAGGGGACACGCAATGAAATTGCATGGGAATACTTTAAAACAAATAGGAGGAAATATTTTTTCACTCAAAGAATAGTTAAGCTCTGAAACTTGTTGCTGGAGGATGTGGTAATGGTGGTTAGTATATTTGGTTTTGATAAAGGTTTGGAAAGTTCCTGGAGAAAAAGTCCATAGCCTGTTATTGAGATGGACATTGGGGAAGCTACTGCTTGCCCTGGGATTGGTAGCATGGGATGGTGCTACTAATTGTGTTTCTGCCAGTTACTTGTGACCTGGATTGGCCACTGCTGGAAGTAGGATACTGGGCTGGATGGACCATTGGTCTGACCCAGTATGGCTGTTCTTATGTTCATATGTTCTTATTATTATAGTGAATGCTAGAGATAAAGGGTTATTTCCAGATTAGTGTGCATGGACCCTTTTGATTACAATATGTAATAGTTTTACTGAACTCCTGGTCACACCTATATATTACAAAGTTATTTGTTTGCTAAGAACAGGGTTTTCTTAGTTTAGTGCACACCAGTGGCGTACCAAGGGGGGGGGGGCGGTGGGGGCGGTCTGCCCCGGGTGCTCGCCGCTGGAGGGTGCCGCGGCGCGCACCTGCTGCGAGAGTTCGCTAACGTCTCTCGTTCGCTGCAGCTCCCTCTGCCCCGGAACAGGTTACTTCCTGTTCCGGGGCAGAGGGAGCTGCAGCGAACGAGCAAAGTTAGTAAACTCGCAGCAGGCGCGCGCTGCGGCACCCCCCCCAGTGGCATGCACCCGGGGGGGGGGGCTCTTTTGCGGGGGGGGGGTCTTTCGCTGGGGGGGGGGTCCGTGCTGCATCGGGGGGGGGGGGGGGCGCTGCACCCGGGGGACGGGGCGCCGCCCCGGGTGTCTGCCCCCCCTAGGAACGCCACTGGTGCACGCAGTTGTAGAATGCACTACCTACAGCCCTGGAAACTACTGACGAAATAACTAACTTTCGCAAATCTTTGAAGACACATCTCTTCAACAAGGCCTACAAAGAGAATCCATAACCTTACAAAACTACCCCACTAATCCACCCAGCTATGATAATCCACCTTCTATACTATCCTCCCTAACACCTTCCTTCACTGTTCCATTACTTAATCTTTGTACACTACCAATTGTATCTGATATCCTGTAATGAATATATCATAACAAAACTCTGTAAGCCACATTGAGCCTGCAAATAGGTGGGAAAATGTGGGATACAAATGCAATAAATAAATAAATAGAATAAAATAACTCAGTTATGTGCTTCACCCGGCAAGCCTTGGAACTGATTCGTAGGCTTCTTCCAACCTACCTGAATGTCCAGCACATACCAACTTTCATCAAAGTGTGTTCAGCTGAGCCTGCTGCTTTAGTATTACCTGTCTCTAAATCCCATTCTTTTGCAGATAGATGACAAGACTGGATTCTAGTTATCCATCAGCGCCTCTCTAGTAAGGATGAATGCCAGTGATTTCTCTGCCTCTTTCTTATGAATGACACTTCCGTTCAAAGATGTCATGTGCATGACCGAGCAGATTGCTGCTGTTACGGTGTTTACATGTTCTGGCATCGAATGAAACAGATGAGCAAACGTAATGTTACCACCCTATTACAGTAACCTTGTGAATTTTTTTTTCTTCCATTTTAAACAATGTTATTTTGATGTATTCTGTCGTATTATCTCATAGGGGTCTTTTTACTAAAATATGGTAACTTTTTGCACTTACCCCTAGATTCTATAAACAGCAACTAAAGTTCTGTGCACAAATCAGCAAGCTTAGCTGATTTGTGTGTGGAAATTGGTTACCGAGCCAATCAGTGCTGATAATTGGATGTTAACAAGCAATTATCAGTACTAATTGGCACTAATTAGGATTTATGTACATAGCTCGCTAAGCGTAATCTATAAAGTGATGCGTGTAAATCAGATCGTGTAGATCTCAAAAGGGGCATGGCCATGGGAAGAGCATGGACGGGTTGTGGGCATTCTGAAAATTGAAGTGCACTGTTTCAGAATATGCCTGATCTGCGCCTAAATTAGATATGGGCGTTTACACCAGATTTTAATTGTCATTTAATTTTAGTCATGGGATGGGTGCTATGCATATTCTATAAACCACGCCTAATTGTAGATGAGTTTTATAGAATAGCGCTAAGTTTTAGCAGCAAATATAGAATATATCCCTTACTGTGTTTTAAAAACAAAAATGAATGGGCACTGAATTCGAACTGTGCAATAAATATTGGGTACAAGGATATCCAGATACTGGTTGTGCGTGATGCAATGTTTTGAACGAGAAAAAAGCCTCAAATGCCAAGGAGAACTCCTTCATTGGAACACCAACTTAAGGGAGCCCCCTTTCATTCATCATGGGCTAAAAACCTCTTAAATTGCAATTTCACACTTGAACCTAATGATTTATATCTTAACGGTTCTAAGTTGCACTTATCTCAACAGCTTTGTGGTCGTGTCATACACCATCCACGGCCCGACATCGGCCCGATTTTTGATGGCTATGATTCCTGGAAAAATACATAATGTTAATGTTATCGCACTACACACTTGATATTTTATCGTTGATAACTATTGGAAGATTATCCAAGCCCTATTTTTTGATATTTAGAGTTCCAATAAATATTGGGGACATGTTCACCATGTCCTTTGTAGTTACTACACTGAAAAGTTCTTTACTGAATGTTAACACTATTTGAAATTAGCACAGATTTAAAACCTCCTCTATGGTCAGCACTTTAAAAATAAACCATCAGCCATGCTCACACCTAATCTGCTTATTTTCTTATGCACAGAGCGATATGGACTTCATACAAGTTATCTAAAATAGATGCAACCAAGAGTAAAAACTGTGGGTCCTGTGGGAAGGATGTTGGGACTCTTGCACATATGCTTTGCCACTGTCTACATTGTGTGTGGCCTACTGTCTGTCATCTACTTGACATCTCAGAACCATTGACATACCGTATTCTGATCCTTGGCTTCAGATACTTCAGATATTCCAGAGCCGCAGGCGAAAATACTTATAAAAACCCTATTATTCTTGGCAATTACTGTTATTCTGCATTGCTGGAAAGATATACTGCCGGATTTTATATATCGCGCCTTAATTTCCATGAGGAAATCAAAGCGTATTCTATAACAAAAAGAGTTTGTATCAGCTCCAACTAATTCAAGAATGTTTCAGCTGCAAACGGCATGACCATATCACACCCTTCCTGCAAAAACTACACTCGCTACCAGTACCTTACAGGACTAAATTTAAAACTCTATGTTTGATTTTCAAGGCCCTCAGACAAATGGGCCAGAATACTTAAGGATCAAGTTAGCCCTTCACATACCTTTGAGACCTCGAAAATCTTCTCAAGGATCATCACTGTCTGCCCCCTCATCAAAAGAAATTGTACAATGTGATACCCACCAGTGAGCCTTCTCAGGAGTAGCTTCCCATGCTCTGGAGTTTACTCCCAGAGAGGCTATGTACAACTTGAGACTACCAGAGCCGGTGGTGGGAGGCGGGGCTGGTGGTTGGGAGGTGGGGATAGTGCTGGGCAGACTTATACGGCCTGTGCCCTGAAAAGGACAGGTACAAATCAAGGTAAGGTATACACAAAAAATAGCACATGTGAGTTTATCTTGTTGGGCAGACTGGATGGACCGTGCAGGTCTTTTTCTGCCGTCATGTACTATGTTACTATGTAGAAGGAAGGGATCCCCAGAAGCTCAGCCGGCAGTGGGAGGCAGGGCTGGTGGTTGGGAGGTGGGGATAGTGCTGGGCAGACTTATACGGTCTGTGCTTGAGCCGGTGGTGGGTGGCGGGGCGGGTGGTTGGGAGGTGGGGATAGTGCTGGGCAGACTTATACGGTCTGTGCCCTGAAAAAGACAGGTACAAATCAAGGTGGGGTATACACAAAAAATGACACATGTGAGTTTATCTTGTTGGGCAGACTGGGTGGACCGTGCAGGTCTTTTTCTGCCGTCATCTACTATGTCACTATGTTACCTCTACTTCAGCCTTTAATACATAGAATTAAGTGTACAAAGAACTTGTCTTTAGTTCAGCCACCCATTTATTTATGCCAACTGACTCTGTACCACGCATCTTGTCCCTATCAATATAACTGCATTTGGCCCCTTAGCTATATGGTGAGCTGTATTGTAGAAAAGCATTAATATCATAGCAATGTTATTTGAATGTTCTAATTGTGTGCTTATTAGATATTCCATCACTATCATGCTTGCATCATACTATATCTCTATTATTTGAATTTCAGTGCTGTTAAATGTGTATATTTTTGATCCAGGTTCATGGTAGTCCTATTATTAGGTTTCATTTTGCTGTTTTCAAGTTTTCCTCTTTCATTCTATTTATATTTATACTTGTTCATTTTACTATTGTTATGCAGTTAACAAAATTGTAAGTCTGTTAAACTGTACCTACTGTACACCGCCTAGGGTGAATCTCTTCATAACCGCGGTTAATAAATCCCAAGAAATAACATAAATAAAATATAAACAATGCACATAACTTAATTGTCACGGGACTCCGGGGGGAGCCACTCCAGAGAATCATCACTATCACCCCTTCATGAGATAAGTGCTACAGCTATTTAATACCATTTATTTGCAAAATAATAAGCTTCAAATATTAGGCTTTAGCAAAAAAAAAGGGGGAGGTAGGGGTGCGATGATGTAATTATGGGATTAACAACAGTGACACACTCACGAGAAGATCTAGCCGGTTTTCCCAATCACTGAGCACAATAGCAAGTTAAAAAAAAGAAAAAAATATTACACTTGTTTGACACTTGAGAAGGGTTTCAGATGAAGCATCATAAATATTATAGAGGTTTTTCCATGTAGTATTTCACAATATAAACGAAAACTGAACGCAAAATAGTACCCCAGCAAGAGTATTACTATAGTTAAAATTTAATGCCAAGAAGTACAGAGTGATGGACGTGGGGTGCAGAAATCCAAAAGAGATGCGCCAGATAGGAGCGGAGAGATTGGTAAGCTCGGCTCAGGAGAGGGACCGTGGGGTGATGGTGTCTGAGGATCTCAAGGTGAGGAAACAATGTGACAAGGCGGTGACCACAGCCAGAAGATGCTAGGCTGCATAGAGAGGGGTGTAACCTGCAGAAAAAAAGGAGGTATTGATGCCCCTATGCAAGTTGTTGGTGAGGCCCCACTCAGTTTTGGAGGCTATATCATGCCAAAGATGTAAAAAGACTTGAAGTGATTCAAAGAAAAGCGATGAAAATGGTGTAGGGCTTACTTTGCAAGATGTACGAGGAGACTTGATAACCTGAACATGTATACCCTAGAGGAAAGGAGAAACAGGGGTGATATGATACAGATGTTCAAATATCTGAAAGGTATTAATCCACAAACAAACCTTTTCCAGAGATGGGAAGATGGTAGAACTAAGGACATGAACTGAGACTGAAGGGAGGCAGACTCAAGAATAATGTCAGGAAGTATTTACTGAGAGGGTGGTAGATACCTGGAATGCCTTTCTGCGGGATGTAGTGGAGATGAAAACAGTAATGGAATTCAAAAATGCATGGAATAAACACGTGGGATCCTGTTTAGAAGGAATGGATCCAAAGAACCTTAGTGGAGATTGGGTGGCAACACCAGTAATTGGGAAGCAAAGCTAGTGCTGGGCAGACTTCTACGGTCTGTGCTCTGTTCGTGGCACGACAGATTCAGCTTCAGAAGTTGGAGAAGAAGGCCAGTGCTGGGCAGACTTGTATGGTCTATGCCCTGATCATGGCTGAATAGATTTGAATGGGTTGGAGTGGAGCTTTTCGGGGTCTTCAATGACAGCTTCAGAAGTTTTAGAACAAGGACCATGCCGGGCAGACTATGCCATGAAAATAGCAAGGACTACACCAGCGCAGGCCACTTTTAGGCATGCCTTAGTAAAAGGGCCCCTTTTGTGCAGTACCTAGAATTGGCAGACAGTGCAGTCTAGAAATATTTAAAGTAAACAAACAAACAAACAAACAAACTAATAACCAACAGGAACTAGTTGTGTTAACTGCTTAATGCTCTTTAGTAAAAGGGCCCTATAGTTAAATTCTTAAATAATGAACATTAACACTATATTTATTTATTTATCTCATTTATACCCCCACAGTTTCCCAACAGTGTCAGGCTCAATGTGGCTTACAGCGGACCACAGAGGCAGACGCCAATGCAGTAAAATGAAGCTAATATAGCAGAAAAACCTACAAGAGATATTGGGGAAGAGTAGGAATGGACAGAAGGATTAGGGAAGCCTAGAGGGAAGGGAAAAGTGTCCAAAATGTCTAAATCGATGCGCTTCCAACAGTGGAGACACATACAGTGGCATTGGGAGAAGTACTTGCAAATAACGTGGTCTTTAGAGAGTTCCTGAAAGTTAGATGGTATCAAGGTATAAAGGCTACTAGCAGTAATAGTAATACACTGGAGTTGTGTATTGTTTTTTTTTAGGTAAACAGGGTCCCAGCTCACAGAGGACTACAAAGCCCCCCTAGTCCTGCTCACTAAAGGGCCCTTTTACAAAGGCACCCCAAAACGTGGCCTGCGGTAGTGTGGGCACATGTATTGGATGTGCGCTACACCATTTCTCCTGTGCGTATGGAAAAATGTTTGGTTTTTTTGGGGTGGTGGGGTGGGGGGGGGGAATGAATGTGCGTCAAAATGAAAACCAGCGCGTCTATTTACGGTCTGAGCCTTTAATGCCACCTATTGACTTAGCAGTGTGGGCTCCCGCGTTACCCGCACGGTAACCATCCAGCGCGCGCCACCTGCCAATTACAGCCGGGAATGCCTCCGTAATAGAAAATGATTTTCTACTGCGTGTTTTCGGTGCGTGTCAAATTTGGAATTACTGCCAGACGCAGACACTAGCTAGGTGGTAATGCAGATTTGACGTGCGCTGCATGCATATAGGCCGTTACGCACCTTTGTTAAAGGGACCCTTTATGTCATGGTACACTGCCAGCCCCCAGCTGATTGCTGGCTTTCCCTTCCCTTCACCATAATTAGCATGTTGGAGATGTACATGCAGCTTTCTCTAGGAAGACTGTGGCACTTTCCTTTTGGAGGAGGGGCCTGCATGACACCTTAAAAGCAGATGCTAGAAGGAAGGATGTTGCTAAAATTCTCCGGGGTCCTTTTACTAAGCTGCGGTAAAAAGTGTCCTGCTGTAGTTTGGACACGTGAAATTGGCACGCGCAGGGCCATTGTTTACCATGGCTGGGAAAAAAGGCAGTAAATGGCTGTGTACTAAAATTAAAAGTAGCACGCGGCTATTTACTGCCTGAGCCCTTGCCGCCACCCAGTGACCTAGCGGTAAGGGCTCATGTGTTACTCACACGGTAATCATTATCACCGGGTGCCCACGCTACCCAGACAGTAGTGTTAATTTGGTGCGTGCTACCTGCGTGTTAGCCCTACCGCAGCTTAGTAAAAGGGCCCCTTAGTTGTGTAAAACTGAGACACAAGAAGATAAGGGGAGTTTTCCCAGGTTACACGTTGACTTATGGATGAAAGAATTTCATTCTTTGTCCAAGATCGCTTGAGATGTCTTACACTATAGTTCTGTGCTTAAACCATTAGACCACACTCTCACTACTGAAAACAGATGGAGTCAACCGCTTTAATTTTTTTCTCTATACTTTCCTGGTTTCTCACATGCTCATTTTAATGTCTCAGTGGTCAAAAATTCCCTCTAAGGAGGACGTGAAGGCACTACCAAGAAAGGCTTCACTCAATAGTGTAGAAGGTTAACAAAGAAAATAAAGACTTCCAATAACCTTTCAGCTTCCACTGAAGCTTCCCCCCCCCCCCATAGATATATTACATTTTGGGCTGTGGTGAAGTTTTTATGGTATCCATTTTCATGATTGAGCTGGTGTTGTTTTGGGTGACAGAAAGCAGAGGCAATGCTTGGCTTAAATAGTTTGTACTATTATTATTTTGTTTTTAAAGAAAACATTTTGACACAAATATGTAAGGATATGCTTACATAAAAGGAAGGCAAGGCATAACCTATCCCTATCTATCTATCTATCTATCTATCTATCTATCTATCTATCTATCTATCTATCTATCTATCTATCTATCTATCTATCCAGAAATTACAAATAGCTCATGTCTACAATTTACATTGTTTAATAGCAGAAAACTTAATTATGCTAACAGTGATCATTTACTAAAAAAAAGAAAAGAAAATAATAATAATAATTTTTTTTTAGCCAGGTGCAGCATGAAAATCATTTCTGCTCGGAATGGAAGAGGTAGTACTGCTGATAACCTGTTGGTGGGAGTACAGGCACACACTATGCGAGAGAAACAGAAAAAGCTTCACTGAGGCCGTGGTTGACCTTTGTCGGGCTCAATAGCCTTTCATTTATCACTGATCACAAGAGTGGAATGAACATATTTACTCGTGTTTTAGTTTCCACTTATAATATCTGCTGGCATGGGAGGAAAATGAAAACAATTGTTCATATGAGAAATTTATGTGCTTCATCTGGCAGCCTGATTTCAGCTGGCGGTGTGATTTCCACAGATGCACCAGTGCCACTCAGGGACTGGTTTCACATTGCACGTCTTTAGGCTATGAGAAAGTGTATTTTCCATCTGCTAATATTTGTAATTCTCTGATTTTCTTTTCTATGGTGCTAATACTCACTTGAGTCAAACAGCCGACTTTGCAATATTTGCAACCAGTATTTCTTTAAACATCATAATACCTGTCTTATTGTCTGGTAAAATAAAAATCCATATCTCAGTTTAGGCTACTGACATTTTTAACTTCTTTTACATTTTTGTTTCTTAAAAGGGAAAGTCATCCACATGGGCAACCGTTGGATGTGAGCTGGCTATACCATGGTGCCAAAGTACATTTTTGCATCTGTTTTCTCACCAGTAACACTGAAGATTCTGTTAAAGAAGAATAAATACAGATATTTCATCAATGGAAATATCCTTTTTTTTTGTTAATATATACAGTGCACAATACATCCCATATTATACTATAAAAAGTATCATTTTACTGTTTACCCTGGTTGTTAGTAACAATGAGGCCCTTTTACTAAGCTGCGGTGAGCACTAACGCACTGAGGCATCCTGCGGTAGTTTTGTGTTCGGCGTACACTACTCATTTTACAGCTGCCCTAAAAGTGGCATGGGGAAGCCCCTAGGTCTTATTGCAATGAAATGGGACCTGTGTGAAAATAGTACGAGTTAGTGCTAAAATAACTTATCTTAACAGTAGCCCACACCGATAACTTTCCCCTTCAATGAATCTTGAAAACAAGGGACTTCTTTTACAAAGCTGCGCTAGCGATTCCCGTGCAGGAAATGAGAAGAAGCCCATAGGAATTGAATGGTCGGTAGCGTGGCTTTGCAAAAGAGGCCCTAGGTTAGCTACTATTCTCTAACGTAGTATGTAACCAACATTAATTGTTTCTGGACTTTCTGTTATAATTTAAATTCTGTATCGACTCTTAGAAACCTTTTGACGCTAGTGCTGCACCTTAGTAAATTTCTTTTCCTAGAGTTGGCTAATTTATCTCACCCTTAAGGGTTGAGGGGCCCTTTTTACTAGGCTGCATAAGGGCCTACATGCGTACAGCATGTGCCAAATCGGCACTAACACCTGGCTAGCGTGAGCCGGTTGGTAATTCTGAATTTGGCGCATGCTGAATCCCGCAGTAGAAAATAATTTTCTATTTTCTACCACGGGCCGCTTACCTGGTGGTAAACAGCAGTTGGCATGCGCTGCATGCTTACCGTGCGGGTAGCGCATGAGACCTTATCAGTAGGTCAATGGGTGGCGGTAAGGTCTCATGCCGAAAATGGATGCGCGCTGGTTTCTATTTTAGTTTGCGTCCATTTTCCGGCCCCTTACAAAAAAGGCCCTTTTTCCTAGACACGGTAAAAAATGACCCAGCATGAGCCCAAAAGAGGCACTCGCACTACTGCAGGTCACTTTTTACTGCAGCTTAGTGAAAGGACCCCTAAAATAGCTAAAGCCTTTAGTATAATTCAGTTGACACAATGGTATCTGGGGTCAGAGGTTTGACCTGCAAAAATGCAGTAGAAGAAATCTTCGGAAGATTCAAACGATTACCAGTACAAGACAAAATCACACGTCTTAGTTTTACCAAATCAGCTTTGCCTTGCTCTGTATCATTTGCTGTGTTTATAGGATTCTGCTTTGCAAGGGAGAGAAAATGGAAATTTCTTAAATGCACGGTGTGTCGCTCACCTCCTTTTAACAATAATTGTAATTACAATATCTGTGCAGAGTTCAATTATCTACCCAAAAAGTGCTATGGTATTATATCCGTTAGAATGAACATATAATTATGGTGTTAAATGAAACTCACAGAGCATTCTTACATACTTAGAAACACAAACCTTCTAAATCTGTCTTTCTAGGAGTTGCTGTTTACAGTACGTTGTCGGGTATAATGTACCTGTACTTATATTTTTATAAGAAATGCCTCTTTGTTTCTTCACATTCCTCTGTGCGTTCGGGAAAGAATGTGAAATGCTTCACTAATTGTATACGTGTTTGCATTAAATTGGGCAAGAGTTCTTATTACTTGGAAATTGAACTTTTCAATTATTTATTGTAGTAATAATGCTATAATGCTAGAATTGTTATCTTGGACTATATCACTATATTTATTATAGCAAACAGAATCCTCCTTGAGCTACTCATATCTTACAACATTCTCCCAATAGTCTTACAATCAAATTATTCAAAATTGCACGGCTTTATTGCATATTGCTAAACTCAAGACAAGCAGATATCTAGACAATAAATAATTATTTATAACAAATTATTATCCAATATATAAGATTAACAGCTTGCAACTATTAAGATTAATACATGTAGTAAAATGTGTTTATTATCCTTATTTTGCAGGAAATGTGTTTGTGTGAAACATATGCTCATGTTTTCCAATTAATGGAGAAAAGTAGATGATTAACAATTTGTGGTGCATTTTGTTTTTAGATTTATACACACTGTAAAACTTATTTATTGCGCTTGCTAAAACTGTTTAATCATGGACTTTTAAAAGCTGTATTTTTTTAATGTGCAAATGTAACTTAAAAGAGCATTAAATTATGACACGGCAGATTGCAACTGATGACCAAGGATCTTCTCTGTTTTCTACTATAAATCTGTTAAAAAATATCTTAATTGGAATTGCAGGATTTTTAAATTCTGCCCTTTATTGTAGATAATAAGTTGTGATGAGTTCTTCGTTGAAAGCCTTTTTTTTTTTTTTCTCCAAGGTTAAGTACAATATCTTGCACTCCCTATGTATGGCAAATGCAGCTCACAGGGTAAATGTTGTGCTTCGCGATGACAAGACAGAGTAACACTGGTGAGATTACAACACAGTATTGCAGTTGTAAACGTATTGACTTCATATGAAACACACTATAAAAAAAGTTATGCTCTTTTCACAAGTACCAGTAAAATGACCCACTGTAGTGCCACTGGGAAATCATATCGTGGTTTAAGCTTACTGAGTCTTTTTATAATATAATACAGGATATTTTGTGCACCATATATGTTTTCATTCTTCTTTAACAGAATCTTCAGTGTTAGATCTTCTTAGTGCTACTTGGTGAGAAAATATATGCAAAAATGTACTTTGGCACCATGGTATGGCCAACTCACATCCAATGTTTAATAAAATGATTCTGTGCCTAGCATACAGAAATGATATTCAGATATTAAAACTTGTTTTCTTTGTCACTTACTGCACTCTGTCTCCTACTGGTATAGGGAGAACATAGCCTGGTCTGAACTAGGATTGCAGCTTTTTTTTTTTTGGCAGACAAATTTGCTAAGCCTCAGCCATTTTACTGGTACTTGCGAAAAGAGCATAACTTTTTTTTTTAGTGTGTTTCATATGAAGTCAATACGTTTACAACTGCAATACTGTGTTGTAATCTCACCAGTGTTACTCTGTCTTGTCATCGCGAAGCACAACATTTACCCTGTGAGCTGCATTTGCCATACATAGGGAGTGCAAGATATTGTACTTAACCTTGGAGCAAAAAAAAAAAAAAGGCTTTCAACGAAGAACTCATCACAACTTATTATCTACAGTAAAGGGCAGAATTTAAAAATCCTGCAATTCCAATTAAGATATTTAAAAACAGATTTATAGTAGAAAACAGAGAAGATCCTTGGACATCAGTTGCAGAGGTCTGCGTTTTTTGCACAGGGGCCTATGGTAGAAACATCTTGGACAGTGACTGTCTGTCTGAAAGATCTGAAAGTGGTCTATGATGACCTTTGACTTTTTAAGCCAGGATATTACTGAGTTCCGAATCTGCTCTAAATTCTTCTGAATGCATTCCTATTATGGGCTATTTGCCATTTGAGTAGTCGGGCTGACTTTGACCCTTTTTACTTAGTCTTGGTCATTTTCCAACTGGCAAGTGTTATTAACTCTCTAACTGGTTAACTGCTCAGAGTTGTAAATGCTCAGATAACTGAGCTAGTTTTTAAAATATAGGTCAGACAGTAGTGATGTTCTGTTAGTAGTAATCACAGTAAGCCTTGAGGAACCAGGGAACAAATGGTATTTTCCACATACAGTAGGCTCAAATCTGTTCATCCAACAACAGAAAGCGACAAAGGGCCATTACAGTTACAAACTAATGATAAACATTCCTAACTTAAGTTTATTAATACAGGGGCACGTTTACTAAAGAGCACTAGGTTTTTACACTTACGGGGCAATTCTATATATGACGCTGAACGTTAGGTGCAACTTCCGTGCTGAATTTTCAGCACATAAAAGCATTCTAATGGATGCAAGGTGCCGAAAAGGGCAGAAATGGCAGATACATGTGAAAACACACTTACACACCCATTAGCGCCTAAATGTTTCCACGTGGATTTGCAATGGGGCATGGGAATGGGAGGGGCATAGGTGAGTCAGGGGAGTTTTCTTCAAATGTGCGCAGTGGTATGGATCCTCACCCAACTTGTGCGCCGGGATTTACACCTAGTTTCAGTTAGTGTAACTCCTCACGTCCAGAGTTGGGCAATGGGGATCTTGGCGCTATGCGCTATTCTATAAAAGCCACCAATCCTTGAATGTCTGTTATAGATTACTGTTCGGCGCCGATTTTTTTCAGTGCTGAATTTTGAACACCATTTACTGACTTTAGCCCTTAATGTGGATTAACAGCCAAAAGCAACAAATGTTTTAAGTCCAAAGGCTCAGTGATAACTGTTGGGGGTGTGTTCAACATTATCCCAGCAGTTTCTGCTGAGGTGGCATTACGTGAACTGGCATTTATCCCCTAATTCTATAAAACTTGCCAACAATGATGCGCTTGTCAAATTTGTATGAGCTATTTAATTGAATAATGAGCTAATTAGCACCAATAATTGGCTATTAAACAAGCAATTAATAGCACTAATTTAGGTATGGAATCTGCGCCTAAAATTTACACATGATCTGAAAAAGGGGGCACAGAAATGGGAGGGTCATGGGCATAACAGGAGTCTTCCTAAAATTAACGCATATTGGGGCCCTTTTACAGAGCGGCGGTAAACTCAATGCGGGCTTACCGCTCGCTCATCTGGGACTACCAACGCTTCCGTCGGCAGTAGTCCTACACCGAGCGAGTACCATTTCCAGGGGGAAAAATAAAACCCCCAAAAATGGCTTGCGCAGTGATAACCCGGGGTTAATCAGGCATTGCTGCGCACTGCCCGGTTACCGCCGGGTTAGTGCGTGAGCCCTTATCGCCACCTCAATGGGTGGCGGTAAAGGCTTCTTGCCGCATGGTCACACAATAAATTATTGCATCACATGGCCATTTTTTCGGCTTTTACCATCTGCAAGAAAAATAGCTCTGGTGCATGGGAAAAACAGCCCCCGCTCCTAGTGCAGGGATTTTTTCCCGCAGCTTGGTAAAGGGACCCCATTGCTATAGAATAAGGGGGGTACGCACCTAATTTAGGCATGTACATTTGTACCACATTTCAGTTGGTGCAAAGGCTGCTCCTAAAGTTAGGTGCGATTCCTGGGCGTAAGCGCTTTTTTATAAACTGCACCTAACTTTAAGCGCGGCTTGTAGAATAGCGCTTTTTTTGGTGCCATATATAGAATTCACTTCTAAGTGCACATTTGACAGGGCCGGATTCTAAAATAATGGTGCTCAAGAATGGGTCAAAGAGAGTGGAAGACACCAGGACAAAATCCAAGATAAATCAGAATGTTCAGTTTATTTATTCAAGCCAATCTAAGTATTCACAGTCATAAACAATGTAAAAGTTGGCGGTGTTTTCTCAAAAACACATGAAAAACGCCGTCGACTTTTACATTGGTATAATCACTGCCCTGTGCATTTCAGTTCAGCACATCGTTTGCTGGCGTTTCACATTCTCAGTTGCAGTTCTGTCATTGCTGTTTCTTGTACAGGTCCCCTGATGAAGGCATTTCACGCCGAAACACAGACCGTGTTGGGATTCTTTTGTCAAGTGCATCCTGTACACAACATGCAAAGATTGGATTGTGAATACGTTTATTGGGTTGAAGAAATAAACAGAATATTCTGGATTATCTATCTTGCATTTTGTGGAAGTGTTTTCCTATATTTTTGGTTTTGCTCAAGAATGGGTGCCAGAAAAATCAGTGTTAAGCACAATTCTATAAAGGGCATGCCCCTTTTATAAGAATCGTGCTTAGCATCAATTCCCATGCTCTAACTTTGGGAGCTAGACAGAAACCTGGTGTACTTGCTTGTGCCCAAGTTGGGTGCACTGACTTATTATTCAGTACCACCTTTTTGGAACATCCCCAACATGCCCATGCTCCTCCCATGGCTGTACCCCCTTTTGAGATATGTAGGTGCCCAGTGTTATAGAACAGAACACAGCCAGATGTCTGCGCAAATCCTAATCAGTGCCAATGAAAATCAATAATCGGTTGTTAGCACCTAATTATTGATTAAGAGTTTGTTACCCAATTAAGTTGTGCACACATCTCAGGAGTGCACAAATTTGGGCACTATATATAGAATCTGGAGATTAGTGCACACTACCTATCGCGTGCTGACTGCCTTGTGGAGTCCCTGCCCACATTCACTGCCCAGCCCCCTTCCCATCCTAGTGTTGGATATTAAATGCACTGGCTGTTTTTAATGCACTTTAGGCATTAATGGTAAGTGCGTGCTAAAATTCACTCTACTTAGCACACCTTAGAAAATATGCCCCATAGTCAGTGCATATTGTGCACTTTGCTGACGGACAAAATCTTTATCAGTTTAAAGTATACAATGTAATGGGAAAATGGATAATGTAATGCCTTCAATTTTATAAGATTTATACAGTATGAATACAG
The DNA here is from genome assembly GCF_901765095.1 of Microcaecilia unicolor. Lineage (NCBI taxonomy): Eukaryota > Metazoa > Chordata > Amphibia > Gymnophiona > Siphonopidae > Microcaecilia > Microcaecilia unicolor. The sequence continues at coordinate 319,711,640 of NC_044035.1, read as the reverse complement.
TCAGTGATAAACTTATCCAGCTGTTTATACACATATACAAGATTTGAAAAAGCTATTTACCTCTCACCCTGTAGCACCTTCAGCCTGATTAGGGTCCAGCATGAGCATGCCAAGAATTTGGTTTCTCTGCAGAAGAAGGCTACCTTCTAGGCCCTGTTCTGGGTGTTGAAGGCCATGGAGAGGACTGCTGAGCTGGGGGTGAGGTGAAAGGAGAGAGGAGGACACTGAGAGGGTTGGGAGAGGATGAAAGAGAGCGAGGGGAGAAGAGAAGTATGATGGGGTAGAGATGAAGAGGGGTGGGGACTGGACAAGGAGATTGGTGAGATGGGAATGGAGGAGGAGGGGGTGTATGTGGGTTGGCTGTGATGGGGTATGTACACTCGCCAGGTACTAAATAAATTACTAGCTAATCACTCCACTGCCTCCCTTCCCATTCCACCCTTCGTCCATGAAGCCCTTTCTCTCTTTTCTCTCTTCCCCCACCCCTATCTTTATTCAGGTGCTGTCCCCTCTCTCTCATGGATGAACTTTTCAATACATACACATATGATTTATCCTATGGATGAAAAATTCTATTAGCCATCAAGTATGTGGCAAAAAGCAATTAATTTAATTGATCACTTAACCAATCAACTAATGAATTAAGCTTACTAACCTGAATAAGAATGATTCCCAAAACTTACAAATCCATCAAGTATAATTTTTCATGTGTATTTTTTCTACATAGAATGGTGGTAATATCAATAATGATTTCCATTGTTGCAGCCACGGTGCAGACTAAACATAATTATATTTTTCAGATGATCATTTCTAAAGCACTGTGAAAGCTCTGCATAAAACATATTTCACAAGCTTTTTGTCCTTTATGCACCAGTTTCCTAGAAAAGAGCGTGAAATATATATGAAAGCGAAAATAAAATATCACAGAAACTACAAAGAAAGAAACATGTCTGAAGGAGTTGATTTGCCAATGTGCAGAAATAGCATACCAAGAAGTCAGTGTACGGAAGGTTCTTACAATGCCTCACAAGTTTCCTACTGAAGCTGACATCGCACAGACACAGATACTTTGCTATCCTAATCAGCTGCAACTGAACAGCCCTCCCCAGGGAAACAGATAATCAATAGAGAATCTAACAGAGAAAGCATAAAGAAATTAAAGTAAAAATGACTGTGACATCATCGCATAGCATGTGAAATAAAACATGACAGAAGACTGGGGACAGGGAAATAAATCTACCTTGACTTCTCCACTCCACAGGAGAAGTTAAAACACTCTCCAGGGGGCTGCTTACTGAAGTGCACTAAGCATACCCCCCCCATCGTTCTATATCTTAGGGATGGATTCTATAAACGGTGCTCAAAAACAAGCACTGGAAAAGATTGGCACTAAGCACAATTCTATAAAGGGTGCCCCGAATCCTGTGTCCTAACTTTCAGAAGCCAAAAACACAAACAGGTAGAAACCTCTACGTGGAGTCCAAAGTCCAAAGCAAGAGTAGAGGATGCCACAAAACCCAAACAGCCAATGTCGTGTTTTGTGGCATCCTGTACCCTAACTTTGGGTGCCAGACTTATGCCTGCTGAAACCTGGTGTAAATGTTGGCACCCAAGTTGGATACATTGACCCATTATTCTGTGACAATGCACACAACTTTTCAGAACTCCCATACCCCTCCCCCTTTAGAGCTGTGCACCATGGGATTTGGCACCAAGCGTTACAGAACAGTGCTCAGCCAGAAGCACATCCCAGGGATGTAACCAGACCTTGCGGTGGGAAGGGGCCAGAGTCCGAGGTGGGGGGAGACATTTTAGTCTGCCACCCTGATGCCTCGTTCCCTCGCCACCCTTCCGCACCCCACAGCAGCAAATACCTTTGCTGGCGGCGGTCTGCAACCCCCGCCAGCTGAAGCCTTCTTCAGTGCTGCCGTGTTCCCTGCCCTGCTCTTTCTTTCTCTTCACGTCCTGCACGCTCCTTTAAATGAAACTGACCAGTGCTGATGAAGGCTTCAGCTGGTGGGGGATGGGGACCCCTACCAGCAAAACTAGGGGCCTGGATGAAATTTGGGGAGCCCAGGCCCCCATGGCCCCACCTAGCTATACCACTGGCACATCCTAATTGGTGGCATTTAACATCGAAATAGAGGCACCTAGCTGTGGAATTGCCCCCTATAAGTGGATGCCGCCTTTTATATGCCGTGATGCTGCACAATGAGGCCCAAATTCTATATATGATGCCTACAAAATTGGCGCCAAAAAATATGCTTAGCTTGATTATATAAGGGTATGTGTCCTTTATAGAATCGCGTTTAACACACAACCACACCTAAACATAAATGTCTGGAATTAGGCCTGCTCTGAGCAGACATCTATATTTAAGTGTGATTCTATATTTATGCGTGCAAATTTTGGGAATACCCCTGGAACACCCCTAGCCACTCCCCTATATAGTTACGCATGATAGAAGTTAAGCGCAGATCTGATGTGCACATAACCTCATGGGAGCAGATCCAATGTGCGCCTAACTCCTAGTTAAGCCCAATTATAATTGGTTGTTACCACCCAATTATCAGCACTGATCAGCAAGTTATTCAATTAAGTTACGTGCATACATTGGGCGTGTGCCAATTTAATGCACGTAACTCTAAATGACATATATAGAATTTGGGGGTGAGAGCCTCTTCTTATTAAGGTATGTGGATACCCAGATTCTGTGATAGAATACTAGTGTAACCCAGTGATGACATGCCTAAAATTTAGGCACTTACAGTCACATAAGACAAAGAGCTGGCATAAATCTGGCAAGGGCGTGTGTAACTTATTCTATTCTGTCTGTTGCATGTATAAGTGGAAGCCCTACCCACGCTCTGCCCATGTGAACACCCCTTGGATTTACGTGCTACGTCATTTACACACGCCCTTGCAGAATAGCACTTAGCCAATTTGCTACCACTTATGTGTGCAAGTGCTGATTTTCGCATTTCTACTTGCAAGTACCACTTAACTGTTAGCGCTCTGTTATAGAATTGCCTTTTAACTCCCTTATTCTTTATCCTAGCGCCTAAATGTAAGCACCATTTGTGCACTAAGATTATAAAACACTAACACAAGTGTGAATGTAACATCCACATGCATAACTGTCCAATGGAGGGTTAAGTGCAGGGGTGACCCAATCATTAATTAGGCCACCTGAGGCGGGGGCCTCAGGCGGCACTCTTTCTGGAGCGGCATCTCCTTCTTCCTTCCTCCACCCCTGTTCTCTGAGTATACCTTTTTTCTTCATGTTTCAAAAGCCGGTGGCGACAGAGATTCCCATATGCTGCCCTGCAGCTGGCCACTTTTCTACTGAGGTCGCCTCTGAGGAAACAGGAAGTTACATCAGAGAGGTGGCCGCAGTAAAGAGAAGAGGTGGGTGCTGGCGGCAAGGCAGCATATGGGAATTGTGCCTACTGCTGCCGACTTTTGGAACATGAAGAAAGAAGGTAAACTTGGGGAATGGGCTGGAGGAAGGAAAGGGGAGATGTCGCTCCCGAGTGCCGCCTGAGGCCCCTGCTTCAGGTGGCCTAATGATTGGGCCACCCCTACACTTAACCCTCCATTGCCCCAGGTACAAAGTAAGTACCTGTGTATAAAATATGTAAACTCCTTTGATTATAACCACAGAAAGGTGGTATATCAAATCCCATCCCCTTCACTAAATGTTGGATGCAAATGCGGACTTAAGCTTTCTTCTATAACAGAATCCTGGCACCCAGATGCTGTTATAGAATTTGTGCTTAGCACCCTGCGTTTTGGCACCCAAAGTCTGGTGACCTTTATTGAATTGCCCCCTATCTCCCAGATTCTATATGTCATTCTGAAAGTTGTGTTCTGATTTTTGGGTGTGCGCCCAAGATGAGCACAACTGAATTAATTAACACGCCCTTAACTAGCAATAATTGGGAGTTAACTCATTATTGCAGTTAATTGGCTTTGATTGGCAGCTGCACACACATCTTGTTGCATGCTCAACTTCTATAGTTTGTATCTGAAACTGGGGCGTAGACGGGCTTTTCACAGGTGTTCCTAAAAGTTGTGCATGGAATTATAGAAATAGGTCGATCTGTGCCTAAGGGTCCCTGGGCAACTCACTTAACCCTTCATTGCCCCTGGTACAAAATAAGTACCTGAATATATGTAAACCGCTTTGAATGTAGTTGCAAAAACCTCAGAAAGGCGGTATATCAAGTCCCATTTCCCCTTCCCTTTTACTAAGCCGCGTAAGGCTCTATGCGCACCCAACATGTGTCAAAATGGAGTTACCGCCCAGCTACCGCGTGACTTTGGCAGTAATTTCATTTTTGGCGTGCATCTTGATATGCAAGGCCAAAAAAGAATTTTTATTTTCGGACTGCATTTCGGATGTGCGCCAAAGTGGCATTTTGCGTGCGTAGGTCATTACTGCCCGGTTACCGCATGAGACTTTATTGATAGGTCAATTACTGGCGGTAAGGTCACAGACCCAAAATGGACGAGCAGCAATTTTGATTTTGCCGCACATCCATTTTCGGCAAAAATAAAAAAGGTTGTTTTTACAGGCATACTGAAAAATGGATCGCGCCCGCCAAAAACCCACGCCTACACTACTGCAAGCCATTTTCAGCACACCTTAGTAAAAGGACCCCTTAGTTAAGCACCAGTATTTACATCTGATTTAACAGGCGCATGTCCTACGCTCAACAGTTAGGCACAGATCCATGTCTAAGCACGATTCTATAAAGTGTGTGTGCCCTTTATAAACTTGTGCTTAGGGCATGGAATTTTGAGCACCATTTAATGAATTCCTTCTTATCTGTCTACCTTGTGCAGTAAATGCAATGCAGGTGCTGAACATGCTCCTGATATGTACTGCACAGGTTTTGCACTTTCCACAGGTTAACTCTTGAAACTAACGTGCAGTAAGTACTAAAATTCACCATACTGTACTTTAGTAAACATGCCCCTCATTGCTGAAGCTCATGCCAGAACCCTTATGTCTACACTTTGGCTTTCATTTGTTACAGGATAAATATTGTTTTGAGGATTAGACTCCTGTTTCCACCATCTCCCTGGAATATCTTCATTATCTCTGAATATATGTAGCAGACTGGCAAAAGCGGTTTCAGTACTGTACCCTAAATAGAAAAGTTCAATTAAATAGCAACAAAACAGCTGCATTTTGCAAGTACAAGGGTCTCATACATATTTCACAAAAACTGCTTTGCTCTGTGTGCTTCATACCCTGTCCCCAGGAGTCTATAAATAACGTGTGCAAATTTGGACATGCAATTTAATTGAATAATGAACCAATTAGCACTGATAATTGGGTGCTAATAATCAATAATCAATACTAATTGACAACAATTAAAAAAATTTTTATTATCATATTTAATTGTGCTATTTTAGCCAGTAAATTAAAAAAACAAACAAACACTGTTCACAATATTCAGTTAGATTTTGGTACAAAATGGAAGTGATGAGAACAATTGGGCATACTCTGTTCCCATTCATCTTGAACTGATCATGCAAGTAAATGCAAAGGATCCCCAGCTCAACAATTAGAATTTATGCGTGCATCTTGCTAGGTGTATTCTATCAAGATGCACACGTAAATTCTAGTAAATGGATCTGAACAAGGGGTCTGGCCATGGGAAGGGTATAGGTGGGTCATGGGCATTCCCAGAATTAGTTACAGAATATGACTGATCTGCAAGGGATTTATTTATTTTTTGTTACATTTGTACCCCGCGCTTTCCCACTCATGGCAGGCTCAATGCAGCTTACATGGGGCAATGGAGGATTAAATGACTTGCCCAGAGTCACAAGGAGCTGCCTGTGCCTGAAGTGGAAATCAAACTCAGTTCTTCAGGACCAAAGTCCACCACCCTAACCACTAGGCCACTCCTCCACTGGTTTCAGTTGGTTTAAATCCTCATGCCTAAAAGCTTGGCCTGGCTCCTGGTGCTAGGCAGCATTCTATAAACAGTGCCCAACTCACAGTGCTGTTTATAGAACAACACTTTTTTTTTAGCACCATATATCAAATCTAGTCCTGTATGTGTACAGTAGGATGCCAGCTTTCCCAAAATTTCTTGCCAACCCCTGTACTTTGCTTTAGTGAAGTCTGTGACAAAATCCACCCATGTAGGACTGATCCTCAAGAGCCATTAGAGTAACACTAGCTGTGGTAAGGATTATCCCTTTGACAGGGAGAAGAGGCTGGGAGTGACATGGTAGAACTCAGGTTTCCTGCTCAGCTGCACAATACAAAGTGAGGCAATTGTAAGGAAAGTGATCACTTACATTATTATGTTTAGCACCTTTGTTCTATTTTCCTTTTGTGCAATAGAAACATGAGGAAGAAAGCTGCTTACTATTTTTCTCTGCTGCATCAGCTACAAAACCAGCGATTAGAAAACATTTCAGAGGTGCAGAGGCTCTTTCCCCACCTCCTTCCCTATTTCTTTCTTTGGTGCTTCAGTTGTGCATTTCACTAGCAGCTGCAGAAAAAAAAAATCAGAAATAGTAAACTTTTGAAAAATAGATCTACAATAAATGACCCACATAGTTGATATGGAATTTGAGATGAAGTTTTCTGAGATTATTATGGTAGAATGGCAAGCAACGTTTTCTTTATAGACAATATTATTATAGATGCTGAAAGCTATTGCAATATTTCCCCTGAGGTTGATTTGTACTATAGAAAACTTCTTTCAAAAATTTGCATCACAAATGAAATCAGTATTGTTTTATCTGCTGTATTTCCACCCTGGGATTTAATAGGATTATTGTTAACAGTGTGGGGAATCCCTGTCCTTATATTGCTTAGGAAATGATTCTTTTGCACACAGTGTCTGAAATATCTTGCAGATATATACAATGTATACTACTTACAGTGCTAATAAAAATATGGTATGACTACTACTACTACTACTATTTAGCATTTCTATAGCGCTACAAGGCGTACGCAGCGCTGCACAAACATAGAAGAAAGACAGTCCCTGCTCAAAGAGCTTACAATCTAATAGACAAAAAATAAATAAAGTAAGCAAATCAAAACAATTAATATGAACGGGAAGGAAGAGAGGAGGGTAGGTGGAGGCGAGTGGTTACAAGTGGTTACGAGTCAAAAGCAATGTTAAAGAGGTGGGCTTTCAGTCTAGATTTAAAGGTGGCCAAGGATGGGGCAAGACGTAGGGGCTCAGGAAGTTTATTCCAGGCATAGGGTGCAGCGAGACAGAAGGCCCGAAGTCTGGAGTTGGCAGTAGTGGAGAAGGGAACAGATAAGAAGGATTTATCAATGGAGCGGAGTGCACGGGAAGGGGTGTAGGGAAGGACCAGGTCTTTGAAGGGACACTGATTGGCTCTGGCCTTTTACTTTTCCCCTCTTGGAATATTATAGGGTCCTTTTACTAAGATGCGCCGAAAAATGGCTTGCGCTGGTTAAGACGTGTGCAAAAGGCCTGCAAAAAGGCCTTTTTTGGAGGACTTAAAATGAACGTGCAGCAAAATAATAATTGGCACGTCCATTTTGGGCCTGAGACCTTACCGCCACCCATTGACCTAGCGGAAATGTCTCACGGGCGGTAATGGTCTATGCGCGTACAATGACGATTACTGCCCGGTTAGGGCCACAAGTAAAAAAGGAAATTACCACCTGGGCCACGTGGTAGCCCAAAACTGATGTGCATAGGACGCGCCTACGCGGCTTAAGGGCCCCTATGGTACTTATCATTCTGTCTGCAGGTAGAACCACTGAAGGTTCAAAACCTATGATTAATCCTGTACCTTCCTCTAGGAACTAGTCATATCAGATCTCTGCACTAAAGCATAAGGAAGGCTAAAAGACAAATGAAAAGAAGCTTGCCATAGACACCAAAAACTCATAGTAAAACCCATTACAGGTGCATTAGAAGCAGAAAGTCTGTGAGAGGGTCAATTGGACCATTAGATCATCTCGGGGAGAGCAAGGCCATTGCAGAGAGACTGAGGGCTTCTTTTACAAAGCTGCACTAGCGATTCACATGGTGCAAATGAGAGGAATCCCATAGGAATTCAATGGGCTCCCTCTCATTTGCCGCACTGGGAATGGCTGGCGTGGTTTAGTAAAAGAGGCCCTAAATGAATTCTTTGCTTCAGTCTTTACTGAGGAGGACGAAAGGGGGTTACCCATCCCCAAAATGATATTAAAGGTGATGATACAGATAAACTGAAAATAGACTTGGTGAACCTGGAAGATATAATAGGTCACAATGGCAAGCTAAAGAGCAGCAAATCCCCTGGACCAGTGGTTCCCAAAGCTGGTCCTGGAGGCACCCCAGCCAGTCAGGCTTTCAGGATATCCACAATGAATATTAATGAGAGAGATTTGCATGCACTGCCTCCACTGTATACCAGGGGCATAGCCAGACTTCGGCAGAAGGAGAGTCCAGAGCCCGAGTGCTGCTGACCCTCCCCTACCACTTTTGACCCCCCCCGGCACCGCCGCCCCTCTCCTGTCCCTTTCAACCCCCTCCCGCTACCGCCAATTCTCCCCCGCCACCGCCAGGTAACTTTGTTGGCGGGGGTCCCCAGCCTCCGCCAGCCGAAGTCCCCTTCAGCACCGGTCTCCGAGTCCGGTGTGTTTGCTGATCTGGATTCTGTTTCTGTGAGTCCTGATGTCCTGCACGTTCCTTCGTGTAGGACGTCAGGACTCACAGAAGCAGAATCCAGATCAGCAACGCGCCGGAGACCGGCGCTGAAGAGGACTTCGGCTGGCGGGGGTTTGGGACCCCCGCTAGCAAAGGTACCTGACGGCAGTGGCGGGGGAGGTTGGTGGCGGTGGGGGGGGGGGGGGTCGAATGTGGCAGGGGAGGGTGAAAGCAGGGGGACCAGGGCTAAATCTGCAGGGGCCCATGCCCCTGTGGCCCCACCTAGCTACGCCCCAGCTGTATACAAATCTCTCTCATGAGTATTCATTGTGAATATCCTGAAAACCTGACTGGCTGTGGTGCTTCCAGGTCCAGTTTTGGGAGCCACTGCCCTGAACTGATGATATACCTGAAAGAGTACTGAAAGAACTAAAAAATGAAATTGCAGATCTACTATTAGTGATCTATACCATATCAAAACTGTCCATAGTACCTAAGGATTGGAAGTGCCCAGTGCAGCACCAATTTTTAAAAAGGGTTCCAGGAGTGATCCCAGAAACTACAGACCGGTGAGCCTGATTTCAGTGCCAGGTAAAATGGTAGAACTATTATAAAGAAAAAAATTATTGAACACATAGACAAACATGATTTAATAGGACAGAGTCAACAAGGATTTTGCCACGAGAAGCCTTGCTTCACCAGTCTGCTACTTTTTTTTTTGAAGTTGTGAATAAATATGCTGATAGTGATATGTTTCCAGAATTATGTAAGCAAGCTACTGTGAAACTGCTTTTGAAGAAAGTTGGTATGGATCCAGGAGAACTGGGAAATTATCATCCAATCTCTACTGTTATGATATCAGTTTAATTGTCAGGATTATTGAAATATATGTAGCATAATTATTGATTATGCTGAATCAGATATACCAATATAAAAATACAGCTTTAAAAACGTATTGAAACTGCAGCAATGAAACTGGCTTTCATGTCAAGTCCCTCTTTCACCTCCCTTTTCCTGGGAACTTCTGATAGCAGGACTAGTCAATTACAAACACTTAGAAACAAAAGGTACTGGCTTCACAGAGATATAACTTCATCTGCCCTCCCACCTAAAAGACCTAACGAGGACTGGTAACAAAAGCTGACTGGGTGGATCACCAAGACACCTCCAAAGATCAAAGATACAAGGAGACAGAAAGTCTGGAGAAGCCATTTAAGACAAAGGCTTCAGAGGAAACCATAAACAAAACATTTGCCTGTCATCAGATGTATACCTGCCCCTCCCATCAGCTATCAGACAGGAAGATGCCAGGACATGTGCAGAAAGGAAAGACTTATAATGTAATCATGTGAACAGACTACATTAACCATAATGCCTTGCAAATTATCCAGTGCAAACCAGGACGCAAGTGCTGAGGTTCATGTGATCATGACCTCCTGCAATTTGCAATGTATAAAAGGCAGAAGTTGTTCCACACAGCTCTCAGATCTCTTCTATTCCTGCTGCAGCCCTGGTCGTCTCCCTGCTACTGCTACAGAGACTCTCCCTCCTCCTGTAACCATGCTGCTCATCACTCAGCTTCTACAACAAGGACTTTTGTAAGTTAACCTTTGATCTAGACCTGTTGCCTTGCTTTAGCACAGATTCTCTGTAAGAACTACCTCTCGCTGCAATTGTATTATAAATAAACCCTTTTGAAGCTAAATACATGGTCTGTTCTGTACCTATGTTCTTAAAACCTGGTAATGCAGGTTAATGTAATCCAATAAATATAGCATCTAATTCCTCTAATTCATTGCAATTGTGAGTCTCATCACCTTAATAGGTGATTGGTGGAGAATAGAATTAAAATATATAACATTTCTTACAGTACCTGTAGTAGAAATAAATTCTTTTTAAAGTTAAATGTGCACAGCCTTTGTGTGAAACCACATAGTCAGATCACATGCTCTTAAAAGCTTATAAATATTAGCGAATGCTCTGGAGCAATATCCCCAAGTATAAATTATTTCTTATTACATTTCTACTATTCCTTTTGTTGGGAAAGTTATTGTAGAGGTGGTTTTGAAACAGCTAGAGGAGTTTATTAAAACCAATGGTGGACTTGACCCATTTCGTTTTGGTTTTAGACAAGCATAGTAACATATAGTAGCACAGTAAATGACGGCAGATAAAGACCTGTACGGTTCATCCAGTCTGCCCAACAAGATAAGCTCATTTTACATGGTATGCAATGCTTTATATTGTGAAGAGGAGGACAAGGGGGTTGAACAGATGGAAGTGGATGGGGTAGAAGGGAGGAGGCTCAAGAGCAGAAGGAGACAGAGCAGAGCCTTGCCTTTACTCCTTCCCCAGAGAGAAAGAGAGAGAAGAGAAAGGTTAGTGTCCCCTGGAAAATGGAGCAGAGAAAAAGACTACACTACCCAGCAGCCCCCGGGCAAGCCCTGGTACAGAGATTACCTTCCCCAGCAGGTCACAGGGGAGAACTCTGACAAGGCAAGGGAGGGGCCCCTGGAGGGTAATCAAGTGAAAAAGGAACAGCTGAAAAGTGGGTGGGATGTAGAGCCTAAGGAGTGGCAGGAGTCCGGAGAGAGAGAGAGGGAGGAGAGCCTGGGTGAACCCATGGACCTTTCTGCCTGGGCTCATTCTGTAGGAAGAAAACTGAAAACCAAGGTGAACTCGTGGTATGACATCTGGACTGGACGGGGGAAGAGAAAGGGTCATGAGGGAGGAGGGTCAGTGCATTGATAGTGTGACCCACGAAGGGTGGGATCCTTTCTTGTTCCCAGCAAGAGTTCAGTCGGTGTTTGAACTGTTTGTAATGGAGTGCTAGTATGTAAAAGTGAGAAGGGAGGGGTGTGTTCGGCCCCCGAAGTGACCTGCTCCCAGATGAGAGGAAACTGGGTGCTTTGAACTGAGTGCTAAGGCACGAAGAAGTGTTTATTTGAACTGTTTTCAAAAGCTGGAAGAGAGCAAGTTGCAGAGGTTGTTTTTTTTTGTTGTGGACTGCAGCCGATTGCTCACCTCCCTCGAAAAGGGGAGGGAGGTGGTGAGCCGGGAGCCAAGCTGTTGGGACTGTTTAAGGTGGCTACCCTTTGGCTCTAAACACCACAGGGATTGAGTTGGTTCTTTTTCTTTTTTATCCCTGTTGAACTTGTGCCCTGAGAAGGAACAGGAGAAGACTGTTTTAAAGGGCTGCTGTATTTCTTTTGAACTTACTGGACTGTGAATCCCTGAAATAAAAGGAACTTGTTGATTTTTATTTTTCTTGAGTGGATTTCTTTAAGCATGCCCTGAGGACTCCCGTGGACTACAAGGTTGGGACAGGAATCTGGTGAGCGTCACAGCCGGTCCCAGGCAGGGCAAGATCCTCCGGACCCCGAGAGGCCGGTGGGATCTTTCACAATATGTATACCGGAGTTTGATTTGTCCTTGCCATTCTCAGGGCACAGACCATAGAAGTCTGCCCAGCACTCTTCTTGTACTAAAAGTTCTGAAACTAATGTCGAAGACCGTAAAAAATTTACACTCATCCATATCTATTCAGTCACGATCAGGTAGTAGACCATAGAAGTCTGCCCAACACTGGTTTTGCTTCCCAATTACCAGTGTTGCCACCCAATCTCTGCTAAGATTCCGTGGATCCATTCCTTCTAAACAGGATTCCTTTGTGCTTATCCCATGCATGTTTGAATTCCATTACCGTTTTCATCTCCACCACCAACCACGGGAGGGCATTCCATATATCCACCACCCTCTCTGTGAAAAAATACTTCCTGACATTACTCCTGAGTCTGCCTCCCTTTAACATCAATTCATGTTCTCTAGTTCTAATGCCTTCCCATCTCCGGAAAAGTTTATTTGCAGATTAATATCTTTCAAATATTTGAACGTCTGTATCATGCCACCCCTGTTTCTCCTTTCCTCAGGTTAACAAGTCTCTCCTCATATGGTTTGCAATGCAAATCCCATACCATTTTTGTAGCTCAAGCACATAGTGTTGAGACTGCTCTGGTCTCCACGGTGGATTTGATTAAAAAAGGTGTGAATGCTAACACCTGTTTTTGTTTGGTTTTGTTGATGTTTCTGGGGCATTTGATTCGGTAGATATAGCATTGTTGCTTAGTAAATTAAGATGTTTAGGTGTGAGAGAACAAGTTATTAAGTGATTTGAGTCATACTTGGTCAATAGAACAATGATTGTACGTAGTGGAGTATGGGTGTCTGATGTTATTATGTTGGATTGAGGGAATCATCCCTCTCAGCATTGCTATTTAATATATACATGACCTCTTTGGGTGGAGTATTTGAGTGTTTAGCAGTTCAATATTGTTTCTATGTGGATGATGATCAATTTTTTTTCCTTATAACATCTTGGGGGGGGGGGGGGGTCGAATGGTTTGATTCTGCAATTAAGTACTTGTATGGAAAAGGTGGGACAATGAATGGTGAACGTGTGTCCTAAATGTGTCTAAGACTGAGATTATGATTTGGGGAAGGGAGGCGACTGAAACTTGGCCTGTCACTGTTTACTTTGGTGATGTTTCTTTACAGGTTAAGAATGAGAAGAAGTTGTTAGGGGTGACCTTGGATCGTGGACTCAATATGTCAAATAGTGGGTGGCGATAAGTACTCCCTCCAAAATGGTCATGCGGCAAGTGGAAACTCTGCACGGCCATTTTATTTTTTCCAATTTTCACCTGCTGCGGTAAAAGAGGCCCTGGCATGCAGCAAATAACGACTGTTGCTGCTACCGCAGCTCAGTAAAAGGGTCCCTTAGACACAGTGGTGTGCTGGAGCAAGCTCTCACAGGCTCGCAAGAGCCGGTTGTTAAGTTTTTAAGAATTTTGGGAGCCGGTTGTTAAAGTAGGGCCCTCCATGGCTACTTTAACAACTGGCTTCCAAAATGTGGGTTTGCCCCCCCTGCTGAATTCTCTTTTACTTTGCTGGTGGGGATGCTGAGCTCTGCCAGCCAAGTAAATAGACTGCTGCTGCTCCCCGCTCCTTGTTTCCAGCTCTGAGCAGCAGGCTGGGATTTCTCGAGCATGTGTGAGAAGTTTCAGCATGCTGCTCAGAGCAAGACCTTGGGAGTGGTGGCAGTCCATTTATTGGCTGCCAGCAAAGGTATGCCTACAGAAGGGAGGGAGGAGAGAGAGACAAGTGTTGCTACCCCCTCCCCCCCAGCCACCCCTGGCCTTTCCAACTGCAGAGCTGGCTATGTCCGGAGAAAGAGCCTGTTGTTAAAAATTTACCAGCACACCCCTGCTTAGGCAGGTGCTTAGATGTTAGATGTGCTGATACCAGGTTACGCTGATATTCTATAATGGAATCTGGGCACCCAGATACCGTTATAGAATTTATTTTCACCGCATGGCATAGGGGCACCTAAAAGGAGATGCCCACCTATAATATTGCCCCTTCATATGCTTCAGGCCTGCATATGTCATTTACATATCTATACTCAGAGAAAGCATCCCTACTCTTGCTAGCATGTCTCCTCATGCATTAATGCCATAATATTTACTCTTCAGACCTCAGTAGCCTCACAAGGGTTGGGTTTTCAGTCTTTCTCTAGTAAATATGCATTCCCGTATCATTTGACTGATATGCTGTTCACATACAATCCTACTGTCTAATAATATATACATACAATGCCAATTGTGAATTATCCTATTTATTACAAAATCCTAGACTCATATTACTTAAACTAAAATGATGTCAATGATATTCCCTCTTGATAAGCACCCAAAAAAGAAAGGAAAGAAAACTAATGTCCTCCTTCAAACCGCAGCTGTAAATATGTAAATATGCATGAGATAGATTTGCATACAATGGAAGAAAGTATGCATGCAGATCAAATCTAATACATATTTATTAGGGGTATCCTGAAAACTCAGCCTATTTGTTGCACTTCAGGACTGTTAACAAATACCAGTACATTAATTTATTTGTTAGAAGAGAGGGGGTAGGTAAGTACCTGCTAACAGTGTACATCTTCAGGCTTTAAGCTGTGACAGTACTGAAATAATTGCTCACACCCAGCATCCCCTCTAGCCACTTTTCTTTTGCGTGAGATCTCCGTAGGAATAAATCCCATGTTCAGTGCAAGGAAGACACTGCCTTTCCTTTGCTGATACATTCATTAGCATGTTTAATTCTCTTAACGGCTACACATTATGAAATATTTTACACTACAATGTATGAATGATTGTACCTTAATTAAGACTGGAATGTTCTTTAAATTAGGATGAAGATTTTCTAATTTTGACATTTCTCAAACTTGAGAATGCTTTTTTTTTTCTTTTAGGTCTAGAAATACAAATTAGCCTTTTTCAAGATAGAGACTTGTAATTAAATGTTGACTTGAAACACAAAAAGTTTGTGCTGTATTCACAGTCTATATTAGAGATTTTAAAAGCAGCACAACCTTTATTTTAATTGGGGTGAGCTAAGTTCATTTAAAATGATGCTTTTTTTTTCATGTCCTCTGAATTGTGATCTCTGCTTTAAGTCTGGTATCTATAATGTTTAAGATTCATAGCCTTGAAAGTTGGCATTTAATACAATATTTGCATTAGTCTCTCCTGGTGTAGTTTGTCATATAAGGTTGCCAATTGGCTCCATTTTTGAGGAGAGATGCCCCTATCACATGCAGGGACTTACAGTTCTGAGTTCCCTATTGTATTCCTTAAGAAAAGAAAGATTACAAACCCCTGTAGGCTTGGCATAGGACCAGGACTGGATCAGCCAGTCTTTTCCTGATAATCTGAAACCAGTTGGCCACTCTATTTATTTGGATTTTGCTCACACTTTTTTCAGTAGTAGCTCAAGGTGAGTTACATTCAGATACACTGGATATTTCTCTGTCCCAGGAGGGCTCATAATCTCAGTTTGTACCTGATCACAAGGAACAGCAGTGGGATTTGAACTGGCTACCTCTGGATTGCAAGACCAGTGCTCTAATCACCAGACCACTCCTCCACTCCAATTTTAATCTGAAGCTAATGGGGCAGTTCACCCAGGGGTTAATAATATAATTGCCTGCATTGGTGAAAAGTATGTATGTTCTTACTGATTGCACAGACATTGCAGTACTTAGTTTTTTTCTTTCAGAATTATACAAAAGCGAAATAAGCAGGTCTGTTTCTTCACAGATTTTGCACTCTCAGTAAAGTCTCTCAAACATAATCCTTGAACCTTGTCCATGACAGGTTCCACACTCAATGTATACAATTTTTCCTTCTTGATTCAAAGTCCTTGCAGGATGTCCCAAATACAACTACCACAGGTTAAATAGCCAGTCATTTCTTCTCAATGCACTCTCTTAATTTAGGTTCCAAGGAAACTTCTCTTAGCACACTGATGCCTCTGCTTCTGGTAATTACAGGGTAACAATCTCCGCTGAGGACCGTTCCTCTTCCCCAGGCTCTCCCCAGGTACAGCAGCCAATGGGAACACTCTGTGAGTCCTCTGTATTCAGGGCCTCCCTGATCTGTTCAACCTCAAGGCATTTAACTCCAGCCTAGTCTCAGCCCTGCCTCTCTGATTCAGCCTCAGCAGACTAGTGCCACCTATTGTAAGGTGACTGAACTGCACCAGTGAGGGAGTGCTCTTCATTATTCCATCTACTCCCTCACATGCTCTCACCCTCAGCTCAACCCTCGTAGGTTGAGTGCCTGCTACAACCAAGGGCATCCCCCTAAGGGCTGAGGGTAACCATCTCATTGGGTACCCAGAACCCTCACAACCACAACCACTAGGTATCACCAGGACCACCCCACAACCAAACTACCACCCTGGATACAGCATGCTTCCAGCACCCCCACATGAACAAGGCAAGGTAAACACAGCGGCCAGGCTCCGTCACACCAATAGCCACAGGCCATCCAATTCTTCATCTCCCAAACATCCATGGGCTGCACTACAACCATCCTTTCCAATGGCTGCCACTGTCCCTCCATCTGGGAAGGATTATCACCTCTGAAACATACCATCTTCCAGCATACCGTCCTCTTCATTCCCAAGTCACCATTCCTATGACTCCATTTGTAGGATCAACATACTAGCACCCTTTTCTGGGCTACTGGACCCCCATAGAGAATCTTCCCACTCCTCAGGCAGGGAATTACTTTCACCATCACTGGCTGTAGGCTCCTCTCCAAACAGGAATGGGCTGATCATTGGGACAATAGGGCAGTGGCTGAAGGCCCACAGCAAAAGGGGGCCCATTCTCCCCAAGCTTCCGTCTAGCTTAATCATTCTTGATAGGTGGTTAGGGGCTCATGACCCTTAGTGCTCAGAGGCCCAGAGACTGTCAGTCTGCCCTGACTCCAAATAATAATAATCTTGATTTTGATCCACCAGACCATCATTAACCAATGGAATCTCTTCATATGGGGGGAAATATTATCAGAAAAGCTGCAGTTGAGGGGGAGTCTAGCTGGTGTGCTCTGTATCATCTGCAAGACAGATAGTAAATGCAAATACATATAGTAACATAGTAACATAGTAGATGACGGCAGAAAAAGACATGCACGGTCCATCCAGTCTGCCCAACAAGATAACTCATATTTGCTGCTTTTTGTGTACACCCTACTTTGATTTGTACCTGTGCTCTTCAGGGCACAGACCGTATAAGTCTGCCCAGCACTATCCCCGCCTCCCAACCACCAGCCCCTCCTCCCAACCACCGGCTCTGGCACAGACCGTATAAGTCTGCCCAGCACTATCCTCACCTCCCAACCACCAGCCCTGCCTCCCAACCACCAGCTCTGGCACAGACCGTACAAGTCTGTCCAGCACTATCCCCGCCTCCCAACCACCAGTCCCGCTGCCCACCACCGGCTCTGGCACAGACCGTATAAGTCTGCCCAGCACTATCCCCGCCTCCCAACCACCAGCCCCGCCTCCCGATCTTGACTAAGCTCCTGAGGATCCATTCCTTCGGCACAGGATTCCTTTATGCTTATCCCACGCATGTTTGAATTCCGTTACTGTTTTCATTTCCACCACCTCCCGCGGGAGGGCATTCCAAGCATCCACTACTGTCTCCATGAAAAAATACTTCCTGACATTTTTCTTGAGTCTGCCCCCCTTCAATCTCATTTCAGGGGGGCAGACTCAAGAAAAATGTCAGGAAGTATTTTTTCACGGAGAACGTGGTGAAGGCGGTTAACTTTTACTAAGTTGCGGTGAGCACAATTGTTAAAGGTTAAAATGCACCACGATGGGGAGTGCTCAGGCATCCCATGGTAGTTTTTACATGTGTGAGCACTACCCATGCAATAAAAAATAGTTTTTATTTTTTAGCGCTGGGGCAGGTCTGGGGTGGAGAGTACATAAGTACATAAGTAATGCCATACTGGGAAAAGACCAAAGGTCCATCGAGCCCAGCATCCTGTCCCCAACAGCGGCCAATCCAGGTCAAGGGCACCTGGCAAGCTACCCAAATGTACAAACATTTTATACATGTTATTCCCGAAATTGTGGATTTTTCCCAAGTCCATTTAGTAGTGGTCTATGGACTTGTCCTTTAGGAAACCGTCCAACCCCTTTTTAAACTCTGCCAAGCTAACTGCCTTCACCACGTTCTCCGGCAACGAATTCCAGATTTTAATTACGCGTTGGGTGAAGAAAATATTTTCTCCTATTTGTTTTAAATGTACTACACTGTAGTTTCATCGCATGCCCCCTAGTCCTAGTATTTTTGGAAAGCGTGAACAGACGCTTCACATCCACCTGTTCCACTCCACTCATTATTTTATATACCTCTATCATGTCTCCCCTCAGCCATCTCTTCTCCAAGCTGAAAAGCCCTAGCCTCCTTAGTCTTTCTTCATAGGGAAGTTGTCCCATCCCTGCTATCATTTTAGTCGCCCTTCGCTGCACCTTTTCCAGTTCTATTATAGGCCTGTTCTGTGCTAATTGGTTAGTGCAACTACATTGCTGCGCACTACTGATTAGCATGTGGATAGCATGTGAGCCCTTACCGCCTCCAAAATAGGTGTTAGTAAGTGCTCACATGCTAATGTGGTCATTATTGCTGAAATAGATAAATTGGCCATTTCCCAGCAGCGCTAAAACCAGCCTTAGTGCTCGGGAAAACCCACCCTGGGGATAGCGCAGGCCACGTTTTGGCACTGCTTAGTAAAAGGGTCCCTCAGTAAAAAGATGTTAGAGTAGTCAATATTAAATAGGACATGGCATTACAACAGAGCCTGAAATTAATCAAAATAAAGAATATATAAATAATATAAAGCAAAAAAAGCTTAGAAAAGGTGACTTTGGTAACAGCTCCTGTCTGAGGTTTCCTTGACAGGACTGACTCCAAGATAACCCCCAAGTTCTGAGCTGAAGAGAGGAAAGGGACAGAGGGGGCTGGAGCTCACCTCCTGAAAGAAGAGAGTGACTTTCCTAAGAAACCTCGTTTTTTGTGAGATTAAGAGTCACTTTGTTCTGAGACACACACCTTGAATTACAGCTAATACCGAAAGATTATCCCCCTTTAATGAGTAAAACTGTCTAAAGAGTTATGCACAGTTCAATATTCCATGGAGTGACCAGGATTATCTCTTTGGCAGCCTGAGGGGAAAATGCCTTGATTCAAATGTCTTTGGATCTCATTGCTCAGTATATTAGAAGAATAGAAAACACACCATATTTGAGGCCAGTTTTTATAATAGTTATATGGAGAAATCATGAAACATGGATATCCTGTGTTCTAGGCTGACATTATATATAAGTGTATCAAACTATGCAGGTCCCCCCACCGCCACAGGCAGCCGCTCGTTTCGTGAGTGTAGGAGCTCTCTCCCAACCCATGTCCTGAAAACAATCCTGTTCTGCGCAAAGGTCGCCGTTAAACTTCCATGCATCTCATTTGCATGCCATCCCCTTTGTGTGCATTCGTCACTGTTTGCGAATCGGTGAGCTCACCCACGGCTGCCATACTGCCATATTTAACGGCGACCTTTGTGCATCGGCCTGCATCTACTCTGGGTTGGTAGGTCATGTTCACTCTGTCTACCCCCTGCCTTGTTGGTTTTAGGTTTGGTAAAGAAAGGAGGAACACTGTGTACAGGTAAACTGGCAGATTAGCCAGCAGCAAGATCTTTGGTATTATTTGGCATCCATGGTGGCTTGCTAGAGAAAAGAAGGAAGTACTGAAAGCTATGAGGATATGAGGCACTTCCAAGTGCAACACCCAGATATGTGCTTACTCTGCCTTATGGAAAATTCAGACCTGATTACACACATGATGCAGAGTTGTTTTTGGCATGAACGAAAACATTTTCCTTGTAGAAATAAACTTGTATAACTACATGAATGCAGCATCAAATGTGGAGTCCCTTCTTCCTTTAATTCTAGTGCATCTATTTCTGCAGAACCGACAAAAGAGAAAAAAAAAATTCTCGTTTGCACCTGGTACTATTCAAAAACATGGTCTAATGGGATTTAAAGATTAATTGCATTGCAGACCAGCTGCACGGGCCTTTGATGAAATATCACCAAAAGAAGACTCAAAGTATAGCATCACTATACCACAAAGATATGTTTTGATCCTGATAATAGATCAAATGCAGTTCCCTTATACTAATTAAGGTGCTGTATGATCTTTGATAACATGATCAGGGGGAGGTCCTGAAAGGCCCAAACAACAATATTGGGGCTGGGGATTGGGCTGTTTGGCCCATGCAGCCAAAAAGGTGTTCTGCTAGGAAAAGTCCAGAGTCTGCTATTGAGATAGACATAGGGGAAGCCACTGCTTGCTCTGGGATCGGTAGCATGGAACGTTGCTAGTATCTGGGGTTTCTTTCAGTACTTGTGAGCTGGATTGGACACTGCTGGAAGCAGGATATTGGGCTAGATATACCACTACTACTACTATTTAGCATTTCTATAGCGCTACAAGGCATACGCAGCGCTGCACAAACATAGAAGAAAGACAGTCCCTGCTCAAAGAGCTTACAATCTAATAGACAAAAAATAAATAAAGTAAGCAAATCAAATCAATTAATGTGGACGGGAAGGAAGAGAGGAGGGTAGGTGGAGGCGAGTGGCTACAAGTGGTTACGAGTCAAAAGCAATGTTAAAGAGGTGGGCTTTCAGTCTAGATTTAAAGGTGGCCAAGGATGGGGCAAGACGTAGGGGCTCAGGAAGTTTATTCCAGGCGTAGGGTCTGACCCAGTATGGCTATTCTTATGTACCCCTGCTTTAGGGGCACTTTTACTCAAGGGTTGCCGCGTGGCAATCTGGAACTACTGCCGGCCCAATGCGGGTGCCGGCGGTAGTTCCACCTTCAGCACATGCCATTTCATAAAGTGTCTGGCCCTATTTTAAAGCAGGCTCTGGGGCAAGGGCAAAGGCCCCTGCTACTCAAAATAAATATGCTTAACACCAGTGGTCTAAACATCTTGTATAGTCATCACACAAACAAAGACCCATCTACTTTAAACAAACTGTCTGGCAGTGGAAGGAGCCTGTGCTGTTCCTGAGGTGATGATCACAATTTGAATATTTTTGTCTGGTGAGTTGTAAGGGGGATAAAACACTTAACCAGCTAGGATAGCCACATAAAACACAGTGCTATCTTTATGTGCTTCATCCAAACCTTTTATAAAACCCTGCTAAACTAACTGCTTTTATCACATTTTCTGGCAATGAATTCCAGAGTTTAATTACACGTTGCGTGAAGAAATATTTTCCCCAGTTTGTTTTAAATTTACTACTTAGTAGCTTCATTGTGTATCCCATAGTCCTAGTATTTTTGGACAGAGTAAACAAGTGATTCACATCTACCCATTCCACTCAACTCAGTATTTTATAGACTTTTATCATATCTTCCCTCAGCTGTCTCTTTTCCAATCTGAAAAGCTCTAGCCGCTTTAGCCTTTCCTCTTATGGACGTTGCCCCATTCACTTTATCATTTTCATTGCCCTTCTCTGTACCTTTTCTAATTCTGCTATATCTTTTTTGAGATTCAGTAACCAGAATTGCATATAGTATTTGAAGAAACAGGCCAAGGCAATGAAACCTGGTCCATGATAAACCATTGAAGGTTCTTAAAAATATGTGCTTTTTCTAAGTATGAGAAACCATCAGGGCAGTGGTTGATTGAGTGATTTACTGATTTTATGTTGGGTCAATCTTACTTTCATTGTTTTGGCGTTCTCTCAAAATATAAAAGTGTAAAGTTGCCCTCAATTTGACATATGGTCTCTGCCCACAATTTGTATTTTTTCTCTCTATCTGGCTGGATGAACCCATTTGGTATAGATAAAAGTCTGACTGCGGAAAATACAGTGCCCATGTGGACAGTGACCAAAAGATGCATTATCTTCCATTCCACTTATATGGATAAAATCTTGCTAAACGGTTGCAATGCCCCTTTTGGTTGTCCCTGTGTCCAGGGCTGACCTGGCAGAAGCGTTCCTTAGGCAGATTCTGTCAGTCCCTGAATGCATAGTGCCTGAGGAAGAAGGGTTTTAGCAGGTGGGATTTTACTCCCTTCTCTCTCCCAGGAAATAATCCAAAACCAGGGTAACTATGAACAAGGTTGGCTAAAAACATATTTACAAGTTTATTCAAGTTGCACAACTTATCTAATCGTAGAAATAAATAGTGAACATATTAAACTCTATAAACATACCTAATAAGGGGTCCTTTTATCAAGCTGTGGGAAAAAGGGCCCTGCGTATGCGCCAGGGCCATTTTTTCGACAGCCAGTAAAAGCCCCCCTCCCTCAAAAAATGGCCACACAGTGAGATACCTCTTACTGTGTGGCAATGTGGTGGGGAGCCCTTACTAATGGGTTATAGCTGTGCAAGCCATTTCTGGGGGGGGGTCATTTCCCCCCAGAAATGGCGCTTGCTTGGGGCGGGACTACCGCCGGCGACCATGTTGGGCAAGCAGTAGTCCTGGAAGAGCGAGCGGTAAGCCCGCATAGGGCTTACCACCGCTCTGAAAAGGGACCCATAAAGAGCAACAAGATGATATCATACAATTCATTTCTGTAACACATTAGTTAATCATGCAGATAAATTGTGGTTTTTATACCAGCATAACACTACCGACTAAACTGGAAATAGTAATATCACCCCCACATCCTACCACTAGTTGTCCTTCTCACTTCTCCTTCCCCATCATGACCCAGATCTCACACTTAGGCTATAGTACAGCTGAACTAGTGGCTTCTGGAAGTCCCAGGAGGATTTGTGGTACCTGACCTGGTCTGTTTCTGCTGTTCTGCTGGCTGACCCCAGAGCTCTGCCTTCTGAAGTTGCACCTTTACTGACCTATGGCTCCGCCATCTTATCAGTTGCTGAGCCTCCCTCCCATTTGGAGGGGGAGTTTGCTCTGTCACCTCCGCACATCAGGACCACCATTACTCCTGAAGGGGGCTTCTTCACTACTGCACCTGCTTCTGGATCCCACAGCACCACCCATACTGTCAGGGGCCATCTGCTGTATCTGCTATTGGGTCTCGTCTGCCTTGCTTGGGCTTGTCTGGGCCTCAACAGTGCCACCTGCATGGGCTATCGACTACCTCTGCCTTCTGATAATTGATTTTATTATGTTGCTGTGTATTTGTATGTTTATTTTTGATGTGATCCTCTGTAATTGCAGATCTGCTGGAGAGCCAGAATATAAAATGATTAAATAAATAATGAAATCATTACACTGGTTGCCAAAAATGTAATACACACTTGAAGATACTCACACTTATGTTGAAAGTCTGAAATGGTTTATCCACAGGATACTGAGATTTATGAATTTAAATGGACCCTTAGGTCAACAGAGAAAACATTACTGGTCCTTCTGGCGTAACAAAGGAGAACCTAGAGAGCACAAGAACAAGGATATATCCAGATGTAGTTTGGACTATCTGAAATTCCCTAACAGATGAGGTGAGGGGATATAAGAAGTGGCTTAGATTCTGGAAACTAGCTAAGATTACTTAGCCAGGCATTCCCAGAGGGATAGATTATAGCTGTTACTTAAAATCTGCATTACCCAATCTACAGAGGCCTCAAGTATAAAACCACCTACGCTTCCACCTTTTCCTACATTAGCGCACAACTGTGGAACGGTCTACCTAAATTTGTGAAAATCACCCCTGATCAGCCGACCTTTAAAAAAATACCTTAAGACCTTCTTATTCGGGAAAGCTTACGCTCCTGACCCGCCCCGCTGTCTATTGAATTCCATTTCTCTTTCCACATTTCCCCACCTCTGCTATTACTTACTAGCCTCTTTCACTACATTGCCATTGACTGTTTGTAAACGCTTTAAATAAATAAATACAATTATTTGGTAGAGTAGGATGAACTATGCATGCAGCTGGGGCCGAGTAACCAGGATATCTAGGAAATAATTTGAAACATCTAGATCATTTTAATAGGACTGCATATCATCTACACATGTACTTGTACATAGTGATAGTTAAATGTTTAAATGGCATTCACATGTAAATACCGATTAATACAACATTCATTCTACCTGTTTTGAAGTTATATTGAGCAATGTTCTTTTTTGTAAGACACAGGGTCAGTGGCGATCCCAATCGACCTTAAGAACAGCTTACAAATATACAAATAAACAAATTACAAATATACATGTGCTCTTTTTCCCCCTTTGACCCCCTGCATGAATGAGCAGGTGCAACATTTGCAGCAGCTTTTGATGTGTTCTTTCCATTAATTTCAAAGAGAAACTATCCATATTATCTTTCTTAGAAAATTAGCATTAAATATGTTTGCAAAAAGCATCATCATTTTTTACATCTATGTGGTTTATTTGAATATTGTCTCACAATGGATCACACTGCATAAGACAGACTAATAGCTGGATTGTGAAGTGTTGCATGAAAATGATCAATGTACAGGATTAAGACATTGGGTCTAAGAGACAAGAAAGTTCTAGCATTCAGCACAGAGTATAAAGGGGGGGATTTTCCCTTAAAATTGACAGTGTGCATATGCACCAAGTAGACGAGAAGAATTCATTTACACTAAGAAATTAATTGGCTTATGAAATCATAAACAGACTTAATAACTCTACTCATGCACTTGGAAACCTGATATGCATTTTTAAAAACTATATATTTCTTAATGAATTGATAGATAAATGATGATATGAAGCAGATCTTTTTAATACTGAGTAGTTGTATTTATGCCTTTCATGTTTTATTCATGCTTTTTACGCACATAGGGAAATGTTTGTTGATTGCCATATCACAAAGTACAAACTACATCATAAGTGCTTAGATAATCTTCACTGTAAGGTTTTATGATTCTAAAAAAAAGTTGCCCAAATTATACTCCAGATATTTTATTATTTGGGTTGAGCTGTATTTCCATATGTTAAATCATTGGTAACTTGAAACAACAAGACTGGTTTAGAAAGATGTTCCCTGAATGATTTCTGTGCTGTTCTTTAATTATAGTTAACCTAATTGACGGAGTTCATAAAGAAGTAATGAAAGATAGAAAAAAATTGTGACAGTGTATTCTTATATGATGATACTTTGATCTCAGATTTAGGGGCAAAGATCATTATGGAGGGAATGAGATATTTTCGAAGTTCCAGGATGAGGCTTGGAAGTAGGACTGGATTTATCTTCCTTGCACCTCCAGGTAAGGGAGGAAAGGAGAGGAAATGGTCCTTCTTTAAGGATTTGTTGGTGGAAGGGGGGACTGATAGTCACAGGGTGACCCTCTCTCTCAAGTGCCGCTCAGCCTGAGTAGCACTGTCCCATTGTTCCCTTAAAGGTATAGGGGCTGACCAGCAGTGGTTGCACAGTGTTCTCTAGGTCTGTTCTTGCAACGTGAAGGGACAGGATGGTGCTGTTCATGCTGAATGATATTCAACAAAAGTGTTACTGGGAAGGAGAAAGAGGTGCTTCTTTCAGCCTGGCATGCCTAGGCAACTGTCCACACTGGTGGGAAATACAGGTTTCCTTAGGACAGTATAGTGATAGCCAGGTATCAAGATAGCAGCATCTCACAGGTGAGGAGAATCGTAAGTGAAAATAATGTATGAGTAACGTCTACAAGTGACAATGAAAGGGAAATTCCAATAAATAGAAGTATCTATTGAGCCAAATGAAGTTAAAATGCCTATATAGAAATTCTAGAAGAACAGAATACAAAACTGATGATCTGGAGTCAACTGATGAGTAAGTGGTGTAATAGAATTGCCATCAGAACAATATAACCCAATGAAGCTAGGGATGGGACCGCAAACAGGGTATGTATCAGAGTTTTTTTAAATTGGTGCAATGCTCCACTAACAAGAAAATATAGGGATCCAATTTATAATTGCTGGCAGAAAAATCTCCCTTTTGCTTCTCTTTTCCCATCAACCCTCATTTACCTGTGAAACTCCCCCTAAAGGGAGGAATTTTTGAGACACAGAAGGAGGAGAAGAAGACCACTCTGGTCAAAGGGTTTTTGAAAAGCAGGATAACTCATTGATTGGAGTAAATTGTCTGAGAAAGAGAGCATTCTAACCGACATATTCTGCTCTGGCAGCAGCCCTGTGAGTGAAATGTAACCATTTGAAAATTGTTGCATCACCAAGCTAAGGGGGAGGTGAACAGTAAGGTGGGTTGGATATGTAAATTGCTCACTGGGAGAAAAGTTAGACAAATGATCCATATTCACCCACTTTGGGGAGGATTATCATTAAAGTTGATAAATAAAGTTGGGGTTAATAATGCACACACACCAAGTAAAGGTAACTGAAGCTAGTTATGGGGTGAGGGAAAACACACCAGGATATAATTGGGGTAGTCTAGCAATAACCTTCCTGGTCTTCAGACCCATCAATCATTCAATGATATAGGGATTTTATATAAGATTTCTGGTGTTTTGGCTGAAAACAGAAGGTTTCCTGTATTGGGGAAAACCTGAAACTGCAGGTTTTGGGTTCTAAACAGATAGAATCAGAGTGAGCTAAACTTACAAAAGAGCTGAGCTGTGAACCTGGAAGGAAAGGGACATCTAAAGGCACTTTTTAAAAACAGTAAATGGCTAAGCGGGAAGAAGAAAGGCCCACTTGAAAGCAGGCTCAAGGTGAGGTGAAAGACCTCTGTGGACATAGTCTGTGTCTCAGCAGCAGAACAGCCCTTGGGAGCAAGCTCAGTGCAAAATGGAGGATCTCTGGAGACACAATTTGTGTCTGAGGTCTTGGCGTAGGTGGAAGATCCTGGGAGTGCAAGGAGCTTGACAGCAGAGATTGACCAAACCAGTGAAGGACCAGGGGGGACGTAGGTAATGCTGCCATTCCAATAAAAAAATTTAAAGGAACAGGGAGATGTGTATAAAGCTGCCACAGTGGCAAAGAGATTAATTGGTTCCAAGAGCAGTTCTCATTAGCAAATGTTTTAATGCTTTCATATAGTATAAATTGTAAATTGTTCAATAAACTGACATTTCGGCCATCCTTGTTCACAGCAGTCTTTTTGACTGGGGTTGAGGGGGAAGGAGGGAAATCCCACTCATTAATGCCTTTCTTCCCCATGTGAAGGCAGCAGGTGCAATCCTTCCAGGGCTCAACAGAGCCTGCCTGAGGGAGACGGCAGCCAGGTCGGCCCTGGACCTAGGAACACTCACAAGGGGGTGTTAGGCCTGTTTATTTCCTACTTTTCCTTCAGTGTCCTCATTCTCTCCCCCCTCCCCTTCTTAAATTTTACCCCTCTGAAACTGGTAAAAAATAAACAGGACAATATTCAGCTACCATGGCCAGAAGTTTTGTAAATACCAGCTATGGCAGTTAAAAAAAATCCAGATATTTAGTACCACTGTTCAGATAGTGAGCTGTGCGGAATATCCAGATAGAGCGGTGACGTCCAGTATTATCTAAATAGTGGAAATATTCATTTTGCTATCCAGATAATTTATCCATATAGCTTATGCAGATAATTTAGGATGGCCTTTTTTGTTGTCCTAAGTTATCCAGATAGTGGACTGTAAATTGCTGGTATCTGGATAATTTCTGAGACCACCCACGTTCCACCCAATCTCCATCCTGGCATAGATAATGTTGGGGCGGTGAGTAATAATAGCAAGTACAATATAATCATTCTCGTATTTCTTTATAAGAATTAGTTATTTATTGGGATTCTTTTTAAACTGCCTTAAAGAAGAGATTTACCCAAGACAGTGTACATCAGGTACAGTTTAACATCAAAGTTACAATTTTGTTGACAGCATAACAATGGTAAAATGTACAAGAACAAACATAAATACAATGAAAGCCTAACAATAAGACTACCATAAAACAGGATACAAAATAAACACATTTAACAGCACTGAAATTCAAATAACAGAGGCATAATATGATGCAAGCATAATAGTAATGGAGAATCTAATAAGCACACAATTAGAACATTCGAATGACATTGCTATGATATAAATGCTTTTCTACAATACAGCTTACCATATAGCTGAGGGGCCAAATGCAGATATATAGATGAGGACAAAATGCATGGCACAGAGTCTGTTGGGATAAATAAATAGGTGGCTAAACTAAAGGCAGGTTCCTTGTAAAGTTAATCAAGATATAAGGAACTGGTATAAGTTACAGTGTGTGTAGCAAGCAAGAGTTAGGGACTGGAGTGTTATTTCTGTTCTTTACATACAGTAGTGGAAATAAGTATTTGATCCCTTGCTGATTTTGTAAGTTTGCCCACTGACAAAGACATGAGCAGCCCATAATTGAAGGGTAGGTTATTGGTAACAGTGAGAGATAGCACATCACAAATTAAATCCGGAAAATCACATTGTGGAAAGTATATGAATTTATTTGCATTCTGCAGAGGGAAATAAGTATTTGATCCCTCTGGCAAACAAGACCTAATACTTGGTGGCAAAACCCTTGTTGGCAAGCACAGCGGTCAGACGTCTTCTGTAGTTGATGATGAGGTTTGCACACATGTCAGGAGGAATTTTGGTCCACTCCTCTTTGCAGATCATCTCTACATCATTAAGAGTTCTGGGCTGTCGCTTGGCAACTCGCAGCTTCAGCTCCCTCCATAAGTTTTCAATGGGATTAAGGTCTGGTGACTGGCTAGGCCACTCCATGACCCTAATGTGCTTCTTCCTGAGCCACTCCTTTGTTGCCTTGGCTGTATGTTTTGGGTCATTGTCGTGCTGGAAGACCCAGCCACGACCCATTTTTAAGGCCCTGGCGGAGGGAAGGAGGTTGTCACTCAGAATTGTACGGTACATGGCCCCATCCATTCTCCCATTGATGCGGTGAAGTAGTCCTGTACCCTTAGCAGAGAAACACCCCCAAAACATAACATTTCCACCTCCATGCTTGACAGTGGGGACGGTGTTCTTTGGGTCATAGGCAGCATTTCTCTTCCTCCAAACACGGCGAGTTGAGTTCATGCCAAAGAGCTCAATTTTTGTCTCATCTGACCACAGCACCTTCTCCCAATCACTCTCGGCATCATCCAGGTGTTCACTGGCAAACTTCAGACGGGCCGTCACATGTGCCTTCCGGAGCAGGGGGACCTTGCGGGCACTGCAGGATTGCAATCCGTTATGTCGTAATGTGTTACCAATGGTTTTCGTGGTGACAGTGGTCCCAGCTGCCTTGAGATCATTGACAAGTTCCCCCCTTGTAGTTGTAGGCTGATTTCTAACCTTCCTCATGATCAAGGATACCCCACGAGGTGAGATTTTGCGTGGAGCCCCAGATCTTTGTCGATTGACAGTCATTTTGTACTTCTTCCATTTTCTTACTATGGCACCAACAGTTGTCTCCTTCTCGCCCAGCGTCTTACTGATGGTTTTGTAGCCCATTCCAGCCTTGTGCAGGTGTATGATCTTGTCCCTGACATCCTTAGACAGCTCCTTGCTCTTGGCCATTTTGTAGAGGTTAGAGTCTGACTGATTCACTGAGTCTGTGGACAGGTGTCTTTCATACAGGTGACCATTGCCGACAGCTGTCTGTCATGCAGGTAACGAGTTGATTTGGAGCATCTACCTGGTCTGTAGGGGCCAGATCTCTTACTGGTTGGTGGGGGATCAAATACTTATTTCCCTCTGCAGAATGCAAATAAATTCATATACTTTCCACAATGTGATTTTCCGGATTTAATTTGTGATGTGCTATCTCTCACTGTTACCAATAACCTACCCTTCAATTATGGGCTGCTCATGTCTTTGTCAGTGGGCAAACTTACAAAATCAGCAAGGGATCAAATACTTATTTCCACCACTGTAAGTACATAAGCACCGCCATACTGGGAAAAGACCAAGGGTCCATCAAGCCCAGCATCCTGTCTCCGACAGCGGCCAATCCAGGCTTCAAGAACCCGGCAACCCCCCCCCCCCCCAAAAAAAAAAAAAAAAAAAATTAATAATGTTCAATGGACTTTTCCCTCAGGAATCTGTCCAAACCCCCTTTAAATTCCGTAAGGCCAGCTGCTGTCACTACATTCTCCAGCAACGAGTTCCAGAGTCTAACTACACGCTGAGTAAAGAAAAACTTTCTCCTATTTGTTTTAAATCTACCATATTCTAGCTTCATCTTGTGTCCCCTGGTTTTGTTATTGTTTGAAAGTGTAAACAAACGCTTCACATGTGTCCGCTCTATTCCGCTCATTATCTTGTAGACTTCTATCATATCACCCCTCAGCCGCCTTTTCTCCAAGCTGAAGCGCCCTAACCTTCTCAGCCTTTCCTCATAGGGAAGTCGTTCTTTCTGAGCTACTCCTTGGAGAAGACTGAAAGTGAAGTGCCTAAGGGGTCCTTTTACTAAGGTGCGCTGAAAAATGGGCTGTACTAGTGTAGGCGCTGTTTTGGGCGCGCGCAGATCCATTTTTTCAGCTTGCTTGTAAAAAAAGGCCTTTTTAAAACTTTTGTCGAAAATGGCCGTGCGGCAAAATAAAAACTGGTGTGTGTCCATTTTGGGTCTGAGACCTTACTGCCACCCCATTCACTTGGCGGTAAGGTCTCATGCATTAACCGTGCACACGTAAAAAATGAAATTACCGCCTGGGCCATGCGGTAGCTGGGCGGTAATTCCAAATTGGTATGTGTTGTGCGGGCGTAGGCACAAGCGCAGCTTAGTAAAAGGGCTCCTAAATGATTATATCTGTATGTTTCAACCCTAGCCACCTTACTTGGCAGACTACATGGGACATACTGCTCTTTATCTGCTGTATTTTACTATGATAGCATGTTTCATTGAAAGTCTCTAATTTCTATGTAAAAACTATGGATTAAAATGCTACTTTATCGGATCGTTTTTCCTGCCCCCCTTTGCATACACCCATCCACCTCTCTGCCTGCTCTCCTTGCAGCTATTCACAGCAGAAGTTGTCCTTCCTCATTGCAGCTTACAAGCCACCTAGTTTAGCTCTTCCCTTGCTGTTTCCTCTCAAAACCTCTTATTTATTTATTTATTTATTTATTTATTTATGTATAGCATTTATATCCCACATTTTCCCACCTACGGGCAGGCTCAATGTGGCTTACATTTGTCTGCAAAAACATACATCAATTCAGTAAATAAGAAAATACATTGAATTTAAAGAGATTAGCGAGTAACAGCAAAGTAGAGGAAAAGGAGAAAGAGTAGTAGAGTTCAATATGCCGTTATGTCAGTAGCTGCTCAGTGGTTAGAGATGCTAGGCGGGTCTTTAGCGTAAGCTTTTCCAAATAATATGATCTTTAGAGATTTTCTGAAGGTCAAATGATCTTGAATAGATTTGACTGATGCTGGTAAACCATACCACGAGTGAGCGCTAACATAGGGAAAGGTGGATGCATAGGTGGTTTTATACTTGAGGCCACAACATGTTGGGTAATGAAGATTCAAGTACGTGCGAGACGATCTGGAAGAGTTCCTAGGTGGTAAGTTGATAAGGGCATCCATATATGCAGGAGCCTCACCGTAGAGAATTTTATGCACCAGGATGCAAACTTTAAAAGTTATCCGGTCCTTGATAGGAAGCCAATTCAGTTTCTCACGCAGTGGTCTTGAACTCTCAAACCTCGATTTACCATAGATCAGCCTAGTAGCTGTATTCTGGGCAGTTTGTAGTTTTTTATGACGGAGTGCTTTGCACCCAGCATATATTCCATTGCAGTAATCAAGGTGGCTTAAGACTAAGGATTGTACTAAATTGTGGAATACATCTCTTGGGAAATATGGTTTAATACGTTTCAGTTTCCATAGTGAGAAGAATACTTTTTTGGTGTTTTTTGTCTGTGTATGTTTTTTTTTTGTTTACGTTAACCTCCAGATTCTATAAATGGCTCTTTAAATTGCATGCACAAATTTGGACAAGTACTCAATGTGCACATGTAATTTAATTGAATAGCATGTCAATTAGTGCCAATAATTGTGCCCTAACAATCAATTATTAGTGCTAATTGGCATTAATTAAAATCTACGCATATAAATTTAGCACCTGGATCAAAAAAAGGGGGCATGGCCATGAGAGGGTCATGGGCAGATAAGGGGCATTTCTGCAATTTCTGCACATCGTTATAGAATAAGATGGATCTGCGACTAATTTAAGCACGAGGATTTACACCAGGGTTAAGTTGGCATAAGTGGTTGTGCCTCAAAGTAGTCACAGATCCCAGCCCTAAGTGCTATTCTATAAATGGCACCTAACTTTGCGCACCGTTTATAAAATAGTGTTAAGGGCTTTTTTTTGGTGCTGATTTTTCAGCACCATTTAGAGAATTTACCTCTAAGGGGGCAGTTTTATAACTGGGAGCTTCCATGTAGGTGCTCTTGGGGCCCCATGGTTTGCATCCCCGCAGTGACATCAACCTGCTATATTTATCACTAGAAATTGGTGCTTGGGGTCTACTTCATATTGAGGAAGGAAAACAAGGACTGAATGATTACATCAAGACCAGCAGTGAGAAAATGTTAATAAAAGTTTGCAGTGAGAACATCATCAAGATGACAGAGGAGTCCAGAACTGTGAACAACTAACAGGAAAAGTACCTTAGAAAACCTGAGAACAACAGACAGCAGCAGGAATTGGCAATGGCTGCAGCTGAGTACTCGACGAACAACAAGCACCAGGATGACGTATAACAGAAGTAGGTTTATTTTTCATCCAACAAAAACAAGTCCCAGCTGAGCAAACTCAACACAGGTCCTGTTTCGGATTGCCAGCCTTCACCAGGAGCACACTGCTGAGTTTTCTGAAACACAAAATATCTTCGCAAGAGGAAAACGTATGGTCCTAAAGACCTTATAATGGTTGTCAGTTAACACTACTTTTCTCAAACTGCCAGCGTTCTTTTGTTTTGATGCAGCAGAGTACTCTCCAGAAGGACACAGAAGGATTAATTTTTGCAGCTCAGGAATAAGCTTTACAAAGTATCCACAAGAAAGCAAATATTCAGTTTACTTTGACTTATAGCAAATGTAGCTTATGAAATGAAAAAGATGAAACCATTGATCACTTGCTTAGTGAATGTTGACAAAATTGCCCGAACTGACTACAAACAATGACAGGTTAGCCACAATAACCCACTGGACTTTGTGCAAAAAATATGACTTTAGAGTCAACAAATACGGGTAAAGGTAAGGGTAATGCACTTGATATACCGCCTTTCTGTGGTTAAACCAAAATGGTTTACATATTATATAGAGGTATACACGATATGGACGCTAGGTGTATCCTATAAACTGCACCTAAATTTAGGTGTGCTTTATAGAATATGCCTAGGCGTATATTTTCAGCACTGATTTTTTAGGTCTGATATATAAAATCTAGCCCAATACCCTAAGCAATATAATTTAGTGGCGATAACTGGCTGTCTCATGCTGAATATTAGCGCTTAGTTGACTAAGCGCTATTTAACTGGATAGGAGCTGTTCCTGGCCGGTGCTGAATATTGGCCGGATAAATACCAGGTTATGCTAATATTCTATAAAGGGAAGTACACACCTATTTTCCTTTATAGAATAGGCTCCTACTGTGTGCTATCCAGCAGGGGGGAGAGGGCCCATGGAAAGACTGAGAGAGCCACATATTTCCTCTTAGCGCTTCCCTTCCATGTTTAAATTGTACCTTTGCTCGCAGGGATGCCCAAGGCCCACCAATCGAAGAGGTCTGCTATTTGAGTCCCCGCCCATGTTGCCTGAGCAGTGTGGAAGTCAGCTGTATTCTTCAGCTGCCAACGCTGGAAATTCCTGTACACACTCAATTCAGTCGCTGAACTGTGCATTGGCGGCTGAAGCACGCAGCTGACTTATGCACTTCTTAGGCAGCACGGATTTGAGCAGTGAACTTCTTCAGCTGTTGAGGGCATCCTGACCAGGTATTATACTGGTACTGCAATTTTGGAAGGAAATTGAACCCAAACTGGGGGGCCCAGGTCCTCGACGCTCCCCTGTGGCTAGGCTCCAGCTCTACGAATTCCTAATTGGAGCCACTCAGTTATAAAATTTTCACCTATGTGTGAAACCACCACATTAGCTGTTATCACAGCCTTGCACTAACATTAAGTAAGTGATAATTCATGTATTATGGGGTAAATTCTATAAGTGGCACCTAAATAGTGCTGAAAATTTTATGTGCTGAGTGCTATTCTCTAAAAGATACGCATGCTATATAGAATAGCGCTTAGGGCATAAACTGCACCTAACTTTAGGTGCTGACAATTACATCTACTAAAAGCCTAAATTAGGCGTGGTTCTGTTGAATTCTATATTTAAGTACTTAAAGTTTTGGAATGCCCCTGTAAAATCCCCTAAACACCCCTAGCCTTGTCCCCCAAAATTTACGTGCATTAAGATTTGTGTGCAGATCGTTATATATCTGCGCGTAAATCCTAATTAATTTTATTTTTATTTTATTTATTTGTTACATTTGTATCCCACATTTTCCCACCTATTTGCAGGCTTAGTGTTTGGCTTACATAATACCGTGAAGGTGATCGCCAACTCTGGTAGAGAAACAAATACAGAGTGATGTTATAGTCGAATAAGGTTCATGTGTTACAGACACATTGGGGAATCGTAGAGAACAAGAGTTAAGTAGTGATTCATTACGAGCTTTGGTTTCGTTGTGTTGCAGGGTTCAGGCACTTAAGTTGGGTTGATAGGGTATGCCTTTTCGAACAGGTTGGTCTTTAGTGATTTCCGGAAGTTGGTTGTATGTTATTTTAACAGCTTTTGGTAGTGCATTCCACAGTTGTGTGCTTATGTATGAGAAGCTGGATGCATAAATTGATTTGTATTTAAGTCCTTTACAGCTTGGGTAGTGGAGATTTAAGTATGTTCGTGTTGATCAGACTGTGTTTCTGGTTGGTAGGTCTATGAGGTCAGTCATGTATCCCGGGGCTTCACCATAGATAATTTTATGGACCAGGGTGCAGATTTTGAAAGCGATATGTTCTTTGATTGGGAGCCAGTGCAGTTTTTCTCGGAGGGGTTTGGCGCTTCAAATCGCATTTTTCCAAATATAAGCCTGGATGCTGTGTTTTGGTTGTTAGCTTCCAATTATTGGTGCTGATTGGCTTGTTACGCAATTAAGTTACATGCACAAATTGGTTACATGCGCTAATTTGTGTGCAAAAATTTAGTCGCCATTTATAGAATCCAGGGTAACTGCTTAATGAATTCTGCAATAGCAGCCATAAAAAAAACTACATGCTAGTGTGAACCAACCCTTTGCAATCCAAGTGTGAAGATAATGAAGGTAAGATTTACTTACATTTGATTTGATTTTGAAATATGTTTTAAGGTAATTGAATTAGAGCTATTTGTGAGAACTGCAGAAAGGGAGAGTAGATAGGGATGAAGCCTTGCCAAATGGTGCTACTCTTTACAAGTACCAAACTTGTGCAAACTCAGCCCTGAGTTTGTTTCTATTTTAATTCCTCACTTGGTTTGGAGGCGGTACAGGGATTCTCGTTTTTTACTCGTTTCCTATTTTCTAGGTTTGTTTTTAACTGAGTAGACTACAAGGTTGTGTGTTGAAGTGTTTTGTTAAAATGTATGTGCTATTTTATATCTCATGGAGCTAAGCTGGATGTTTATATTTGTTTCATGTAATTATCAATGTGTTGCATTTACATTTTTGCAACTATTGTGAATGCTGACAATTCCATTGCAACACCATCTGTTTCCTCATGGAATGCCTACTTATAGGTTAAGCATCTGGTGGGTAGATATATTGTGGTACTGTATATTACATGGCATGCTCCAAGAGGGAATTATGTTTACTGGAAGACAGTGGTCAATGCATTAATTAGATTACATACAAGACATAAAGATTATGCAAAATTTGATGGAGCAACTGTAATCTGATGCAGATATCATACAACCCTAAAGCCTCTGTAAATACAGAAATAGAAGGGCCTGTGTGTTAAAGTTAAGCCTACCCAGCAAGGGATCTGTAATCTGGGCAAAGAGAGCTTAAGGGTATCTCCCACTTGGCCTAAATGCGACTCTGAGGCTCCTGTTCTGCAAGATGGGAAGGTTTCATTGCCCCTGTACATATCTGCTAGGACTGTCCACAGCCCAAAACAGAAATTGTAACATCTTATGTGAAAAGAAAGGACAAAATAAAAGAAGAGGGGTTTAAGAAGGAAACAGAGTGGGTTGCAGCTAAGTGCAAGACAAGAAGCTAAGGGGTCCTTTTACTAAGCTGCGGGAAAAAGAGCCCTGCGGTGGTGGTGGGGACCATTTTTCCTGTGTGCTAAGGTCATTTTTACTACAGTGGGTAAAAAGCCCCCCCCCCCAAATGGCCATGCAGTAAGATAACTTTTACTGCATGGCCATGTGGCGGGGATCACTTATCGCCACCCTTTGAGGTGGCAGTAAGGGTTCTTGTGGTAACCTGGCGGTAACCAGGCAGTGTGCGGTGATGCCCAATTACCGCCACACTAGAAAAAAATGTAGAAAAAAATAAAAAATTTCTGGAGCACCGGAAATGCTGTGCGCTCGACCCAGAACTACCGCTGGTGGCCGAATTGGGCCGGTGGTAGTTCAGATTTAGCGTGCAGTAAGCTCATGTTGCGCTTACCGTCACTTTGTAAAAGACCCCCTAAGTGAGTTTGAGAGAATTTGATAGTAGGAATAAGTTCTCTCCCCTTTGAGCAGCTTTCAATATTCTAATTTTATGATGATGAATATATTAGGATCTCTAGTTGTAGGCTGAAGGATCACACACTTACTCAAAAGATTATGATAGTTTATCAGTTTATTGAAGTTAAGTTGGTCAGCAAAGATGTCCTTTTGCTCTTTTTTTTATTGGCCACTAGGCAACCAGTACTGACAGGATAACAGGTTATCGCAATATATAATTGATGTCTATTGTAATGCAAAGCTTTGGTGGTCCCTTTCTATGTATACCTGTAATGGACATTGTTGCACACATCACTGATAATTGTAGCAAATAAAAATAAAGAGAGAGAAAAAAAGAAGGAAACACCAGGGAAACCTAAATGAGGAGAATGAGGGGAGAAGAAAGAAGGTGGAGAGGAAATGCAAGGCATTCCAACTGCCCACCATTTGACGAACTTACACGGAAGTTCTCCAACCTGATCCAGGCACGTACAGTTGCTCTAAAGTGAGTCCTACTCTCCAGTGGGATCTGCCCAGCCAACTTATGCCTCTTGATCCACCATATACTGTAATGTTTAAGGTTTGTTAATTTAACAGCTTTCATCACAGATAGCAAAGTTGTATTTAAAATAATACCAATAAATAGATCTATTAGGGAAAACATGACCGTTGACAACAAAGAAGAACAGGCCTATCATTTCATTTCATAAATTTATATTTCGTCCATACAAAAAAGTCCTAAACAGATACCAAGTAAACATGCATTATAGTTTAAAACAGACATTAAAATTAAAAGAAACCCTTTCAGCCAAAATAAAAACAAATGACAATTAAATAAACTACAAACATAGAGGCACTTTAACCGCTAAAAGTATTACTTCATCTTAAAGGAGCAAAAGACCAGTTGAGTTACGAAAGGCTAGCCTGCTCCCTGTATGCAGCGATGCTTTTGACATGTACATAATGTACCGTGCTCAAAGTATAATTCATAAAAACACCTTCCACTCAATTTTGCTGTTTAATCCCATAGGATTGAGAGATTTCAATCTGTATATCCGCGTCTGTCCTTTTAAAACCAATGGGCGCCATTTTCAAACTCACCAATTCTGTGGAGATATACTTGAAGGCACTCTATCAGGTTACAATAGACATTAAAACTATAATTAAAACTAAAACTAAGACTATGATAAAGCTTAGGACAGAATTGAAGCCGATAAGTCCATGTAGCTCTGCAAATCATTGACAAATTCTTTCTGTGATTAGGATTATAAGAAAGTGAAGCTGATGGTTTGGCGCCTGATGAAGCAGATTGTGAAACGGAGGTGGTCTGTTGAACAGACTGAATAAGCAAGAGACAGACCCCATTGAAACAGATAAGTGCTTTTCAAGTCCTAAAATTGAATGAGAAATCACTGATTTGATGCTAGCAATAATGTATAAGCAGCTAATGTGATTATCAATAAAGAATCAATCAAAAGTATAAAAATTCTCTAAAAAGAGAGGGGCGTGTCAAGATGGCGCCGTGAGCGGTAACGTTTCAAGAGTTCTCCGCTCCACAGTTGCTAAACTTGTCTTTTCCTTTTGCCTCAATTATAATATGCCGCATACAAAACGAAAGGGAACAATTCGGAAGAATCCCCTACCTTCTGGAACGTCCACGCCGGTAACTGTGGGCCTGGAACGCTTCTTCCCCGCTCTTTCCCGACGAGGTGAAGTGGAGTCCATAGCGGGAGGAACCGGTGAAGCGGTCCCCCCGCTGGAAATTGAAACATCTCTCTCCCCACCAAGCTCTATGACGCCTCCTTGCCCTGCAGCTGCTGCGATTCGAACGGGGTTCCCTGTGGAGCCCAGAAGGGGCGATCCCGAGGAGCCCAGAGGGGAGCTCGAATCTGGAGAAAATTCTGCGGTTGCCGGAGAGATGGAGGTGAGCCTGTGTAAGATTTGGCTGAAGCTGGTAGAAATGGACAAAATACTGAAACAATCTTCTGAAGAGGTAAAGATATTGAATGTAAATATACAGGAGGTGAAGAACTCCCATGAGTTGGTGAAACAAGATTTTTCTTTGAAAATTGAGGCCTTGCAGGGAGAGTCTAAAACTGAAGAATTTAAAATCGCTGTGATAAAGGATAATATGGATTTAAGAAGGAGGATAGAGCAAGTGGAGAACTATAATAGGAGATTAAATCTCCGAATACT
This sequence comes from Microcaecilia unicolor, assembly GCF_901765095.1. NCBI lineage: Eukaryota > Metazoa > Chordata > Amphibia > Gymnophiona > Siphonopidae > Microcaecilia > Microcaecilia unicolor. The sequence goes on along the minus strand of NC_044035.1, from coordinate 319,672,733 downwards.
GAATTTTCCTAGACTGTTGGGAGTGTCCCCGAATGACATGTTTTGCAGGTACTTAAAAGAAAATTTGAAATTTCCCCAAGAAGTGTTTCCACCGTTGAATAAAATTTATTATATACCATCTACAATGAAAAAAATAGACTCAGAGAAGTCAATAGACCTGCAAAACGTCACAGATATTTTGGAACAATCAATTGAAGATGTAACTGAAAGAGGGACATTAATTGTTTCATTTGTATTTCAGCAGGACTTAAATGCAATAATGCGTCTGTATTTTAAATCAACTGACCGTTTGTTTGCTGGTCAAAAAATTTGGCTTTACCCGGACGTGACTAAGTCCACACAAGAAAGACGAAAAATATTTCTTTCTATGAGACCAAAAGTTTTGGAATTGGGGGCTTCATTCCTCCTGGCTTACCCTTGTAAATGTATTATTAGACTAAATCAGATAAAATATGTCTATTATTTGCCTAACCAACTCCAGACCTTCCTAGACAGTAAGCAATCTGTAGAGTAATAAAGAAATAAGGAATGACGGAACCATAATTAAGATTATAATAATTTATGTATATTGTGTTTAACTTCACTATATTCCTACCCCCCTCTTTTTTTTCATATTGAGGTCTAAGGAAGCCATGTTATAAGAAGAGAATTTTTCTTGATTCCTGATTTGTAAATGTTATTACTTAACGGCTGTATTATACTTTGCAGTATTATAATATCTGTATAAGTATTAAAATCTAATAAAAATTATATATATAAAAAAAAATTCTCTAAAAACAATTTGAGGAGGTTTTTCTGACCTATGAGGACGTTCGCATGGCTGTTCCAGTTGTAGTTACATCGACAACATGCCGAGTATCTGAGGTCTTTTCCTCCCTCTTAATGAATTGATTTTGAAAATGTAAAAAATCCAATTTGATTGAATACTAAGTATAATTCATTATTCTTGCTTCTATTGACTATTTGAGCATTCTAAACAGCAAGATATTTACCATATTAGTTTTCAATACCATAAATAAATTGGCCAACTCGATTGTAAAGATCATCCTGGAGATTGCCATTAGAATAACATTTTCAATGAATCTGGAACATTCAGACTACTGCATAGTGTCTTAAAAATTAACCAACAGACTTCAAATTTTACGCTTGAGCAAGGAAGCCAATGTAAAGATGCCAAACGGCATAACATGCTCTTTGCCAGAGGATGTAGTAACAGTGGTTAGCGTATCTGGGTTTAAAAAAGGGTTGTACGAGTTCCTGGAGGAAAAGTCCATAGTCTGCTATTGCCTTGGGATTGGTAGCATGGAGTGTTGCCACCATTTTGGTTTCTGTCAGGTACTTGTGATCTGGCTTGGCCACTGTTAGAAACAGCATACTGGGATAGATGGACCATTGATCTGACCCAGTATGGCTACTCTTATAATCTTATCACATACCATATGTAATGAGTTTATCTTGTTGGACAGACTGGATGGACAGTACAGGTCTTTATCTGCTATGTTACTATCGGGCTCACTTTCAAAAGAGAAAAATGTCCAAATCTCAAGGGGGAGTGCCAGGGGCGTGTTAATGGCGGAACTTGGGTGTTCCTAAGACTTAGATGTTTTTCAGCCATAATGGAACAAAACAAAAACATCCAGGACTAAAACTTAGACGTTTTGAGCTAGACCTGTTTTTATTAATATTAAGTCACAAAAAGGTGCCCTAAATAACCAGATGACCATTGGAGGGAATCAGGAATGACCTCCCCTTATTCCCCCAGTGGTCACTAACCCCCTCCCACCCCCCAAAAATGTGATGAAAAATATTACTTGCCAACCTCTATGCCAGCCTCAGATGTTATACTCAGGTCCATTAGAACAGCATGCAGGTCCCTGGAATAGTCTAGTGGTGGGTGCAGTGCACTACAGACAGGTGGACCCAGGCTTCTACCTCCCCCTACTTGTTACCCTTGTGGAGGAAACTGTGAGCCCTCCAAAACTCACCAGAATCCCACTGTACCCACATATAGGTGCCCCCTTCACCTGTAAGGGCTATGGTAGTGGTGTACAGTTGGGGGTAGTGGGTTTTGGTGGGCTCAGCACACAAGGTAAGGGAGCAATGGTGAGATGTGCACCTGGGAGCAGTTAATGATGTCCACTACAGTGCCCCTAGGGTGCACTATTGCTGTCCTGGGATGTAAGGCGGACCAGTCTAGTAAAAATGCTGGCTCCTCCTACATCCCAATGGCTTGATTTTGTATGTTTTGCACTTGGACGTTTATTTTTCGAAAATGGATCAAAAAACAAAACATCTAAATCACAAAACGTTGTTCAGAACAGTATTTTCGAAAATGAAAGATAGACGTTTTTCTTTTTTGAAAATGACCTTATTTCATATTCGGATTTTGGACATTTTTTGCAAAACATCCAAAGTCGGACTTAGACGTCATATCGAAAATGCCCCTCCACGTTATGTATAGGTGCAGTTGGAATTTTATGAGTTTTAAAAGGCTCACAATTTCCACCACAAGTGTACCAGTTAGAGTGGGATATGGCCCTGGGTTCCTTTTGCTACAGTCCACTGTACTGACCACTAGTCTACTCTTGGGACCGGCTTGCTGCTCTTATAGGAACGGCCATAATATCTGAAGCTGTCACACAGCCTAGTATGTACTGTCACTATCACATCTTTGGAGAGATGGGAAGGAGTTAGGGACTACTGGGAGGTAAGGGGGGGGGGGGGGGTCATGCTTTAATCCCTCCAGTGGTTGGTTAGGGCATCATTTTGTGACTTAGTCATGATTTTAACAGGTCCAGATAAAAAACAGTTTTTGCCCTAGACATTTCTATGTTGATCCATTATCCCAGGAAAAGATCTAAATTCTAGGCCTGCCAGAAAATCCTACACAAAACACTCCCCCTTGTGATTTAGACGAACTGCGGAGAAAACCATTTCAATTCTGAGTGTCAAAAATTGCAGCTTGGGCATTTTCCCATGAAAAAATCCATCTGCCGTTGTGCCACTTTTGAGACATTTTTCTCTTTTGAAAATGAGTGCCGTGGAGGGGCATTTTCGAAAGGGACGTCCATGGTTTGATTTGGACGTCCTCGCAAAATGTCCCGATCTAGGGGCGAGGAAACCCGTATTTTCAAAACAAGATGGACGTCCATCTTTCTTTTTCAAAATACCGTCAGGGACATCCAAATCCTTAAATTTGGTTGTCCCTAGACTTGGCCGTTTCTGATTTTCAGCAATAATCGAAATCAAGGACGTCCATCTCAGAAACGACCAAATGCAAGCCATTTGGTCATGGGAGGAGACAGCATTTGTAGTGCACTGGTCCCCCTGACATGCCAGGACACCAACTGGGCACCCTAGAGGGCACTTCAGTGGACTTCATAAATTGCTCCCAGGTACATAGCTCCCTTACCTGTGTGCTGAGCCCCCCAAACCCCCCTAAAACCCACTACCCCCAACTGTACACCACTACCAAAGCCCTTATTCTTTGAGGGTGGGAGGGAGTTAGTGACCACTGGGGGAGTAATGGGAGGTCATCCCCGATTCTCTCCGGTGGTCATCTGGTCATTTCGGGCACCTTTTTGTGCTTTGGTCGTAAGAAAAACACAACCAGGTAAAGTCGTCCAAGTGTTCGTCAGGGACGTCCTTATTTCTTTCGATTATGGGTCAAGGATGTCCAAGTGTTAGGCACGCCCAAGTTCTGCCTTCGCTACGCCTCCGACGTGCCCCCTTGAACTTTGGCCATCCCTGCGACGGAGTGCAGTTGGGGACGTGCAAAATCGGCTTTCAATTATACTGATTTGGACGACCCTGGGAGAAGGACGTCCATCTTCCGATTTATGTTGAAAGAAGGGCGTCCTTCTCTTTCAAAAATGAGCCCAATAGTGTCCTAGATTTATTAGTCACATACTTAACATTTCTGGAGCAATTATTTTGGACTCTTTGTCCCTATTTAATGGCTCCGATTTGAACCCACGGGCAGATGCACAACTGAAGCCAGATATGTTGCATGTCAGGTTGCATGTTTTCTAACACATGCTGCTTCCACATCAGTTTATGTTCCTGTTGAACTCAGAGCCAGAATCAACTGGATGTTTACTGATCCTCGGTCAGCTAGGCAGTTATTAATTTTTTAATCAGCCTTTATCCAAACAATAACTTTAAAGTAAAATCAATCAATTAATCAAATAACTAAAATTACACTCTATAGTTTCATACTGTAGGAACAGATTACATAAAAGCAAGAGAAAACTTTTATTATGGCCAAAAAAATAGACCCATGTCCATGGCATACACATGTGCATTACAGACAAAAAAGCACCACTGGGCCTTCAAGAAAGAGATAATAGCCGTCCTTTATTGTGAAAAAGACCTGACACGGGCCGTGTTTCGGCGCACAAGCGCCTGCCCCAGGGGTCAGGGTGTGTCTTCACAATGTATAAGCAGAAGTCCTAAGTGAGAGCTGGCTAGTATCCAAAACAGCCAAAAGCTTTTGAAAGTATGTCCAGCGGTAGCTGGCAATCCACTTAGGACTTCTGCTTATACATTGTGAAGACACACCCTGACCCCTGAGGCAGGCGCTTGTGCGCCGAAACACGGCCCGTGTCGGGTCTTTTTTCACAATAAAGGACGGCTATTATCTCTTTCTTGAAGGCCCAGTGGTGCTTTTTTTGTCTCTGCTGTATACTTGTATGCTGTATTACCCTCTCTTTTGTTACTGCGTATACACATGTGCATTCACAACATACTGTTTGCAGCCATCTCTCCAGTGCCAAGTCTGACCCACCTGGGTACAATTATAGAGTAGCCCTGCCAGACTTTTATTATTTATTATCCAATCATTCATGGGAAGTATTTAGAGGAAAGAAAAGGATATAGCTTCAAGGTATTCCATTTTAGCTTCAATTGTAATTTTTACCTTTTCCAGTAAAATTTATTGAGAAGATGTCTGGCTCCGTTCTATTTTTTACATCATCCCTTTGTCTGCAAGCACATTCACCAGCCGCTTAATTTGTCATCACCCTAGAGGTATCAAAACTAATGAGCTTTGTTTGAATAGACTTTTTCCAGTTCATCTAGCACACTTTGGGGTAATCATTCAGTTTGTTTGCCTCTAATGTAAAGCATTGTGGGAAATATAAGAAAATAATGGTTAAAAAAACAGTATAAATTGTTAACAGATACAATCTCTGCCTAGCCCTGTAGTTGTTATTTTTTAAAATTTCACTGGGCACTGAAATATTAGCCCTACCTTAAGTACAGTCACCAGTATATAATACTGGAAGAGAACCTGACAAAGCCTATTTTTCAATTAGCTTGTATCAGGCAGTTAAATTTTTTTTTTTAATATTTTAGGTAGAACTCATTCATTGCTTACAAATATTTAAACAGTCTTGTTTTTAAAGATTTGGATATGGACAAGATAAGAAACATGGACGCTTAATACTTTGCCACAAGTTAAGATTTAAGAAATCTATTACTGGGACAGCATACAGGAATGACATTTATTAGAGTGGCAATGGCATTTTCATATTTATAGAATGAAGCATTACCACAACCCTCAGTATTATGACATCACATATAGATCTGAATCACACAACAATGTAATTCAGATGTGTGCAATATGTAAGTAATATCTGAAAGGGCTCTCTGCACTCCCAGTGCAACAGATTTTTAATCCTGAGTCCTTGTATATGACTTCTGCTTGCCAGTTAGGACAGCAGTTACGTTTTTGTTTTTGCCACATTACAGAGGTGGAATCAAAATATGTTTCCATTTGTAAGATGACGGCACATTTAAAGAGGTGTGGAGGGGCATAATCGAACGGCGCCGGCCATCTATATGGGCGGCCATCTATATGGCCGGCGCCGCAAAGGGCAGTCCCGAACCGTATTATCGAAAAAGATGGCTGGCCATCTTTCATTTCGATGATACAGTTGGGGCCGGCCAAATGTCAGAGATGGCCGGGTTTGAGATAGCCGGCATCGGTTTTCGCCGATAATGGAAACCGAGGCCGGCCATCTCAAACCCGGCCAAATCCAAGGCATTTGGTCGTGGGATTGGCCAGCATTTGTAGTGCACTGGTCCCCCTGACATGCCAGGACACCAACCGGGCACCCTAGGGGGCACTGCAGTGGACTTCAAAAATTGCTCCCAGGTGCATACCTCCCTTACCTTGTTTGCTGAGCCCTCCAAATCCCCCCCCAAAACCCAGTCCCCACAACTGTACACCATTACCATAGCCCTTATGGGTGAAGGGGGGCACCTACATGTGGGTACAGTGGGTTTCTGGTGGGTTTTGGAGGGCTCACATTTACCACCACAAGTGTAACAGGTAGGGGGGGATGGGCCTGGGTCCGCCTGCCTGAAGTGCACTGCACCCACAAAAAACTGCTTCAGGGACCTTCATACTGCTATCATGGAGCTGGGTATGACATTTCAGGCTGGCAAAAAAGTTGGGTTTTTTTTTGGGTGGGAGGGGGTTGGCGACCACTGGAGGAGTAAGGGGAGGTGATCCCCGTTTCCCTCTGGTGGTCATTTGGTCAATTGGGGCACTTTTTTGAGACTTGGTCCTAAAAATAAATGGACCAAGTGAAGCCGGCGAAATGCTCCTCAGAGCCGGCCTTCTTTTTTCCATTATCGGCTGAAGCCCGCCATGTCTTAACAACGCCCCTGTCCCGCCTCCATCCCGACTTCTATACCCTGTGGAAACGCCCACTTTAACTTTGGCCAGCTCTGCGATGGAAAGCAGTTGGAGCTGGCCAAAATCGGCTTTCGATTATACCGATTTGGCCGGGTTTGGGAGATGGCCGGCCATCTCCTGATTTGTGTCAGAAGATGGCCCTTGATCTCCTTCGAAAATAAGCAGGATAGAGAGCTGATAGAGAGTAAAAATTTTGGGGTTGATATTCAGAAGATTTATGCAGGTGAAATGGGTTTTACTTGTTTAGGGCCCCTTTTACCAAGCAGGTAAAAGGGAAGTCTCACCTTCCTACAGGAAATGGCCGGGCGGCATAGCTGGTGCTGGTGTCAGCACGTGTTTTATTCGTGCCGAGGCCCCCTTTTACCGCAGCTGGTAAAAGGGAAGTCTCGCCTTCCTACAGGAAATGGCCGGGCGGCATATAAAGCACTTGCTGTGCAGCCATTCAGTTGGGGGGGGGGGGGGGGAGCCCTTACCACGACCCATTGAGGTGGCAGTAAGGGCTCTGCGTTAACATGGCGGTATCCGGGCAGCACGTGGCACTGCCTGTTCACCACCGGGTACACTGGAAATGACAGTGAGCTAGGGGTGGGAAGTACACCCAGGCTGCTGCGGTAGCCCAGTGGTACTTCCTGTATAGCAAGTGGTAAGCCCGCGTTGGGCTTACCACCACTTAGTAAAAGGAGACCTTAAATCTTTGCCTTTAAAATACTAATTTGTTCAGTTAACTATGCACAAAACTGGTGTATGGATAAAGTTCCCTAGTCAAAAATGGGGTTCGCTCAAATGTATGACAGGGACAGACTGGGGGTAATTCTTAATAGATCACCTAAAGTTAGGTGCTGGGATGATGCGCACTGAGCGCGGAGTCTATAGTGGCAAATGCATGCGCAACTGCTGTTATAGTAACTCCCATTTTCATGCCTAACTTTAGGTGTGAGTACTTACGTTAGCTGGTGTGAATGACTGTGCCTAACTGTAAGCATTAAGGCGCATAAGTGCTAGGCATACCCTGACCCACCCATGCCCCTACCAGGTCAACACCCCTCTTTCAGCTGTGTATGGTAGATTTTGTATTCGTAATTTTATAGCATATCGACTAATGGCAGTTACATATGAAACTAATTAGTGCCAATTAGCACCAGTTAAGACCAATTACAGGCAATAATTGTTTGTCAATTCCAATTAGCAACTAATTAAGCTAGTAATTTAGGCATGCAACTGCCAGTGTTCTATAACTTTGTGCGCTAAACCCCGGATTCTATTTATGGCAACTAAAGTTGTGTGTACAAATTGGCCACACGGCTAAGTTGCGCATGCAACTTAATTGTTTAACAAGCTAATCAGCACCAATAATTGTCCACTAACAAGCAAATATCAGTACTAATTGGCACTAATTTGAGATCCACATACTAGAATTTACGTGTGCAACTTTCTAAGTATATTCTGTAAAGTGGTGCTCGTAAATTCTAATATGCAGATCTCAAAGGAGTCTTGACCATGGAAGGGGCATGGGTGGGTCATAGGCAATCCTAAATATTACATGCACTGATAAAAAATGTCTGATCCATGTCTAAGATAGGAACGGGCATTTACACCAGGATTTAGTTGACGTAAATGATTGCGCCTAAATTTCAGTCACAGGGATGGGCATTACGTGTATTCTATACACCTTACTTTAGAATTGCATTAAGCGTGGTTTTTTTGGTGCTGATTTTTTAGGTGCCATATATTGAATCTGGTCCTAAGTGCAAAATTGGGTGTGCGGTTGGCATCACCAGTTTTGTGGTCCTCCTGGGTGGGAAAATTTCAAACTTGTAGACCTTGGTCAAAATGTCCCGTCCTGGTATTATAATATTTGCAGAAGTCCCAGGTCTCAATTAAACAGTCTCTCCAGGCTTATTTTATCACCCCATGCCACACTCCTCCAGTACCAGGCAATCAAATTTGTAATCCTTGGTCAATGTCGCTCCAGCTTAAATCCCATTGCCCCACATTCGGGCACCAATTTGTGTAAACTGGGTCTCCCTGGCCAGCTCACTCCCCACTACCCAGGCCACAAACAAACATCAGAAGGAATAGATCCTAAGGAACTTAGCCGAGATTGGGTGGCAGAGCCGGTGGCGGGAGGCGGGCATAGTGCTGGGCAGACTTATACGGTCTGTCTCTTGCTGCCTGATATTTAAAACTATTTAACTGGCCAGAAACGGCTCCTGGCTGGTTAAAAGGTACTTAACAGCTATCCGGCGATATTCAGCAGTAGATGGTTTGACTTCTGTCTTGTATGTTTTTTACTTGTACGCTCCAGTTGTAACCCAGAATATCTATAATGCTGCCTCTCTTTATCACAGAGCTGCCACGTTACCCATTCCAGGAGGACAACATTTCAGCCGGTCCTGGATTTCTGCCATCCTCATCCTGGTGCATTATGGGACCTACTGCACCAATTTCAATGGATAGAATCATGGACTACAAATACTACACTGCTTTGGGATGTAAGTTTAAAACCAGGACTGGCCAAAAAGTCTCCCTCCTGGAATGGGTAATGTGGCAGCTCTGTTATCACCTTAATCTGTATTAACTAGTTTATAATTTGGCAGAATAAATTCCTGACACTAGAGATGAACCAGAGTAAATTATTTTGTATGTTATGGGAAGGGCAATCCTCAAAGCTGTATTCCATTTCCCAGAGCCCTCTGCAACATCCTCTGTTGCTTTTTTTTTTTACTGAATGGATATTGTGAGTTAACTCCAATGTAAAGTAGTAGGAATTGGAGAGTTATAGGGGGCAGATCATTCAGTTATGTTTATTATATGATTGATGAAGAGCTGTTGGTTTTTGATGATTAGTTTGGTTTTTGATGATTACTTTTGTTGGTGTTACCTACTTTGGGGTTCTGTTGGATGAAAAGTGGACAATCAAATGTACATAAATATATAAATACATACCTCCTTGTTCTCATCCATCTATTTTCACTGGCCCTCTAGTCAAACCAGTTCCTTAGAGCATGGTTTCAAAGATGGTTCTGGATTCCATTTCTTCACAGCAGTTGGCCTTTTCTGTGTTCTAGAGCTAGTCCACCAGTCAGGCCATTTGTCATCCAACTCAAACCATTCCTGGCTTAAACCCTGTGGTGTCCAGACCTCACAACCCATATTTGCTACACCACAGAACATTGCAGTATGGCCTGAACTACAGTGCCAGCCTGACCAACCAAAAATGCATCAGGTCAATATTGAGCCGAAGTGTCCAGTGGGTGTGGCACTTAATAAAACATATACTCAGCCCCACTAAATGTATTGACAGAAACATTCACTATACAAGGAGACCATGCATACAGTGGTGATACTAAGCCACTATGGACTAGATTCAGTAAATGGCGCTCAAATTTGGGCACAAAAAAAAATGTGCTCTGAGTTGGATGCCATTTATAGAATAGCGCATAATGCTGGGATCTCTGCCCAGATGAAACCTGGTATAAATCCTCGTGTGTAAAGTAGGCACAGATTCCCCAAATTCTCTAATATTGTGCTCTTCATTAGTGAATGCCCCTTCCATGGCCATGCCCCCTTTTCAGTTCCATGCTAAAAGATTTGCACACATATCTTTATAGAATAGCGCTTAGCAAGATATGCGCACAAATCCAAATTCTTGCAAATTAGCACCAATAATTGATGGTGCTAATTTACAAACAATAATTGATTGTTAGCACCCAATAATTGACGCTAATTGGATTGTTATTCAATTAAATTGCATACACAAATTGGGCGTCAGCCCAAAATTGCACATGCAACGTTGGGTGCTATTTATAGAATCCTGGGGTATAAAGGTAATTCTATAACTCAATGCCCAAATTTATCCACCACCTCCATGCATAAATGTACAGAATACCAGCACTTACACAGGCAAGTATTAGGAAAATGACTAAGCACTATTTTCCAAGGCACAAATAAGTGAAATTGCATGGAAATGCAGAGCTACTACCACTTACACATGTAACTTTGAGAATGCTGTAAGTTACATGTACCCTTGCCACATTTAGGTGCCCGAAGTTAGGCCTAGTCTTTGGCGGGTGTGTAAATGATAGTATTTTATAATGGTATCTGGACTCCTAGATGTCATTATAGAATAGGCTTTCACCACATGGCAAAAGGAGGTGTGGTTATGTAGAATTGTCTCCATGGAAGCTGAGTGGTTTAATTTAGGACAGCCATTTCTCTGTCCAGACTTAAACCTCTTAGCCCTATCCAGATAATACTGGAGCATGAAAAGGGAATTTCTGAGAGCACTATCCATTAAATCCTACTGAAAATTCACAACTAGGGAACTTATATATTTAGTAGCAGCTGCTAAAAATGTAAGTCCCCTTGAATATTGACCTGACATATGTACAATGGCTAAACGTTCAGGTTTCAAGTAGGTATCAAAGTGTACCCAGAAATCTACAGTGTATAAACCAAAAATGGAGGTGCCAGATTTGACGGCACGTTTGTGTTTGTCTTCAAGGGTGCTTTCTTGAGTTCTAAGCATTGCATTATAAAGGTTCTGTCTCCCTTGTGTTAATGTATGACAACAGAGAAGTCTAAATATTAATGTCATTCCCTTCTTATGAAACGTCTATATTGAATTTGGGAAAGTGCTGAAACAGACATATTTACTATTCAGTAATTCTGAAGATTAAGACTTGCATAATGACTTCTTAGTGTTTGGTAAATAACCAGTTTTGATGTGAGTGCTTATATTGACACTATATTGTACCATGTGTGCTGTAGTCTCAATCAGAGCAATGAAAGTAATGGCAAAAATTAGTCCCACGGTGTTCCACTTTTTCTGTTGAAATGTGGTTGAAGGGGGGGCAGACTCAAGAAAAATGTCAGGAAGTATTTTTTCACGGAGAGAGTGGTGGATACTTGGAATGCCCTCCTGCGGGAGGTGGTGGAGATGAAAACGGTAATGGAATTAATAAATGCGTGGGATAAACATAAAAGAATCCTGTTCAGAAGGAATGGATCCTCAGAAGCTTAGCGGAGATTGGGTGGCAGCACCGGTGGTTGGGAGGCGGGGCTAGTGGTTGGGAGGCGGGCTAGTACTGGGCAGACTTCTACGGTCTGTGCTCTGAAAATAGTAGATACAAATCAAGGTCAGGTATAAAGTAGTGCATATGAATTTATCTTGGGCAGACTGGATGGACCGTACAGGTCTTTTTATGCCATCGCCTATTATGTTACTATGAATTAATTTCTACCAGGACAAAGAAAATATATTTGCAGATGTCCCACTGTGGCATTTCTGGTAATCTACCATGGCCACTTTAGGATGGTACCCTCCTGGTTCATATTGCATGGCCCTACCATAGCACAGTTACCATGTAATACTGATTTTTAAAAAAGGTTCCAGAGGTGGAAATTATAGACCGGTGAGCCTGACATTGGTGCCGGGCAAAATGGTAGAGACTATTATAAAGAAAAAAATGACAGAGCATATTCAAAAGCATGGATTAATGAGACAAAGCTAACATGAATTTAGTGAAGAGAAATCTTGCCTCACTAACCTAATACATTTCTTTGAAGGGGTGAACAAACATGTGGATAAAGGTGAGCTGTTCGATATTGTGTATCTGGATTTTCAAAAGGCATTTGACAAAGTATCTCATGAAAGACTCCAGAGGAAATTGGAGAGTCATGGGATAGGAGCTAATGTTCTACTGTGGCTTAAAAACTGGTTAAAATATAGAAAACAGAGAGTAGGATTAAATGGTAAGTATTCTCAATGGAGAAAGGTAGATAATGGGGTTCCCCATGGGTCTGTGTTGGGACTGCTGCTTTTTAACATAATAGATCTAGAGATGGGAGTAACTAGTGAGGTAATTAAATTTACTGATGACACAAAGTTATTCAAAGTTGTTAAATCGCAAGAGGATTGTGAAAAATTACAAGAGGACTTTATGAGACTGGGACACTGGGCATCCAAATGGCAGATGACGTTTAATGTAAGCAAGTGCAAAGTGATGCATGTGGGAAAAAGGAACACGAACTATAGCTATGTCATGCAAGGTTCCACATTAGGAGTCACTGACCAGGAAAGGGATCTAGGTGTCATCGTTGATGATACTTTGAAACCCTCTGCTCAGTGTGAGGCGGTAGCTAAGAGATCAAATAGAATATTAAGTATTATTAGGAAAGGAATGGAAAACCGTTAACCTCAGGTACTTGTGACCTGGATTGGCCACTGTTAGACACAATATGTTGGGCTTGATGGACCTTTGGTCTGTCCCAGTATGGCAATACTTATGTTCTTAATATCCATAACAAGAATGGAAAAAACAAATTTTACCAAGCTCAAATCATTCCATATCAAATAGGTGAGAAAACCGTTCCATGATGAGGAAAGGGAACACAGGAAAAAGAAGAACCAAATCACCCCTTCTCTTCCACTGGCAATAAAATCAGAAATTAGTCCTCAATGTTACATAATGTGGAAAATGTCAAACATGGACTTATGTGGTTTTTTTCAACCCAGTTCTCAGGAAATACCTATCCAGTTTTTCAGGTACCCACAATGAATATGCATGAGATAACTCTGCATGCAATAGAGGTAGTGCATACAAATTTATCTCATGCGTATTCGAACCCCTAAGTTAAGGTACTAACTCAACTTTTTGTAAGGGACCTTTCAGGACCCTCACTATCTCGGTATACTTTTAGCAGCAGTACCGTACCATCTACTACAGTGAGAAGGTATAATCCATGATTCTACAGAGTCCTCTGTGAAACCTAGAGCTAGGTGTCACTTTTCTGTTTTAGTTTTGGATCTGTAATATGTATAAATCCCCCCTCCCCCCAAAAAGAGAGAGAGTTTGATGAGAAATTGGGGAGAGAGGAGATCTTTGCTCACAGTGAGCTTTAAAAGCAGGTTTTCACTGTCTGAGAAAATAAGAGAGATTTTTAACTGTCATTTTGCCTGGCAGCCATCCTGTAGTAGAAATGTTACATGTCTGAGCTAAGCAGAGAGGGAGGTGGGCAGCAACTTATGTTAATTATTCAATGAAGAAAAGACAGGCAGGCTGATGGAGCTACATTTACACACTTTGGATGATTTTATCCATTAGAGAGAATAAAGGTAAAATAGTAATGTAAGGACAAAGAGGAAAAATAGCTGAAGCTAATGGGGTGAGGGTGGGGTGTTAGATAATTTACTCGCCATAATAAAAGAGGAACGTACTGACAGTGACCTTTTGACTGGGAGTAGTGGTCTGGGTTTTCAGTGCTCTGATACTCAGAGGTTCTGTGCTTGGTCTTCTGGCTGAGCCAAGAGGTTGCCCATCATTGGGGAAACCTTATTATTGCTGGTTGTAGAACTCTGTTAAGAGCTGGTATTTTGGGTTGTAGCCAGTGTTGCCAGGTGGAAAATTTTTTTCCTACCCAAATGAGCCCAAAACCTGCCCAAACTCAAACCCTGCCCTGACACCCCCACCCCTGTGTCATCACCCTGCTCCTGCTGTCATCAACCCTGCCCCTGCCATCACTGGCCCCGCTTCCCCTGTCACCAGCCCTGCCTCCCCCATCACCAGCCCCGCCCAGCATGTCACTAACCCTGCCCCCCCGTGGCTGAAAAAACCGCCCGAAAAACCGCGGAAAAGAAAAAAAAGAAGCCCAAAAAACCGCGACCCGCCACGGGCAAAAATTTCCCGTGGCAGGTCGCAGAAAACCGCCCAATTGGGCGGTAAAACCGCCCACCTGGCAACACTGGTTGTAGCAGGGAAAAGTACCCCATGGGTTTCTCCTGAAGACTGATGGTGAAAAGTTTATTTTCTGTGGGGGAAATCTAGAAGTGAAATTTTCTGCCCAGCGTGCAGCGGTGGCCAAAAAAGCAGACAGGATGCTAAAAATTATTAGGAAAGTGATACAGAAAAAATCAATACTATAATGGTTCTGTATTGCTTTATGGTGTGACCTTGATATGAGTATTGTGTTCAATTTTGGTTGCTATATCTAAAAAATATATAGTTACTACACGCAACTATGAGCTCCTTTTTCCTCCTTAGTTACAATTTATATTTAAATCAACTCATAAGTAACTACATTTATGTGTTTTTTCTTTTGTTGCACAGAGTGGTTGGAAGAGTGATAGAGGAAAAGTGGAATGTAGAAAAACCATTAGGAAATATATGTATAGAAATGGTTTATCATATGTTTGCAATAAAAGAAAAAAAAAAAGAAAAACACATAAATGTAGTTACTTATGGGTTGATAAAAAATATATAGTGGAATTAGAAAAGGTTCAAAGAAGAGCAACCAAAATGATAAAGGGGATGGCTAAAGAGATTATTCCTCTTCAGCATGGAAAGAGATGGCTGAGGGGGGATATGATTGAGGTCTACAAAATCTTGAGTGAATGGGTAAAAGTGAATCGATTTTTCACTCTTTCAAAAAGTACAAAGACCAGGGGGACACTCATGGAAATTACATGGAAATACTTTTAAAACAAATAGGAGGAAATATTTTTTTCACTCAAAGAATAGTTAAGCTCTGGAACTTGTTGCTGAGGGATGTGGTAACAGCAGTTAGCATATTTGTACAAGTTTGTACAAGTTCCTGGAGGAAAAGTCCATAGTCTGTTATTGAGATGGACATAGGGGGAGGCACTGCTTGCCCCTGGATTGGTAGCATGGAATGCTGCTACTAATTGGAGTTCTGCCAGGTACTTGTGACCTGGATTGGCCACTGTTGGAAGCAGGATGCTGGGCTAGATGGACCAATGGTCTGACCCAGTATTCTTATGTTTTTACTAAAGGATTGGATAGGAGAGTCCCAGGTAGTGTTCACTTTTATTGTAGAAATATGGCTTCCAGACTTAGACAGCCCAATGCTCTTACAGCTATGCCCACCAGATAATTGTGTTTTATAGCCCTCCAGGTACCATTCGGGTACCATTTTATTGCACACTTTATGGTTTCAATTACCCTTTTGGTTATTTTAGGAGATTTGAATCTTCTTTTGGAGGATGGTACAAACTCAGATGTAAACAACGTTTTAGGTATTTTAAATTCTTTACATTTTGTGGTGATGGATATAGAGAAAGGCCATGCTTTTTCCAACCCAGCATACAAATTTTTATTTAATTAGTGATTGCTAGTGGTCACTGGTTATACTGTTAGATCTCTTTATCCTTGATTGTACTTTGAGATTACCTCGGGACTATCAGTCTAGAGGTAAGATCAGTGGAAATAAATTGTGGTCTTTAGTTACTCCTTCCCTTGCATTGGATAATTCTCAGCAAAAAATAATGTTATTCACATGAAACTAGTCAGTGACCCAGTTGTTTATAGTCGAGTCCCTCTGGTTAAAAGGAAATTCACTAAGACCCTGGTAAGTCTCCCTGGTAGTCCCAGAGGGTTTGGAGATGATTGGAGCAGGACTGGCTAAAACTCAGGTTTTCAAAATTTAAGTTAGAATGGAGGAATGCTATTAAGCAGTATAAAAGTGCTATTATGGAGATGAAAAAAATCTTATTTTGCAAGACTAGTTGATATTGATGATTCAGATCAGAGGAATCTTTTCAAGCTTGTCAATAGGCTTACTTCTTCTGCTGAGGTGTTTCACCTAATATATTTCTTCAGTCTTCAGCTACTTATCTTAACGTATTACTTTATTGATAAAGTGCATAAAGTTAAACAATCAGTTGTTAATCTTGATAGTTCTTTTAAAGAGTTAGTTTTTACAAATTTTGAATATGGAATTCCAGCACATAATATGGAGTACGTTTGCTCTAGTGTTGGAAACTACAGTTTCTTCTGTTCTGACCAAGTTATCCCATTCATCTTGTTCTCTCAAAGTCTGTCCTTCTTTTCTGCTAAAAGTACATGTTGGAATAATAAAATGGCTAACCAGCCTTGTTAATTGTACTCTGGATGAAAGCTATTATCCCATGTCACTTGACTAATTTGTCTTGACACTTATTCCTAAATTTGAAGAAGCTGATCTGACAAATGTGATCAGTTTCTGACCCATGGCCAGTATACCATGGCTTGTCACTTTTCCCTTCTGCTCTCTCCCCCAGGGTCCAGCATTTCTCCCTCTCTTCCCTCACTCCCATTGTCCGGCATCTCTCTATCACTTCCTTCTGCTCCTGGATCAAACATCTCCCTCTTTCTCCCCTTTCCACCACCTGTGTATCTCTCCCTCCCTCTTGTCTCCCCTCCTTGCCTAACATCCCTCCCTCTCTCCTATTGTCCACCATCTCTCTCTCTCTCCCTCTCTTGTGCCCCAGGTCCAACATCTCTCCCTTCCTCCCCTCCACCATCATGTCCAATATTTCTCCCTCTCTCCCACATGCACCATCTCTCCCTCCTCTCCATCCCTATGTCCAACATTTTCTCTCTCTTGCCCCTCCCCTGTCCATTCAATTTCTCTCCCTCCCTTTCTCATCCCTCTCCACCCCTTTGCATCTCTCCCTTCCACCCCTCCACCTTATATCTAACAATTCCACTTCTCACCCCCCAATTGACCACCATCTTTCTTTCTCTCTCTCCCTCCCTTGTGCCCTGGGTCCAACATCTCTTCCTTCCTCCTCGCCACCATTATGCCCAATATTTCTCCCTCTCTCTCCCCTATGCACCATCTCTCCCTCCCCTACAGCCCCATGCCCATTTCTTCCTCTCTTGCCTCTCTCTCCCCCCTCCATGCAGTATCTTTCTCTCCCTTTCTCTTTTACTGCATCTCTCCCTCCTCCCCTCTACCCTATATCCAACAATCCTCCCTCTCTCACCCCACCCATCTCACAACTCTCCCTCTGACCCTCTTGGTTCAATGGGTCCCATTAGAGAAGAGGAAATTGTGACAGAGGAGGGTCGGATACAGCAGAGGAGAGGCTTCTGGGTTAGCAGCAGGCATTGTGTGGGAATTGCTGCTGCTATCTGGGACCCATTGAATAGAGCGACGCCCATACTGTTCCCTCCATGCCACGCTGTCAAGGTGCATCTGCTGCTAGATAGACCTGAACCCAAACTGGATGGGCCCAGGCCCACCTGGGCTCACCCGTGGCTATGCCCCTGGCACGTTACATGTGTAAATGTTTAGAATAATACCACTTATGTGGGTATATATGCACATACCCACGTAAGTGGAAGTGGGGTGCCTAAGTGCTATTCTGCAAATACTCATCTAACTTCCAAGATGCATATTTGCAAGAAGGCCATAGACAGGAGAGGAGTGTGGATGGGACTTAGCTTGGGTTTCCATTTATGCAGACAACGTACAGAATTCTGTAAGTTACTTTCATCTGTGCTGCATGTAGGCACTCACACTTAAACTAGCTCTAGGGAACTTAAATGTTTGCTGCACCGATATTGGGGTATGCTATATTTTATAATACAATCTAGGTGCCTTGGTTTCAATATAAAATAGGCACCTACTACTTGGCCTTGGGGTGCCTAAATGGAAACATCCAGTTAGAGAATTTCCTCCATAGTGCAGATGCAGTCTGTAAGGATTTTAGAGGCTCTGTCTGGATAGTTTTCTGAATATCCCGGTCAGGTGCACTTTATCTTGATAGCAGGTGCTGTTATCCGGATAAGCATTTTTGAATAGCTTACAGTATCAGAAACATTTTAACAAATGTTATTAACCATATTGGAGACAATGCTATAAATTGGTACTTCCATTTCAGTGCACTGATGCTGAGTGCTAGGTGCACCAAGACGTTATTATAAAATAATAGTGGAAGCCTGCATGGGCATTCGTAAGTTTAGATGCAACCATTTATGCCATGTCAAGAGCAGGTGTAAATGGGCAAGCCTATATGCACCAAGTGATGCACATAATTGATAGTATTCTATAAGTTACATGCACCGCCCATATATATGCCCCCCTGCAGTTACATGCTATAGCACTTAGGTGCCACCTTATAGAATATCGCCTAGTGCATATTTTTGCGTAACTACCAATTCTTGGCACCTATAATACACACAAGTGGCACATACATCTTCATCTTATTTTTCATTTCTTTCCTAATAATTCTTAGCATCCTGTTTGCTTTTTTGGCCACTGCCACACATTGGGAAGACGATTACAGCACATTGTCTACCATGACACCTTGATCTTTTTCTTGGGTGTTGACTCCTAAGGTGGACCCTAGCATCAAGTAACTACGATTCGGATTATTCTTCACAAAATGTGCATCACTTTGCATTTGTCCGTATTAAATTTCATCTGCCATTTGGATGCCTAGTCTTCCAAATTTCTACGGTCTTCCTTCAATTTTTCACAGTCCTTATGTGTTTTAAAAACTTTGAATAGTTTTGCATCATCTGCAAGTTTAATCACCCCACTTATTTTCATTTCCAGATAATTTATATAAATATGTTAAAGAGCACTTTTAATCCAGACGTACAGTTCTAGAATTATCCTCCTTAAAAAGTCAAATTAACTCTACATGCCAATCATATACAAAATACAATTTAAGGGAAAAAGTTTAAATGGACAGATATTAGAGATTCAGATGTTGCAGAACTAGCTTTTCACAGCCACAACCTCCTTACTACTCAGTTTATCTGGATCCTGTCAATGATAGTCAGATTAGATTTTGATAAGAACAAGTGAATCTCTCCTCTGTATCTCTGTGACTTGCTGTAGCTTCCATTCAAGTTGAACCATGTATACAAACCCTTGAATAATTTGAAGTTAATCATTTACATTTCATAGCCCTTGATAGGCTTTAGACTCCGGGAGGGGGGGGAGGTGAGTGGGGAGGGGGCAGCTTTGGTTTTTTTTTAATCGCCTTGTATATTGTACGACTCGAGATAAATGACACTGACTGTCTGAAATCTGCATTCTTGCTTCTGATGCAAAACTGTAAATAATTTTGTGCAGTGTTTCAGAATTGATCATAGTCACTTGAATTTCCAATTTTTCATTCACTGCAAAGACCTTTTTTTATTTTTTTTTTGAAGAATGTGCTTTGTGTATGTGAATGCTCTCCAAAGCTCCTATACTAAATGACTGCTTTACGCCTCTTTTCCAATAAGGTGAAATAGAGGTCAAGAGATACAGCTCATGTTTACATCTCTGCTTTTGCTGGCTTTGAGATGAGTTTCCTAACTACTAGGAAATACAGTACACTAATAAGTGATGATTGTTTCTGAATTGGTAAGCTGCATTATAAACATTTCTGTACTGTGGGAATCTAAAAAAAACTTCATTCATGAATCCTATTCAACGTAAAACAATTAAACAGAACTTAGGCAATAATTATCCTAATTAACTATAGTGTAATGCTTGTATTCAGGATCAGTGCAACGTTATATCAGCTCACTTTTTCAAGAACAGGAAGCTTTATATGTCTCTGTGTATTGATAGTTCTTGTATCTGGCTTTTTGTTGTGCATATTTCACTGTAAAAATATTTGTCGGTGAAAGATTGAACAATATGAATGAATATGATTATGCCATTGTCAAAAACCCCCCAATGCATCACAATTTCCTGTTTTTAATCACCACTCTATACCTCACAGCCTGAGGGCATAGTTTTAATTTGGGTGCCTTACTAATGAAAAGAAAAAAAATAATTGTTTTGCTAGGATTTAATAATAAGCAATAAAATCAGCCAACCAGATTTTACCTCTGCATTCAATCTCTTTTTTATTATAAAACATTTTGTGCTTTTTTTTAGATTACAGGCACAGATACCGAACATTTTACTAATAAATATTTCAGTTTGCTTATGAAGGCTAATACTGTCATCCGAATATGGAATTATATTTCTTTCATGCTTCATTATCATTTCATGGTAGTAATGACAGTAAGGCAATGGAATATTTACAGGCTTTTCAGAAGACATTTATCCAATGCATTTCCCTGAAGGGCACCTAGGCTTAAAGATACATTATCCTTCTGCAGAACATTGTCCAGAATCCCAGTTTTTCTGAATTTTCCAATCAGAGATGGTTAAACCTTCAAGTGCGTGCATTCTGGATCATGCAAATAGGTACATTAAAAAAGCACTGTGGATCACTTGTAGTAAAATGTGTTATCTCTGCTCATTGGGTACAAATATTACTATAGTCCATCAAATATATAGCTGGATACATTATTGATAACAGGTGGATTGCACTGTTGAAGGGTCAAGTGCAAAAACTTGTTCTTTGTAAAAGAAAAAAAAATACATTCTGTGCTCTCTGACTTAAGAGAATCTGGATGACATGCTGACTCATTTCATGGTGAATACAATTTTTCAGTTGTGGAGTGAATTCATTGTCTAGGTGGCAAGGTGAGATCAGTGAGATGTGGTTTAGGAAAGCATGTTGACTGCTAAGCCTGAGCACGGCTGCTTTATTAAAAAAACAAACAAACAAGAACTGAAAACAAATAACCAATTTTGACCTACTGTAATGGCATAAAATATGTGAAGGTAAAGCACTAAGAGGAAGGAAAAAGCCTTAAAGAGCTCCAGACCACCAGATCTATAGAGCTGAGAGCAATCAAAATGACCTATTCCTCAGCATCGGCTGAAAAAAACCTTCCCCAATGTCTAACAAAAATCCATTATGGAACATAATTTTCAAAATAGCCATTAAGCTTCAAAATGTGCAAAACCCGAAAATACACTTACTTAGGGCCCTGTTTACTAAGCCGCAGTATAGATGTGTTAACGTTTTTAACGCATATTAACCATGTACGCCTACAATATAGGCGCCTACACGGTTAACACGTGTGCTAATTCTAGGCATGTTAAAAATGCTAACGCGCCTTAGTAAACAGGGCCCATAGAGTGTCAAGAGCTGTTGCCATGTATTTTTCATATATAACGTTGTCAAAAACAAAAACAAAGCACATAGACTCCAAAAATACTTAGCTTGAATATGTCGCCTGTCCTGAAGTCATAATTCCAGCATTAAGCAATCCCCCAGGCCAACTTTGGCCAGTGTTTCGCTTATGCTCAAATAAGCAATGCTGCTTCAGGGTCTCGATAACTGGGGAAAAAGACAAACAGCGACTCAGCACTACGCTTTCCGATGACACTCCATTTAAGTAGTTGTATAGTGGATTATTAAAAAACAAAACAAAAAAAAAAAGCATTTGGTAAGTGGCATTGACTTCAATGCTGGAATTTCAGAGGTATATAAAATATATTGGGTCAGATATTCAGCAATATTTAACCGACCAGGAACAGCTCCTGGCTGGTAAAATAGCGCTTAATCATCTAAGCGTTAATATTCAGCACAAGATAGCCAATTACCTCTACTGAATATTAGCACTTAGCACAGAGGGAGAGATTCTACATATGGCACCCCAAAAAATTGGCTCTGAAATCAGCGCTAAGTGCTGTGATAAACACAGTGTCTGCCCTTACATGAGGAGGCCGCCAGAGGGCGCTCTCCCACTGAAATCAGGAAAATGCCCATTCTGGTCACTAGAGGGAGCTCCAGGGATCGAGCTGAGTATTGGCATGTATGGGCCAGTAGAGGAAGCTCCAGAGAGATAGCTGGGGTAGTGAGAAGAGACTTCTGGACCCAGATCTTTCTAGAACCAGAGGAGCGAGGTGGGGAGGTTTATTGGACACCTCATAAATAGCTTCCTCTTAGCAGAGGAGGGGGTTTTGCCCGAGGGAGAGAAGATGGGACAGTGCTGAGGAGGAAGGACTGTGTGTCTGACAAGGTAAAGTAGGCTGCAAAAGCCTGGGGTTAGAAGTCCCCAAAATATTGAGGTGGAACTGTGAAGTGATTAAAGAGAACGAACAGCCGTGGGGTGGAGGATAGGACTGTAAGGTTAAGGTGAATAAAGTGTGTCCTATCCAGGGGAGCTGGCTGTTTTACCCTGAGACCCAGATGTCCCCAGTAAATGGTCTCAGGGGCGTGAATCGCAGTCAAAGAAGAGTTGGAAAAGCCAGGTTCCCAAAAGACTGTAACCTAGCTCTAATAAACTAAATTTACATGCAACCAGCTAATTTGCATATTTTTGCAAGCAGAGGAAGCTGTGCTATCTTCCAGAGAAGGGTGACCAGGGGACCCACCAGAAGAACTGGTAAGGGGGATTGGTTACCAGGAGATACAGCGGGGAGGCCGGGCCAGGACTGAAGGTTAATGAAGAGGTCACCCTGAGGGAAAGGGGAGGCCCAAACATAGAGGCCCGAGTCAACGCAGACACAGAGAAGTCTGGTTTCAAGGTGGTTCCCTGAGGCAAAGGAGAACACCCCTGTGGGCTTACAGTGTATTCTATAATTGTCGCAAAAACACGGTTTAAATCCCAGCACATAGATTTAGATGCGCTGTTCCGTATTCTACAACTAAGTGCATACATTTTGAAATGCCCATGAAAAGCTCATTCCCCACCCATAACCCCACCTCTTTTTGCCTGCGTTGTTTAGAAGTTTTTCACATTTCGTTACATAATATGCTTAGCAAGTTGTGTGCATAAATTCAAACCAGTACCAATTAGTGCTCATTATTGATTGTTAAGCGCTGTTATCAGTGCTCATTAGCTTTTTAAGCGTATTTTTATAGAATCTGCACTGATTTGGGCGCAGATCCAGGGCCGTGCCGATGCGGTAAGCGAGGTAAGCATGGCAGGAGGGCGCCATCCTCTGGGGGGCGCCCCGCCGCACCATGCTTACCTCACTCTCTTCTCCCCAGATCCTTTTTTTTGTTTTTGTTTAAATTTACCTCTCCGGCGCGCGGCAGCGTAAGTGAGAAGGAGGCGGCGCTCCCCCGGCCGCCCCGACGTGTCTTTCCTTCGCTCGGTTCCGCCTTCTTCTGACGTCATTTCTGAAGAAGGCGGGACACAGCGAAGTCAAGACACGTCGGGGCGGGGGAGCGCCGCCTCCTTCTCACTAACGCTGCCACGCGCCGGAGAGGTAAATTTAAACAAAAAAAAAAGGATCTGGGGAGAAGAGCGCGGGTAGTGTAGCGCTCGTTTTCGGGGGGGGGGCGCCGGAGAGGCCAACTGCAGGGGGGCGCCGGAGACCCTAGGCACGGCCCTGCGCAGATCTCTAGGCGCACTATATAGAATCTGGGGGAGAGTGGCTAGCCAGCTGTATCACATGATATAGCTGGCTATCTGTGAATATTCAAGTGCTGGTCAGCTAAGTTTAGTGGGCAAATCGGATCACCTAAATAGTAGTCCCATCGTCGCCCATTATTAACTTAACTAACTAGCTAGCACTGAATAATCACATAGCCGCTTAAGTTAGAGCCAGCCAAAAAAGCCCCGGATATTCAATGCTGGTCACCCGAAATGGCCCGGAATAGAATATCCGGGTTCAGCACCGGCATTGCCTGATGCTGGCTGAATATTGGGGGGGGGTTTGTGACTATCTGCATGTTAGAGGTGAGTTACATGAACTGACCTAGATGTATTTTAATTTTTTTGTCAAAAAATAATAACACAATACTATCTTTTCCACTGAAGTGAAAATAATGCAAAGATCAGTGCCGCCTGCAACTAAATCATTAAATCATAATACTGATAACTAATGATTATTTTGAAGGGAGGAAAAAGAGCCTCACAGAGCTCCTAGACAAGAAACTGCCTATTGGAGCTAAAACGGACGCATAGCTGTCCTCTGTTCATCATAGGCTCAAAAAAAAAAAAAACCTCCAAAAGGGATCTCTATTAAATGGCTGCTCATGCTCAAAAACAGATCCAATCTTGTGGTGCACTTTAATTTTTTTGGGCAGAACTTAACCTTAAAAGCCCACCCACACAACTCTTGCTCCGAAGATGATTATATCTTAAACCATAGGCACCCCATATAAGAGGCTTGGGGAGGCTAAGCCTCCCCAGCCCAATGGTTGACTTCCGGGTGTTGCGCCCGCCCTACCCGCTCCCCTCGCGCGTGCGGTTTAATTGTTTTAGTTCCGTGGCAGCGACGTCATTGACGTCGCTACCATGGAGAATACGGAGGTCAGCTCCACCCTCTTGGCAGCGACATGACGTTATTGAAGTCGCTACGGAGGTACGCTCCGGCCCTCCGCCCCCCCGCCCCCTTGGCAGCGACGCGACGTGATTGACGTCGCCATGGAGGTAAGCTCCGCCCCCTTTAGCCTCCCCCAAAACAGTTGGCTACCGACCGTCTATGTCTTAAACCATGTCTCCCAAACTCCTTATACTCATCCCCCAGTCTTCTCTTCTCCATCTTCCCTACACTATACTCCTCCCAATCTCTTGCCTTTTGCCTATCTATGTACTATGTAAGCCGCATTGAACCTGCTGTGTGTGGGAAAGCGCGGGGTGCAAACGTAATAAATAAATAAGTAATAAATACATGAAGAAAAATGCAAAAGGCTGAATATCTGAGGTATTCTGCTGTTTATTCGCTCAGATATTCTGGAGCACTGTAAGCACTCACGTTGCACCTGAATGTTTCTTATATAGCTGGTCATGGTACAGCATGACTTTATGAACTCGCCACATGGAACGCTAACCTGTTCAATAAGGCATACCACAAAGATCCATCCTAAATACCAGACAACAAAACTTATACCAGAACTGGACAAAACCGAACTCTCTATACTTGACTGCTTCATTCACTTTGTCACTAATGAACTTTAACGCAATACCCAGTGGCGTACCAAGGGGGGGGGGGGGGCGGTGGGGGCAGTCCGCCCCAGGTGCATGCCGCTGGGAGGGTGCCGCACGCCTGTCAGCATCGTTGGTTTCCATGCTCCCTCTGCCCCGGAACAGGAAGTAACCTATTCCGGGGCAGAGGGAGCATGGAAACCAACGACGCTGACCGACGCGCGGCACCCCCCCAGCAGCGTGCACCCGGGGGGGGTTCTTTTGCCGGGGGGGGGGGGGGTCGCTGCACCCGGGGGGGGGCGGGGCACATCGGCGATCCGCCCTGGGTGTCAGCGCCCCTCGGAACGCCACTGGCAATACCACTCTATTCCTCATTCCAATTATGAATTCTCTATGCTTGACTGCTTAATCTACTCTGTCACTTATGAACTTTAATGCAATACCACTTTGCATTTCTCATTCCGGAAATGGCGATCGCCATTACGGAATAATGTAAGCCACATTGAGCCTGCAAATAGGTGGGGAAATGTGGGATACAAATGCAACAAATAAATAAATAAATAAATAAAATAAATTTTATCCATAGTGTTAAAAAAGGGGACCCCCCCCTTCCCTAGTTTCAAAATACTTTGTAATTGTTTAAACATTTAGCGGTCCTTTTACTAAGTGGTGGGAAAGATTACCACGTGCTTCCTGAGTGCCAAAATGCGCTACCGTGGGGTGTACTGAGGCACCCCACTCAGGCATCAGCACATGCTTTTTTGGGGAGTGTTTGGGGATGAGTAGGCATGCCCAGTGCTAACTGGTTAGTGCAGCTACATGGCTGCACGCCAACTGATTACAGCATGGTTAGCACATGAGCCCTTTCCGCTTACTAAACAGGTGTTGGTAAGGGTTCACACGCTAATGGGCATGTGTTAATTTGGAAATTAGCACCAAGCCTTTAATGGGAAAAATGGAAATGTGCCCATTTTACAGCCGCACTAAGTGTCCTCAGTGCACAGGGAAACATACGTAGGGTCCCTTTTAGTGCAGCTTAGTAAAAGGGCCCCTTAGTATAACCTTTGAAAATACATTAGTCAAACCTTTATTAGGAAACTCCTTAGCAAATGCTTTGCACCGTAAGCCTTATATTGTCACAGAAATTTAATCACAACTTTATCTTCTTCGTGAAACGTCATTTTGCTAAAACGGATCTTAATGGTCACTTCTTGAATGAGGTCATTTTGAAAACAGAGATCATCCAGTTTTTACAGCATCTTGCAGTAACACCTGCCAATAAAAGTAATAATTTTTTAAATAATAGGATATTTGTTTTGCAGTTTTTAGTAAAAGTGTTGGGGGCCCTGTTTTTTTCCAGACACCGTGGATGAAAGAAGATGTGAGAGCATGTGAAAATACTTGCGTAGCGAATCTATAACTTGATACCAAGGCGTAGCTGCTACAATGGTGCATGCTTATTGCAAATTCTATAATGGCTTCAGGGCATGGCTAAGCTGCTATAGATCACTACTGCAAAGTCATATTGGTGCACCGAAATTTAGATGCACCCACTTAAGACAGGTCAATGACTGGTGTGAGTTGCTGCTCCTACGTGCCCCATGTAACACACAAAACTGATATCATTATGTAAGTTGCACCTGTCATTTGGCAACATGCCAATGATCTGCCCCTTCTCTGTCCACATGTGCACCCCCTTGCAGGTACATACTCCTCTATATTCCATAAAGGGCGCTCAAATTTGTGTGTGATCCTGAGATGGGTAATGAGCCAATATCAATAATTGAGCATTAACAATCAATTATTGATGTTAATTGACACCAATTTGGATTTGCGCATCCATCATGCACTATTCTATGGGAGGGGCATGGGTGGGTCAGAGGCATTTCTGGAAATTTGCGCTCAGTGTTATAGAATACTGCAGATGCATTGTAGGATAAATCACAGATAATAAATTACCTGTGTCCAGGTTCCCCTAAGCAGAACTATCTGCAAGCAAATAATCCTGAATTAGGTCTAGGGGTGGGAACCTTGGAACCTAGCCAAATACTTCCGTTAGAAAGAACTGTAGCTGAGACTGTAGGCTGATATATATATTAGATTTATTATGGTATCAGGTAAGAAAATAGAGCTAAGGTATACAAAATAGAACTCTGCAAGCTTTGGCTGAATACAAAATCACTGGCTGATAAAAATTACACTCATACGTCACACTACTAAACACTAATTCTTACTGGTTACCAGGTAAAATTACACCACTGATCAGTCACACTATGTTACGAGGTAGTACAGTTATTAGCAGCTTCTCCTGATCACAAGTACGACGGCACCAGCCTTCTGCTCAGGTAAATACCACTAACTAGCCCCCGACTAGTAGGAAACGAATCACCGTGTTTCTCACCAGGCGGAGACCTCAGGGTCGTCTCTCTCGGGAGCTGGCACGGGACACCTCACAGACTCAAGCTGATATAGCAGCGAGTCTTAGTCAGAGCTGGAAGGGAACTCTGCAGCAGATAAGGAGGTCACAGGTCACGCAGGGCAGGTACAGCTGAACCACGATACTTTTCTCCAGATACACAGTTCATCAGTTGGTGGACCTTATTAGGTCTCACTGGTCTTATTTTACACCTCCACCTTCTTCCAAGGCTTCCGAATAACTCCTTTCTTTGTTCCCGCTCTCCCCGTACCTCTTGGTCCGGTGGCTGCAGGAACCAATCTGGATCCTTCTCAGCTCACTGCATGGCAAGAACAGTCCGTTGTTCTTGACCTTCAAGTTGTTACATTTTGGTATGCATTTTCTGTTTCTCACCCGCCTTGCTGGAGCCAGCCTCTCAGGGAGATAAGGGGGCCTGCTTTGCCCACAGCATGTCCTTGGTGTTGAGCTTCTGCTGTAATTTTCCACAAGCTGCAAAGCTGTTACTTGCTGACACAGAGATGTGTGGGTCAGAGTGTACAGCCTCCATTTTGCTGTCATAGGTTTATACAGGCCAAGGCCCGCAAGGTGAGACACACAGGGAAATACTCCTACAGCATGCCAAATTGGGAGCCAGGAATGACACCTGGTTTCAGCAGGTATAAGTCCTGGCACGCAAATCTGGGCGCAAGAATGGCTTTACAACCTAGAGTGCCCTTTATAGAACAGTGCTAGGCACCACATACTGAATCTGGCCCACTGTGACTTTGTGCATACTTTATAGAATTGTGTCTAGCAGTTATGTGCATATATGCTAATTATTGGTGCTAATGATGCACACATGTGCTATGGTTCTATAACCTATGCACATATTTGGTGCCTAACATTGTGTCCCACCTTATAGACTTTCATTTTAACCTTTAAAAATCAAATCTCAGAGGAAGGGATGTCAGCTCAAGACATGGTAGCTCGGAGCTGAAGCTCCGCTCGTGCTGTTCATTTACTTTGATATTCCCTATCCCAGCCACCTCCTCAAAGCTGATTTTGTAGTGCTCCTGGTCCCAGTATCGATGGCTTCTTGCAAGAAGTCCGAGACCACCTGACCCACAACTTCTCAGTGCAAAAAGAGCCTGGGAAATTCGAAAGCGGTGGATCCTAGTGTGAACAAGATGGCAGAGGTGGAATCCGAGATGGAGGAAGAATCAGATTCTGACACAGATGACTCATGCGAAGAGGTGCGGGTTTAGGACATTAGAAAATAGATGTTGGTCTTAAAACGCAGATTTCCACCTGGTTTGGCAAGATTTGAAAACTCCACTAGCTGGTATTAAAAAACAGGTCAGTGCACTATCCGCTAAACAGGAGGAAATAGAAGAGAGGCTTGCACAATGTGAGGATCATGTGGAGGGGATGCAATTCTTCTATGACTCCCAGAATGCGGAGACTAAATTGCTATGGAAACATGTGGAAGACCTTGAGAACAGGTTGCAGAGATTCTCTGATTTAGAGGCATTCCGGAAGAACCTGCATATATTAACTGTGCTGTGGTGGTTCAAGATTTCACCATGTTCGGTAGGCTGAACAGCTTAATCCTGCGGTGCTCCCTGAGATTAGACTTGATAGAGCGAACCATGCATTGGGCACCAAGTGGGATGATAAGTCACGGGATATTGTGGTGTGCCTTCACAATTTTCAACTAAAAGAGAAAGTTCTGAAATTGGCAAGGCTGCAGAACTTGAAACAGTGGAAATCGATAAAAATTGAGATCTTTCAGGACATCTCAGCTATAATCCTTCAAAGGAGATGAGAGTTCTCAGGGGTTATTGCACTTTTGTGAGAAGCCAACATTAAATATAAGTGGAGCTTTCCATGTGGATTACAGTTCACTGTAAATGGTGTCAATAAGAAAACTCAGTCTCCGGAGCAGCAGTTAAAGGTGGCCAATCTACCGGCAGGAGTGATGGTGGAATTACTTCAAAGGAGACCTGCATAACCGGCTTCAAAATGGCAGAGAGTAAAGAATGGCAAGCCCCTGCCTCGGTTGGATTCCCACCTGCATAGCCCTACACAAGAAGGGTCGGATCAGCAGCCAACTTGAAGGGGCTTTTCCTCCTTTAACATGATTATACTAGTGACAACAATATGCCTTTTCCAGTTTGGGAGGCATGGATGAGAAGTGCTAATGTATTAACAATTAGTGTCAGTTTTGCTGCTTTTATTGTTGGTTAAGTATGAGCTAAGATTTCTTCGCACCCATCTACTTAGCACTATCTCTCCTACTGTCATCCCTTCTATCTGTCTTATCCTCAATCTTTCACTTTCCACTGCGAAAGTTACTGATGCCTTCAAATGTGCCATAATTACACCACTCCTCAAGAAACCCTTCATTTTACCCTAGCTGTCTTTCCAACTATTGCCCTATCTCCCTCCTCCCTTTCCTATCCAAGATACTTGAACATGCTGTTCACCGCCATTGTCTTGACTTTCTTTCATCTCAAATTATTCTTGATCCACTTCAATCTGGCTTTCACCCTCTTCATTCAACTGAAACAGCACTTGACCTGTTCCTGGCCAGATCCAAAGGTCTCTATTCTATCCTCATACTTCTTGAGCTATCTGCTGCTTTTGGCACTGTTGATCACCACCTACTCCTTGATACGCTGTCCTCATTTGGATTTCAGGGCTCTGTTCTTTCCTGGTTTTCTTCTTATCTCTCCAATCACACTTTTAGTGTATACTCTGGTGGATCCTCCTCCACTTCTATCCCACTATCAGGGCTCTGTTTTGGGACCTCTTCTTTTCTCCATCTATACTTCTTCCCTTGGTGCGCTGATCTCATCCCATGGTTTTCAGTATCACGTTTACGCTGATGACTCCCAGATCTACCTCTCCACACCAGAAATTTCAGCAGGAATCCAGGCCCAAGTTTCAGCCTGCCTATCTGACATTGCTGCATAGATGTCTCACCACAATCTGAAACTAAACATGACCAAGACTGAGCTTCTTATCTTTCCCCTTAAACCAACCTCTCCTCTTCCCCCTAAACCAACCTCTCCTCTTACCTCATTTTCTGTCTCTGTGGATAACACTGTCATTCTCCCTTTCTCATCATCTTGCAACCTTGTGATCTTCTTTGACTCCTCTCTCTCTTTTTCTCTGCCCATAGTCAACAGACTGCTAAAACCTGTCATTTCTTTCTCTATAATATCACCAAAATTCGTCCTTTCCTTTCTGAGCACGCTACCAGAACCCTCATCCACACTCTCATCACCTCTCGCTTAGACTATTGCAACTTGCTTCTCACAGGTCTCCCACTAAGCCATCTCTCTCCCCTTCAATTTGTTCAAACTTCTGCTGCACAACTTATATTTTGCCGGTGTCACTATGCTCATACCGTGTTTCCCCGAAAATAAGACAGTGCCTTATATTAATTTTTGCTCCCAAAGATGCGCTAGGTCTTATTTTCAGGGGATGTCTTATTCGGGATGTGGCAGTAGGGGGACTGTGGCGGTCGGGAACAGTATTGAAGTGGGGGGCGGTATCCTGCAGGAGTAGGCCGTGGCTCGCCTATCTGCCCACAGTGACCGCAGGACTCGAGCAGAGCAGAGCCGCCCTGGCCGGGCTGGGAATGGAGGAGGGGTATGCACTAGGAAAGGTAATGGAATGTGGGGCCGGGCTGCTCCGGCTGGGGGTCTCGAGAGGTTGTGAGAGGGCTTAGGGCGCAGGATCATCCCTACCGTATTACAAACGTTAAAAAACAATTCTACGGTAACTCCGTTCCCTGTTGGTGGCGCTTTATGCACTCCTCCTGTACATTCGCAACACTTTCCATCCTTCTAGTCTGACTTAGCTCTTGGGCAATGGAGCAGCGCCGAAAGGGCTCGGTTACTCATTTTCTTTTCTTTTATTATTTCTGCAAGGGGGATGTTTCTTTTCTTTCCGGGCTCACTTACTGGTAGTTGATCTTCACAAAAGCATGAAGGAGGATGGTAGGAGTCTGCTGGACGATAGATTTTCCACCTCAGTCTTGTTTCTTGCATTTCTTTAATGTTATTTCGTCTTTGGGTTGCAGCAAAAAAAAAAAAAAATTAAGATTTCTCTGTCCATGTCCCATCGGGGCCAAACAAAAACTTTGCTAGGTCTTACTTTTGGGGGAGGCCTTATATTTAGCAATTCAGCAAAACCTCTACTAGGTCTTATTTTCAAGGGATGTCTTATTTTCGGGGAAACAGGGTATTAGCCCTCTCCTCAAGTCACTTCATTGGCTCCCTGTCCGTTTCTGCAAACAGTTCAAATTCCTCTCAGCATTCACTCTGCAGCTCCTCAGTACCTCTCCATGCTTATCTCTCCCTACACTCCTCTCCAGGGGGTATTGATTATCAAGTGGGGAGCCCAAAAGAAAAAAGAGAGACAGGCGAAGGAAGCAACATTCCACCAGCAACTAGCAAAGCTGGAGGTCCGACAGGAGTAAAATAGGGTACATAAGTAATGCCATACTGGGAAAAGACCAAAGGTCCATCGAGCCCAGCATCCTGTCCACAACAGCGGCCAATCCAGGCCAAGGGCACCTATGATCAGAACTACAACAATTACAATTAAACACCACAGAGTTCCAACATAGGGAGCTTAAACAGCAGTATCATGAATAGCAATAAATCTGGGAGATTATTGGCTAACAAACTCAGAAAGCAATAGGCAGCCACAACCATTTCCAAGATCAGGAATGCTAAATGGGAGATACTAGTCAAAGAAGGGGAAATTCATAATAGTTTTCTTGAATTTTACACACAACTTTATGCTCAGGACCTCTCTATAGCCCCAGACAGGACCACTAAATATCTGGAGGGAATCCAGTTACCTTTTCTTTCAAATGATGCTAGGGATCTCATGGATTCCCTTATATCTATGAATGAGATCTTAGAGGTATTCAAGGACCTGCTTCTGGTGAAATCTCGGGGTTTGGATGTTTTTACCAACAGCTTTTATAAAACATTTGGGGGCCAAGTGTCAGTCATTCTGGCCAGGGTGTTCAATTCCATATAGCAAGGGCAGAGTTTGCCACCTGTCATGAACATGGCAGGTATTACTGTCTTATGTAAATCTGATCTGACCAACATTTGTTGTGGTTCATATTGCCTGATCTCTTTAACAAATGTGGACTTGAAGATCCTGGCCAAGATTTTAACAAACTAGCTAGCTCCATAGATGCCATTTTTAATTAACTCTGATCAGGCCGGCTTCATACTGGGGCATCAGACCATGGACAACATTATGAGGGTTATCAATTTAATATGGGCAGTGCAAAAAGAACAAACACCTGCAATCTTGATAGCAGTGGACACTGAGAAAGCCTTTGACTGTGTACTCTGGGCATTTATATTTGCGATGTTGCAGAAGGTGGGAGTAGGCCCTGGGTTTATAAACTGGTTGGCTACACTATATGCAAATCCAGAGGCACATATTAAGATCAATGCGACTAACAGCTTTAAATTGGGCAGGGTAAGTAGACAGGATTGTCCACTGTCCTCTGTTGTTTTTGCCTTGGTCATGGAGACCTTTGCCTAGCAAATTAGAGATGCCAATAACATAGCCAGAGTCCCTCCTCAAATATATATGAACTCTTTGTTTGTGGATATCATGATTTTCTCAGTTTCCCAGCTGAGTGCCTCTCTTCTTACGATTTTATTAGAGATGAAGCTTCATCAGGGGCATTTTCGAAAGAGAAGGGCACCCATCTTTCGACACAAATCGGGAGATGGGCATCCTTCTCTCAGGGTTGCCCAAATCGGCATAATTGAAAGCCGATTTTGGGCATCCTCAACTGCAGTCTGTTGCGGGGACCACCAAAGTTCACGGGGGCGTGTCAGAGGCATAGCGAAGCCGGGACTGGGGCTTGCTTAAGAGTTGGGCGTCCTCGGCCGATAATGGAAAAAAGAAGGGCATCCCTGACGAGCACTTGGACGACTTTATCTGCTCTTTGTTTTGTTACGACCAAGCCATGAAAAAGGTGCTCGAACTGACTAGATGACCACCGGAGGGAATCGAGGATGACCTCCCCTTAGTCCCCCAGTGGTCACTAACCCCCTCCCACCCTCAAAAAATAGTTTAAAATATTTTGTGCCAGCCTCTATGCCAGCCTCAAATGTCATACTCAGGTCCATCACAGCAGTATGCAGGTCCCTGGAGCAGTTTTAGTGGGTGCAGTGCACTTCAGGCAGGCGGACCCACGTCCATCCCCCCCTTACCTGTTACACTTGTGGTGGTAAATGTGAGCCCTTCAAAACCCACCAGAAACCCACTGTACCCACATGTAGGTGCCCCCCTTCTCCCCTTAGGGCTATGGTAGTGGTGTTCAGTTGTGGGGAATGGGTTTTTGGGGGGTTTGGGGGGGCTCAGCACCGAAGGTAAGGGAGCTATGCACCTGGGAGCAATTTGTGAAGTCCACTGTAGTGCTTCCCAGGGTGCCCAGTTGGTGTCCCGGCATGTCAGGGGGACCAGTGCACTACGAATGCTGGCTCCTCCACAACCAAATGGCTTGGATTTGGTCGTTTTTGAGATGGGCGTCCTCGGTTTCCATTATCTTTGAAAACCGGGGACGACCATCTCTAAGGTTGACCATCTCAACATTTAGGTTGACCATCTCTAAGGTCGACCTAAATGTTGAGATTTGGGTGTCCCTGATCGTATTATCGAAATGAAAGATGGACTCCCATCTTGTTTCGATAATAGCGGTTTCCCCGCCCCTTCGCCGTGACGTCCTTAGAGATGGGCGCCCTTAGAGATGGTCGTCCCCGTTCAATTATGCCCCTCCACGGCTCAATATTTGGTTTCAAGGCCAACCTGGACAAAACTGAGGTCAGCGATATTAATCTTTCTGGGAAGGAGCTAGGCCATACACAGAAAAACATTCTTTTTAAGTGGGTTAAATCTTCCCTAAAATATCTAGGTGTCAAGTTCTCTAACAGTTTAGACTCCCCATTTGATCTTAATTACAAACCTTTGATTCAAAAACTACAAGAGAATTTGAGAGGGTAGAGTAAGGATACATTTTCTTGGATGGATAGGATGGCAATTATAAAAATGAATGTCTTACCTAGATTGTTATATCTTTTTCAAGCCCTGTCTATTCCTATTAGAGAGACTATCTCTATGATAAAAAGTTTTGCACACCTTTGTAGGGGAAGGCAAAAGACTCCGAATAAATAAAGTCATGTTCTTCAGGCATAAAGAACTGGGTGAATTGGAACTACCTGATCTATGCAGTTATTACTTACTGTAGATGCCCAACTGAGGCACGTATGGGATTGGTGGGAGGTAGTGAGTCACAAGCCATTAACGCAGCTAGAACAACATTTTTCATTGCCCATCCACTTGTATGACCTCTTGTGGGAACTGGTGACCTCTAGGAGTAGTCCTTCCATAAACAATCTTTATCTTGGTCATATTTTGCTGTAGTGGAGACATCTGAGGTGCCATATAGAGGGCATGGGCAAACTTTCAGCATTGTCCCCTATCACTGTATTATTCTCAGGTGTTGCCTCAGAACAGGAGAGAGTGGCTGGGAGGAGGAAATCAAAGGGTCTTTTTCTTATATCTAGCTTACAGCAATATAGGTGAAAATGTTTGACAAACTCTAGGAGGAGTTTGACTTAAATAGATTGGACTTTTTCTTCTGTCTCCAATGCCGACACAATTTGCACAGTGCTTCCTACAAAAATGTGAAATCTACGGCACTAGGCGCCCTGTTTACTAAGCAGTGTTATAGGTGCGTTAACATTTTAAACACGTGTTAACCATGTACGTGCCTACAATATCACTATAGGCGCCTACATGGTTAGCGCGCATGCTAAGTGTAGGTGCGCTAAAAACACCAGCGCACCTTAGTAAACAGGGTCCTAGGTACCTTGGAGGTGCTGTGGATACATCATTCAGCAGCGAAAGGATTGATTTCAGGGGATATCAGTTTGACAAGCTTTCTTATATGACACAATGGGAGAATAAGACTTTTGATATCCCGAAGTAGAAGGAGATGGTCCTGTTGGTAAATAAGACCAATATTTCTGCCCAACTGTGGGAAACCAATGTCAAAGTGCTTATGCGCTGCTATATGACTCCTGTGCGGTTGCACACTTTCCAGGGGAGGGGAGGGGATGCCTGGAGAAAGGCTCGTATGTACATATGTGGTGGGCCTGCACTCGCGCTAAACATTTCTGGGAATAAATGACAAAGGCTATTAATATGGGTTTGGGAATACACTTAAGTGCACCAGAACTTTGCTTGCTATTTGTGGGGTTGGATGGATACCAGTTTAATTAAGAGAGAGTGATAGCTCTATTGCAAAAGAGTGGACTTCTGCTTCTCCTCTAACAGTAGGGGAGTGGTACAAGAGACTGTGGTTGGAAGAATACCGTTCTTCAAGAATACATGGACTCTATGCCATTCATGGCACTCCTAAGTTTATTTCTTCTTTTTCTGGTTATTTAAGTGGTTCATATCTTTGGTTTTGCCAGGAATATCCAAAACAATTTGTATTGCATGTGCTTTAGGGGAGGGAGGCCTGGTCCTGGGAAAATGTTCAGAGTCATGATACTTCTTTGTTCCTGTGGAAGTTTGTTTGCTATCACCATTTTTATTGTTTGACTCTTTGAGCTTTGATAAAAATTCAAGTTAAAAAAAAAAAATCAAATCTCAGATTGCCTAGATTTGTGCCTTGCATGGTTAGGTATGAACCTTGTATACACTGTGTGGGTGCATATGTATGTGTGAATATAGCTTTTTGGCTGCCTGTCCTATTCTGTTTAACCTTTCTATCAACATCACCATTTTTACCAGAACCACTGCTAATGACATTCCTTGACACATGCATGGGCTTTCACTTTCTGGGGTTTCAGAAATGCAGTGTGAACCTGCATAATGAGTGAGGCATGTGCTATAACACTAGTAAAAGAAATTCAGAGACACCTGGATTTCAGGCAGTTTATCATCTGAGCGAAGACACTAGAGGGCAATTCTATAATCTAGGCACCCACATTTACTCACCCCTTCCATGCATAAATGTTTAGAATACACGCACTTACGTGTGTATACTTACCCACAAAAGTGCCATCAGAGGCGCCTAAGAGCTACTCTACAAAGGAACGTGTACAGTAGCTTACATAATAGAAGGGGCATATACAAGGATGGAGCATGAGTGGGGCTCCCATTTATGCATGTAACTTACACCTGTCCTTGCCTCATTTACACACTCGCATTAATGCCAGGTCTATGGCTAGTGTAACTGCAGGCACACGATTGTAGAATTGCTCTCACAGGAGTAATTCTATAAAAACATTTATGTGACAAATACACACATAAGTGATTAGAATATCAGCAACATACATGTCTATATGTGCTCATAATCCACACAAAATAGTTCTCATAATATATAATGTAAAATTTTTTGTGGACCATCAGAAGATGGATATATTCAGGAAATATTCATCAAAATAGTATTCGCCAATCAACACCAACACTTCTCACTGATGAGGAATAAATTATGTCGGTGCTGGCCTGATATTTAGTTCTGGCACCCGCATAGCTAAGCAGTTTAATTTAAGACAGCTTTTGAGATCTAAGAAGAATTTTTTTTTGATATTTTAAGTAGTAATAAATGGAAACACTTGGATATATTTCTTTAAGTTGGTACCAACTGTTAAAATCTTCTCTAAGGTTGCAGCTGTCTTGCAGTGGGTACCATAGGTGTCTCCGCATCCCCATCGCCTCTGGTGTGTCAGCTCACTGACTCAGGAACTCCAGAGTACCTACTAGCCTGAGTCAAAAAAACTAAAAAGGAGAAAACCCTGATTTCCTGTCCTCAATGTATGTGCCCTAACCTCAGTCAGTATCGTCTTTGCCAACAGAGCCTTGTAAACTAACTATCTCTATATATAAAAGGCACCACCAACGTTCTAAATGAAGCCTCCAGCCGGAAGTGTGAAGGGGGAGAGATATCCGGTTTCCCCATGAGTGTCTGCCCCGCCCTCGCTCTCTCTGTAACACAAACAGTGAAGGAAAACACAGCAAAGCACGAAATCAAATCGCTCTCTCTGTAACAGTGAAGGACTCAGAGGGGGGAGGGGAGAGAGGGCAGAAGCTCTCACTATATCTGTAACACAAACACAGCACAGCAGGAAACAGAGACAGAGAGCAGAGGGGACAGACAGCACAGGGGAAGGGAGAGAGGGCAGAGGGCAGGGACACACACACTCCCACATGTACACAGAAGAAAACCTTGCTAGCCCCCGTTTCGTTTGCATCAGAAATGGGGCTTTTTTACTAGTATTTAAATAAAAGGATAAGTGAGGGGAATTCCTATTTAACTCTTCCAGCAGATACCCCCTTTCTTGTTTTCTTTTTCTACCTGTTCTATACCCACTACTTGAATTGACAGGCAGTTAAGCTAAACTTCCTAGAGGCCTGCTCCTAGTTGAAGGCATTCACAGTGGCAGGCTTTCTGCCAAGGGCAAGGACTTAAATGGATAGGCTCT
Organism: Microcaecilia unicolor; assembly: GCF_901765095.1. Classification (NCBI taxonomy): domain Eukaryota; kingdom Metazoa; phylum Chordata; class Amphibia; order Gymnophiona; family Siphonopidae; genus Microcaecilia; species Microcaecilia unicolor. Next base: position 319,634,582 of record NC_044035.1, on the reverse strand, counting down.
CACACTGACTCTTTCTTCATAGGACAGGCACTCACTCTGGCAGATGCTCCAATGCAGGCTTTCTTCGGTTGTGGGCACTCGGTTCAGGCTGGGCTCTCTGTTGAGTGGGGCTTCTTCCTCTTCAGGACAGGCTTCTTCTTCACATGGCAGGCACTCACACTGGCAGACACTCAGACTGGGCTTCTCTCATGGGTTTGGAGCTCCAGTCATACAAGTTCCCCCCAATTTTGCTTCCTGGCCCCACTCTCGTTGGCGCTGCCCAGAACTGCTGCTCTTCATGGCTCAGTGCTGCTCCCTGCACAGATCTGCACTAGGCCCAGCCCAGTGCAGCTTAACAACAGAGACTTGCTCTCTGACCAGTGCACACCAACCCTCTTCTCTCCAGGCTGGTGTCGCGTCCCTTACCTGCGCCGCTCTGCCCGCTGGGATGCCTCGCTCCGCGAGCAGGAGAGAGCGGGGTATCGCTGGCGATGGGCGGCGTGGGCGGAGAGTTGTGCCCGCCTCCTGGACTATGCCGGTTCGCCGCTTTAGCGCGGTGGCGGCTGGAGAGCGCCGGCGCGGCCAATATGGCCGGCGCTCACTAACTAGTAAGTCTCTTCCGGGTGCGGGGCCTGGGAGCGTTGTGAACGCCCTTTCTGGACCCGGATTGGCTGGTCGCGGCTGGACTCCGCCCTCTCTCGGCGACCAGCCTATCCAGAGCCCTGGGGTGGGTAGTTGGCTCCACCTTCCGGACAGCTGATCTGGATCTCTCTGATGGGGGGGCTATTTAGTGCAGACGCTGGCAGAACTCGTTGCTTCGGCTTCTGCTTGCGGATCCCAGAGTTCTGCGTTTTGGATTGCTTTCCGACTGCTTGAACCTTTGTTTGGACCTGGACCTTGTGTTTGCCTGCCGCCTGCCTGGAACCTCTGTTTGGACCTGGACTTTGTGTTTGCCTGCCGCCTGCCTTGAACCTCTGTTTGGACCTGGACTTTGTGTTTGCCTGCCGCCTGCCTGGAACCTCTGTTTGGACCGGGACTTTGGGTTTGCCTGCCGCCTGCCTTGAACCTCTGTTTGGACCTGGACTTTGGGTTTGCCTGCCGCCTGCCTTGAACCTCTGTTTGGACCTGGACTTTGTGTTTGCCTGCCGCCTGCCTTGAACCTTTGTTTGGATCTAGACTTTGCTTCTTCCAGCTGCGTTCCTTTGGTGGAACCTGGACCTGGTCTTTGGCCATCTGTCTTCTAGCCATTCGGTGTTCCGCTCTGCGCTTCTTTGGAAGTTCCTGCCCTGTCTCTTCAGGTAAGATCAGAACTGTCTGGCTGCCAGACATTATTTGGCACAGGGGCTCACGTATCGTGGTACAGGCCTGACAGAAAGCCGAAGCCATGAGCTCGCCAGATAAGCCTGATCTGACCGACTTGGCTCAAGCTCTTCAGCAGCAACAGGCCCAGCTCAACAGATTGTCTGGAGTATTGCAAGATGTATGTTCTCAGATGTCAGCGCAGCGAGCATCGGTTCCCGGAGCAAGTAGGACGTCCCCACCTCAGCCTGCCTTTCGTCTGCCTGAACCTCCTCGATTTGATGGCACACCCTCCGCATGCCGCGGATTCTTGAATCAATGTCAAATGCTCTTTGACATGCAACCTGCTTCTTTTCCTACGGACAAGCAAAAGATTACCTACATCATTTCCTTACTTTCCGGTTCGGCCCTGGCATGGGCTTCTCCTTTGTGGGAGCAACAGGACCCGCTCCTTTCGGAACTTGGAGAATTCCTGCGTCGGTTCCGTATGGTCTTTGATGTTCCAGGGCGCCCCTCCTCTGCTGCAGGAGAGCTCCTACGGATTCAGCAAGGGAGCGGTACGGTTGGAGACTATGCTATTCGATTCCGTACCCTGGCGGCTGAACTTAAATGGAATCAAGAGGCTCTTACGGCCATTTTCTGGCAGGGTTTGAGTGGGCGCATAAAGGACGAGTTAGCCGGCCGTGAAATCCCTAGCACCCTGGACGCTCTGATCTCCCTAAGTACTCGGATTGATGTCCGCTTCCAGGAACGGGCACGAGAACAAGTTGCCTCTCGCCCGTCTCGCAGGTTTTCTCCTCAAAGACAACGAACTGTCTCTTCTCAGGAAACTGCGGTTCCGACTGCGGAGGGATCGGAAGTACCTATGGTGATTGGGAGGCACCGACTGACAGCTGTGGAACGAAATCACCGAAGGGAGAATAAACTATGTATGTACTGTGGGAAACCTGGGCATTTTGTGAAAGGATGTCCCAATAAGCCGGGAAATGCTTAGACCCTAGCCTGGTGAAGGGGGTGGTTTTGGGTCGCTCAGGAACCCTTCCGGATAACTTAATGACTGTACCTATTATCTTACTGTGGCAAGAATACAGGATAAATACCCTAGCCTTGCTGGATTCAGGAGCAGGAGGCAACTTTATTGATGCTAGTCTACTTCAGGGCCTAGGAAGGCCGGTGCTTCCCTGTAAACCAGCTCTTCAAGTAACATCCATTCATGGCTCTACCTTGCCACAACCTATTACTCATCTCACTCTTCCGCTTCGGATGCAGGTGGGTCTTCTTCATCATGAGGAGATACAGTTTCTTATTTTACCTCAAGCCATTCATCCTGTAATTCTAGGTATACCCTGGCTGCGGTTGCACGCGCCTTGCATAGACTGGCCCTCGGGAGAGATCAGCCAATGGAGTACTCGCTGTTTTGAGACCTGTCTGACTCCAGTGCACCCTCCCCCTACTAAGGTGCCAGCGCTGCCTGGACTTCTTCACCCTGTTGAGGCTCATCTTCCGAGGGAATACGAGGAGTTTTCTGACGTCTTTGATGCACGGGAGGCAGATTCCCTCCCACCCCATCGCCCGTTCGATTGTCCCATTGAGTTGTTGCCCGGCACGATGCCGCCTAGAGGGAGATTATATGCTTTGTCCCGGGATGAATCTGCTGCCATGCGGGACTACATTCAGGACAATCTCCGTAAAGGGTTCATCCGACCATCTTCATCTCCTGCCGGGGCAGGGTTCTTTTTTGTCTCCAAAAAGGATGGGTCCTTGCGGCCCTGCATTGACTATCGAGGACTTAACAAGATCACAGTCAAGAACCGGTATCCCCTTCCGCTTATCCCGGAGCTGTTTGATCGACTCCAGGGGGCTGTTATTTTTACTAAGTTGGATCTCCGAGGGGCCTACAACTTGATTCGTATCCGCCAGGGGGACGAGTGGAAAACCGCGTTTAATACTCACGAAGGCCATTTTGAGTATCGTGTCATGCCCTTTGGACTTTGTAATGCTCCGGCTGTGTTTCAAGACTTCATCAACTTCATTTTCCAGGACCTCCTCTATTCCTCAGTCATTGTTTACTTGGACGATATTCTGATCTTCTCTGCTTCTCCCCAGGATCATCCCCGACATGTCCGCACAGTGCTTCAACGACTCCGGGATCATCGATTGTTTGCCAAATTGGAAAAATGTGCATTTCATCAATCCACTATTCCTTTTTTGGGACATATTATCTCTGCTGTTGGATTACAAATGGATCCTGCTAAACTGCAGGCTATCCGGGACTGGCCTCTTCCCCAAGGTCTCCGGGCCTTGCAACGCTTTCTTGGCTTTGCTAACTACTACAGACAATTCATCTCCCATTATTCACTCCTCACGGCTCCTTTGACAGCCCTTACTCGGAAGGGGGCGGATGTGCGACATTGGTCCTCTGCTGCCCTGGAGGCTTTTTCTGCCTTGAAGACGGCGTTCCTGTCTGCATCTGTGCTCCGTAGTCCGGATGTCACGAAGCCTTTCATCGTGGAGGTCGATGCCTCTGCTGTGGGAGTGGGGGCGGTGCTGTCCCAGACTACCTCTTCTGGTAAGAAACATCCTTGTTTTTTCTTTTCTAAGAAGTTTTCATCTGCAGAACGCAATTATACCATCGGGGACAGAGAGCTGCTGGCTCTGAAGCTCGCCTTTCAGGAATGGCGATACCTACTGGAGGGTGCGGCTCATCCTATTACAGTTATTACTGATCACAAAAATCTGCTTTATTTACAAAATGCCAAACGCTTGAATCCCCGGCAGGCCCGTTGGTCACTATTTTTTGCACGTTTTACCTTTCACTTGGTGTTTCGTCCTGCGGACAAGAATGTACAGGCGGATGCCCTCTCCCGAGCGTTTGATGTGCCTGAGGAACCTGCAGAGCTCTACCCTATGCTCAATCCTGCTTGCCTTTCCCCTACGGTGGGGGCCTCCGCCTGTCTCAAGACGTCTGTTCCAGCTCGGTCTCGTCGCAAGGTGCTTCAGTGGGGTCATTCTGCTGCATTTTCGGGACATTTTGGGTTTCGTAAGACCTACCATCTTATTTCCCGTTATTTTTGGTGGCCCCACATGGCCCAGGAGATTCGACAGTTTGTCTCTACCTGTCCTACCTGTGCCCGTACCAAGTCCTTGCCCGGCAAGCCGTGGGGGCTTCTTCAACCTTTGCCGGTACCCCGCTTCCCGTGGCACGAGGTCTCGATGGACTTTATAACTGACCTGCCTTGTTCCAAGGGCAACACGATCATCTGGGTGGTGGTGGATCGTTTTTCTCGCATGGCCCACTTCGTTCCCATGCGGTCCCTGCCATCCGCGAAGACTCTGGCGTCCCATTTTATCCAGCACATTTTTTGGTTGCATGGACTACCGCATCGTATCATCAGTGATAGAGGATCTCAATTCACCTCTAAATTTTGGAGATGTTTATGCTCCGCCTTTGGGGTTACCACGCATTTCTCTTCTGCTTACCATCCTCAGACCAACGGCATGGCGGAGCGTACTAACCAGACCCTCAAAGCTTTCCTTCGGGCCTTCACTAATGCTCGTCAAGATAATTGGACTGATCTCCTGGCCTGGGCTGAATTTGCATACAACAATAGTTTCCATTCTGCTTCCCGAACATCACCCTTTTTTACTGTTTTTGGACGTCATCCTCGTCTTCCGCCTCCGATTCCTGTGACGGAGGCTCCTCCATTGATCCGGTCTACTATCACCACCATCCATGCTACTTGGAGGACAGTTCGTCAGCAGTTGGGGAGGGCGGCTGCACGATACAAGCGAATTGCTGATCGGCGTCGCTGTGCCGCTCCCGTATTCCAGCCAGGACAACAGGTATGGCTCAGCACCAAGTACCTCAAACTTCGTCTTCCCTCCCTCAAGTTCGCTCCTCGCTTCATCGGGCCTTTTTCTGTGAGATCTAGAGTGGGGACGGTGGTCTATCGTCTTCACTTACCTGGTAATCTTCGCATTCATAATGCCTTCCATGTGTCTCTGCTTAAACCTTTTCGGACTTCCCACTGGCATCCTGCTCCCAAGAAAGTTCTGGTTCCAGACTCTGACCCTGATCCGGAGTTTGAGGTCAAAGAGATTCTTGACTCTAAACTTCAACGGGGTCGATTGTTTTACTTGATCTCGTGGAAGAACTTTGGTCCTGAAGATAACTCCTGGGAGCCAGTTAATAATATCCTTGCTCCTGATTTGTTGCACGAGTTCCACTCTCGCTACCCTACTAAACCAGGACCCAGACGGAGAAGAGGGGCTTACGGGGGGGGGGTACTGTCGCGTCCCTTACCTGCGCCGCTCTGCCCGCTGGGATGCCTCGCTCCGCGAGCAGGAGAGAGCGGGGTATCGCTGGCGATGGGCGGCGTGGGCGGAGAGTTGTGCCCGCCTCCTGGACTATGCCGGTTCACCGCTTTAGCGCGGTGGCGGCTGGAGAGCGCCGGCGCGGCCAATATGGCCGGCGCTCACTAACTAGTAAGTCTCTTCCGGGTGCGGGGCCTGGGAGCGTTGTGAACGCCCTTTCTGGACCCGGATTGGCTGGTCGCGGCTGGACTCCGCCCTCTCTCGGCGACCAGCCTATCCAGAGCCCTGGGGTGGGTAGTTGGCTCCACCTTCCGGACAGCTGATCTGGATCTCTCTGATGGGGGGGCTATTTAGTGCAGACGCTGGCAGAACTCGTTGCTTCGGCTTCTGCTTGCGGATCCCAGAGTTCTGCGTTTTGGATTGCTTTCCGACTGCTTGAACCTTTGTTTGGACCTGGACCTTGTGTTTGCCTGCCGCCTGCCTTGAACCTCTGTTTGGACCTGGACTTTGTGTTTGCCTGCCGCCTGCCTTGAACCTCTGTTTGGACCTGGACTTTGTGTTTGCCTGCCGCCTGCCTGGAACCTCTGTTTGGACCTGGACTTTGTGTTTGCCTGCCGCCTGCCTTGAACCTCTGTTTGGACCTGGACTTTGTGTTTGCCTGCCGCCTGCCTGGAACCTCTGTTTGGACCTGGACTTTGTGTTTGCCTGCCGCCTGCCTGGAACCTCTGTTTGGACCTGGACTTTGTGTTTGCCTGCCGCCTGCCTGGAACCTCTGTTTGGACCTGGACTTTGTGTTTGCCTGCCGCCTGCCTTGAACCTCTGTTTGGACCTGGACTTTGTGTTTGCCTGCCGCCTGCCTGGAACCTCTGTTTGGACCGGGACTTTGGGTTTGCCTGCCGCCTGCCTTGAACCTCTGTTTGGACCTGGACTTTGGGTTTGCCTGCCGCCTGCCTTGAACCTCTGTTTGGACCTGGACTTTGTGTTTGCCTGCTGCCTGCCTTGAACCTTTGTTTGGATCTAGACTTTGCTTCTTCCAGCTGCGTTCCTTTGGTGGAACCTGGACCTGGTCTTTGGCCATCTGTCTTCTAGCCATTCGGTGTTCCGCTCTGCGCTTCTTTGGAAGTTCCTGCCCTGTCTCTTCAGGTAAGATCAGAACTGTCTGGCTGCCAGACATTGTTTGGCACAGGGGCTCACGTATCGTGGTACAGGCCTGACAGCTGGCCTCATCTGTTGTTGCATCTCTTCTCAGACTGAGACTTGCCTGAAGCGTTCCTTCTTGCTTTATTTTCTCAGCTGTGCCCTCTTCATGCCCAAGCTTATCTGCTGTCTCTTCTGCTTTCTTCTCTTACTCTCTGCTCTTGGCCCCTCCAGCACTGTCCAGGGCTTCTGTGATCTGCTGCACTTTCCTGGGGCCACCTTGGCTCAGGAGGGCTCTCTCACTGTCTTTCAAGGGAATCTAGCCTGCAGCTCCCGCTTTCCTCTCTCCAAGGCTTGCCTGCTTCTCTTGCACTGGGGGCCTGCCTGTAGCACTTCTTTACCCAGACTGGCTTGCCTTCCTTCCTCCTAGGCTTATCTGTAGCTCTGCCCCTCTTCAGTTCTCTGCTCTGTTCTGATCAGCCCAGCCCCTCTCTAGCACTGTCCAGGGTTCAGCAGCTCTGCCCAGATATTCTCTGTCCTGCTATGCCCTGCTTCCCCAATGCTCACCTTGGCTCACTGAGGGATCTCTCTCACTCCAGGGAGTCAAGCCTGCAGCTCTCTCTTTCCCTCTGGGATTGCATGGGCTTATCTCTGCTGCTGCTGGGTCTCTCTACACCTCTGTCTTCTCTGCAGCCTAGCTCTCTTTCTGTAGCAGCTCTCTGGCATGCTCCATTTTGCCTGGGCTTGCCTCTCTGTTCCTAGCTCAGCTCTCTCCTGCCTGGGCCTGCCTGTTCCCCTCCTGCCAGCAGCTTTCTCCCTCAGCCTGAGCTTGCCTGGAACTCTTCTTTGCTTGGGCCTGTCCAGGCTTCAGGGGTTATTCCACCCCTTCCCTTTTCTGATTTGCACCAGGCCTCCTGCCTTCCACTCCTGATTTGCGCCTTGCTGCCTCTCCGGCTGTCATTGGCCCAGCTCCTATGGCTCTCTTCTGGGTGTTGCGGCTGTCCTCTGGGCCTGGCTCCCACCTTTTCTGTGGCATCGGAGAGTGCCATGGCTCACTCTACCTCCAGCCTGCCTGTCTGTACCCTTCCCCATGACCCGGAGTAAAGCCATGAGTCTCGATTCGTGGCACTTCTAAATTCATGGTCCTTGCTTGCTTGCCTCCCTCTCTTCACTGCCATCAGCCTGAATAAAGAGGCTCAATGCTCCCGTTTCTGACTTCTGAAGCCCCCCTCCCAGGACTTCCCAGATGATGGCAACCATCCCCTCCTGCTGCCGGGTGGGGGGGGGGGGGGGGGGGAGAGGTGAGGGATGCAAGGTATATTTTTTTCTATAGTTTATATTTATAAATGTAACATTTTTACCGTGCAAATCAGCTTCTACGAAAGAATAAATCTGCAAAATATTGGAGTTCTTCCCCTGTAGTTTTGTAATTTGCATCTCTCTTTCTCTCTCTTTGTGTGAATGTCAAATATATATACCAACTCTTGCAGAGTCATCATAACTGAGATGTGTTATAGGAATTGCTTTTTTTTTTTTTTTTAATACACTTTTATCAGTAAGCATTAACCATAATGTTGAGGAAGGTTCATTTGACGTTCTGGAAGAAAAAAAGTTTTTATGTCCACAGCCCGATACAGTAGGGTTATTAGAATTAGTTTGCTTTTCCTTGTCTACTATACTGCTACTTTGAACTTAGTATGGAAACACAAATTGCTTGATTAAAAACTCCGCCTTCCAGTGATCACATGATCCCCCTATGATTTCCCTACAGGGCAGTAAAGAGCTCTTATTCCCAAAAGGCATCATATATTTTATTTTTTTTTGTTATAGGACTTCAATTGCCCAGATGTTGATGACCAGGGCAAATGTATCGATTTAGTTTTTGCTCGATAGACCAAAGCGTTGTTTGTAGTTTAAAAAAAGGAGAAGAAACCCAGTGAAACAGAGTTGAATCTACTTCTCAGAGCCTGGGTTATCAAACTCATTAATCTACATGTCAAGAGGCTCGGAATGAATAATTGTGTGTAGAATTTATCTGCCAACATGATAGCTACTTTTCAGCTTTCTCTTCAGAGCACTTTCATTGCACAGGGCTTTATTATATGCTTTGTCTTTTCTGTTTCTAGTCTGCTGGGGAGGTATGGAAATATGTACCTCAGCACTACAGAGGACAGTTGCTTTGAAACATGACACTGGTTATGTCTTTGCATACCCATTTATTCTTACTTACACAGTGATATAGAATTTCTTCTTTTATTTTCCCCCAATTGTTCATAGTGAAATAAAAAAATATACGGTCTTGAAGATTTTTATCTCTCCAGAAAATAAAGTTGCATGCATTCTAATGAAAGGTGGACGTGATTGTTTACCTGTAGGTGAGGTATATTTATAGTGATTGCTTTTAGCTCTATATTGATTTGGAAACATAAGGTTTTACAGTCTGCTCTTTTGGATATATGCCTTCGTTTACTAACCTGAGGTAACATGTTAATGCATTTTAGCGAATAATAAATAATATAAGCTCTGTGATTCTCAATGGGGCCTATTCAGTAAATATTTAGTAACCAGTAGCACTAACTGGAATTAACATGTTCATTTGCATTGACGCACCTTAAAACATTAACACAAGTTAGTAAAAGAGGGCCAGAGTTTGTAAAATAAGATCTGAATTCTACATCTAGTCCAATTTGACCATAGAACAATACTGAACTTATGCTCATTTAACAAAAACAAATATATATGTGAGCATGCGGATTGGAGGAGTGGCCTTATGGTTAGTGCATCGGGTTTCTAACCTGGGGAACTGGGTTCAATTCCTGCTGCCTGCTGCTGACAGTCAGCAATGGGTTGAGATCCATGGGAACCAGGTTCAATTCCATCTGCAGTTTTGTGTGACCCCCCTGGCAAGTCACTTATTCCTCTGTGGCCCCAGGTACAATATATAACTTAGTTGTTGAGCCCATTAAGGACAATGAAAAGTACCTGTAATAGAAATTGTAAACTGCATAGTCCCTTCAGGGATCACTTGCAGTATATCAAGTGCTGAAAAAAAAAGAAAGATTTAAGAAGCACCCATCATTTTATTGGCCACCAAATTGGATTTAAAGTAAATTTTACTTTATTTTTTAAACTATATAATTAAACCGAGATGTTCTTCCACTGAGAACACTTCATATGGTAGACCACTGGTGTAGATTTTTCTTATATACACAACAGAAGCAAAATTTAGGTAAACATCTTAAATTATCTTTCCATCCAATAGAAATTGTCCTGCTGCTGGCATCCTTATTTGTCTCCTTTTTCTTAATTTTCTTAATAATGGCTTTGATTAAAAAATATATTTTCTCTGGTTAGTTTTTAAATAGTATATGATGCATTAAAATCATTTTAACATTAACTTTTTAAACTCATTTGGCACCTTATGTCATTGTTTGCACAACAGGCAAAAGAACAGCTAGAGACCCAACTCAGTTGTAGATTATTTCTATGTAGACAGAAAATAAAAGACATTAAGTAAAACCTAAATGGAATATTCTCCCCAGTTAACAATTAAACATAATTTATATAATTCTGTATCTTGGGGTTGATGTGTCAGAACAATTTTAGACTGCATATTTAGTAGTCTCAATTGTTCCAAAAGAGCCAGCATAAAACTTAAATTGTTTTCAGTTACTCAAAGTCATGCAGTGAATTTTTACAAATTCACACCAACCCTAAATAGAGATACTGGCAATTAATTATTAAGGTATTAGTAGAAACAATAATAAAACCTTTTTTGTTTATCTTTTTGCGACCCAATCGGTTCTTCTCCTTTCTGTCTTAAGTTTTGGGGCAGGGAACTATCCATGGCCAAGCAGATTTTTCCATTTTAAAATATCCATTTGGGGGATAATTTGGTAATAGATTATTTGCAGACTTGGAGGAGCTGAGGGAAACAGAGAGGTACATAGAGGAGGCCTAAAGGTACGTTGTAGAGAAGTCCCACCTTCAGTCTGGCAGCCCCTGTGCTGCCTTGGAGGAGGGAGGTCTCCTAAAAGGAGAGCATCACCCTGGTGAAATAGGAAGTAATTCTGTAACCAGGACCTGCCCACCAGGAGATGCAATATCCTCTCACACTGAGGATGTGTCTCCAGGAGTTTCTGCCCAGGAGGGAAGGGTTAGGACAGCTGTTGTAGTTGGTGATTCGATCATTAGGCATGTAGATAGCTGGGTGGCTGGTGAACATGAGGCTTGCCTGGCCATTTGCCTGCCTGGTGTGAAGGTGGTAGACCTTACGCGTCACCTAGATAGGATTTTAAATAGTGCTAGGGAGGAGCCAACTGACATGGTACATGTGGATACCAGTGAGATAGGAAAATGTGGGAGGGAGGTTCTGGAAGCCAAATTTAGGCTCTTAGGTAGAAAGCTGAAATCCAGATCCTCCAGGGTAACATTTTCGGAAATGCTCTCCGTTCCACACGCAGGACCCAAGAAGCAGGCAGAGCTCTGCAGTCTCAATGTGGGTTGAGATGGTGCAGGGATGAGAGATTTAGATTTGTTAGGAACTGGGCAAAATTCTGGGAAAGGAGGAGCCTGCTCCAAAAGGATGGGCTGCATCTTAACGAGGATGGAACCAAGTTGCTGGCACTAACTTATAAAAAGGAGATAGAGCAAATTTTTAATTAAAATGGGGGGGGGGGGGGGGGGGGGAGGGAAGCTGACAGTCACCCAGGGGCAAATGGTTCAGTTTGGAGTACCTTTGAAGGATACTATTGAAACAGAACATTTATGGAATCCCAATAGAGAGGTTTAAATAAAGGTGAAAGAAAGCCAGAAGCGTTTAATGGAAGAAGAGAGTAAAGGATGCATATTATCCCCATCAACTTCAGAGCAGCCTGTAGATGCAAGGAAAAGACACAATTTGAAGTGTCTATATACAAATGCTAGAAGTCTAAAAAAATAAGATGGGTCAGTTGATAGCATTAAATGAAGAGGTAGATATAATAGGCATCTCAGAGACCAGGTGGAAGGAGGACAATCAATGGGACACTGAGCTATCAGAGTACAAATTATATCACTATGATAGAGTGTATCAAATTGGAGGGGGGGAGGTGGTTGTGCTGTATGTTAAAGAGGGAATTGAGTCAAACAAAATGAATAGTCTACATGAAGCAGATAGCAGCGTGGAATCCTTATGGATAGAAATCCTATGTTTGAAGGGAAAGAGTATACAGGCAGGGCTGTATAACCGTTCACCGGAACAGAATAAACAGACAGATAAGAAATATTTGATAGGAAAATTGGCAAATTGGACAACATTATAATAATGTGTGATTTCAATTACCCCAATATTGACTGGATAAATATTACATCAGGGAGTGCTAGGGAGGTAAAATTCTTAGATGTAATAAATGACTGCTTCTTGGAGCAACTGGTCCAAGAACCAACAAGAGAGGCAGCTATTTCAGATTTAGTTCTTATTGGAATGCAGGGCATGGTTCAAGAGATAATGGTGTTGGATCCTCTGGGAAACAGTGATCATAACATGCTCAAATTTGAGCTGGTATTTGGAGTGAAGTCACTAAGCAGATCTACAGTAGCAGCATTTAGTTTTTAAAAGGGTGACTGTGAAAAATGAGGAAAATGGTTAAAAAGAAGCTAAAAGATTGGCCGCAAAGGTTAGGACTTTAAATCAGGCATTGACATTGTTTAAAAATACCACCGTGGAAGCCCAGAGCAAAAGTGGAAGGAAGAGCAAGCAACTTCCAGCATGGTTAAAAGGTAAAGTGAAAGAGGCTATAAGAGCCAAAATAGCATCTTTCAAAGAATGGAAAAAGGAACCGAATAAAGAAAATAAGAAGCAACATAAGCACTGTCAAGCTAGATACAAGGCATTGATAAAGAAGGCTAAAAAAGAATATGAAGAAAAACTTGCCGTGGAGACAAAAACTCATAGTACTACTATTTTTTTAGGTACATCAGAAGCAGAAAGCCTGTGAGGGAATCCAGGGAACTGTTAGATCATGTAGGGGCAAAAACGGCACTCAGGGAGGACAAGGCTATAGCAGCGAGATTAAATGAATTCTTTGCTTTGGTATTTATGAAATAAGTTGAAAGAGATCTACCTGTACCAGAAATAGTTTTCAAGGGTGATGATGTGGAGGAACAGAAAAAATCTCGGTGAACCTGGAAGACTTACTGACCAAATCGACAAGTTAAAGAGTGATAAATCACCTGGACCAGATGGTATACATTCCAGGGTATTGAAAGAACTCAAACATGAAATTGCTGATCTGCTGTTAGTGATCTTTAACCTGTCATTAAAATCTTCTATAGTACCTGGAGATTGGAGAGTGGCTAATGTAACGACGATTTTTAAAAAGGGTTCTGGGGTGATCACGTTTGACGCGAGGGCGGGGCCCAGATACAGCGATTTCGGTGGCTTCACCACCACGAACCCTTCGAACCGGAAGGAAGTGCCTGCAGGTACTGACAGTGACGTCAGTATCCTCAGAACGTCGAGGGTGAGTTTTATTATGTACAAGTATAAAAATGTAGCAAAGCAAACCAAAGAGGAGCAATGGCGTCAGTGGCTTTACAACAAACAAGGACTCGGGAGATGAAGGTGGCATGCGTTGACGAGGTCCGGAACAATGGCGGTCAGTGGCTTCACAACGCCAAAGGGGTGGGTGGGGGGGGGGGGTTTGGGAGGAAAACCTTGCTAGCGCCCGTTTCATTTGCTCCAGAAACGGGCATGTTTTACTAGTTTTATATATTTTAAGAACAAAGGGCCCAATATTCAAAAAAAGCTGAGGCTCCTATATTTATGCTCCTAAGACTCCTAAAAGTGTACCGGGCTGATATTCAAAGAGATTTAGCTTGCTATAAATGGCTCCTGACTGGTTAAATTACCTGTTCTGGGCTAAGCATTAATTTTCAATGGCACTTAACCTGCGGAGGCTCCTGGGAGCATAATTGGCACTCAGAGCCTGACAGCAGAGACTGCTCAAGCCAGACTGACTCAGCCCTCATTGGATGTCCAACAGCCACTGGTCCAGAGTGCTACAGCAGGAGGGTGAGATCTGGAGGACCTGATGGGATGGACAAGGTGAAAGACTCAGTGAAGGAGCAAGGGGGACACAGGTAATACTGCGATTCCAATAAGAAGACTTAATAAAGGACCAGAGAGATGTGATCAAAGATGCAAATTGGCAACAAGATTAACTGGGTTCAAGAGCACTGTTTAAAGGTTGTTTAGTACTTTTCTTATTGAACACCATTCACTCAGAAGGTTTGATAAGTTGATTATCACAAATACTTCTCATTAGCAAATACCTTAATGCTTTCATATAGTATAAATTGTTAATAGTTCAATAAAGTGACATTTCAGCCAGCCTTGTTCAGAGCAGGTTATTTATTTTATTTTTTGGGGGAAAGGAGGGAAATCCCACCCGCTAATGTGTGTGTGCTACTTTGCAGTCCGTCTCGACACTGAGGCAGAAAACAGTGGTGAAGGAAGGAGAAGGAGATCAATCTAGGGTTGCAAATCCCACAGCCCTGAAAATATGCCCTAAATATCAAAGAACGTATTCAGAACTGGACTCCTCAGTCATTAACCAAGATTTACCAAGATCAATGGATGTCATCCTTGATTCAAGAGAATACTGTCACCATGGGTGCCTATCAGGCTTATTTTCAAAAGAGAAAGATGCCCATCTTTCGACACAAATCGGAAGATGGGCATCCTTCTCCCAGGGTTGCCCAAATCGGCATAATAGAAAGCCGATTTTGGGCGTCCCCAACTGCTTTCTGTCGAGGGGACGACCAAATCTCCCGGGGGCGTGTTGGATGCGTAGTGAAGGCGGGACTTGGGCATGCCTAACACATGGGCGCCCTCGACCCATAATCGAAAAAAAGGGCATCCCTGACGAGCACTTGGCCGACTTTACCTGGTCCTTTTTTGTTACGACCAAGCCATGAAAAAGTGCCCGAACTGACCAGATGACCACCGGAGGGAATCGGGGATAACCTCCCCTTACTCCCCCAGTGGTCACTAACCCCCTCCTACCCTCAAAAAATAGTTTAAAAATATTTTGTGCCAGTCTCTATGCCAACCTCAAATGTCATACTCAGGTCCGTCGTAGCAGTATGCAGGTCCCTGGAGCAGTTTAGTGGGTGCAGTGCAGTTCAGACAGGCGGACCCAGGCCCATCCCCCCCCCCCACCTGTTACACTTGTGGTGGTAAATGTGAGCCCTCCAAAACCCACCACAAACCCACTGTACCCATATCTAGGTGCCCCCCTTCACCTGTAAGGGCTATGGTAGTGGTGTGCAGTTGTGGGTAGTGGGTTTTGGGGGGGGGTTGGGGGGGGCTCAGCACATAAGGTAAGGGAGCTATGTACCTAGGAGCAATTTCTGAAGTCCACTGCAGTGCCCCCTAGGGTGCCCGGTTGGTGTCCTGGCATGTCAGGGGAACCAGTGCACTACGAATACTGGCTCCTCCCATGACCAAATGGCTTGTATTTGGTCGTTTCTGAGATGGGCGTCCTTAGTTTCCATTATCACCGAAAATCAGAAACGACCAAGTCTAAGGACGACCATCACTAGGGACGACCTAAATTGTGCGTCCCGGACCGTATTATCGAAACGAAAGATGGATGCCCATCTTGTTTCAATAATATGGGTTTCCCCGCCCCTTTGCTGGGATGTCCCTTTTGATTATGCCCCTCCATGTCATTATCAGTTTTCTGTAGCACAATATCATGGTATCAGTATCTATGTTTAAAATGCTTCCTACTTTCCTGATAAAAAATGAAGAAAAATAACCTAGCTGTGTGTTCATTACATGCTACAATTCTGCACATTGTTTTAACCATTGTAAAAAGTGCTGCAAATATAAATAGATACAATAGTCTTAGGAGCATCTGAACCCAGCTTCTGCTCTGTCAGCCACATTTATGATGTGCTCATAATTAAATGTCCATGAAGCTCACAGCATGCTGACCACAGAGGGGCCATAAGCAGTAAAGATAAATGAGACTGAGAGATGTAATATTTGGTGATGCCTAGTGTAGAATGTCTGGCTGATTTCTTTATTGCTAAAATTGAAAATTTGCAAGGTTCAGTGATAGAAGAAGTGGCTCCTCAGATGGTCATCCTTAGAACTGATGACTTAGATGAATTGCTGAGTGATTGGATAGGATTTCAACCATTCTCATTGCAGGGTTTGGTGAACGTGGTGAAGTATATTAAGCAATCAATGTTATTGTTGGACCCTATACCCTTAAACTGGTTATTGTTACCAGCCATGGGTTATTGCCTCTGGTTTTAGCAGTGGTGAATCATAGTCTAGTATCAGGAACTGTCCCACTTGCTTGGAAGAATGTGTTGATGTGACTAATTCTAAAAGGGAAGTAGTTGGATCCATTGTGCCTGGAACATAATTGACCCATATCTAATTTGGATTTTTTTGGCTAAGTTGACTGAAAAGGTAGTTATGGACCAATAGGTGGAGTTTATAAATGATAGGGCAGTGTTGTATCCTCGGCAGACTGCTTTTCGAGTGGGATATAGTATTGAGACCACTTTGGTTTGATAAGTGAATTGAGCTATATTATAGATTCTGGAGATCTAGCATTGTTAGTCTCTCTAGACTTGGCATCTGCTTTTGATGTGATAGACCATAGTCTTTCATTAGAGAGGCTTCAGGTGACTAGTTTAGGAGGTACAGTCCTGGCTTGGTTTCAGAGTTTCTTAGCTGATCGTAAGTACTTGGTAGTAGACGGCCTGGATAGACCATTTCCAAGACTGCCTCACTGTGGGGTGCCGCAAGGATCAGCATTGTTGCTGATCCTATTTAATATATTTTTGAGCCCCTTTGGTAGGACTGATTCAGGATTGTCAAATTAACCCATATGTTTATACAGTTGATTTTTTATTGGTTGCCAGGATTTGGGCACCTCAATATGACTTGTCTGATTTACAGAGTTGTCTGAATGTAACTGGTAATTAGTTATTGGACCATCGTATAATTTTGAACATAGAAAAATGGTAATCTGTTGGATAATGAATGGTAAAGTCCCAGTTCTTTGGTTAATTCATTGGGGATGGATATTTCTGTGGATAACACTCTCATCCTTCCTGTCTCATCAGCTCGTAACCTTGGGGTCATCTTCGACTCCTCCCTCTCCTTCTCGGCACATATTCAGCAGACTGCTAAAACCTGTCATTTCTTTCTCTATAATATCAGCAAAATTCACCCTTTCCTTTCTGAGCATACTACCAGAACCCTCATCTACACTCTTATCACCTCATGCTTAGACTATTGCAACTTGCTTCTCACAGGTCTCCCACTTAGCCATCTTTCTCCTCTTCAATCTGTTCAAAATTCTGCTGCATGACTAATATTCCACCAGTGTCATTATGCTCATATTAGCCCTCTCCTCAAGTCACTTCACTGGCTTCCTATCCGTTTCTGCATACAGTTCAAATTCCTCTTATTGACCTATAAGTGCATTCACTCTGCAGCTCCTCAGTACCTCTCCACTCTCATCTCTCCCTACATTCCTCCCAGGGAACTCTGTTCAGTGGGTAAATCTCTCTTATCTGTACCCTTCTCCTCCACTGCTAACTCCAGACTCCGTTCCTTTTATCTTGCTGCACCATATGCCTGGAATAGACTTCCTGAGTGGGTAAATCAATGGGTAAGAAAGCCACACTTGCAATTTATTACAAGTATCTGTTAGCAATTTTGTAACATTAATAACATATAATTTTGACAAATCACAAGATATGTACACCCCCAGATACTTAAGGGAACTCCCCGCCCAAGTCAGTGGAAATGTGCCCCGCCAAGCAGAGCACCCCCCCAAGTACCGAGAAAGCCTGAGACTTTTGAATATTTAAGGTAAAACCTGAAAAAAAGCCCAAAACTCTGAATGATTTGCGGTAATTTAGACGCACCGGTCTATAATTTCCCGGATGTCCTCTGGAACCTTTTTTAAAAATTGGCGTTACATTGGCCACCCTCCAAGCTTGATTTTAAGGATAAATTACATATTACTAACTGTTGGAATGTAATTGTATTTTACATGCATTGCCTGTCACCTATTATTTCTCTGTGATTACTCTGTGACCTCTGATGTGAATTACTTAGAGAGGTCACACAGCTATGCAACTTCCTGTGGGGGTTAGACACAGCAGATACAGCACATGCAGCACATGGAGCACATGGAGCTCATGTTCTCTCCTAACCTGAGAGGATCTATGGTGGTGTGAGCATCCATTACCATCTAAGCACATGGAAGGAGCTGATAATACAAATGTATAGTAATATGTATATATAAGCCTGTCTGATTATAATCTAACTGCAAACTGTGAGTAAACAGATGTTTTGTTACTTCAACTTTAAAGTGACTCAGCAGTGAATTATTCAGGGGTGAATGAGAGAGAGATGAAGAAAGAAATTAACATTTCTAAAGCTGAAGCTGTGTGTACTAAAATCTGCTAATTATTTACTACAAATAATCCAACAAAAGGGTTATGGGCCCAGGGCCAGGAATTGAAAAAGAAGAGAAATATTACCAGGCAGAAAAAAAAGGCCACATTTTTCTCTTAAGTTTTAAAGGAAAGATTCAGTCTGTCTCTCTCTCCCCCCACACAGCAGACAGAAGGCTAAGAAAATGGCTGAGGGAAGAAATTCACTATTGTTCTACTCTCTCAAGGTGCCTAAATTAACTGAGTTTAATTATCAGCAGTGGGAATTAAGATTCATATGTCTCCTTCGAGCAAAAGGATTAAATATATGCTTAGACCAAGACAGAACAGATGAAAATATGGCTGAATGGGACAATGCAAACTATTATGTGAAGTGCATGCTTTTGGAAGCTCTCTCAGAGAAACAAGCCATATTAGTGGAGGGAAAAGATACACCAAAGGACATTTTATATAAACTGAGAACTATGTATGCAACTACATATGCAAAGCAGCAACCAATTTGGCTGGCAGAGTTGAATGAAACCAAATTAAGGGATAAAAGTAAATGTAATGATCACATTATGCATCTTATGTCTTCATTTCAAAAGTTAGAACTTTCTGGAATTCCCATGTGTGATGCATTGAAAAGAGCATTTCTTTTTACCTCACTATCAAAGAAGTTTGATGTTTTTAGGTCTGTAAATGAGGCCATTGAAGGGCAATCTTTTGAACAGACAACATCAAAACTAAGGCAGGAATGCATAATAAATGATTCTGAGGAGATGTGTTCTCAAAGCAAGTCAGAGAGAAATGAAACAAATTTCTTGGCAAAGAACAGAGGAAGGCGGAGCTATGGGAAAACTCCACCCAAGGGCAAGCTGATTTGCTACTCATGTGGAAAGGAGGGACATGTATCTAAATGGTGTAAGGAAACACAAAACACTCCCTCTAGCTCACCTATGCCAATGGAACTAAAGAATTTTCCTAGCAGAAAATGTATGAAAGACAATGATAAACAAAAGGGCTTTCTAATGGCAGAAAAATCTTTGACTATGGTAAATAATAATTCAAATGAAAGTACTTGGATTTTGGATTCGGGGAGCACATGCCATTTAACCAATTGTAAGGATTTCTTTCAGGAAATGTGTCCAGAGGAAGGTATTCTTAAAACTGCAAACGCAGGGACTGCTAAGATCCAAGCAAAAGGTATTGGATTCTTAAAATGCAAAGTGTCTAATGAAGTTAAAGAAATTCCTGTAAGTGATGTCTTGTATATTCCCCAAGCAGTTTGCAATATGCTTAGTGTATCTACATTAGATAAGAAGGGATTTGCGATTCATTTTGAAAACAGTAAGTGCACAATCTCTAAAAATGATGAAGTGTATGCTGAAGCTTTTATGCATAATGATGTTTATAAACTAAGCATTTCAGGTGAAGCCTCACATATGGCGCAAGTAAGGAAGAATGATGGTAAATGTAGTCTGGAAATCTGGCACCGCCGCCTGGGACATCGTGATTCTAAGGTGATCCAGGATCTTTACAGTAAGCAACTGGCCACCGGCATTCAGATAAGTGCAGATGCTGGTAAAATGGAGAAATGCATAGACTGTGTTACTCAAAAAGGTGTGAGACCCTCATTTCCTGCATACACAGGAAATAGGAGTAATAAAGTACTGGACTTAATACACAGTGACTTATGTGGACCGTTTAATATCCCATCATTGGGAAATAACAGATTTGTGCTAATATTCTTGGATGATTTCTCTAGATATTGTGTGGCCTATTTGCTGAAAGAAAAAAATCAAGTCACAGACATGCTGAAGAAATACGTAGCCATGGTGAGCAATAAATTTGAAAGAAAACCAAAGGTTCTTCAGACCGACAATGGTGGTGAGTTCACTTCACAAAGCATGCGCACATTTCTAGAACAAGAAGGCATTCAACATATCACAACAGTAGCTTACACACCAGAGCAAAATTCTGTTGCAGAGAGAAAATTTAGGTCACTTGTGGAAATGACCAGATGTATGCTGTCAGATAGCAATCTCCCTAAAAGACTATGGGGGGAAGCCATTCTCACAGCAGTGTACCTACAAAACAGAATGCCAACTAAAGGCGCTGAGCGCACACCACATGAGACATGGCATGGTAGGAAGCCAAACCTGTCACACATAAGAACATTTGGAAGTACAGCATATGCTCATGTACCAAAGCAAAGAAGGCATAAGCTGGATTCCACAACAGAAAGGGGCATTTTAGTTGGCTATGCTCCAGGACACAAAGGATATAGAATTTTGAATCTGAAAACTGGCATTGTTGGCATAAGACATGTTACATATTTTGATGAAAACAAAAGGGTTGATAAAGGCTGGATTATCCCAGATGAGCCTTATCATCCAGAATATGAAACTAGAACCATAATAGACATGCCAGTGTATATAAATGCCATACCAAGGCAGATGTCTGAAAGCAACTCATCTGTATCTAACGAGGAACAGGCAGAGGAAACAGACACAGAAAGGATCATTGAAGAAGACAGTACAGTTGGAGAAGGGGAATCAATTGGAGAAGGACTCTCAGATTTAGAGGATGCGGAAAGGTCAGACCAACCTGTTGTCAGACGCTCATCCAGGGAAAACAAAGGTGTTCCACCCCTAAGACTGTCTTACCTAACAAAGTCAGCAGAAGCTCAAGAGCCCTTAACATGGGATGAGATTGAGAAAATGCCAGCAGAAGAAGCTGCTGAATGGCATAAAGCTGCACAAGAAGAAATTGATGCATTGGATAAAAATAATACTTGGATTCTTACAAAATTACCTCCTGGCAAGAAAGCTATAGGATGCAAATGGGTATTCAAGTTAAAAAGGAATGCACAAGGAAAAGTGGAAAGGTATAAAGCCAGATTAGTGGCAAAGGGATATCTTCAAAAATATGGAGAAGATTTTGATGAAGTGTTTGCACCTGTAGTGAAACACACGACAATAAGAACACTTCTGAGCATTGCAGTCTCAAAAGGCATGCAAGTCAAACACATTGATGTGAAAACAGCGTTTCTTCACGGAGATATAACTGAAGACTTGTACATGGAACAGCCAACAGGTTTCATAAATACAAAACAAAGACAGCTAGTGTGTAAATTAAACAAAGGTCTTTATGGATTAAAGCAAAGTGCGAAATGTTGGAATGACAAATTGCATGAAATATTGACAAATTTAGGATTTAAGCAAGGTGAAGCAGATAAATGTTTGTACACTAGTTGCACAAATGGACAATATGCATACATTTTAGCTTTTGTTGATGATCTGCTCATTGCAAGCAAAAGTGAGCAAGAGTACAAGGACATTGTAAAATATTTAAACCTCAATGTTGAGATAAAAGAACTTGGTAATGTGTCATACTATCTTGGTATAGAAATTGAGAAACAAAATGATGGTTCTTATCTTCTAAGCCAGAAGCAGAAAATAAATGAGCTTATTGAAAGTTTAGGTATGCAAGATGCCCAAGTTGTAAGCACTCCCATGATCACTGATTTTCTGAAGGATGAAACAGTAAGAGAACCTTTACCAGATAACATCCAATATAGATCAGCCATAGGTAAACTTTTATACCTAACTACCACATACAGGGCTGATATAGCAAATGCAGTAGGAATTTTGAGCAGAAGGGTCAGCTCACCTACCAAATCAGATTGGACTGCAGTTAAAAGGATGGTAAGGTATTTAAAGGGTACCATTGATTGTAAATTAAAGATTTCAGCCAATAGTAATCCAAAACTAATATGTTACTGTGATTCAGATTGGGCAGGGGATCATTCTGATTATAAATCCACAAGTGGATATGTGTTTATGTATGGAAATGTACAAATTTCATGGGCCAGTCATAAACAAAGTATTGTGAGTCTGTCTTCTACAGAAGCTGAATATGTGGCCGTATCGGAAGCGTGCAGAGAACTGATGTGGATTGAAAAACTTTTGCTGGATTTCGGAATAGCTGAAAAGAGACCAATCCAGATAATGGAAGATAATCAGAGCTGCATCCGACTGTCACAGAATGACAAGGTTCAGTCACGCACCAAGCACATCGCAACGAAATACCACAACGTGCGAGAGTTGGCAAAAGAAGGGGTCATCAGTCTACACTATTGTCACACCAGTGAGATGACAGCTGACATCATGACCAAACCGTTACCCAGAGAACATTTTGTGAATCTGCGTATAAAGCTTGGACTTTGTATGAATAAATAATTGCATGACAGTTATGCATGAGAAGGGGTTTGTTGGAATGTAATTGTATTTTACATGCATTGCCTGTCACCTATTATTTCTCTGTGATTACTCTGTGACCTCTGATGTGAATTACTTAGAGAGGTCACACAGCTATGCAACTTCCTGTGGGGGTTAGACACAGCAGATACAGCACATGCAGCACATGGAGCACATGGAGCTCATGTTCTCTCCTAACCTGAGAGGATCTATGGTGGTGTGAGCATCCATTACCATCTAAGCACATGGAAGGAGCTGATAATACAAATGTATAGTAATATGTATATATAAGCCTGTCTGATTATAATCTAACTGCAAACTGTGAGTAAACAGATGTTTTGTTACTTCAACTTTAAAGTGACTCAGCAGTGAATTATTCAGGGGTGAATGAGAGAGAGATGAAGAAAGAAATTAACATTTCTAAAGCTGAAGCTGTGTGTACTAAAATCTGCTAATTATTTACTACAAATAATCCAACACTAACAATAACTCCGCAAGTTCATTTTTCAGTTCTATCAGTACTCTGGGATGAATACCATCTGGTCCAGGAGATTTGCTACTCTTCAGCTTGTAGAACTGCTCCATTACATCCTCCAGGTTTACAGAGAATTCATTAAGTTTCTCTGACTCGTCAGCTTTGAATACTATTTCTGGCACCAGTATCCCACCCAAATCTTCCTTGGTGAAGACCGAAGCAAAGAATTCATTGAATTTCTCCGCTACGGCTTTATCTTCCCTAATCGCCCCTTTTACTCTCGATCATCTAGTGGTCCAACCGATTCTTTTGCCGGCTTCCTGCTTTTAATATACCTAAAAAACATTTCCTATGTGTTTTGGCCTCCAACGCAATCTTTTTTTCGAAGTCCCTCTTAGCCTTCCTTATCAGCGCTTTGCATTTGACTTGATATTCCTTATGCTGTTTCTTATTATTTTCAGTCGGTTCCTTCTTTCATTTTCTGAAGGATTTTCTTTTAGCTCTAATAGTTTCTTTCACCTCACTTTTTTTTTAATTATTTTATTTTATTATTTTATTTTTATTGCTTTACTTATATAAAGGAATCCTGCTCAGAAGGAAGGGATCCCCAGAAGCTTAGCCAGTGGTGGGAGGCAGGGCTGGTGGTTGGGAGGTGGGGACAGTGCTGGGCAGACTTATACGGTCTGTGCCAGAGCCGGTGGTGGGAGGCGGGGCTGGTGGTTGGGAGGCGGGTATAGTGCTGGGCAGACTTATACGGTCTGTGCCCTGAAAAAGACAGGTACAAATCAAGGTAAGGTATACACAAAAAATGGCACATGTGAGTTTATCTTGTTGGGCAGACTGGGTGGACTGTGCAGGTCTTTTTCTGTCATCATCTACTATGTTACTATGTTTCTATATTACGCAAGTAATAACTTGTTACATGCAACACAAGGAAATAATGCAAATTCAATATGTCTTCACATACAAAGAAAAAAGGAAAAAACTTTTTGACTTCATTTTTGTTTCGTATTTAACCCTTCCTTAGACCACAAACTTGGGGAGTGACCAAAACATTTAAGGAAATCAAAGTGGAATACAATAAACAAGGAAAGGCCCAGCCTACCCTACGTTAAATTATGCAGTCTATTTAACAGTTGTTAATTCCTCTGATACCCTCTTCAGGTCTATGAAAGCCCTAAGCTGATCTGGTACAAAAAAAACCCCATATTTAATTCCCGAATATTTAACTATGCATTTACAAGGGTAAGCTAAAAAGAAAGTAGCCCCCAACAATTTTGTTTCATCTCTCATATCTAAGAAACTTTTCCGTTTGTCTTGAGCAGATCTAGTGGAATCTGGGAATATCCTTAATTTTTGACCACATTCTTAAAGTATAACTTCAAAATGACATTAAAGTCTTGTTCAAATACAATGATATCAATAATGTGGCCCTTTTTGTTACTTCTGATAATGAGTCCTCCAAAATCAAGGAAATATTTCTTAAATCATCCAATTTCTCCTCTTCCTGGACCTGTTCCATTTCTTCATAAGAACCTACTTGTCTCTTCTTTTCTGGAAGAAAGAATATCTTATTTATAGGAGGAATATTTTGAGCTGAAATTTTCAAATTTTCAATAAGATATTTTTAAAATAGTTCTAAAGGAAGAATTCCAACAGACCTTGGGAAGTTCAATATCCTCATATTTAGACGTCTGTTAATATTTTCAATTTGTTCTATTTTTTGATGTATAAACAAAGTATTTTTCATAACTGCTGAAACATTGTCCTTAATAGTTACAATTTCAGTTTGATATTTTAGTACCTGATCATTGAAGTTCTGCTTTAATGTATCCATCGATTTGGAAAGCTGCTCCACCGTTGAAACTAGTGTTGTTTCCTGGGTTGATTTTGTAACAGAAAAGTTCAGTTTCTCAGTTGCCTGCCAGAGGGCGTCAAGGGTTACCACCACGGGAGGGTTCAATACACCCTTCTTATCAAAGGTCTCCGCTTCCACTGCCAGCCGCCCTGATGAGGAGCCGCTACCACAGGGCCCAATTCCAGCGCCTTCCGTGTTCTTGGGACCCATCATCTCCACCCACGACTCGGCAGGACATGGTAGTATCTCGGCTTCCAGGGGGGGGGGTGATAATGTTGTTTCATGATCCAGGGGTGTCGAGGTTCCTCCTTCGGCACACACTGCGGGACTTCCCCCGGTTATAGTTCATGGGCACCGGAGTGCAAAGCTGTTGAGGGTTTGCTGCTTCAGGAAAGACGCAAGGGCTGGAAGTGGTAAGGACCTTACAATCCCCTTTCTTTTAGTATGAGGCATAGCGGCAGCGGTAATCAATTCAGTTCAAAAATCTTCAGCAAGCCCTCCTAAACAGCCTCACTCCTCTCAGTGTGTCAGTGCCATCTTGGTCACACCCCTCTCTCCTTCACCTCACTTTTTAACCATGCCGGCTGTCATTTTGTCTTCCGTCTTCCTTTTTTAATATGCGGAATATATTTGGCCTGAGCTTCCAGGATGGTGTTTTTGAACAGCATCCACGCCTGATGTAAATTTTTGACCCTTGCAGCTGTTCTTCTCATTTTATCATATTCTCCTTTTCTAAAGTTAAACGCTAATGTATTTGATTTCCTATGTGTATTTACTTCAAAGCTAATATCAAATCCGATCATATTATGATCACTGTTATCAAGCGGCCCCAGCACCATTACCTCCCGCACCAGATCATGAGCTCCACTAAGGACTAGGACTAGAATTTTTCCTTCTCTCGTCGGCTTCTGTATCAGCTGCTCCATAAAGCAGTCCTTGATTTCATCAAGGAATTTTACCTCCCTAGCATGCCCCGATGTTACATTTACACAGTCAATATTGGGGTAATTGAAATCACTTAATATCGAAACCGGAAGGTAGAATATCAAATCAAACAATATCACTTTCTACCAAGATTGCAGACTGTTGGCAAGCAGCCCAAGTTGATATCAAACCATGCAATAAATGCGGAGAAAAAAAGACATCAGGTGTGACAGTCTACCTCTTTGTCAAAGGACAAGCCTTTAGTATAACGGGGAGACTGTCTCAATCACGTGACTTTAAAAAAACTCCACAATTACATTGTGTTTAACTACTGCTATCTTTATAATGGTTACACCGCATAGCTTGCTTGACAACAACTGCAAAGGAGATTCAACTCCTACTTTAAATTTCAAGAAGAACTTGGAAAGAGTACTTATCTTCACCGGAAAATCTTTTGATTAATTAACTCCGATTTCATCTGTTTGTACTCCACATGTGAATAAAGTCCCGACAGGGAAACCCTGCTTCAGGGGAATGTTCAAAAAATCCAAGCTTCTGAATCTCTCACCATCTCCATAAATCACAAGATCAAAACATGGCGGACGGTCTCTCTGTTCCCATAATGCATTTATATACTCAGCGTCTGACGTCACTTCAAAAATCCTCCAATTAAAGAAACGCCTTCCATTCCA